>NC_133327.1:369505285-370105285 GCF_042186555.1 Aquarana catesbeiana | reverse complement strand
AGCATAGCAGGGACTGCCGTGTATTGAAAATATTGAAATAAGGGCTGTGTTACTGGATCAGTTAAGCCTTACTTTGAGTTAAGATAAGCCTTCCTTTGAGTAAAGAAATAAAGTATATTGCTATACTGCTATACTGTGACACTGTGATACGGGCTGTGCAGGTGGAAAAAGCATAAACTTACAAGGTGAACCAATATGTCAGCAAGAAGGAAGGGAGAGGAACACCCCAACCAGGACAATATGGGTACCCAGTCTCTACGGTCAGCCAAAGAGAAGAAAAAAAGCCTTCACCCTATTGTGGCGGGGGCAACGGCAGCGGCGGTTGCAGCATCCGCCAAATTAGAGAAAATGGTTCTTGCAGCGGAGCATACTCCTAACAAAGGGGGGCATCTAGCACAGAACAAGGCGGCAGTGGACAGGAGGAGTCAGGGACAGTCAAGCCTGCACACTACTACGGCTAGTACAAAAACTACCTCTACAAAAAGCGCAGGTGTCTCTAGTAAAGAATTGGAGGCCTCAGCCTCCTCAGAATGTAAGGCAGAGGATGAGCCCTCCCTAAAGGACATTCTTCTGGCAATAAATGTATGTAAGCAGTCTCTGGGGGAGCTTGGAGTTCAAATGAAGGATATCAAAGAGGAGCTGTCTTTAGTGCGAAACGATCTTAAGAAAACCGCAGAAAGGGTGACGGAAGCAGAAAATAGAATAAGCCTGATAGAGGACGAGCTATTCCCTCTGAAACAAGAAGTGAAGAGCTGGAGAGAAAAGTGTGACAAGCTGGTGGGGAAGTTTGATGAGATGGAAAATAGACTTTGCAGGGAAAACGTGAGAGTGGTGGGGGTCCCTGAGGGGAGTGAAGGCCCAGATCCGATTGTTTTTCTGGAGAACTGGTTGGTGGGGGTGTTTGGGGGCGAGATTTTCTCCCAACAATTCTCAATAGAACGAGCACATAGAGTCCCGTTTAAACCCCCCCCCTCCTGGAAACCCCCCAAGACCATTCATTGTGAAGTTCCTAAATCATAAGGACAAAGTAACTCTCCTACGTAAAGCCCGAGAATTGGGGAAGGTTCTATATAAAGATGCCAGGATATCAATATTTTCAGATTTCTCCCCAGACCTACAGAGGCGTAGAGCTGGGTTCCTGGGGGTTAAACGTAGCCTCCAGAAATTCAGTGTTACATATGCCCTCCTCTACCCAGCTAAGTTACGGATAACCGCACTGGGGGGAAGTCAGATTTTTGAGACCCCTGACAGTGCACTAGCTTGGTTAGAGGATAAGAAAGATCTGCTACCCAGGAAATAATGGAGGAATCATGAGGGAATTAGTAGACACAAATAGGGTTAAGGTTAATTATGTTTTAATAATATATTTGTTCACTTAAAGGAGCAGGATTGTAGTGAGTGTTGTAAATGGATATGAGATGGGGAATGGTGTTAATTATTTTTGTTCTGTGTATAGGGGGGGAGGGGGGAGGTGGGGGGAGGGGCGGGGTGGTAAGGGTGGGGGTGGGTTGTGGTACGGCAGGGTAGGTGGATGTGGGCTGGCCATTAAAAAAGCCCCTAGGGGTAACCTAGAGTGGTATGGGAAGGATGGGGGGAAAGGGGGGTGGGAAAATTGGGGAGGGGGGTGAGGGGGGGTGGGGGGATTAAGTATGGATATAGTAAAACACAATATAAGGTAGTAAGCCGCACGTTAAATGTAAAAAGAACCTGTGACACATTGAATTATAGAAAAATACAGAAGACACAGATAAAAATAGGGTTAAATATAGGGATAATCTGAAAGTTTGTAGTGAGACAAATGATATGCAGGTTTTGCACTGGATGTTACATGATATGAAAAGTAGGTTTTGGGTGTTATGGGGAAACACAGAGTTAATATTTTGTAAACACGATACAGAATCCAACACCTGGGTAAATGGGGTATGGGAAGAAATGGAGCAGGACTACACTAAAATATGAAAATAATAGGAAGCTTCAAAAGAATAATAGGACCGGTGGAGAGCTATAGAGGGTGTACCCTTAGACAATATCTGTCCTTCTTCCTTTGTTGCGGTGTTAACTTTACTTTAGATTAGTAAATGGGACTAAAGATAGACTCATGGAATGTTAGGGGGATGGGCACTCCCTCTAAGAGAGCACTGGTATTTGATATATTAGAGACTTTTAAAGTGGATATTGCTTGTCTACAGGAGACGCATTTGACACGGGATACGAAAACTCACATAAGAAATAGAAAATATTGGCACCAGTTTCATGCGGTACACACCTCTTATTCAAGGGGGGTGGTGGTGTTAATTGGGAAAGAGGTTGTGTTCTCCTGTAGGCAGTGCAATATAGATGTGGAGGGGAGGTATGTTTACCTGCACTGTACAATAGGGAATCAGGAATGCATATTAGCGAATATTTATAACCCTCCACCTTTTAAACTAGATGTTCTATATTCTTTGTTGGAGTTCATGGTGGATAAACCGAATATACCTGTTATTGCTGTAGGGGATTTTAATGTCGCAATAAATAAAGAAATAGATAGATTTCCCCCAGGAAAAAAGGGGCAGGGCTCATACGGGATCCGGATGAGCCAGTTTCTTAAAGAGGCAGGGCTGTTGGACCTCTGGAGAATGTGTAATCCAGGGGTGCAACAGTTCTCATGTTATTCAGGTACTTACTCCTCACTCTCAAGAATTGACTTTGTACTAGGTAATGATCTGGCCGCACATATAGTCAGAGACATTACGTATCAACCTAGGGGGGTATCAGACCACTCATTGGTGACTGCCAGGATGGTTACTGGATTAAATAGACAACGCGGTATGTGGAAACTAAATCCAATCTGGCTTGAGATATTTGCGGACCCAAATAAAATTATAACCAGAATGAGGGAGGTTATAAGTGTAAATGAGGACACCACAGCAAGAGGGGTAATGTGGGATGCCCTGAAGGCATACCTGCGGGGTCTGTTGATCCAGCAGGTATCCAGGTTAAAAAAAGCCTCAATGGCAGGGGAAGAGAAGGCCAGGGAGGAGCTTCGAGCGGCAGAGAGGGAACTTGTGAGAGATCCAACCCTGGACAGTCAGCAGAGATGGGAGGATAAACAGTTAAAATATAAAGAGGCAATGACTAGGAAATCCGAAAACAAGAGGCTATTTCATAAACAAATGTTATATGGAGAAGGGGAGAAAGTGGGGAAGATACTGGCCCATATTGTTAAATCAGATTCTCCCCCCCCGACGATCCCCGCTATTAGAACCAAAGAAGGTGAGATTAAATCCCAACCAGATAAAATCAACGAAACATTTAAAATATACTATGATGAATTATATAATTCTCGGGGCTCAGTGGAGGGGGCGGATATGGATGACTTTTTTAGGAAAATAAGGCTGCCCTCCCTTTCAGGATTGGAGATTGAGGCATTGGAGGCCCCGATTACATTAGAAGAGATTGGTATAGCAGTAAAGGCACTGGCCAATAAGAAATCCCCTGGGCCGGATGGCCTCCCGGTGGAGATCTACAAGAAGTATGGGGAGATATTGTTACCGGAACTTTTAAGGGTATTTGAATGGGCGTATCAGGAAGGAAAATTACCTGAGTCAATGACTGAGGCTATAATAATAATATTACCTAAAGAAGGGAAGGACCCCTTGGAACCTGCTTCTTATAGACCGATCTCCTTATTATGCTCGGATGCAAAAATCTTGGCAAAGATTCTGGCTACCAGACTGCAAAGGATAATACATAGGTTGATCCACCCGGATCAAACTGGGTTTATTCCCCAGAGATCAACAAGTGAAAATATAAGGCGGTTCTTTTTGAATGTACAAACCCCAATAGAAAACTCGGGCACCAGAGCTGTCCTGATGTTAGATGTAGTAAAGGCATTTGACAGCCTGGAATGGGGTTTTATATGGCATATGTTGCAGGTATATGGGTTTGGTCCCTCATTTAGTAAGTGGGTAAAGATTCTATATAATAAACCTAAAGCAAGGGTCAGAAGTAATAATATACTCTCGAGCGAGTTTTACTTGGAAAGAGGCACCAGACAGGGGTGCCCCTTGTCGCCTCTGTTTTTTGCTTTAGCAATGGAACCAGTGGCTGCCGCTATAAGGCAAAACAGGAGTATGGAAGGATTCCGGAGAAGCACGGGGGAGGAGAGGATCACATTATATGCGGATGATGTACTTAACTTCTTAGGAGATACAGAAGGTTCACTTGGTCAGGTGATGGGTATCTTCGCAGAGTTTGGGGGGATCTCGGGCCTTTCCATAAACTGGGAGAAGTCGGTGATATTGCCAATAGACCCGATTAAGCAAGGTACCCGTTTGGAGGAAGCCGCACTAAAAATTGTGGAAAAAACAAAATATCTAGGCATCCACATAACTAAAGAACCGGGTAACTTCCTAAATAATAACTTGGTCCCACTGCTGGAGAAATTTAGGAAAAAGACTGAGATATGGAGGAGACTTCCACTGTCGGTAGCTGGTAGGTGCAACCTGTTAAAAATGCTATGGTTGCCTCAGCTATTGTATATCTTACAAAATTCACCAGTATGGATCTCTGGAAAGTGGTTTAAAAAAATAGATATGCTGTTTAGAGGGTTGATATGGAAGGGAGGGCACTCCAGGGTAAGCCTACAGATACTACAATTAGCGACATGTGAGGGGGGTATGGCGGTTCTGCATCCGCGAAACTATTTCCTGGCAGCCCAACTGCAACATCTGAGATCAGGTAGTGGTTATGGGGGTAATAACAACACGGAAATAATGATTGTTGGAGCACCTCATAGGCAGATTTTGGAGGTATTAGAGGCAAATTCGTTTACCTATAGGACCCCTACGATTAAACTAATGTTAAAAGTGTGGAACTTTATTAAGGGGAAGAAGGGTATGGAGGGGGAAGCGAGGCACAGCCCTTTATGGAACAATAAGAACTATCAGGAACTATTACAGATAGGTAAAATTAAGACCTGGGAATCAAAGGGGATAGTAAAATTAGAGTAACTATATAACGGTAATATGTTAAAGACCTTTGCCACTTTAAAGGAGGAATTCGGTATTCCAAATCAGTCATACTTTATGTACAGATCAAGCACGCACTGCAGGCCCAATTTGGAGTACAAGGCCCGAACTGGTGCCAATCACCCATTTCCCAAAAGATAGAGAATACTGAGGGAGTAAAGGGGCTAATAACAGAATTCTACCAATACATTTGTAAAAATAGTAGGGAAGGTCCTGAGAAACTTAAGTGTAGAAGGGAATGGGAAAGGGACCTGGGGACAATATCGGATACTCAATGGAAAGAGATTCTGGAGGGGGGTCACCAGGTGTCAGTTTCACCGGCCCAGAAATTCTCACATTTATTGCTCCTTCACAGGGCATATTATACCCCCAAAAAACTGTTTAAGTATGGGAGAAGGGTAAACGCTGATTGTCCCAGATGTCAAAATACGGGAGATATGTTACATATGATATGGAAATGCCCCAAGCTATTTCGCTATTGGACGGAAGTGGTTGAGAGTATAAATAAGGTTTTCGATCTGGAACTTAATATAGACCCGAAATTATGTGTTTTAGGGGCAGTGGGGAATCTGGGGAATGGAAAGGCTAAGAGTAAAGCGGTGCGGAGATGCCTTTATCAGGCAAGAAAGGAAATAGCAAGGAGATGGCAAGCAGAGAAACCCCCTTCAGTAGAGGATTGGTTTAGAACGGTGTCAGAAACAATAGGGAAGGAAAAGACAGTCTATGTTAGAGGAGGGAATATAAAGGAATTTAAAAAAATCTGGACTCCATGGATTGTGAAGGGAGAACATCTAGATAGAGTATAAGGGAAAAAAGAGGATATGGTAAAGTGTAAGATCTAAGTATTAAGTAGAGGTGTGCGTGCAGGTAATATAAGACATAGAGTGGGCTGACTACCAGGTTTATAGTTTAGTGTAAAGGGGGGTATAAAAGGGAAGAAAGTTAGCAGAATACACCCGGCAGGGTGGATATATACATCTTGTAGTGAAGTAGTGGACTGTATTACTATGTGGTTTTATGTACATTGTTTAATATGAGATATGATGTATTTTTGTATGAAGATGAATAAAAAGTATTGAACTTAAAAAAAAAAAAAAGATAAACTTATTTGATTCAGATGGTGTCAAGCGTGTGTGGCGGCAACTAGGTGTGAAGTACACAGACAAGTGTGTCTTGCCTACAGTCAAGCATGGTGGTGGGAGTGTCATGGTCAGGGGCTGCCAGCACTGGGGAGCGAAAGTTCATTTAGGGAACCATGAATGCCAACATGTACTGTGACATACTGAAGCAGAGCATGATCCCCTCCCTTCGGGGACTGGGCTGGGGAGTATTCCAACATGATTATGACCCCAAACACAATTCCAAGATGACCACTGCCTTGCTAAAGAAGCTGAGGGTAAAGGTGATGGACTGGCCAAGCATGTCTTCAGATCAAAACCCTATTGAGCATCTGTGGGGCATCCTCAAACGGAAGGTGGAGGAGTGCAAGGTCTCCAACATCCACCAGCTCTGTGATGTGGTCATGGAGGAGTGGAAGAGGACTCCAGTGGCAACCTGTGAAGATCTGGTGAACTCCATGCCCAAGCGGGTTAAGGCAGTGCTGGATAATAATGGTGGCCACACAAAATATTGACACTTTGGGCCCAATTTGGACATTTTTCACTCACTTAGGGGTGTACTCAATTTGCTGCCAGCAGTTTAGACATTAATGTGTTAGGACCTGTAATTGAACCTGGGACCTCTGCTGTGTCTGGAGGTGACTCTACTTGCTGAGTCACCTGGAATGCTGGACAGTTCCTTAAACAATTCCTTGAATGATATTGTCTTGAATCTTGTTTGCCTTGAACCTTGAACTCTTTGCTCCTCCCATGAACTTCCTGATTTAAACCATGTCTCTGCACTTCCTGGTCACCGGAATATTGTGCCTTCACCAGCCAATATTTCGCTCTTGTCTCTCCTGCTGCCGACCGTATCTTTGCTACCTTTCGTTACCGACATTTGGCTTGTTCCTCGACTACGCTTCTGCTGAATCCCAACCTGCAACCATTTGTTACTGACATTTGGCTTGTTTCTCGACTACCCTTCTGCTTGACCCCTACCAGCTATATCTGCTACTGGACCCTGGCTTGCTCACCTCCTGGTGGGGCTATCCTGAGGACCACGACCTGGTCCTACACGCAACAAAGCCCATCTCCACCATCAGGAGCTCTGGTGAATACCGGTTAGTGCTTAGACCCCGCACCTCAGATGAACCCATGTCATCAGCCAGGGTGACCTGTGTGAATATCTGCTCCGCTGCTACAGCTACTAGCCTCGAGCCTAACTTCAGACCGTGACAGAATATTCTGACCCAAAACATGGAGGACGTTGCAGCAGCTTCTGTGGCATCTCTCAGGGTGCAAATCTCTGAGTTGCAGACGTTTGGTGTTAACTACCATGAAAAATTTGTTGAAGTGAAAGGGCTACAAGCGAACATCCTTGATCTGCATAGACAATTGCGGGACTTTCATACCCGAGATACTGCTGCCGTAGATACTAACGCACAAATGCCCCTACCACTGAAGTTTAACGGAGACTGTCGTCATTATAAAGGGTTCCTTAATCAATGTCGTATATACTTTCAGATGCAACCTGCTGCATTTACTTCTGACAGGAAAAAGGTGCTGTTTATTATCAACCTCCTGACTGAGGAAGCCTTAGCCTGGGCCTCTCTTTGTGTGGAGAAAGATGATACCATCCTGGATAATTAATAATCCTAATCGCTGCACTACTGCTGAGGCAAAATTGCACAATTTACAACGGGGTAGACACTCTGTTGCAGAGTACACAACTGAATTCCGACGTTGGATCTCAGATACCAATTGGAATCCAGCAGCGCAAAAGAGTCAGTTTCGTCAAAAAAGATGAGCTTGCCAGTGTAGAAAGTCCTGACGACCTTGAGGCTTTTATTAAATGATGTATTCAAATTGATCAGAGACTTAATGAAAGGAGAAAGGAGAGACTGGGAATCCCAGGCAGTAATGGTGGCATGCGTTTTTCTACTACTCAGTATACTTCTAGGGGTTCAAGAGTTCTTCCGGATTATGACACTCTTGAACCTATGCAGGTAGATGCCATCAAAAGATCTAATACTACTCAGTAGAAAGAAAGACGACGTTCAGAGAACTTATGTCTTTGTTGTGGAGACTCTGGACATTACGCAGTTTATTGTTCCAATAAATTTAAAAGAGCAATTGTAGCAATGCTAATTTTGTCATCCCGATAAGGCTTATCATTGAAAACGATGAAATAACTTGCTCTGCTATGCTGGACACAGGGAAAAGGGGAAACGTCATGGACATTGAATTTGCCCAAAATAATAACATTCAAATAAGAAATAAACTCACCCCTATTGATATGGAAACTGTGGATGGCTCACCTTTGTCTTCAGGAACTGTTACCCACGAGACTGTCCTGCTTAAACTCCTAATTGAGGTTGACCATCAGGAGATCACATCACCCAAGTTCCCTATCATCCTGGGCATTCCTTGGTTCTCTATCCATAATCCCTCCATTAAATGAGAGACACGATCTTTAAACTTTACATCTGACCATTGCAAAGAATCTTATCAAATAAGCACTCCACCAATCCAAGATTTACAAGCAGCTTTGGCAACTACCCAGGCATACGACAAGCTACCGCCACAATATCTTGAGTTTCAGGACGTTTGTGATAAAAAGAATGCAGATCAGCTGCCTCCTCATCGCTCTTATGATTGTCCCATTGAATTACTTCTAGGGGCAGAAATACCATTTGGTCGCCTTTATTCTTTATCAGAACCTGAACTGAAGGTGCTCATTAAGTGGATTAATGAGAATCTAGAGAAGGGTTTTATCAGACACTCAACCTCTCCTGCTGGGGTAGCCTTATTCTTTGTGAAGAGAAAGGACTCCACACTGCATCCGTGTATTGACTACAGAGATTTAGAGATTTAAACAGGATCACAATTAAGAATCGCTATCCACTCCCACTGATTCCAGAAATGCTTGAGAGACTCCGCTCTGCCAAGCTCTTTACCAGATTAGATTTATGATGGGCATACAACCTTGTCAGCATTCGTCCCGGAGATGAATGGAAAACTGCTTTTAGAAACAAATATGGACATTTTGAGTCTTTGGTCATGTCCTTTGGACTTTGCAATGCTCCCGCAACTTTTCAATATTTCATTAATGATGCTTTTCGAGATTTGCTGGATCAGTTGGTAATAGCATATTTGGGTGATATTTTCATTTTCTCTGATAATTTGGAAGAACACCGCAAGCATGTCTGTATTGTTTTTGAGAGAATAAGGCAAAATCAACTTTACATCAAACTAGAGAAATGTGAGTTTGAACAAACTCAGATCCAATGGCGACCCTAGGGGGGGGGGGGAGAGGGGGCCCTGACCCCCCCAACATTATGCTGTGCCCCACCATGTGCCCCCCCAAAAAAAAAAAATTTTTTTTTTTTTTTTTACAAAAAATCAATGTCTAAGAGGGAGAGAGTCCCCAGTCAGCTCCTGCGGGTGATTCCTCCCCCCTCCCCTGCTCGCTGACACTGCATAATGCGAGCATTCACACAACCATGGCCGCCTGATCTGCTCCTTCACCTGCATCCTCATTGGCAGGGAGAAGAGCGAGTTGCAGGAAGGACTCCACCAGGACTTTCAGTTACTGAAAAAACAGACTGATTTCTCCCGTCCTTAGGACAGGAGGACCAGCCTGTAAATTCCAAGAGATGCCAGACCAGAGCTGTCAATAGCAGGGGCAGGACAGCAAGAGGAGGCTGGGGAACCCCACAGTGGCAGAACACCAGGGCCCGGAGGCAAGACAACCTTTGCAACCCTGATAGTTCTCCCACTGCTTTGGATCCTTATATTTTCTTGATATGCTGGTGACATATATCTCTTGTTTTCTGCCACCCTGGGGGACCCCAATACAGTAGGAAGGGAGCTCACTGCAGAACATGTGAAAGGGCACGTTGTGGAGTCGTAGTAAAGGGCCCCAGGATATATATATATATATATATATATATATATATATATATATATATATATATATATATATATATGCATTTTATAGTTGCCCCCCTACTTTTGTCCCTGTCCCCCCATGTGCCCCCCCTAAATTTGAAAGCTGGAGACGCCACTGCTCAGATCCAGTTCTTGGGACACATAATTTCTTCTGAAGGGGTAAGCATGGATCCTGATAAGATCGAAGCAGTGGTGGATTGGCCTGTCCCTGGGAATGTTAAGGAGATACAATGATTTGCTGGATTTGCCAGCTTTACAGAAGATTTATAAGGAATTTCTTCAAGGTAATTGCTCCAATTACACAGCTGACAAAGAAAGGGATGGCCTTTTTGTGGTCACCTGAGGCACAGGCTTCTTTTAGTAAACTAAAGACTCTCTTCACTTCTGCACCAATACTGGTACATCCAGAACCAGAATTACCTTTCATCGTAGAAGTTGATGCTTCTAATTCTGCTGTGGGAGCTATCCTTTCTCAGCGAATTGGAGAAAAAAATGCAGCTTCATCCTTGTGCTTATTTTTCTCAACTGATGTCTTCAGCTGAGAAGAATTATGAAATTAGAAACAAGGAGCTGCTGGCAATTAAGGAAGCATTTTCTGAGTGGAGGCATCTCCTGAAACCGTTCTTGCCAAAAGATAGAAAGTTTTAATTTATTCGTTCAGCTTAAAGGTTGTCATCTAGACAAGCACATTGGACCCTATTCTTCTCCAGGTTAAATTTTGTTATCTCCTACCACCCTGGGTCAAGGAATGGTAAGGCTGATGCCCTATCGTGGATGTTGTCTGGGCTTCTCCAGGAAAGCCACTCTGAATGTATGATCCTGCCTCAAAAGAACTTTCTAGGGGGCACGAGTTCAAAGACATTTCTTAATCTTCTCAAGGAGGGGTATGAGAATGATTCACTTCTTAATAATCCTTCTAAGGACATTAACCTTAAGTACAACAACGGTTTTTGAACTGAAGCGCATTGCCTCTATGTACCTAAATCAGTTTGGGTAGAAGCCCTCAGGTTGGTTCACGACTCTAAACTTGCTGGTCATTTTGGGGTTTCTAAGACAGATGAACTCTTATCATGTTCCATTTGGTGGCCTGGGTACAAGAAAGATTTTAAGAGTTATGTGGCTTTGTGTCTAACCTGTGCTCACAGACCATTCGTTACCGACATTTGGCTTGTTTCTCGACTACCCTTCTGCTTGACCCCTACCTGCTATATCTGCTACTGGACCCTGGCTTGCTCACCTCCTGGTGGGGCTATCCTGAGGACCGCGACCTGGTACTAACACACAGCAAAGCCCATCTCCACCATCAGGAGCTCTGGTGAATACCGGTTATTGCTTAGACCCCGCACCTCAGTTGAACACATGTCATCAGCCAGGGTGACCTGTGTGCATATCTGCTCCGCTGCTATAGCTACTGGCCTCCGAGCATGACTCCAGACTGTGTGTGTTGAGTTCTTTTGAGGGGACAGTAAATTTACACTGTTAGACAAGCTGTACACTCACTACTTTATATTGTAGCAAAGTGTAATTTCTTCAGTGTTGTCACATGAAAAAATATCATAAAATATTTACAAAAATGTGAGGGGTATGACACTTGGTTTGAACTACCTACTATGATTTTGCTTTACTGTTTCAAGATCCACCTGTATCCAACTTGTGTGCTAGTTCCAGTCTGCCTACGTTCTGACTACAACAGGTTCCAGCATATCCTTTGTTATCCTGCCCTGATCTTCTACCTGTACTTCTGACACTTGTTGTCCTCACACTAAATTCTAGGATCTCCAGAGGTTTTGGATAGGAGGTACATAATGATATGGGCTACTTTCGTAATTTGTGCTTGGTGGACAGTTTCTTGTCCAACTGAGATGTAACAAGTTGAGAAAGCTGATTTAATTGCTAAGGTTTTCTTTTGATAAAGTTGTTTTGGATTACACTATTTGTATCCAATTTTTTTCAGTTTCACTTTTGTTCGGTGGCTTTTTGCATTTTTCAGATTCCATGCAAGCCTGGCAGTGTTTCAGTGCTAGTCCTCCTTCATATTGAATGATGTCCAGCCTATCATTCTATTAAACATACAGTACATCACTAATGCAAGCATTTCTCATTTCTTCTCAGTACTCTCCGCCGCACATATGTCCAGTGGCAGGGGGTGGGACAAACTATGATCATTTATGGGAAAGCGAGATTTGATTTTCAATAACTACTGGAAAAAGAGGGAACTAAACTATTACAGACCTGCCTATAGTTGGGTGATCCTATATTTGTGGTATATTGAGCGGTGATGATAATGTCCTAGATAAGTGTATTTAACATGCAATTTTTGGGACTTTAATTCACTTGTATAGTATGTTACCTGTATTTCATGTGTAGCGGGCACCTACTTTTATGTAGGTGACCTTTTTTGTTAGCTTACAATTTCAGGTAAATTTAGGCAGGCTTGTACCATATAGCAGGCCTGTTTGTTCATTTGGGATTTGAGTGGCAGGTAGTTTGTATGCGAGTCCTGGCCAATCGTTAATTTGTTGGACAATGCCCCGGGACTTTCATATAAAAGCCAGGTCACCTGGTCAGTGACGGAGTTTTCCAGTTCGAGTTTGGAGAGAAGCCAGCCTGGTTCCCGGAGGGGAGAGGTCCTGCGAGGCGGGTGGGGAACCGGCACCTGTAGAGGAATAGAGGACACCGTACAGCATGTAGTCGCTGGTGTCGTTGGCCGCCCCTGCGGGCAAAGAGAGCGTGCCAGAAAAGCGGAAAGGGAACAAAGAATCATTGCAGAAGAAGTAGCAACAAAGCGGAAGGAAACTGGGCGATCAATCGTTTATGAGTGGCACATGGACTATTAATCACGTGAGTGAAAACCCAAGGAAAGGGTACTGCCAGAGGCTGAGGGATGTTGGTACGCAAGTCAGTGAGAACAGGTGGTGATGGCCTGTGACTTTGGGTTCAACAATGCCCCGGGATTCCAATCAGTCAAGCGGGAGGAGTTATTCAGAGTGACTTTTCTTTAGCTCAACTTGGAAGTACCATGCAGATGGAAAGTAGTGGTAAAGAGGTAGCGGTAAAGCTACTAGCACACATATAGAGATAAAGACTGTCTTTATAAAGTTCTACAGATGAAGAAGTTATTCAGAGTGACTCTTTATTAATTATTCTCTATTAAATCTACTTCCATCTTCCCTGATGAAGAAATCATATAGAGCGATTTCCTATTATCCGCAATGATTCTAGTTCTTTGCATGAGAGGCAAAGAAAACAGTTACAAAGCAACAAAAGAGCATCTCAGAGAACCCTTCTCCTATCCCAGTTCATGTTACTTAATAAAGCAAGAGAAAAATGCAATATGGACGGTTTCTGTTTGTATGGGCTGCAATGGGTCAGGTGGTAAACGTGAATTAGGGATGTAACAATTAATCAGCCGCTCCTTCGGGGGTAAGCGCTACATGTGGGGGCGTCGTCCGGGATATCTGTTTCACGTTTGCCGCTAGCCATCTCCCATAGCAATCAAGGAGTCTGCATATCAGTAACTGTTGCCAAGATAGCCTGCAGTATAACAGTACCTACCACCAGGGGTCGCTGGGGAGGACTTTGAAAATGTGCAGCTATAGTTCCTCGCGCACTGAACCAACAAGTGGGGGGTGGAGCCACGCCCCAGAGGAAAAGTTTTTAGCATGCCACGCGCCAGACCGAAACAGGCGGAGGAAGATGGTGGAAGGTGTTGGGAATACACTCGCCATGCAGCGGTTATCTGACTTGCAGGACCGGGTTCTGATCGATACCAGTGTTCGGTTATGGTTCACCGGAGGACTGGCACTGGGAGTGATTGACGGAGTGGAGAGGCTTTGTATGTTGTGTCCCGGATGTCAGAGGCCTACGGTTGGAGTCACCACCTGGGCCCAGTGTGGACATTGCGGTGTTCAGTTGACACGGTTGGGACCCGTCCAACAAGAAGTCAAATATTACTCTGTCAGTATTGCAACTGGACTTTGTCTGCCGCAAGAACAGGTGATTCGGAAGGCTGGAGAGGGTCGTGTATCACCTGCAGCAGCAGTGGAGGAGCTCCCATCTGATTCGGCTGAATCTGAGATACCAGAAGATCAGGTAGGATCTAATGGAAAAGCCTGTAGCCTGGCTGGGGACCCAGGGACTGTTGAAATTACTGCCCAGTCTTTTGAAGAAACCCCTGAGGAGCCGGTTAGCAGTAAGCCCTTCAATTTGCCCGTCCAGAAGGAGCCCAAGTTACAGGAGGGGGATCCCTCGAGTGAGCCGGACAGGGTAGACGGAGGCTGTAGATTGGGGATCACCGCAGATTTTGCAAAAATATGGATCTATGGACAATTTGTTTGAGTGGTCATCCCCTTAAGAGTTTGAGTCAAGTGATGAGGAAGAATGTTTCCTAGAAAGTTCTACTTCAGTGGAGGCTTCCACAGGAGTGTCAGAAAAGTTATCTGATACATCTAAAACTTCAGTACCTCCGTTTAATGTTTCAAGTACTACCCTTCCTACTAGGGCAGCCACGTTTCAACAGTGGGTCAGCAGAGCTTCTGATGCATGTGTTTTGCCTGGCAGAGGAAAGGCTAAAGATTTGCCCAGACTCTCAAGAGAGAGGTTCAAAGAAAAGTGGCTCAGGAGTGGGGCCTAGATTATCCCTATGTTCCGGAACACATTATGGAAATTGTTGAAAGTTCCCGGGAAGCATGGGAGGACGATCTTGTTTGGGACTATCTTCATGTTCCTAAACCAAAAAGGACACCTGACAGTGAGGTTTGGGTCCGATTTAAAGACATCCACCGTGAATGGAGACTTGAAAGAGCGATTCACAAAGATAGAGCGTTGGTGGTAAAGGCCGGACAAAATACCCGTAGCTACTCTATCTCGCTGAGAGGACCAGGGGACAGTCGGAAAAGGTTGCCTGACCCAAGCTACTTTTTGTGAGCAGGATTGTTGAAAGTGCACTCACAAATGTATGTTACTACCCAGATTGACTGCAGGATGGCAGATGGGTTAGGGTGGGTTTTCCCCAAATACTTTGCCCAGCAAGAGACTCTCATGGTGCCTAATAAGGACAAAGTTATGGACACTAGAGTGTGCTGTTTCTGCTAAGACCCTTTGGTGCACAAGTATTCCTACAAGGACTCTTGTTTAAGAGCCAAACAGAAAGTTTATTTGCCAACGGGCAGACAATTTGAATTGCTGAGCATGTCTGTTTAAGGTGCGTTCTGCAGGAGTACTGCTGGACTCCTTTTGAGGGAGCGATGATCCTAACAGAAACGTACATGCCATAAAAAAATTGTATATTTGATTGATTGCCCAATAGAGGATGATAACCCCCACTGTTTGGTAATGTGTGTGTAGTTAGTAGTAGTTAAAATGTTTTCTGTCTTCTTTTACGTATATTGAAGATGTGACGGCTGTCTATCTTACAGATGAAGGCCTGTGGTAAGCAGAGTATTCCTCCTGCGGGAGCAATGCTTTGGTTCCACTTGTATGGAATGTTAGCTGTAGGGATCTACAGTCAGGCCATGTAAATTGTATAGGAAAATATGTTATGTTGCTATTGTGTACAGTGTGAAGGAATGTGATGTAGATAATAATAATCTGAAAATGTCTATTTTCTTATGTGCATACATATTTTTCTCCTTACTCATTATATAAGTATTACAGGTTTGCTCTGTTCCTATATTTTCTCAAGATGGCGGGTACACCCTACATCCCACGTATCAGAAGAATGCGGAACTGAAGATAAAACCAGGGACAGCCAAACCTCGACATGAAGATTCTCCATTTTCTTTTCTATCTTAACCAATGAGATGTACCTATTAGACTAACATAGCAATGACGTATTTGTGTGTATAAAACATTAGCACCGCCTTGAATAAATTAGAAGTGTAAGAAGTAATCCTGCTGTGAGCGTGTCTCAGAGAGTTTTACTTTTATATGTATGCATATCCACACTTTCCAATTAGAGACAGTAGCAGATAAGGTTAAGAGCTTCAATCGAGCTCAAGCTTAACAGCTGGTGCCGAAACCCGGGAGCTTCAGGCTACAGTCGAAGTGAGACCGCGATAATAATTTGAGCGGCTAAACTGATAGATAAGAGAGGGGGTTTGCGCAGCCCTAACAGTACGGTAAGTATTTTATATTCTTACCACTGTACGACTTTCTTGTCTCTTGGTTGACCGCTGGATTCTGACGGTACGCTGAGACTGTCTTAGAGGCAGGAATCATTACCTCGTCTGAGGCTGTTTTAATGAACCTGCCGATGGGTTTCTGCTGACTGTATTTTTTTTTTTTTTGTTCACTGTCTGCCGTTCTTTGTGTGTGTGTTCTCATCCCCAGATGAGCTGTCAGCCTCTGGGATGAGATGTCTCCTTGCAGCAAAAACGGTTATAGACGGGTTACTCGAGGTTTGTAGGACCTCTGAGGGTTCTCAGCTGCTGAAGCTTCGCAGTCTGAAAGTGTTACAGATGTCTCACCCCCAGACGAGCTGTCGGCCTCTGGGGGGGGGGGGTGTAACAAACGTCTATAAACTGTTTTTTCAGGTGAGTTGTCTGCCCCTGTGGTTTATCTTAGCCTGCTGAAACTTTGCGGTTCAGAAAGTGGCAGGTGTAATGTCCTTTCCTGGGTGTATTTGTGGTTTACTGTTTGCTATACACGAGAGGGGTTGGGGATTGGTGAAAGTCAGAGAAGGAGGCTACCCGAAAGATCTGTTGGGTCACAAGCCGTTGCTCCCCACTACCCCGACGTGCTTGTTCTGAGATTAAATGTACATTACAGGGTTATAGCAGACAGTAACAACCAGGAACAGCGTTATGTGCCCCCACCCAAGGAATTTGTTGATAAGGAGCAGTGAGAGCAATATTAACCCATTAGTTGTCTGTATTCTCCTCTCAAGCCGTTAGCCGAGAAACAGAATAGAGAGAGAGAAAGGAATGTTAAAATGTGATATTGTGAAGAATGTGAGATTATGAAGAGGAGAGAAGATGTTGAAATAGTTAACAAAGTTGAACGAAGTGGCGAAAGTTATGTTGCTAAAGAAACGGAGAAAAATCCTGTGTGATAAAGAAAATTGGATAAAGGAAGATAAGAAAGCTGGCAATTGTATTATGTATGTGTATCACAGAATTGATAATGTGCCTAAACTGCCCCCCTATGAAAAAACCTGGACCGAGAGAAGGGAGGGACAACCCTGCCCTCAGCCTGACAACCACTCCCTTCTCACCACCCCAGCCCAAGCACAACCCACTGTGGCAACTCCACCCGGCGGCCATCTTAATGCACCCATGCCTTCACTTCTCGCCCAGCCCGGTGCACTTCCTGCCGGCGGCCATCTTGGTACACCCAGTAGGCTCAAACACAGCCTATACCCAGTCCTCCCTGTTTTAAACCAGGATGGTTCATACCACACACCTGTCTTCCCCAATACGGAAGCATCACATTCACAGGCCGGATATGTTAATGATGAAGAAGCATCTGAGTGGGAAGACCAACAACAGGCAGCAAGGCCACCCGCTGATTTAACCCCCAATCCGGCTCCAGACTCACAGTTCCGAGAGGATCTCAAACACATGCTGGCAACCGTAAGGAACAGTGCCCCTTCCCAGCCCCCGCCCCAACAACAGTCTCAGTTACCCGAAGGGGCACCAGTGATGTATGTCAATTTTACTCCATCACAAGCAGTGACCTTGGTGACAAGTCTGCCTGACCCAGAGAAGCAGCCAATGCCCTTCTACCGCAAGATAGAGCAGATAAAAGAAATTTACTCAGCTGCCTGGAGAGACTTGATCAGCCTATGCCAAATCAACGCAGGACATGTCTTTTGGCCGGTCAAGCAGACGGCCTTCAATGATGCCTGCCTGACATGTGTTACTTCCTACACCTCAGGCGTGGAGCTCTGTGCACAACTCCATGACTGGGCAAAGGAGAAATTGACGGATCAGACCACCACAATCCAAGATATTACCCAAAATAAAGGGGAGTCTGAAGAAGTATCATGCTAGACTCATACAGGCCTTTGATGATCAGAACTTCTCCCACTATGAAAAGACACACACACACGTTTCCTGCGTGGGAGTGGATGGGGTGCCCCACTCCTGTCCACTTACTGAGCCACTCCAAGTGGGGACATTTCCTGTTTTGCTTGCCAGATTCGTGGTGTCCTCTACATGTCCCATGAATCTACTAGGAGCTGATGTGTTGTCCAGACTACAGGCCTCAATCATGTACACACCTGAAGGGGGAATTAAGTTACATACTCCCCTATCTTTAGAAGACTTATTTGCTTTGTGTTCTCTGCCTCTCCTGATGACACTTCATGAAGCAATAACTTCAAGTTCAATACTGCAGGAAGTACTTGACAGAATCCCTGCGTGCCTATGGTCCACAGGACCGGAAGACAACGGTCACTTAAAGGTGCCACCAGTTTCAGTCAAGCTAAAAGAGGGCGCATCATTGCCCCAGAAACCACAATACCCCCTAAAGTTAGCCCAACCTGCAGCTATTTCGAAATATGTCAAGGCCCTTGTGTCAAATGGAGCCCTGATAGCCTGTACATCTCCATGCAATACACCTCTGTTCTCTAGGAAGAAGAAGAGAACCCCTAAAAGAGAACCAGGTACCTGTGCTGTGGATGTCTTTGACTGCAAAGTACCTCACAGTGGTGGACCTTACTAACGCTTTCTTCAGTGTCCACCCTCACCCCTCCTGCTGGTACCTTTTTGCATTCATCCACGGAAAGAAACGGCAACATACCTAAACAGTTGTGCCACAAGGGGCACAGAACTTTCCAAGCCAGTTTGCAAAAGCTATGGCTATCATCCTTGACACATGACAAGAGGAACACCCGGAAGTGATTCTCTTCCAATATGTTGATGACCTTCTCCTTTGTACAGCTGACTTACCCCCTGTTGAAGTCACCTCAGAAAGCCTGTTGTGCCATCTTGCCAACCAGGGGTGCAAAGCCTCAAAGCCCAAATTGCAGTGGTGCTCAACACCTGTCATTTTCCTTGGACACTGTTTGTCCCATGGGACAAGACACCTCACTGAAGACAGGGTGAAAGTAATCTCTGACATCCCACTGCCACAAGGCCAGAAATCCCTTCATGCCTTCCTTGGACTAATTTCCTAGTGCGGAGCATGGGTTCTAGAAGCCTTCCTACTGATGCTTTGCAATCAGACCCCTTCCAGATGTCTCCTGAAGAAATATCTAACTTTGAGGCCCTCAAGTGCGCCATCCCCAGCGCAAGGGCTCCCAGACTACGACAAAACGTTCAAGCTCTTTGTATCCGAATGTCTGGGACATGCTGCAGGTGTACTCACCCAATCACGCGGCATCAGGCTACGCCCCATAGGATATTATTCCTGTCGGCTGGATGCGGTAGCAAGAGGAGGCCTATTGTATCTGCGAGCTGGCTTTGCTGCACAAGCCTTGCTTGACAAAACTTTGAACTTGGTCCCCGGAACACTGCCTCGTTCTGCTTGCTCCCCATGACGTTGTTGAAATAGTCAACCAAGATCCAGCCGAAACACTTGTCCACTACCAGACACTTGAGACTCCTGTGTTCCCTCCTACTGGACAGCAATTTTCACTGAACCCTACCACCCTTCTTCCACTTCTCGAGGGGGGAAAGGAGGAGGAGGAGTAGAGTCTTGACTTGTCACCCCATGACTGCATCGAACTAATACGGTTGGAAACCATGCATCTCCCCCCTGTGAGTGAAATACCCCTGCAGAATTCAGACCTAACAATTTTGGTTTGCTGATGAACGTGGCAAATACCACACAGGACACGCGGGCACCACTGAAAACACAGTTCTACAAGCTGAAGCCTTACCACTGATGATGTCTGCACAGGAGGCAGAGCTGCAAATGTTTACTACAGCATGTAAATGGGCAGAGGGAAAAAGATAGCAGAGGGAAAAAGTGGACAGCAGGGTGGTAGAAGAGGACCACCCCGTGCTTACCTTACAGACTCTCCCAGTGGACAGAGTTTATCTAAAATAATTACAGGAAACAGCAAGTCCGGATGAGAAGGAAAGCTGGAAACGGAGAGGAGCAACTCTCAGATGGACTATTCGAGTGCAACAAGAAGCCTTGTCTACCCAGGAGTATGTACCCAGCCGTGGTGCAATGGGCACATGGAGCTGCCCACTTGACAAAGACTTTTATGAACTTTCTTATCAACAAGTGTTGCACCAAGAGTTACTCCACTGGCCAACAACTTCTGCAGATCATGCATTATCAACACCAAAGGAAACCCAGGTCGAACAGAAGAAGCACCTGGAAAAAGCCCTATACCCCTTTCCAGACGATACAAATTGATCATTCTCAAGTGCCAAGAAGTGGCAGATTCGAATACGCCCTATTGGAAGTGGTCACGACTGCCAGGACCACAGCTAAGAAACGACTGAGTGAGATAGTATGTAGATTTGGGGTCCCAGAGGTGATATTGAGAGATCAGGGCCCAGCCTTAACAGCAACCCTTACAAAAGAGATTTGGGCAGCACTGGGTCTTCAGTTGGCACTACACACCCCATACCACCCTCAAAGTAGCGGGAAGGTAAAAAGGATGAATGGGACACTAAAAAACAGGATGTTAAAGATGGCCCAAGAGACTAACATGAGTTGGCCAGACAGTTTGCCCATTGCCCTATTCAGTGTCAGACACACCCCAGGGGGAAACATGCCCTATCCCCTTATGAAATTTTGTTTGGTTCAGCTCCCAGACTTGATTGTTACTTTCCACAACAGTTACAGTTGCAATCTGATGTGTTGACTAATTATGTAACCACTTTATCACGAGAATTAACCTGAACGCATGTCCAGGTGTTTTCTTCCATTCCAGATCCTGAATTAGATACAGGAACACACCAACTACTGTCTGGAGATCCTTGAGCCAGGATATGATGGTCCATTCCAAGTTTTGCTGACCACAACCACCTCAGTCAAGTTGGCCTGGAAGAACACCTGAAAGCATGCTTACCATTGCAGGAGAGCGTGTTTTCGGGTGCTGCATATCCTTTTTCTGTTTTATCTAGGGGGGGAGGGGCCCATCACAAAAATGATAACATAATTACGTTTTGGTATAACTCTTCAGGTACACATGTGACCACCTTTACCTTAGATTACTGTGACATAGTACCTTTGACCCTTCATGGCAATATATATGTATGCCACACAGACAGTTACTGGGACAGAGTTTTGTTTCCAGGGTGGGCCAGTGGGTTGGAACACAGGGCCAGACTGGGTGACCCCAGAGTGCCTTAGACAAGAAAGATGAAAATAGAAAGCCCCTGATAAGCAGAATGACTTTGCAGAAGACAGGTATTAAACCGGGTCCAGTCCCTTGGTGATGTGTATTGGATCTGTGGGAATTTGAAAATCAGGACCAGATTAGAGGGAATCTGGACCAGTGAATGTGCCCTTGCAAAGGTCATTATGCCCCCCATATCCTAACCGAAGATACCCCTGATACATACACTGACCCAGCACACAGTCAGAGGAGGAAGCGAGCAGTTCTCTCCAGAAGCTTTGACCCTCATGTATACATAGATGCCATAGGGGTTCCAAGGGGGGTCCCTGATGAATTTAAAGCCAGGGACCAGGTAAAAGCTGGTTTTGAGTCTTTGATCCCCATAATAACTGTCAACAAAAATGTAGATTGGATTAACTACATATACTATAACCAACAGAGATTCGTAAATTACACTAAAGATGCCCTCCAGGGAATTGCTGACCAGTTAGCCCCTTTAGCTGGATGAGTGGGTGGCAGAAGGTGCTCGCCCAGATAGGGGTAACAGTATTAATAAACCTGGTTCTTTTAGCCCTGATTGTATGCTGTATTCTACCTTTCGTAAAAAAGTTAATGAGCAAGGCTGTAGACAATAGCACACTTACATTTCTCCATCAAGAAGAAGAAGACCCCCTTAAGATGGAAGATGACAAACCCTTCACTCCTCTACAGTCACTCCCTGTCCAAAATCTCACAATCCTATAGGGTTATAGGGATAGATAGCGCCTGACTGCACCTCTCCAGCTGTATCGAGGAGGGTAGTGAACAAGTTGCTGCCTAACTCTATATACAGCCTAAAAGAGTTGCGGAAGAGAATGAGCCAGGCGAAGTAGGACCTTTAGTATTAGGGACAGAAAAGAGAAAATAGCTATTTTAGGGGGGGGCTGTGAAGGAATGTGATGTAGATAATAATAATAATAATCTGAAAATGTCTATTTTCTTATGTGCACACATATTTTTCTCCTTACTCATTATATAAGTATTACAGGTTTGCTCTGTTCCTATATTTTCTCAAGATGGCGGGTATACCCTACATCCCACGTATCAGAAGAATGCAGAACTGAAGATAAAACCAGGGACAGCCAAACCCCCGACATGAAGATTCTCCATTTTCTTTTCTATCTTAACCAATGAGATGTACCTATTAGACTAACATAGCAATGACGTATTTTTGTGTATAAAACATCAGCACCGCCTTGAATAAATTAGAAGTGTAAGAAGTAATCCTGCTGCGAGCGTGTCTCAGAGAGTTTTACTTTTATAGGCATGCATATCCACACTTTCCAATTAGAGACAATAGCAGATAACCTTGAGCTCAATTAAAGCTCTTAACCTTAACAACAGTGATATTGACGATATTGTTTTTCAAGTTCATTTTCCTTTTCCCCATTCCATTTGATGTAATGAGATGCTCTTTCCTCCTTAAAACTAAGGAGGGACTTTAAATTCATTCCCCACAACTGGGGACAGTTGTGATTCAAGTGGGGGGTGTATGTAGCGGGCACCTACTTTTTATGTAGGTGACCTTTTTTGTTAGCTTACAATTTCAGGTAAGTTTAGGCAGGCTTGTACCATATAGCAGGCCTGTTTGTTCATTTGGGATTTGAGTGACAGGTAGTTTGTATGCGAGTCCCGGCCAATCATTAATTTGTTGGACAATGCCCTGGGACTCTCATATAAAAGCCGGATCACATGGTCAGTGAGGGAGTTTTCCAGTTCGAGTTTGGAGAGAAGCCAGCCTGGTTCCCGGAGGGGAGAGGTTCCCCCTCCGGGGAGCCAACGGAGCCCCCCCCCTGCGAGGCGGGTGGGGAACCGGCACCTGTAGAGCAGTAGATGACACCGTACAGCATGTAGTCGCTGGTGTCGTTGGTCGCTCCTGCGGGGAAAGGGAGTGTGCCAGAAAAGCAGAAAGGGAACAAAGAATCATTGCAGAAGAAGTAGCAACAAAGCGGAAGGAAACTGGGCGATCGATCGTTTATGAGTGGCACATGGACTATTGATCACGTGAGTGAAAACCCAAGGGAAGGTTACTGCCAGAGGCTGAGGGATGTTGGTACGCAAGTCAGTGAGAACAGGTGGTGATGGCCTGTGACTTTGGGTTCAACAATGCCCCGGGATTCCAAACAGTCAAGCGGGAGGAGTTATTCAGAGTGACTTTTCTTTAGCTCAACTTGGAAGATGGGAAGTAGTGGTAAAGAGGTAGCGGTAAAGCTACTAGCACACATATAGAGATACAGACTGTCCTTAAAAAGTTCTGCAGATGAAGAAGTTATTCAGAGTGACTCTTTATCAATTATTCTCTATCAAATCTACTTCCATCTTCCCTGATGAAGAAATCATAGAGTGATTTCCTATTATCCGCAATGATTCTAGTTCTTTGCATAAGAGGCAAAGAAAACAGTTACAAAGCAACAAAAGAGCATCTCAGAGAACCCCTCTCCCATTCCAGTTCATGTTACTTAATAAAGCAAGAGAAAAATGCAATATGGACTGTTTCTGTTTGTATGGGCTGCGATGGGTCAGGTGGTAAACAGGAATTACGGATATAACAATTAATCAGCCGCTCCTTCAGGGGTAAGCGCTACACATGTATTGATTAAAAATGAGGATTAAACTGGTAATCCTGCTAGTATCACACTTGTTGGAGCAGCAATGTTGTCATCAGAGGCAGCTCTAGACTTTGTGAGGCCTTAGGCAAAACTTAGACATGAGGCCCCACTCACTCCCATAATGGGAAAAATAAATCAAGGGATGAAAATGAACTGTATTAGGAGGGTAAAGTATAGGGGAGTGGACAGTACAGGGGGTAGGTAAGTGGGCATAATAAAGATATATTTTCCTCAAGCAGAGCTGCACAGGGAAGCTGCTCTCACAGATCCTACCTATTCTGGTAGGCTGTCGCAAAGAGAGAAATAAAGGGGGATGGGTGGAGAAAGAAAGAAAGAAAGAAAGAAAGAAAGAAAGAGAGGGAAAAGGAAAGAGAAAGAAAGAAAGATGGAAAGACAGAAAGAGAAAGAAAGAAAGAAAGATGAAAGGAAAGAAAGAGAAAGAAAGATGGAAAGGAAAGAAAGATGGAAGGAAAGAAAGAGAAAGAAAGATGGAAAGGAAAGAAAGAAAGAAAGAAAGAAAGAAAGAAAGAAAGAAAGAAAGAAAGAAAGAAAGAAAGAAAGAAAGAAAGAAAGAAAGAAAGAAAGAAAGAAAGAAAGAAAGAAAGAAAGAAAGAAAGAAAGAAAGAAAGAAAGAAAGAAAGAAAGATGGAAAGGAAAGAAAGAAAGGAAAGAAAGGAAAGAAAGATGGAAAAGAAAGAAAGTGAAAGAAAGATGGAAGGAAAGAAAGAAAGAAAGAAAGAAAGAAAGAAAGAAAGAAAGATGGAAAAGAAAGAAAAAGAAAGAAAGAAAGAAAGAAAGAAAGAAAGAAAGAAAGAAAGAAAGAAAGAAAGAAAGAAAGAAAGAAAGAAAGAAAGAAAGAAAGAAAGAAAGATGGAAATGAAAGAAAGAGAAAGAAAGATGGAAATGAAAGAAAGAGAAAGAAAGATGGAAAGGAAAGAAAGAGAAAGAAAGATGGAAATGAAAGAAAGAGAAAGAAAGATGGAAAGGAAAGAAAGAGAAAGAAAGATGGAAATGAAAGAAAGAGAAAGAAAGATGGAAGGAAAGAAATAGAAAGAAAGATGGAAAGGAAAGAAAGAGAAAGATGGAAAGGAAAGAAAGAGAAAAAAAGAAAGATGGAAGGAAAGAAAGAGAAAGAAAGATGGAAAGGAAAGACAGATGGAAGGAAAGAAAGAGAAAGAAAGAAAGAAAGATGGAAGGAAAGAAAGAGAAAGATGGAAATGAAAGAAAGAGAAAGAAAGATGGAAAGAAAAAGAAGGATGGAAGGAAAGCAAGAGAAAGAAAGATGGAAAGAAAAAGAAGGATGGAAAGGAAAGCAAGAGAAAGAAAGATGGAAAGAAAAAGAAGGATGGAAAGGAAAGAAGGATGGAAGGAAAGCAAGAGAAAGAAAGAAAGAAAGAGAGGGGGATGGGGAAAGAATGAAGGAAAGAGAAAGAAAGAGAGAAAGAAAGAAAGAGAGGGGGATAAGGAAAGAATGAAGGAAAGAGAAAGAAAGAAAGAGACAAAAAGAATGGAAAGAAAGGGGATGGAGGAAGACGGGAAGGAAGAGCATCCCCTACATCAGTGTACTCACTGGGAGGCAGGAGGGACTGGATGGATGGATGCATGGATGCATGGATGGATGGATCAGACTCCCCTTGTCCTTTACTGTTTGCTGGGCTTCAGGTTGAATCTTCCCGCCCACACATCCCCTTTTCTGAGGCAGAACAGAGAACACTGCCAAGGAGAGTGGGCGGGGCAGACACAGGAGGAGAGGGCGGGAGGAGGAGGAGCAGAAGCTCTCTCTCCTCTTCTGTCTGGCTGTGCGGGCAGCAGGGGAAGGGGGGAGATCTGTCAGAACAGGCTCTACTGAGCGGCTCTCCCTCTCTGTCTGTGATCTGGAGATGTAGGTGAGCTCCGATCACACGTCTCACTCGCAGCCTGTTATCTCTCCCTGTAGCAAAGCGAGGGGACTGGGGACTGTGTGATGGAGGAGATCTCTGCTGCTGGAAGAGGCAGCTCTCTAATTAGGTAAACTAGCCAGCTGTGCGAGGCCCCTATGACTGCGAGGATTAAGGCCACCGCCTATTTCGCCTAATTAGAGAGCCGCCTCTGGTTGTCATGATAGGTCAGGAGGTGTGTTACAACAACAGAAAACCTTCCCCCCCACCTCTCCTTTATAACATATGGGAGAGAAGTTCTGTAGTCCACAGAGAACTGGGAAACTGGGAAAATGCTAACTGATAAGTCAGCAGAGGCAGACTGTACAAGAAGTTCATGCTTACTGGATTTTTGGCATGATCAACGGTATTTTTTGCACTATCAAGCAGATTTTGCAAAATGCTTTCAATGGAATACTTAACAAATGAAAGAGAGAAAATAAAATACATTCATCTTGGGGCCTTTATACACTAAGTTACATTTAGACATAATGATTTATAAATATTGAGTTGTTCTTTCCATAGAAGATAGATACTAAAAAAAGTATCTATCATAAAGTTGAGCCTCTAGAGAATGTGAATAAAGCTAGCACGTGACAAGTAGTTCGCCAAAGATTGCATTTTATTTTATTTGAGGAGCATTGATCTGTTAGGTGCACATGTCAATAAACTCTTCATTAAAAAGTAAAACCTATGAGTTACATTCTTTGTGTCTTGTAGGCAATGAATGTTCTGCAACCTCTTACCTCTGGTTTACTTAACCATAACATTTTGCAATCAATATACTGTAACTTACTATTGTCCTCTTGACTTTTCTGACAAATCAATGTGCCTTTAATTTTTAGTTCTTTTGTCTATTACCTCAAATAAATATGGAGAACCTAAATGTCAGTCTCCACTAATGATTTACACATAAGGTAAACATTTCATCTGATTTAATTGTAGAGTTATCTGAACACCTTATCCCTACAGGATATTACTGTTACACAGTGGGGTGTAATACCAAATAATGAATATCTAGAAAGAGGAGAGATATAAATCTAGAAACATAATCGCACATTTTTACTAGCCAACTGAATCATTTAATCATTTCACCCATGTCAGCTCACAGTCAAAGTCCCCCCCCCCCCCCCATTCTCTATGATAAATTCTGAAAATACAAGCATTTACCTAAAACCAAATCAGGTTTGTGCCGCCTCATTGCCTGCAAATGGCACTGCAGAATTTTGGGCCAGTTATCATAAAGATGCTGTGCATGTATATGTACAGCACATTGCAATGACTAGTCTAACTGACTATTTGCAATCTAAAAGGAAGGTTGATAGCATAGATTTTTTTTGTCATAATTTATTTCAAATAAAAATGCTCTGGAAACAGATCTGAAATAGAGTGTTGTAAAATAGGTTGTAAAAATATAGTGTAGGGGTCATCTGCCAACTCACAGATATAACAAGTTCTGCAAGTCAACTACTTACAGCAGCTACCTGTCAAGTACATTTTAGCATGTGGAGCGCCATACAGTGACCCCAAGATTTAGGCACCAGAGTACAGGCAGTCCCCGGGTTACAAACAAGATTCTGTAGGTTTGTTCTTAAGTTAAATTTGTATGTAAGTTGGAACAGATACATTTTTAAGTGTAACTCTAGCCAAAAAAAAACACCCCTGGAATGTAACAATTGGGTTTTGAAAATTTTGGGTTATCGTGGAAACAAGAATTGGTGATAAAACTTCAGTGGAGACACCTTTTTCCCATGATAACTCTTACAGGGGTGAATTTCCTTTCCTAGGGCTAGATTTCCTCTCACTTCCTGTTGTCTCCCTCAGTTTGTAAGTATGAGTCGTATGTAAGTCAGATGTATGTAACTCGGGGATTGCCTGTAGTGTGTCTTGGTAAAGCATCTAGGGTTGATTGAAGTTCTTACATAGACACCATTGTGTGGGACAACCCAATCAGAATACTTGGGACTGCTTGCCCATGTCTATGTAAGGTACATGGCACACCTCAAGGCATAAATGGAATGCTGTTGCATGTCCTGAAGCACTGAGAGGGAGCCATGAGTGTGGAAGGACACATTTAAGGCTGTAAGAAAGGAAGCAGCACAAGCTGTAGCATTGGACAAATTAAGATTCAGGAGAAGCAGCAACAAGAGGTAGATGGGAGGTCCTAGGGTAAACAGCAGCACACATAGTCTCAAAAGATGCAACAAAAACCCCACAGTCGCCCAACAATGAACCATACTACAGAAAGGCAACCACACCAGTGATGACCGTTAGATACTCCAGTTATGTGAACCTTCCTCTTATAAAGTAACCCATATGGTTAAAATAGAAGTGAAAGGCAAAACATTGTGTTTGTGTTATAAATACTTTTTTTCCCCCATGTTTTTTTAGGTGAACTCTGTTCTCAGTTGCATAAGGATCCCAAAGAGCTGGAGAAGGAAAAAATGGTCTCCCCAGGGAATGACTGTACAGGGGGGCATATCAGGACAAGTCTGATCATTGGAGGAAAACAGGCTGAATTCTCACAGCTAAAAAGCTGACCACATTGTGCTCTCATGCCTAGTGTGGTCAGTTTCCAATAGGCATGCAAGGGGACTGGCAGGAACACCAGGTATTTCACACAAAGGAGGAAATACAAAGAGAACAGGATACTTTGTCATACAAGTATGTAGTACAGCAGGCACATATCAGCAATATGAAATTCTGGGTTTACATATTCTATATCATGAAGTGAGTTCCTTCTGTTCTGTTATATGCTACCACTACCCAGTAGCCAGAATCAGAAAATATATAGCTTTGGTTATATGTCTACAACTAGAAGCTTGATACAATGCAGAGCTGTTAACTGTTTTCTCTTGCCCCCCCCACCCCAAAGCACATTGTCCCCATGTTGATCCTGTCCCCCCCTATGTGAATGGGTATGGGGTAGATTTTACCCCTGCTCATTCACCAAAAAAAAGTGTCAAAAAGAAATAAAAACACACACACAGTTTTTGACAATGTCCCTAGATGTGGATCCATCATCAATCATGAAGCCTGCCGCCACTGCCAGACCCGAAAAAGACGCCCCGCCCGCAACGAAGGCTAACTGTGTGCCTGCTCCACAATCTGGCAGTTCTTAAATAGGTAAGAGGCGGGGCCACCTGGTGATGTTGCCTGGTGGCACCGCCCCCATGTGACATCACTGGCCCAGCATGCACCCATTGTTTGAACTAGAAGGACTTACTATGTAACTATGTCACATGGGGGCAGTGCCACCAGGTGGCTCTGCTCCTTACCTATTTACAGTGCCTTGAAAAAGTATTCATGCCCCTTAAAATTTTCCAAAAACACAAATGTATTTTATTGGGATTTTATGCAATAGACCAACACAAAGTGGCACATAATTGTGAAGTGGAAGGAAAATGATAAATGGTATTCAATTTTTTTTACAAATATCTGAAAAATGTCCACCTGTGTGTAATTTAATCTCAGTATAAATACAGCTGTTCTGTGAAGCCCTCAGAGGTTTGTTAGAGAACCTTAGTGAACAAACAGCATCATGAAGGGCAAGGAATACACCAGACAGGTCAGAGATCAAGTTGTGGAATAGTTTAAAGCAGAGTTAGGTTATAAAAAAATATGCCAAGCTTTGAAGATCTCACAACGTACTGTTCAATCCATGATCTGGAAATGGAAAGATTATGGCACAACTGCAAACCTACCAAGACATGGCCATCCACCTAAACTGATAGGCCGGGCAAGGAGAGTATTAATCAGAGAAGCAGCCAAGAGGCCCATAGTAACTCTGGAGGAGCTGAAGAGGCCACAACTGAGGTAGGAGAATCTGTCCACAGGATGACTATTAGTCATGCATTCCACAAATCTGGCCTTTATGGAAGAGTGGCAAGAAGAAAGCCATTGTTGGAAGAAAGCCATAAGAAATCCCATTTGCAGTTTGCAAGAAGCAATGCGTGGGACAAAGCAAACATTTGGAAGAAGGTGCTCTGGTCAGATGAGACCAAAATGCAACTTTTTGGCCAAAAGCAAAACACTATGTGTGGTGGAAAACTAACACTGCACATCACCCTAAACACACCATCCCCACCATGAAAAATGATGGTGGCAGCATCATGTTTAGGGGATGGTTTTCGTCAATAGGGACAGGGAAGCTGGACAGAATTGTTTTTCAAGATGGATGGAGCCAAATACAGGGCAATCTTAGAAGAAAAACTGTTATGCCCTGTACACACGGGCGGATTTTTCGATCGAACTTGTCCACCAGAACGAATCCGTCGGACAATCCGACTGTGTGTGGGCTTCATCGGACTTCCGACGAACCTTTTCGGTCGAAAATCAGACGGACTTTAGATTTTAAACATGTTTCAAATCTTCCCGCCAGAGCCAGTCCCTATCGGGAAATCTGTTCGTCTGTATGCTGGTCCGACGGACCAAATATGACGCAAGGGCAGCTACAGCACTTGCCCGCGAGAATGTTTCCAGCGCGATCCTGTCGCGCTGGTTCTTGGTGACAGGGTACTGTACATCTTGCGCTCACTGCAATAGGAAAAACACATTTTCCTATTGCAGCGAGCACGAGAAAGAGGCGACAATGTCCCTTAGGTCTGGTATGGATTTTAAGGGGAACCCCCTATGCCGTAAAAACGGCGTGGAGGTCCCCCCAGAATCCATACCAGACCCTTATCCGAGCACGCAGCCTGGCCCGTCAGGAAAGGGGGTGGGGACGAGCGAGCGCCCCCCCCTCCTGAACCGTACCAGGCCGCATGCCCTCAACAATGGGGGGTGGGTGTTTGGGGAACGTGGGCGCCCTGCGGCCCCCCCACCCCACAGCACCTTGTCCCCATGTTGATGAGGACAAGGGCCTCTTCCCAACAACCATGGCCGTTGGTTGTCGGGGTCTGCGGGCGGGGGGCTTATTTAAAAAATATATAACAAGAATTATACTCACAAATGAGCTTTAAAACGAGGCTTATCGATATTCCAGCAATTGCGAGCAGTATCTCTAGACACCTGCAACCTGGACCAGATGTTTAGAGGAACCAGATGGCATTGCAAACGGCTTACGCGTTACGAGGGAGAACCCTCTTCCTCAGAGCCACAGCAATGGTAGATTGACCTCCTCAAGCATCCTCCTAATATACCCACAATCACATGTATGGGTAAACGCCCACCAGAGCCTGCCACACCTGCCACACCGCCCACCATGCCCATCCATCCATCACATGATGCATACTGCACACTGCTGTCATCCTCCAAACCCCAAATATTCTCTCTCCATGAAGTCAACTGACTTGCCACTGCTTCCGCCACAACGCATGTCCACATGCAACTGATGGCACAGGAGCGACTCACTTCAGCCCCCCAAACTCCCCCTGTCTCCTCCAAGTATCGAGTAAAAAAACACTGCGCTCACCTAAATTCCCTTTTTGTGTTTTCTCATTAAGAATTTGAATTTGGTATACCATCATTCCGGAAACAGAAATCGTCACTGTTATTTTATTCTGAGCACCTAAATATAAAGGCTTTCATTATACTGCATTGTGTAACCTAACTGTTTTGTGACCCCAAATCATTGTGGAGTTTTGTGGTTCTACAGATTGTAAATTGATCAGAGAGATAATTGTAAAACATTACAATTATTTTGAATGAATGCATACTAAGCAGACTGGTAAACATTCCCCACTATTTATTGTGCTGGATATGTGAGCACATACACTTACAATAGTTCCTATGCACTGCCACCAGCTTCTCCAACCTTCCAGTCAGGGCACGGAATATCATGTCACAATGGACAGCATAGGCACCAGCAGCTCTTCACTAATTGCCTTGAAAGAGAGAGAAAGAGGGAGCACACAGCATCTATTCAGTGATCAGAAGAGAGCATGCAAAATTGTCACCATGCAAGGTAATGCAAATGCTAAGGGGACCGGATGAAGTAGAAGCTAGAAACAGCTTTTACTGAGAGGCAGCATATATGTTGTGTCTACACCTTAGGTGAAATGAATGAAAAAAAAGTAATACTTTATTATCACTTTAAATAAGAAAAATGCAAAGAGCTAATTAAATTGGAGCTGTGCTCAGACTATGGACTTCTTATTCAGCAGTGAAAGCTCACTAAACTGTTAATACATGCTATATTACATTGTGTTCATACTCACTCATCCTCTAGAGCACAGGTGTCAAACACAAGGCCCGCGGGCCGAATCCGGCCCTCCAGGCCAATTCATGTGGCCCTCACACGTCTCCTGCAGCTACAGGAGAGCTCCAGCCCTCCTCCTCCAGAACCCTACTTTCTGCTTTCAAGCAATGCATCCAGCTTCTTCCCAGCAACAGCATAAGGAAAGGGGGGTGCAGTGTGATGTTAGGGATCGTAGGAGACTCAACTTCTGATGGTGGGGTGGCTCTTGACATCTAATGTAAGGGGAGAGGATGCGCTGGACATCTAATCTTACAGATACAACCGACCCTTTTGAGGACAATCATAATGCTTATGCGGCCCACAATGAAATTGAGTTTGACACCCCTGCTCTAGAGCATTTGTTTCTTTTAGACTGCAAAAATCCTGGTTAACCCTGCTGTTCCCTCCTTGCCTGTGTCCAGGGCTGGACTGGGACAAAAATTTGGCCCTGGACTTCATCCAGACCGGCCCACTTTACTCCAAACACCTGGTGTTGGCGCTTCAATCTTCTCGGCACCATGGTTCATATGGTGTCAGGATGATTGAAGCGCATTATTTCTATTATTACATTGTAATATAACATGAAATAGTTCAACTCACCATAATGCAGAATCAGTGGGAGCCTTGAGTGTGTCACCTGCCACCTCACTTGCCACATCGCCTGCCACCAGATGCAGTGTTTCACTTGCCACGTCACTTGTCAGCAGAGGCAGCTTGTCATTTGCCACGTTGCCTGCCACCAGATGCAGTGTTTCACTTGCCACGGCACTTGTCAGCAGAAGCAGCTTGTCACTTGCCACATCGCCTGCCACCAGATGCTGCATGTCATTTTCCACGTTACCTGCCACCAGATGCAGAATGTCACTAGCCACGTCACTTGTCAGCAGAGGCAGCTTGTCATTTGCCACGTTGCCTGCCACCAGATGCAGAATGTCATTTGCCACGTCACTTGTCAGCAGAGGCAGCTTGTCATTTGCCACGTCGCCTGCCACCAGGTGCCGCATGTCACTTGCCACGTTACCTGCCACCAGATGCAAAACGTCACTTGCCACATCACTTGTCAGCAGAGGCAGCTTGTCACTTGCCACGTCGCCTGCCACCAGATGCTGCATGTCACTTGCCACATTGCCTGCCACCAGGTGCTGCATGTCACTTGCCACCATCGCCTGCCACCAGATGCAGCAAGTCACTTGCCATGTCGCCTGCCACCAGATGCAGCGTGTCACTTGCCACGTCGCCTGCCACCAGGTGCTGCATGTCACTTGCCACCATTGCCTGCCACCAGATGCCACATGTCACTTGCCACGTTACCTGCCACCAGATGCAAAACGTCACTTGCCACGTCATTTGTCAGCAGAGGCAGCTTGTCACTTGCCACGTCGCCTGCCACCAGATGCCGCATATCACTTGCCCCGTCGCCTGTATCCTGCCAAGTCACTTGTCACCAGATGGCAGATGCAGTGCTACTACATGACTTGATGGGCACCTCCAACCCAGCTCTGTAACCCCCCCAACACACAACGTGACAGGGGAGGAGAGAGAGATACACAGCGCCAATTGTAGCATTAAAACAACTTGTATTCCACTTAAAGAACGTTACTGACAAAGGTAGTAGGGTGAAAGGCATTGAGACACTGTGATCTGAATTAGGAGCCGCCACCGGGAACCGAACGGGCCAGTAGATGCAGAGCATCGGTGTGTACTACTACTTCCGGGTAGCGGTGGAACGCATGATGGGGCGGACGTGATGTCATCATCCGGAAATTATGCAAGATGTGGGAGGTGACGCATCCTTCAGGCCATCATTCCTCCGCCACCAGGAAGTAGTAGTACACACCGATGCGCTCTGCATCTACTGGCCCGATCGGTTCCCGGTGGCCGCTCCTAATTCAAATTGTTGACAAGCCTGGATTCTTGCCAGTGTTTCAATGCCTTTCACCCTACTTTGTCAGTAACGTTTTTTAAGTGGATTAAAAGTTGTTTTAATGCTACATTTGGCGCTATGTATCTCTCCTTCCCTGTCTCTGAAACTGGCCCACTGAGCCATCGGCCCACCGGGAATCTCCCGGTAGTCCCGATGGCCAGTACATCCCTGCCTGTGTCCCCACTGCAGCCTAGGACCAGCTATTGACATCTACTGAGCATGCTCCTTATTCAGTTCCCTTCTAAGCTGTTAATTTCTTATTTTTTCTTATCTGTGCAACCCACATGACTATATAGTCACACATATGGGCTTATACACAGTGGTAAATGACACTACCCTCCCTCCTCCATGTCTTTATATTGCTAAATACTGTGGAGGTGGGTTATAAGATGGTCATTGATAGAAGCTTCACTTCCCTGTTAGTTCCAGCACATACACACCATAGATACAGGCTGGAGAGGGTGTTGCACAGCCTGTGATTGGCAGAACCTCCTCCAGATCTCTTTAATGTACATTGAACAAAGTGAAAGCTATTGTCAGTCAACTTAAACTCCACCTAAACCATGTAATTGCAAAAAAATAAAGAATACACATTTGCATTGAAACATAAATTTGTAATTAGATTTAAAACAATTTGTTGCTATTAATTATTTAGCTAAATTTTCTATTTTGTACTTTTTTTAATGTCATGTGACAGGCACAGCACCAATCAGCGCTGTGCAGACACTGATTCACAGTCCATCAGTAGAGTACTAGAAACTCCTCCCCCAAAATGTTTCCTTAGAACAGGAAAGACCTGAGAAACATGTTACCTCTGAACAACATTGATTAAATAAGGTACTCAGATGATTTTTTATTTTAAATTAAATACGGTTGCATTATCTTTATACACAAATAAAAAGGATAATGGCAATTAAACATTTTTATTTGTGTAGTATAACTTTAAATCAAGCCCTCACTGACCTCTGTAGTTGCATGTACTGTGGTGTAATTCACCCTGAATTACTCCATAACTTAAGTTTATGTCCAATGGCTTACAGTACCTTCACCTTGTATATATCAGAAGACTGGCGGGCTTTAAGCTTCTGCTGCCATATGGAAATAAAGGTACAGGATCTGTGATTTCAGTACCTGTGATTTTCAGTGTTGTGAACTTTTGAACTGTTGGGAACAATTGCTCCACAATGCCTTCAGGTGCCTACTGCTTCTTCTGAATATGTAAATCATTTATTGTGCATTGCCCGGGCACAGGTTTGAGACAAAGACACTCGCTGTGCTTATGTAACCCCACAATCTGATCACATGTCCTCATTAATATGCATGTACTTCATCTAGCAGATGATTTTATATTACCTTATATAAACTATTTTGTGTTTGCCATTGACTGCTGTTAATTTGTAAATTATCTATGACATTGGTAAACACATTTGTTTGATGAATTGAATAAAAATGATTAAACACATTTGCTCTAAATGCAAAATCTAAAAGTAAACTTACCTGACCCTGACCTGACTTAATAGGTACTTTTTGTATATTCTCATGTTATAGCCTTTTCAGCCAGCAGATTTCAGCAGCGGCAGCAGTTAATGAATGTAATGTATGACTTCTATCCACTGTTTGGTAACAATTTAATTACCCAAGACTGTGTTTTTTGAGGGCAGCATCATAAATAGGATTTCTAGTTGCATGCAGGCTACCATTGTTTGTCTGGAAGTCTTTTAAGGTCAGTGTAAATACAGACAGAAATCAGACAGCAATTATCTGCATTATCTTCATTAGTTAATGCATTACCTCTACACGTACCAACATCGTGTGGCATCTATTTCAGATTCTTAGGTTTACCTCAACTTTTGAAAACATCTGCTCTTAGTTTTTAGATTCAGCAAAGAACATTTTTAATTTGAGATTTTTTATTTACAGCTCAAAGTATTTTAACTTGACTATATTAGACAAAATTAATATAAATGGCTGAAATATCTAACTATTCCCCATGGTAATTACTAATGTAGAAATCAAATGTGAAATAAATTTAAAGAAGTTAATGTGGAAAGATCTGCTTTCAGTTTTTTTCCCTTTTACAATTCAAAAACTTGCACCTAAATAATATTTATTTATTTTTTAATAATAAAAAGGAAAAGGGTTGGGACTTTGAATGAGGCACCTGGGATAAGGTGCCTCCATCCCTGTTCATTGGCAAATAAAGGGGAGGGTTTGGGACTTTAGATGACTTTTATTATTTTTTAATCTTTAACTTTGGGAGATCTGTAACCCTGTTTTGAGGGTAGACAGACTTCTATATGATTCAACCAGTCTCAACACTACCATCCCCATCTACGGCATTACTCTTGCATGCACAAAGACAACTCTAATGACTGGCACATTTTGAGAAATTGTCCTAATGTATTCTAAAAGTGGTGAAGAATGGGCCAAATTCATATACCCGTCTAGAGCTTGTACTTTGAAAAAATGCAGAGGACAATATGCTTGAAGGAGGAGGGACTATTGACATCACCACATATGAGGAGAGTAGGCAGTGGCTGTGCAGCTATCCACAGCGGCCATCTCGCATGGTGTAAATGATAGTGCAGTTTTCTTATACTTCTAAATAAAAAAGATAATACACATTATGAGGCTTATTTTATTCCTATAAGCCATTGAGAGGGAGAGTGGAATTGTGTGGACTTGAAGAGCTAAAGGAAATGAACTGCTGGGTACAAAGAGGAGAGAAAAATAGAGTAACTCGCTGGAACCATTGATGTTCAAGCTTATAATGACCTTTACTTAAGCTGGCCATAGATGGTTTGAATCTCGACTGGTTCAGCAGCAACCGCCCGAGATTCAAACCTCTATGGGCAGGCTGATTTTACCCAAGTCGATCCATTGATCGACTTGGGTAAAACCAGCATGTCGGATTTTTACATGCAATTATTGCCAATGTCTATAGTCTATAACCAGTAGCAATAATCACTGTGTTCTCCTGGCAGGGGCAGCTCCCCACCCCCCGCAGGAGAACACAATAGCTCCGAGGGACTGACTGTGTTCAGGTGGGCATCCTGCGAAAAATGCATCATCTTTGGCCTGCTCTAAAATAAGGTCCACCCTGAGAGATGAGGATCCACGAGTGAGATCACAGTGATGTGAGCATACTGAGGATATTTGGTTAAGTTTGTGGGATATGATTGTTTATTAAAGCACTTCATTTTGGTGAACTTGAAGCACTATTTTAACTCAGAGCTACTTTTTATAGAAATACAAAAGGCATTTTTCTTGCACATTATAAGCTCAAAGTCAATCTTAACATTGGTGAAATTTAAGTTTTATTATTAAGGTGTAGTAAAATTTCAAAGTTATTGCGCAGATAAAGACAAATTTAAAAGCCGCTGGCAAAATCTCTTGAATTATGGTTCATGAAAAGATTGCAGGGGTTATTAATGATCAACGTAAGTTGTTTGACCAGACCTGGGAGCCTTGTAATAATGTGACCTGACAAAACCTAATCATAGCAGTGGCAAACCTCCATCCCTAATATATGTTTAAATAAAAAAGGAAAAGGAAATAATGGGACTTTATATGAGGCATGTCACTGAATAAATATCTAGTTTATATTGATCATTAAATTGTTTATTATTTCAAAACAAGTTAAAAAGTATCAGTAATCTTTGGTAAAATACATGATATACTGTAAATAACAGTTCACTTGTACACACATACAATTATTATACAAAGTAAAATACAACATGATTAGCAATACAATTTCATAGATCATTCATCCATTAATAATAAACATAAGCAATTGCCCTTAGTGAGCCATACTTGTCTGGGCATCAGTTCAAAGTGTACTCGACACACGTTTCATGGCTCACGCCACTCATCAGGAGTAAAATGCTCTAAAATTAAATCAATAACATATCTATAAATATAAGATACCCTTTAAAAAGGGAATCATCTCTCAAAAAAGGGGGGTCTATACCTTACAAAATGGGTGGCGTGAGCCATGAAACGTGCGTCAAGTACACTTTGAACTGATGCCCAGACAAGTTTGGCTCACTAAGAGCAATTGCTTATGTTTATTATTAATGGATGAATGATCTATGAAATTGTACTGCTAATCATGTTGAATTTTACTTAATTGTTTGTGTATACAAGTGAACTGTTATTCTGTTATTTACTGTATATCATGTCTTTTACCAAAGATTACTGATATTTTTTTTTTTCAAATATACATTTTTTATTAAAGCGCCGGGGGGGGGGGGGGGGGGGGGGGGTAGCCCAACAAAGAAAATTACATTGATATCATACATACATGAGCATTTCCGAGTCTCAACGTGTGAAATATCTAACAAGAGGGATGACTATCGAAAGCATATAGAATTCACACAGATAAAATCAATTGGTATTTTTAATGGACTTCATCTGCTAACCCATGAAGCTGGTAACTGTCAATGTTATCTGCTGAATGTTACCGTAGGCCGCCCAAACCCATAGCCATTTTTCCTATGACTAAAACTAGAAAGAACATGTAGAGTAAGAGGTTTAACCACTTAAGCCCCGGACCATTTGGCTGGCCAAAGACCAGAGCACTTTTTGCGATTCGGCACAGCGTCGCTTTAACTGACCATTGCGCAGTCGTACAACGTGGCTCCAAAACAAAATTGACGTCCTTTTTCCCCCACAAATAGAGCTTTCTTTTGGTGGTATTTGATCACCTCTGCAGTTTTTATTTTTTGTGCTATAAACAAAAAATAAGCGCATTATTCTTACTTTTTGCTATAATAAATATCCCCAAAAACTATATAAAAAAAATTTATTTTCCTCAGTTTAGGCCGATATGTATTCTTCTACATATTTTTGGTAAAAAAAAATCGCAATAAGCGTTTCTTGATTGGTTTGCGTAAAAGTTATAGCGTCTACAAAATAGGGGATAGTTTTATGGCATTTTTATTAATTATTTTTTTTTACTAGTAATGGTGGCGATCAGTGATTCTTATCGTGACTGTGACATTATGGCGGACAGATCGGCCAATTTTGCCGCTATTTTGGGACCATTCACATTTTTACATCGATCAGTGCGATTAAAAATGCATTGATTACTGTGTAAATGTGACTGGCATTGAAGGGGTTAACCAGGAGGGGTGCTGCAGGGGTTAAGTGTGTCCTAGGGAGTGATTCTAACTGTAGGGGGGATGGGCTACGTGTGACACGACACTGATCACTGCTCCCGATCACAGGATCCGTGATCACACTCATGGAGCTCGCGGCAGGGTTGCGTGCGCCGCCGGTGGTGCGCACGCGATCACACAGCGGTAAATTTAAAGGGACGTACCTGTACGCCCATTTGCCTGTCCATGCCATTCTGCCAACGTAAATGTTCGTACGGCGGTCGGCAAGCGGTTAAAGATAAGATAAGGGTGGAGGAGACCAGAGAGGGGTTGGAAAGGAAAGGGGGGTGAGAGAGAGAGGAGGGGTGAGGCTGAGGTAAGAGGGGGTGGAGGTTCTCGGCAAATATGACTCCCCACAGAAGACTGGGCATATTCAATGGGCAGAAGGGGGTGTTTTTATGATCCAAATTAGGTAAGCCCCTCTTCGGACAGTATATACATATTCCAAAGTCTCCATTGTTTGGCGAGTTTGTCCTGTCTATTCTGTGGTGTGGCGTTCAGGTCTTCCATCCTTTTTATTTCCTCCACTTTGCGCATACAGCTCGCAATAGCTGGCGGCGCCTGTTGTTTCCATAGTGGGGGGATGCAGGATTTGGCAGCATTCAGCAGGTGACACACAACTGATTTTTGATAGCTGTTTGCAGAGATGGTAGACACATGTAGAAGGAAGAAGGCCGGATTGTCAGGTATCTCATGGTCCGTGAACTTCTGAGTGACCCTCTGGACTTCCATCCAAAAGTGTTTCAGTCTGGGACAGGACCAGAAGATATGTAGTAGTGTTCCCCTGTCTGTGTGGCACCTCCAGCAACAATCTGAGGTGTTTGGGTAGCACTTATTCAGAAGATGTAGTGTATGGTACCACCTTGTTAATATTTTGTAATTAGTTTCCTGTATTTTGGTACAGATCGATGATTTCAATGAGAATCGAAGAATAAGTTGTTTTTGTAGGTCTGTCTCCCATTTTTGTAAAAACGAGAGATTCAGAGGCTCCGGAGGGGTAACTAATAGGGAATATGTTTTGGACAGAACCTGCAGTAGTCTTCAAAGGTCGTTAAACTACGATTGAAACCCTGGGGGTTCGTAAGGGAGTGTAAGAAGTGGTGCAATTGTAATGCCTTCCAGAAAGGGAGTTTACACTGTCCTGCCCGACTCATCAGTGTTGAGATGATAGTGTGTGATAGAAGGCCATCTGTCTGTGCTCAGAAAGTGCGAGACTTGATGAAGACCGTCTTGGAGGAGAGTCGGGAGGTTGCATGTTCCCATTACTGATACTTTTTAACTTGTTTTGAAATAAAAAACAATTCAATGATCAATATAAACTAGAAATTTATTCAGTGACATGCCTCATATAAAGTCCCATTCTTTCCTCTTCCTTTTTTGTTTAAACATCTATTAGGGATGGAGGTTAGCCACTGCTATTATTTGGTTGTGTCAGGTCACATTATTACATTGCCAAACAGGGTGGAAGTCACCCACTTTTCTAGCGACCTGCCACACCATAATCAAACAATTTATCACTCATCCACATTAACACATCATTCTGAGCCAAACTGTCTGTAAAATTCAAATCACAATATATACATATATATGTATAGTTATACACTCTGGCTTTTATTGCTGGAATATAGGGGTATTAGACACAGTATATAGGATACAATATAGTATACTTCCTTTAGCCCTGAGTGAGCCCCCTTTTCAGGGAGAGAGGGGGGTGACAGGACGGGTTTTGACCCTAGGGCTGCGATGCATGGCAGTCTTTCCCCTTCCCCCCCTCCTCTTTAAACAGGCTTGGGGATGGGGCCTTGCCTCCTATGCATCGGCGTCATGATTTGATGCCTCGCTCAGTCCGTCATTACGCCTGAGCATGGGGTGGATTCCCCCCCACTTTCCATCTAGTTGGGGCTGGGACTTGCTTGGTTCCACAGCAGATTCATATGCTACTGATGAAGCCAAAGCTTGTCACTATTCTCCGTTGCATTGGTGGGGTTTTTTCATGACGTTGGTGGGGACCCACCCCTCACCAGGGATAAGAGTGGCGGGCCAGCTGACCATTCCACATGGGTCATTCACATAAAGAGGGATCCCAGGCATGCTCACATCCACAGAATCATACACATATGGTAACAGGTGCTCATTTACAGTATCTCACAAAAGTGAGTACACCCCTCATATTTTTGTAAATATTTTAGTATATCTTTTCATGTGACAACACCGAAGAAATAACACTTTGCTACAATGTAAAGTAGTGAGTGTACAGCTTGCATAACAGTGTAAATTTGCTGTCCCCTCAAAATAACTCAACACACAGCCATTAATGTCTAAACCGCTCGCAACAAAAGTGAGTACACCCCTAAGTAAAAATGTCCAAATTGTGACTCGTTGAATGGGGAGCAGGTGTGTTAAATTTGGTGTTATCGCTCTCACTATCTCATACTGGTCATTGGAAGTTTAACATGGAACCTCATGGCAAAGAACACTCTAAGGATCTGAAAAAAAGAATTGTTGATCTATATAAAGATGGCCTAGGCTATAAGAAGATTGCCAAGACCCTGAAATTATGCTGCAGCACGGTAGCCAAGGCCATACAGTGGTTTAACAGGACAGGCCTCGCCATGGTTGACCAAAGGAGTTGAGTGCACGTGCTCAGCGTCATATTCAGAGGCTGTCTTTGGGAAGTAGACATATGAGTGCTGCCAGCATTGCTGCAGAGGCTGAAGGGGTGGGGGTCAGCCTGTCAGTGCTCAGACCATATGCCACACACTGCATCAAATTGGTCTGCATGGCTGTTGTCCTAAAAGGAAGCCTCTTCTAAAGATGATGAACAAGAAAGCCCGCAAACAGTTTGCTGAAGACAAGCAGACTAAGGAGATGGATTACTGAAACCATGTCCTGTGGTCTGATGAGACCAAGATAAACTTATTTGGATCAGATGGTGACAAGCGTGTGTAGTGCCAACCAGGTGAGGGGTACAAAGAAAGTGTGTCTTGCCCACAGTCAAGCATGGTGGTGGGAGTGTCATGGTCTGGGGCTGCATGAGTGCTGCTGGCAATGGGGAGCTACAAGTCATTGAGGGAACCATGAATGCCAACATGTACTGTTACATACTGAAGCAGAGCATGATCCCCTCCCTTCGGAGACTGGGCCGCAGGGAGAATTCCAACATGATAACGACACAGCTCCAAGACGATCACTGCCTTTCTAAAGAAGCTGAGGGTAAAGGTGATGAACTGGCCAAGCATGTCTCAGACCTAAACCCTATTGAGCATCTGTGGGGCATCCTCAAACGGAAGGTGGAGCTCAAGGTCTCTAACATCCACCAGCTCTGTGATGTCATGGAGAAGTGGAAGAGGACTCTGGTGGCAACCTGTGAAGCTCTGGTGAACTTCATGCCCAAGAGGGTTAAGGCAGTGCTGGAAAATAATGGTGGCCACACAAAATATTGACACTTTGGGCCCTATTTGGACATTTTCACTTAGAGGTGTACTCCTTTTTGTTGCCAGCGGATTTGGCATTAATGGCTATGTGTTGAGTTATTATGAGGGGACAGCAAATTTACACTGTTATACAAGCTGTACACTCAATACTTTACATTGTAGCAAAGTGTCATTTCTTCAGTGTTGTCACATGAAAAGATGTAATCAAATATTGACAAAAATGTGAGGGGTGTACTCACTTTTGTGAGATACTGTATATCACACACATAACACTTTTCAGGTCTATTTTAGCAACACTTATGTCGCTTACTTCACCATTATTATGGAGTGCACATAGTTATCAAATGGTGGGTTTGAACATGGATTTAATTTTGGTTGGTACATGCACACACATCCTTTTTGGTAGCAGTCTATTTAGTTAGCACACTTCAGTTCACTGCAGCAATCACACACCATGTATCACCTTAATTTAGTCACTGATATAGGTTCACCTTATCAACAGTTCATTTATCTCACATGGTCTCATTTACATATCCTTGCAGAGCAGTGTGGGTTCAAGCACACACAAGATTCACATGGTTGTGATATGGTCCCCTGGTCTTCATCTGGCTACTGTCCCCAGGCTGGATGGGATTCTTCACCTCAGCCCCGGGGGAGATCATCATCCCTGTTCCCCATCTTCCCTTGGATATAGGTTGGGCGTCGCTATTGGACCATTTTGTAAATTATAGACCCCCCTTTTTTTGAGACATGGTTCTCTTTTTGAAGGGTATCTTATATTTGTAGATATGTAATTGATTTCATTTCAGCGCATTTTACTCCTGATGAATGGCGTGAGCCATGAAACGTGTGTCGAGTACACTTTGAACTGATGCCCAGACAAGTATGGCTCACTGAGGGCAATTGCTTATGTTTATTATTAATGGATGAATGATCTATGAAATTGTATTGCTAATCATGTTGTATGTTACGTTGTATAATAATTGTATGTGTATACAAGTGAACTGTTATTTACAGTATATCATGTCTTTTACCCAAGATTACTGATACTTTTTAACTTGTTTTGAAATAATAAACAATTTAATGATCAATATAAACTAGATATTTATTCAGTGACATGCCTCATATAAAGTCCCATTATTTCCTCTTCCTTTTTTGTTTGGACCTGGGAGCCTTGGGCGACCTTTATAAATGTTCCCTTATCCATGACGCCCTGTACGGTTCAAACATGGGACCCATCACCTTCTACATCAACTTTCTTTGCAACCTAGGTTTCCTTGTGTTTCCTGAATTCAAATTTTTTCTGATTATTTTTCTTCTTTCTTTCTTCTCTTCTTGGACCCCTTGTTGCCCCTCTATAATATCCATCATCGTATCTTTGTTTCTGTGGCATTGATAGTGACTTATGGTATTTTGCACTGATCAGGAGTGCCTTACGAATGCCTTGTTGTGTACCATGATCTGTAGCAATACCAAAGGCCTTTATATACACTCCCATGCATTTCGGGGGGTTTTCGTTATTGGTTCTTGGTATTCCCTTCAGGTCTCCTATTTTTTGTTTGTAACTTTGCAACTAAAACCTTGTGTTACGGATTTATGATACGTGTGTTGTTTTCGACAATGTGATATTGTTGACGTGTTCCTGTTCTTCTATGCTGAGATAAATAAAAAACATTTTGAATGTAAATAGCAGCTGACAAAAACAATAAGGATAAGATTGTAAACAGCATATACAACACAGAGAATTGCCCCGCTAAAATGACAAAGAAATAAAGTCCCATAAATATTACATTCCATTAAGAAGTGATATAGTCCAATCATGAAACACCTTGATAGTGAATATCGTATAGAAAGGTTAAACACCTATAAAAAGATGAAAGAATAGTCACTTTATTATTTGTAAGTAAGTTGTGAAACAGCAAAATACATTTTTAATTAATGTATGTAATTAATGTAAGTGGTTTATATTAGCACTACCCCAGGGCTCAAAATTTCAAATCCTGAGCTATTAGCCAAGCCTCAAGGGTTACTCGCCACCAGTTGTCCCACCCAACCCTTACCCTGCTCTACCCCTAATTCCACCCCTAAACATGCCCTCATAAATTATCTCATGAAACGACACTTAAATGTTTTATTCAGAATTAAAATATAATAATAAATATTAACAACAACTTTATCAGTGCCCATCAGTGCCGCCTCACCTGTGCCCAACAATGCAGCCTACCTGTGTCCATCAATGCTGCTTCACCTGTGCCCAACAATGCAGTCTACCTGTGTCCATCAATGCCACTTCACCTGTGCCCAACAAGCAGCCTTACCTGTGCCCATCAATGCTGCTTCACCTGTGCCCAACAATGCAACCTACCTGTGTCCATCAATGCAGCCTCACCTGTGCCCAACAATGCAGTCTACCTGTGTCTATCAATGCAGCTTACCTGTGCAGGGGAAGAGAAGAAAGGAAGAGGATTGCCGACCTGATAATCAGAGCGCCAAGGAACATCACCGTAACAGCTTTGAAAACATATCAGAAACACCAAGTATTGCTGATCCCAGCGCTCAAATGGAAAAAAAATTGATGCACTCTAGCAGCTATTATAACATAAAATCAATACATAAAAGATGTGCCAACAAGTCCCAAGCAAAGTCTATAGCAGGGATATGCAATTAGCGGACCTCCAGCTGTTCCCATCATGCTTCTGCCTCTGGGTGTCATGCTTGTGGCTGTCGGAGTCTTGCTATGCCTCATGGGACTTGTAGTACTGCAACAGCTAGAGGTCTGCTAATTGCATATGCCTGGTCTATAGGCTAGAAAAGGTGCTCCGTGACCCCTCAATAGTATGAAGAAGCCTCAAGAGCCAGATGCTAACACCAAAAAGGAACTTCATGCTCAAAAAGGTGATCCCCGTTGGTAATGCACTTACCAAAAACGTGCTAATATAAAGCCTTATTATCTCCAAGGACACATAAATGGGAACCTTTTCTGATGAACAATTCTTCATCAGGTGCCAGTTGAGATGTAATCCAATCTCTCCTTATAATATGGAACAAAATCCAACTGCTAAGCATTTCATATTGATATCTTATGGTCGCTCACCTAATAGGCATGGAAAGAGAAAGGTAATGTATATAGTGTAAAACCGTTTTATTTAGGCAACATTCCCCACAACCAATGAAAATATGCTTACAATGTAATCCAATTAAAACAACAGTTGAATGACAGTCTGTCAGCATTGTATGTGTCATCACTCACCATACAATTGAGGGGTCACGGAGCACCTTTTCTATCCTATAGACTTTGCTTGGGATTTGTTGGCACATATTTGTGTGCTGAACATTTATTGCATTAAAAGACTTTTGGTGATTTTTTTCGTAGCGCTGTTAATGTTGTGATTCATTTGTTTATTACAGCATCTTTTATGTGCTGTAACAGCTTTCATTTCAATTGCCATGTGTTCCTGCTGCTCGCCATCACATACAGCCCCGCCTCCTGGCCCGGGGACTTTAATATACGTCACACGTCCCAGGATTGGTAGGGTGTTCTGTCTATCAAAGTACCTGGGCCAGGAGGCGGGGCTGTATGCGACAGCAAGTGCGGGTAACACACGGCAATTGAAATGAAAGCTGTTACAGCGATGTTCCGCGCCCTGATGATCCGGTGCTCGACCCCCACTCCCAGGCAGCCCACGCTCGCAAGCCCTCATTTTTTGCAAGTGGAAAATGTGAGGGCTGTGTTACCCTATATTTTATATATTAATACCATTATTTTATTTAAAAAATACCTTTACAACTGCTTTAAAGCTTTTGTTGCAACAGTCACTTTCAATCCAGAACTCAACCCACAGTACTTTTTGTGCCATAAAATGGCATCAGTCTGATAGTCAGCATTATTCAACACTCTTTGAGCCCAGACTATCCTGGACCTGGATGAGCTTCTCTTTCTGTCACTCTACCCTTTCCTCCTATTAGCATGCTTCTTGTCAGCACATGAACTGATTGGCTTCTTCTGCTGCTCAAAGTGCAAATCAAAAAGTGCAGGTTTTATATCTTACAAAGAACATGTTAAGTGTGCCTTAGCAGTACCATGACAAACTTGCCTTTTCTCAGATCTACAACTTACTAATACCAGTAACATTTGGTATGCTCCCCCCAAAATCTCATGTTCCTCCAGGGTAAATAGTTTAACAATGACGTAAACATACTGTTCACAGCAGCCAAAACCCACTCTCAATCGCACCTCCACAATAGAGAGGTGTAGGCATAATAGTCAGTCAGTAGCAATCCAGGCAAATATTTCCAGTCCCACAAACAATACTGCTGCTTGTAGAAGTTTTACTATGCAACCCTTTTTTCCTAGTTTACACTGATTTTAATGAAACTTCACTGATTAGCAGTATAGAGAGTGCTGAATCAAAGCGCTTGAACAAAACCATGCTATCCATGAAGAATGCCAAGCTTTCTGGATTTAACTACAAAGTAATATAAATTATCTGTGGTTAAACAAATGTGAATCAACCTTGTTCAGCCAACTGTCACAGAGCTGAAAATTATGGATTGATCCCAGCACTGTTACTGTCATCTCCCTGCTCTTCATTATTCTCTATGCATCTTTCTCCAGTTCCTGGCAATCTAATTGGCTCACAGCCTTGTGAAGGAAGAATTAGGAGAAGATGATTTACAGGAAGGTGTTTTTTTTTTATTACCAGCACAATAAACTCTTTGCTTCTCACATAAAGCCTAGGGCAATGTTGCTTCTGAGATGAATTTCATTTATTTCATAGCTGAATAAATTGTTACCCTCCAGTGATTCAGAATCTATCAGAAATGTGTAACAGCGGCTATGTAAGCTGCCCAGGTTCGGTAAGCTGATACAAGTAGTGGAACCAGATCTAGCATAATTACCAGTAAATGCTGCAAAATTGCACTGTCTGTATAAAGGATAGTAAAAGCCTATGAAACCATCATATTTTATGGGTAACCAAAGTGATGCCACTAATGTGGATAAGGCAAAATAGCCATAGAGCAAAAGTCTCATAAAGAGGCACACTGCCAGAGGGAATTGTAGGCTTAAAATCACATTCTATTTTTGTTACTTTCAATATATCTCTTGAAGCATCCATTTTGTCCTATGTAACTTTCTATTGTCCAGTTGACAGAATGCTTCATCTTGTGATTTATATAACGTTAATGTTTTTTTACTGGCTACCTCATTATTCACCTGGCTGAAGAAACTTTCTGGGCAGAACACTTATGCCCTGTACACATGGTTGGATTTTCAGACGGAAAATGTGCGATCGGAGCTTGTTGTCAGAAATTCAGACCGTGTGTGGGCTCCATCGGACTTTTTTCATCTGAATTTCCGACACACAAAGGTTGAGAGCAGGCTATAAAATTTTCCGACAACAAAATCCGATCGCGTCAATTCCGACCGTGTATGGACAAATCCGACGCACAAAGTGCCACGCATGCTCAGAAGAAATTCCAAGATGGAACTGCTCTGTCTGGTAAAATTAGCGTTCGGAATGGATAGAGCACTTTCGTCAGGCTGCAATGTTTTAAATTGTTTAATGCAGCGCACTCACTTCTTCTTTATAATGCTAGAAGAATTAAGTAGTTTTGCTGCTCATATTCACACATACTTCTCACAAACTTATTTCTTTATTATTTCTGTTGATTTCATCAATATCAAATTTGTATTTGTCACATCTGACTCAAAAATTTTATTTATTTATTTATTTATTTTTGGGTTAGTGTTTTTTTCAAGCCTGATATTTTTTTTTTTTTTTTTTAAACTCCAGAATATTTTTGGGTGTGTTTTGTGTGTCAAGTTACCACAACACAATTATTATCTTGTATTATTTAATCTCAAGGAGGTTGTTTGGTGTTGGTGTCTCTTGTTAATTTCACATTGTATTTTTGAAATGTACCTGCCTCCTCACAAACAAACTGTCCTTTTTGAAGGAAAACACACATAGGCAAGTATAATTGAAACAAAAAAACCTTTATTAAGGGATCATAACCAAAGAAAGAGGGAGGCAACGCTGGAGAAACAGCAAAAATTGGCAAAGCCTTTCACCCCCAGGGCACACATCAATTATTTCCAGGCAAAATTGGTGGCCTGAGGAGTCCTTATCTAAGGGAGTTCAATCTGGTCCAGAAGTCCAAGAGATCATGAACAGCAGCAGATGACATCTGTGTCCCCAGGCTGTGGTCATACAAGAGCCTGCATCTTTTGTCAGACCAGACTGAATCCAGGTCATCACTCTCTTGTCTTCCTTCCACGCTTCCTTCCATGCTGTGTCTGTGGTGGTGGAGTTGTGGCAGGAGGAGGAGGAGGATGGTCCAACTCACACAGGTGGGTATTGGGTGTGATTTCACCTCTCACCCCCTTAGTTAAGGTTTTATAAAGAAGGTCCTCACACATGAGGTGCTGGCCCTCCTGCATGCCCTGCAGTTTTGTGGCAGCCATGGAGGCAAAGGCCTCTTCAGGAGTGGGGAAGGCTCTGAGGGACGCAAAAGCCTCCTGAATCAGCCTGAGTGCTGAATCCTGCATGTTACTCCCCTTCCTGGGTCTTTTGTTTGGAAGGCGGAGGGGAGGGACCTGTGATTCTGTCAGGCTCCTACTGGGCCCGGCCTTCTCCTGGCTGCCACTTAGCCCTGCCTCCTCCTGGCTACCACTAACCCCCGCCTCCTCCTGGCTGCCACATTCCTCAGCCTCCTCCTGGCTGAGGTCTTCCTGTGTATGAAAAGGGGACATAGTTTTAGTTTTTTCTTCATCAATCACACACAATTTTCATCTCATGACTGTAGCAAACTGAATGTTAACAAATATAACAGAATATCATTCTGAGCCCAGCATTTTTCATTCTTGTCCCAATTATTTTTGCCCACTACTGTCTATTGATATGTAAAACACTTTATTAAATCAGCAATTAGTGATCAATAATAACATCTAGTAAACATAATTTATTTATTGACCAGAAATCTGTAAAACAATGCTATACCTGGCTCAAGCTGGGCTCCTCCACTTCTTCCTGGCTGGAAGTCCCAGGTTGGACATCGGAAGCCTCAGCTGGGGTGGAAGATAGGGTGGAAGGAAGAGTGGAAGGAAGGGTTGAGAGGGATTCCCTGACTTCAGTCTGGTCTGACAGAAATTGCAGTCTCTCATAGTACCACAGCCTGGGGACATAAATGTAATCTGCTGCAGCTCCTGATCTCTGGGAATCCTGGATCTTCTTGTGATCCCTAAGATAAGTGCTCCTCAGGCCACCAATTTTGGCTTTTAAATAGGGGATGGTTGCCATGGGGACCACCGGCTTCACTGACTCCGGCAGTTTCTCCAGCACTGCCTGCCTCCTCTGTTTATTATTGTATTGGGGGTGTTTGATCTGCCACAGACAGGGCAGCTCCCTGTACTTGTCTATGAACAAGGGGAGGAAGTTGTGGTCATTGAAGCCATCCATTTTATCTGCAATACACAAGACAAACCCTAATGTCAGGCTAAAGTCTCCTAATCTTGTCCCAATATAGGCCTCAATCTAGAATCAGTATAGGCCCAAGTTTAAATATTACCTTCGTTATCATGATCGGCGCTTCCAAAACTCCTTCCTCCACTCACAGATCGTACGTACTACGCACGCGTGTTACGCTTTATATACACTGTGCATGCGTGAAACTCCGCCTTCCCCTGGCGTTCTTTCTAGTCTATTCCCCACCCCTTCTCGTTCGGCGCAGCGGGGGAAGAGCACATGGCGGAAACACAGCAGGTGCGTGCTAATTACAGCAACGAGGAGGAGGAAAGCCCGGAGCCAGAAACGTCCTGATCCCGGAGGAGACGATTTAAGGCATCAGATGTGTCCTTTGGGGAGATGTTGGAGATGGTCGACATACTGAAGAGGACCGACTATGACGGGAAGTATGGACCTTACCCCAACCCCAATGTCAGAAAGGCCAAGATCATGGCGAAAGTTGTCAAGAGTCTGCAGAAGAATTTTGGGGTATGTCGATCAAAAGATCAACTCAGGAAGCGGTGGTCGGACCTCAAATTAAGGGAGCACGATCAGTACAGAAGGATCAGGAGAGTGCTGCAAAAAAGTAAGTAGTTGTGCTGTGTTCCTATTCTTTATTTTTCTAACGTTCGTGCTGCTCCATGTGCTTTTCTTTACTGTTGTACAGTTTAAAATTGGTGGGGGGGGTGAAGGAGGGGGAGAAAGGTTGTAAATTTATAGTTGGAACCAATATGCACATAGTACTGGTGGGGGTAATTAAAGGGAGGGGGGGGAGGGGGGATGTAGGATTAAGCACAGGTGTGGTAAATGTAAACAACATGAAAAAGCAGATATTTAGAAGGATCACTAGAATGGAATATAATAGCAAGGAAGCCTTAAGGGTCGTAAAGCACAAAGTACAGGGGGTAATTAAGGGAATACCCCTTTTCTCTCTTTTTGCTTGTTTTCCCTTTTTCTCACCATTTTTACATGTAGTGCACAATATGGTAGTAACAGAGGATTTTTCACTTTAGCTATTTCTTGGGTGTTTTTTTTTTTTCCGGCACGAAACAATGTACTAAGTTTAAGGCACCCACTTTGTTTTTTGGCTTCTTGGAGGCCAGCTCTAATTTGTGGCCTGTTTGATGCAGTCTAAGGTTCTCAAAATAGGTTCCTGGAACGTACGGGGGATGGGGAATCCAAACAAAAGGGCTGCTATTTTTTCGCTACTGGAGCTAAGGGGGGTGGGCCTGGTCTGTTTACAGGAGACACACCTGACAAAGGATACTATGAAATATCTCCCAAGCAGGAGGTTTCAAGCCCAATACCATTCGGTTCACTCTTCATACTCTAGAGGAGTGAGCATATTGGTGACAAGAAGTGTGATGTTCTCTTGTAGACAGACCAGGATAGATAGTTTGGGTCGTTATGTTTTTTTATACTGCTCTATTGAAAACAGAATGTATGTCATTGCTAACATTTATATCCCCCCACCTTTTAAACTGGAAGTGCTATACAACTTATTGGAGTTTATGCTGGATAAGACAGATACCCCGGTGATAGTATTGGGGGACTTTAACGAGGTGGTGAACAGAGAGCTGGACAGATATCCAGCGAAAGTCCAAGCAAATAGTGTAGCAGGGGGTCGGTTGGGTCAATTCTTAGAGGAAGCAGGCCTAGTGGATATATGGAGGGCCCAGAATCCCGGAACAAGGCAGTATTCCTGCTTCTCTGCCTCCCACTCCACCTTGTCCAGGATTGATATGGTCCTGGGGAATGTGGAGGCAACACCACTAATGAAGGATATAGTATACTATCCGAGAGGGGTCTCGGATCACTCTCTGATGGTGGCCTCAATGGACATAGGGGTCAGGGAGGCTAGAGGGTTTTGGAAGCTAAGCCCATATTGGTTGGAGCTAATGGGGGAACCAGAGAGGATAATAAGGAAGTTAGAAGACTTCTTAATATCTAATGAAGGTTCAACCACAGTGGGTGTACAATGGGACACGTTGAAGGCATTCCTGAGGGGCATCCTGATCCAGGGGGTGGCAGGTGTAAAAAAAAGGGCAAGGGAGTGGGAGGAGGGAATTAGGAAGGAACTGGAGCTGGCAGAGGAGCAATTCATAGCAAACCCTAGCCCAGAGAAGCAGAAATGGTGGGAGGGAATACAGGAAACCTATAGGGCAGCAGTCTTGAATAAGGGTGAGAATAAGCAACTCTTCCAGAAACAACGGACATTTGGGGAGGGGGAAAGTGTGGGACGCATGCTGGCCTATTTGGTAAAAACCAACTCCTCCTCCTCGATGATCCCGGCAATCAGGACTCCAAAGGGCGAGATATCCTCCCAGAGATCAGAAATTACACGTATATTCGAAAAGTACTATAAAAATCTGTACAGGTCGCAAGGGATTGCCGAGGAGAAGGACACGAAAATTTTTTTTGAGGGTATAAGGATACCGAGGGTTACTGAAGAGGATAGAGAGGGTATGGATGCGCCAATTACATTAGCTGAAGTACAACTGGCGGTAAAGGGAATGGCAAACCAAAAATCTCCAGGACCGGACGGTCTTCCGGTAGAGACCTATAAGCGGTACGGGAAGGTCCTTTTGCCAGAATTACTGAAGACACTGAACTGGGCTCTTCAGGGAGGGTGTCTGCCTGTTTCGATGACCGAAACAGAGATCATTCTGCTCCATAAAGAGGGGGGTGACCCATTGGACCCGTCGGCATACAGACCTATATCCCTGTTATGCGCAGACGCCAAGATCCTGGCAAGGGTGTTGGCTGCCAGGCTTAATAAAATTATATATAAACTTATCCACGGGGATCAAACGGGATTTATTTCCCATAGGACTACGAGCATGAATATCAGGAGGGTCTATATGAACCTCCAGACCCCGACAGAGAATATGGGATCAAGAGCAGTATTGTCACTGGACATAACTAAGGCCTTTGACAGTTTGGAGTGGCCATATCTCTGGCGGGTGTTGGAGGAATTTGGCCTGGGCCCTGGTTTCAGAAGGTGGATAAAAATATTGTATAAGACCCCAAGTGCAAGGGTTAGGGTCAATAAAGATTTCTCAGGGAAAATATGCTTGGAGAGGGGAACAAGACAGGGGTGCCCTCTGTCCCCCCTGCTTTTTGCCCTGGCTATGGAGCCACTAGCAATTCATATTAGGACCAGCTTAAAGATCAGGGGGTTTGTAAGAAGAATAGGAGAGGAGAGGGTTGCCCTGTATGCCGACGATGTCCTATTGTTTCTTGGGGATACGGGAGGCTCGCTTAGGCAGGTAATAGATACAATGGAGAAGTTTGGTAATGTATCGGGACTGGTGGTGAACTGGAAGAAATCTGCACTTTTGCCGCTAGATACACCCATTGGCCATGACCCGCCGGGGATCCCACATTTAAAAATAACCTCAACAATCCGTTATCTAGGCATAAATATCTCAAAAGACCCTAATCAGTTTATTGTAGATAACCTGGTTCCACTACTGGATAAATTTGAGCGCAAAATCGATATCTGGAACAGGCTGCCCCTTTCTGTAGCAGGTAGGGGCAACCTAATTAAGATGGTTTGGTTGCCCCAATTGTTGTATTTACTACACAATTCACCGGTGTGGGTGAATAAAAAGTGGTTTAAAAAGATAGATTCACTTTTTAGGGATTTGTTATGGAGGAGAGGGAAGGCCAGGATTAGTCTCCAGAACCTACAGCTACCAGCTAAAGAAGGAGGAATAGCTCTCCCGCATCCGAGATGCTATTTTCTGGTGGCACAGCTGCAGCATCTAGGGGGCGGTTGTGCTGATAACAGCCTGTTAACCTTGGAGGCACCCCATAAAATTGTAGCGGTGGCATTGGAAGCAGACTCACTACCTGGTAGTAGCCCCACAACCAAGTTAATAACAAAAGTCTGGAAAGCAACGAAGTCTTTAATGGGATATGTCGGGTTTACAGAATTTGCTCCCCTCTGGCACAACAGAAACCTGCAGGAGATTGTGGCTATGGGGGAATTTAAGGATTGGGCGAGGTGGGGTGTTAACAGTCTCTCCCAACTGTATAGAGGGAATGTATTGAAAACTTTCGAGGATCTTCAAAAAGAATTTAGTATGCCAAAGCAAACATTTTTTAGGTACCTGCAAATGAGAGCGGCTCTGGAGGTGCAATTCAGGGTAGGTCCGCCTGTTTGGGTAGATGCGGTATTACTACAAAGAGTGATCAGACCCGGGAAGAGGAAGGGTTTTATTTCTGAAATATATACGCAACTATGTAAGAAAGCTGTCGTTAGTTCAGAGCACCTTGGCTGTAGGGAGGGGTGGGAGAAAGATATGGGAAAGTTAACCGACACACAATGGAGGGAAATCTTGGAGGTGGGTCAGGAGGTTTCAGTTTCACCTGCACAGAGACTCTCCCACCTAATGCTGCTATATAGAGCATATTACACCCCAAAGAAACTATTCTGCTTTGGCGTAAGACCTGACGCCAAATGCCCTAGGTGCGGGGAGGAGGGTGACCTGATCCACATGGTATGGAGGTGCCCCAAACTAGTACGGTACTGGTTGGGGGTAGTGGGCTTCATTGGAGAAAAGTGGGGAATTTCGTTAGAGGCAGATGTCAGGCTCTGCATACTTGGATATAGGGTATGGAGCCGAGAGGAGGCAACAGTCAAGATAGTGGTTCTGAGATGCCTTTACCAGGCCCGGAAGCTTATCATGCAGAGATGGCAATCAGTCCACCCCCCGACAGTTGACGAGTGGGTTAAAACAGTAAATGACATAATATGGAAAGAGAGAGCTCTATATATCAGAAGAGGGAACCTTAAAAAATTTGAGAAGATGTGGAACCCCTGGTTGGCAAACATAGGGTGTCAGGAATAATGAAAGGTTTGGCTTAGGGTGGGATGAGGGCAAGGGGAGGGTGGGAGGGAGTGGGGGTAAATAGATTCCTGTCGTCCTATTGTACCATATAAAATCATCTACTGGATACATTTTGTAGATTTAGTGGGAGTGAGGGGGGACTGGTGGAGGGATACAAGGCCCCTTCCCCTGCAGAGTTTCTGCTTATGTGAAATTGAGGATGTTTTTAATGGTGTATGTAAACTAAGAAATGTTAATAAAGATTATTTAAAGAAAAAGATTGATAATCAAGAATGTGTGGATTATTGTTTCAATGCTCCCAAACTTTTTTGTGTTCAAATTGGTGTTTTCTGTGACAGTGGTGGTTATTTCCTAAGGGCAAATCCACTTTGCACTACAAGTGCAGTTTCAGTGCAGTCTCAAGTGCACTTGTAGTGCAAAGTGTATTTTCCTTTAGTAAATAACACCCAACAGTGCTTTCTAATGTTACACAATCACGCCATTTTCAGGACTACCCACATTTCAGTCAGGGTCAGCCAAAAGAAACACAAGCAGTAAATGCTAGCAAATAGTTTAGCAGTTAAAATTAGTTTTTTATTTAAAAAAGGTCTCAGACATTGGCTGGCATATTGATGGCCCCCCTACACGCAAAGTATTCAAGGTATCTTAGACGGACCTCACGGGCACTCAGGGGGGGCAATACAGAACGGCCAGCTTCAAGCGCCGTCAGGGTTGGTTCATTTACATGAATTCCAGCCTCAGGCCCAACTGAGGCAGCATAGTTGGCAGAATTTCTCCTTAAAAAGTTGTGGAGAACACAGCAAGCCAGGATGATGTGATTCAGTTTATACTCCGCCATGTGTATGGGTGTAAGAAATAGGCGGAACTGGCTGGCCATGATTCCAAACATGTTCTCCACTACTCTTCTGGCTCTGGCCCAGCGGTAATTAAAAACCCTCTGGTCCGGGGTGAGGGTCCTCATCGGGAATGGCCGCAAAAGATGGTCCCCCAGCGCAAACACTTCATCCGCAACGAAGACGAATGGGAGTCCTTCCACATTGTCTTCTGGAGGTGGCAAGTCCAAGCTGCCATTCTGGAGACGCCTGTAGAACGACGTCTGGGCGATGACTCCACCATCTGACATCCAGCCATTCTTTCCCACGTCCACATACAGGAACTCATAAGTAGCCAACACCACCACCAACATCACAATACTATTGAACCCCTTATAATTATAATAGTATGACCTTGAGTTGGGTGGTGGGACGATGTGGACGTGTTTCCCAATCAATTCCTCCTCCGCAGTTAGGAAAGTCCCACCACTGGGCAAAGTGGGAGGCCACAGTCTGCCATTCCTGTGGGTTGGAAGGAAACTGTGGAGTCAAACAAGAAAATTAAATTAATCATTTTGCACATAAACATGGAAAGCAGATTAGACACAAACATTCTTGGCCAACATCAGTATAACATTTATTTTAGGGAGTATTTAAAGACAAAGGTATAAGGTCCACTCATTGAGAGATGAATGCCTAAATAATGTGTATTACGTTGGCCAGCCCCTCCTTACATACACTATTGGCAGCCCACTGGACAGGTAAGAAGTGTCATAATACAAAGATATAAATACACACTGTACACATTTTTACATTCTGATATTACCTATCAAGATAATAATAGGATACAAATACTTTAAACAGTACCATTTGAAAGTATTCAGGTAGGCCCTTGCATTACATGCTTTGGGAAATTCATCCATAAATCTGACCACAAAAGAGGTGGGTATAGTGTGTATGGGTTTGGCAAAGTCAGCAGATAGAGGATTGGTATCAGCTGAGTTAGCACTTGGGGGGGAGGGAGGGTTCCAAATGATTTTGGGACACCAAAAAAAAGCCTCTGGCACTCTGCCTGAATTTAAAGCACAAATCACAATTTTACACATTTTAGGGGGTGTTTAGGGTAAAGAACTACTATGGAGCTGACAAAATACATTGTTAAGTGACTACACTAGGTGAATATAGAGCCAGGAGAACATGCTGGGGAGGTAAGTGAAGGCAAATATGTATGAAGGACAAAAAAAATTACATAAAAATCCAGCATGCATGAGGACAAAGGGGACATTCGCAGCATATTACAATCATGGTAATTAGGGAATGAGGAAAGAAATACAATATATTAACAAACATTAAATACAATAAAATGTGATGTTATAGGATAAAAATCTTACCTTAATATACTCCTTCTGCAGGACCTGGATGATGGCAGAACAGGTCTCTGGGATAATGATCCCCAGAGACTGGGGGGAGATTCCTGTTGAGTACTTGAGGTCCTGCAGGCTTCTCCCCGTTGCCAAGTACCGCAGGGTGGCGACTAGCCTCTGCTCCACAGTGGTGGCTTGCCTCATGCAGGTATCCTACCTGCTGATATAGGGGGTCAGCAAAGCCAACAAACGGTGAAATACAGGGTCCGTCATCCGGAGAAAGTTCCTGAAATCATCAGGATTATTCTCACGGATCTCACGAAGCAAAGGCATATGACAGAGCTGGTCACGCTGGAGCAGCCAATTCTTGGTCCATGAACTCCTCCCCACCCTGTTCATGGACTGGACTTGTGTCAAGGTAAGGACCCCAACACCAAGCCCCACGCACAGCACAATTCTACGAGGAGTACGTATACGCAACATGGCTAGAAAACAGTAACAGAACGCACTGAAGAACAGCAAGGCCTGTGAAGAGCGACCTGAAAACCATTAACAAACGAACCCGAACACAATGACAAGTCAATTGTACTCGCTGCACACACTGAAGACCAGATACAAACCCACAAGCACAAATTGAACAGCAGAAAATGATCTGAAAGCCACGAGTCTGAAAAAGCGCGAATCATCTCTCACCAAACTTTTACTAACACGAGATTAGCAAAAGGAGTCCAAAGGGTGCCGCGCTTGGTTCTGAACTGCCCTTTTATAGTCTCGTCGTACGTGGTGTACGTGACCGCGTTCTTGGCGATCGGAAATTCCGACAACTTTGTGCGACCGTGTGTATGCAAAAAGTTTGAGCCAACATCCGTCGGAAAAAATCCATGGATTTTGTTGTCGAGATGTCCGATCAATGTTCGATGGTGTGTACGGGGCATTAGATTTATAAAAGGACAAAAAGAAGTATACAACAGATGTGTGCAAATTTGTTCTCAAAGCAGTTTTGTATGGAGGATGGTCTATTGTTAATTTGAACCGCTTTGTTTCTATTGGCTGAGTAGTATGCCCTAATGATCTCTTTATGCATTTTTGCCTCTATTGAAATCAGTTTAAACTGATAGCATGCTGTTTATACAGATGAAGGTGCAACAACCATTCTCTTATATACCACTGTGATTAGCTACTCTGACACTGTATACTATTTGGTAGCATTATGTTGAAAACTTGTACAATGTAATGTTCTTCCTAGGGGAACTACATGATTATGGTGTAATCGTCTGTATGTTTCTGCTGTTTTCCAAAAAACAAGAAGGGCTCAGCTATTTTTCTAGCAACACCTTGACTGGAAAAAGTCATATCTGCAACAGCTTTCCAAAAGGTTATGATTCACATTAACCACTTCAATACTGGTCACTTTCACACCCTTCCTGCCCAATTTTCATCTTACAGTGCTGCCGCACTTTGAATGACAATTGTGCAGTCATGCCACACTGTACCCATATTACATTTTTATAATTTTTTTTCACACAAATATGCTTCCTTTTGGTGGCATTTAATTACCACTGTGTTTTTTATTGTTTGCTACACAAACAAAAAAAAGAAGGAAAGTCTTGAAAAATGTTGATGAGCCTGCACTGATGAATACTGATAGGCTGCACTGATGGGTGCTAATGAGGCAGAATTATTGGGAACAGATGAGGCTGCACTGATTTGTGGCATTGATGGGCAGCACTGAAGGTGGCACTGAAGGGCACTGATGGGCAGAACTGATTGGCACTGTTGGTGGCTGCACTGATAATGGGGACACTGATGATCAGTTCTCTGATTATGAGTGTAAATGTCCTCTGTCATGCTTGCCGGTTACCGGGTCTCCTCTCCTCGAGCTGTGAGGGCGCATGAAGAAAGGAATGCCAATAACTGGCAAGTTTGTTTACATGTGATCAGCTGTGATTGGACACAGCTGATCACATGGTAAAGGGCCGCTGTGATTGGCCATTTACCCTGCTCACAGACCATGCCGGATGCACGCCCCAGTGGGTGCAAGGAGGGAGTGGTTCTGGAAGGACGTCCATGCACACCCTACCAGAACTTGACAACTGTGCTGTATCCATCATTTGGCTATAGTGCAGTAAAGAAGTGGTTAAGTATTAAAATATGCTGCAGATGCAGATAGCTTAAAGTTACAACAAAACAGGACAAGAAAAAAAAATCAGAAGGCAGTGTGGAACTGCAAAAGAAATGTAGGAGGAGCTACAGAAAGTATGTGGGAGAGCAAATTTTAGCAACAAACTGTACTTAAAGCTGAACTGCAGAGATTAAAAAGAAACTCCCCCATGCTTTAAGGGTTAAATGCTTGTTTTTGCTCAGGGTACCAGGAAATAGCACTTTATTTACCTAATTCCTCATTTCTGCAGGTTTTTCCTTTCATACAATGAGTCCCTCGTAGCCTCTTTCCTAACGCGCTCAGACCAGCGGTCACAGGTCTCAAGTCATCTAGTAGGATGCAAAAGCTATAGTCTGCATTGTAAGTGAGGAAGCATACAAGCTAGAGCATCAAAGAAAAGATGACCACATTCTGCAGGTGGAGTAAAGAAAAATTCAAGAAAAAGGTGAGTAAAAGTCTTTTTTCCTGGTACCCTACCAAAAACAAGCATTTAAGCCTTGCATCGCTGTGCAGTCCAGGGAGAACCCAGGGTATTTTGTTATACTTTAATTAGAAAGCTTTACTAAACTATGCTATTGAAATGCCAACATATACAGTGCTATATAATATACAGTGCCTTGCAAAAGTATTCACCCCCCTTGGCTTTTTACCTATTTTGTTACATTACAGCCTTTAGTTCAATGTTTTTTTAATCTGAATTATATGTGATGGATCAGAACACAATAGTTTAAGTTGGTGAAATAAAATTAGAACAATATATATATATATATATATATATATATATATATATATATATATATATATATATAAAACTATTTTTCAGAAATAAAAAACTGATAATTGGCATGTGCGTATGTATTCACCCCCTTTGTTATGAAGTCCATAAAAAGCTCTGGTGCAACCAATTACCTTCAGAAGTCACATAATTAGTGAATTAATGTCCACCTGTGTGCAATCTAAGTGTCACAAGATCTGTCATTACATATACACACCTTTTTGAAAGGCCCCATAGGCTGCAACAAGCAAGAGGCACCACTAACCAAACACTGCCATGAAGACCAAGGAGTTCGCCAAACAAGTAAGGGACAATGATGTAGAGAAGTACAAGTCAGGGTTAAGTTATTAAAAAAATATCCAAATCTTTGATGATCCCTAGGAGCACCGTCAAATCTATCATAACCAAATGGTAAGAACATGGCACTACAGCAAACCTGCCAAGAGATGGCCGCACACCAAAACTCACGGACCAGGCAAGGAGGGCATTAATCAGAGAGGCAGCGCAGAGACCTAAGGTAACCCTGGAGGAGCTGCAGAGTTCCACAGCAGAGACTGGAATATCTGTACATAGGACAACAATAAGCCGCACGCTCCATAGAGTTGGGCTTTATGGCAGAGTGGCCAGACGAAAGCCATTACTTTCAGCAAAAAGCAAAATGGCACGTTTTGAGTTTGCGAAAAGGCATGTGGGAGACTCCCAAAATGTATGGAGGAAGGTGCTCTGGTCTGATGAGACTAAAATTGAACTTTTTGGCCATCAAAGAAAATGCTATGTCTGGCGCAAACCCAACACATCACATCACCCAAAGAACACCATCCCCACAGTGAAACATGGTGGTGGCAGCATCATGCTGTGGGGATGTTTTTCAGCAGTCGGGACTACGAAACTGGTCGGAGTTGAGGGAAAGATGGATGGTGCTAAATACGGGGATATTCTTGAGCAAAACCTGTACCACTCTTTGTGTGATTTGAGGCTAGCACAGAGGTTCACCTTCCAGCAGGACAATGACCCCAAACACACTGCTAAAGCAACACTTGAATGATTTAAGGGGAAACATGTAAATGTGTTGGAATGGCCTAGTCAAAGCCCAGACCTCAATCCAATAGAAAATCTGTGGTCAGACTTAAAGATTGCTGTTCACAAGCGCAAACCATCCAACTTGAAGGAGCTGGAGCTGTTTTGCAAGGAGGAATGGGCAAAATTCCAGTGGTAAGATGTGGCAAGCTCATGAAGACTTATCCATAGTGACTTGGAGCTGTGATAGCCGCAAAAGGTGGCTCTACAAAGTATTGACTTTAGGGGGTGAATAGTTATGCACATTAACTTTTTATGTTATTTTGTCCTATTTGTTGTTTGCTTCACAATAAAAAAATAAAACATCTTCAAAGTTGTAGCCATGTTCTGTAAATTAAATGATGCAAATCCTCAAACAATCCATGTTAATTCCAGGTTGTGAGGCAACAAAACACGAAAAATGTCAAGGGGGTGAATACTTTTGCAAGGCACTGTATGTACTGTACATTAGAAAAGATGGAAAGCCTGCAAGCTATAAAATAAAAGACTTTCATTTAGCAGCGCTGCTACTCAGTGGTCTCCTAGGCAGCTATGAGACATTTGTTACAGCACTTGATGCTCACCCAGATGATTAACTTAGTCTTTAATTTACTAAAAGCAAGATAGTGGATATATGTATGTTAAAAAAAGAAGTGCAAACAGTAAAAATGTTCTTCCGTGAAGCATGTGAATGTTTTGTTTGCAAAAACAAAGGTCGCTTAAAGTAGTTAGAAATTTTTAAAGCTAGACTGAATAAAAAAAAAAAGAGACACGTTAAAAACAAAGGGCCAAAAGTAAAAAAATAAATAAAAGATGCTTCAGATTGTGCATTGACTCTGGAGCAACAAGTCAAATGACCAATGAAAAAAAATTCTTCACTCAGGTTGAACAAAGGAAAACTGAAAGAATTACAGCAGTTAATATCAATATATTGTCTAAAAATGTATAGGGGAAGGTTATCTACATTGCTCTCTATCCCAAACAAGCACCAGAAAGATATCTATGAAAGATATGTTATTTTCCTATTCTTGAAAGTAACCTTTTTGTCAGTAAAAAAGCTCACCAAGCAAGGATGTGTAAAGACATTCAGATGTAACAGCTGTATTAGCACAAACTAGCTAAAGGAAAAGTAACAGGTAAACTGTAACTATGTTGTTGGGCTGTTAGCGTAAACAGGCTCAGAGCATGCTGAGCCACTCAAATTAGACTAGTGTGGTTCCCAGGAAACAAGCAGTGCTCTGGAGTGGAGTGGGAGAGACAGTGGCATCACCGGCACTGTAATGATATCACATACAGGGTACACGAAAAGCCGTGTCTGGTGGCCATGTTGTTCAAGAATCATAGGTCTGCCATGATGGTTTTGTAGAACAGTTACATATTTCAGCAGCAAATACCTAGGAATGCATTTCCATAGCCTTTTAATTTAACTCACATTTCAAAGAGCCTGTTATCTCCACTGAGGCCAGAGATTTGGCAGGATCTACTAGCCATTAACTTCTACAGCTTATCACTTACCTGAGGGGATTGGACGTAGCCTATCGTAAAATTATAACAAAATCCTTCAGTTCTGTCACCCATGGTTTGTAAGGCAATTAATTCCATTAAGAATACATAGTGTGCCATAAAATGTCTACCCAGAACTAATGGGTATCGTAAAAGGCATTCGGGGCAGAGAGGTGGTCTTTCAGATACCCCAAATTTAACAAAATCTACACACAATTCATAAAATCATATAGAACACAACACATTAATATTAAGTATATACAGTATCTCACAAAAGTGAGTACACCCCTCACAGTTTTGTAAATATATTGTTATATCTTTTCATGTGGCAACACTGAAGAAATTACACTTTGCTACAATGTAAAGTAGTGAGTGTACAGCTTGTATAACAGTGTAAATTAGCTGTCTCCTCAAATAATTCAACACACAGCCATTAATGTCTAAACTGCTGGCAACAAAAGTGAGTACACCCCTAAGTGAAAATGTCCAAATTGGGCCCAAAGTGTCAATATTTTGTGTGGATACCATTATTTTCCAACACTGCCTTAACCCTCTTGGGCATGGAGTTTACTAGAGCTTCACAGGTTGCCGCTGGAGTCCCCTTCCACTCCACCATGATGATATCACCGAGCTGGTGGATGTTAGAGACCTTGCGCTCCTCCATCTTTCATTTGAGGATGCGCCACAGATGCTCAATAGGGTTTAGGTCTGGAGACATGCTTGGCCAGTCCATCATTTTTAGCCTCAGCTTCTTTGCAAGGCAGTGGTCTTCTTGGAGGTGTTTGTGGTCGTTATCATGTTGGAATACTGCCCTGCGACCCAGTCTCCGAAGGGAGGGGGTCATGCTCTGCTTCAGTGAGTCACAGTCAATGTTGGCATTCATGGTTCCCTCAATGAACTGTAGCTCCCCAGTGCCGGCAGCACTCATGCAGCCCCAGACCATGCCATCCCACCACCATGCTAGACTGTAGGCAAGACACACTTGTCTTTGTACTTGTCTTTGTACTCCTCACCTGGTTTCCATCGCTTGACACCATCTGAACCAAATAAGTTTAACTTGGTCTCATCAGATCACAGGACATGGTTCCATTAATCCATGTCCTTAGTCTGCTTGTCTTCCACAAACTGTGGGCTTTCTTGTGCATCATCTTTAGAATAGTCTTCCTTCTGGGATGACAGCCATGCAGACCAATTTGATGGAGTGTGCCGCGTATGGTCTGAGCACTGACAGGCTGACCCCCACCTCTTCAACCTCTGCAGCAATGCTGGCAGCACTCATACATCTATTTCCAAAGGCAACCTCTGGATATGATGCTGAGCACGTGCACTCAACTCCTTTGGTCGACCATGGCGAGGCCTGTTCTGAGTGGAACCTGTCCTGTTAAACCGCTGTATGGTCTTGGCCACCATGCTGCAGCTCAGTTTCAGGGTCTTGACAATCTTCTTACAGTCTAAGCCATCTTTATATAGATCAACAATTCTTTTTTCCAGATCCTCAGAGAGTTCCTTGCCATGGGGTATATATATAAAATGGGGAGTATCATGACACCCGATAGGCACTCCTCAGATGCTTAATTGGTCAGATGGTCTCTGTCAACACCCCTTTGCTACCAGAGAAAAGGGTACCATCAAGAAAAAGAAGACCTCTCAAGTTATGAGAGCCAATTGATCACCTTGCTCAGTATTCTTCATTTTCAACTTTTTTTTTCTCTGTTGCTCCATTTCTCTTTATTTGTTTGTAACATGCTTTCTCTGTAAATATATTATTTGCACGATTTTGACCTTTTCATTATTAAACCCTATTTTGAAAAGTGTTGCAATTGTCTCTAAGGCTGTTAATGCAAACTAAAAGAATCCCTGTCACTTGTAGAGAGCTACGGTCGTATAAATCTCTTAATATACCTCTCTGTGGTGAAAGTGTGTGTTACAGACATTTATTCTAAAATCATAGTTGTTATTGCTTAGGGTTTTTTCCTCCTTCTCAGTAAAAGGGGTGGTGGTTGCAATTTGACAGGTGACAATCGCTCTCAGGCTGCTGGAACCTAGATTGTGGTCCAGCCAGCTGGAAAATATTTGTGCAGGGTGCAGTTGAGGTGGCATTGTTATGTAAGTGACAGCATGGTGTGAGATTGGCCAGTCCAGTCCTTGTCACGAGTTGGTGAGAAGAGCAGGGGTCTGACCCCAGTGTTCATAACAGGAATGGTTATGCATTTCTGGGGATTCACCCTCTTTCTTAAACCTGTCTGTGATCTTGCATGCCATGGTACTCTTAAGCTGCTATCACGAGAGACATCCAGGTGCAGTTAGAAATGAAATGGACCAAGTTTAAAAACAAAAGCTAAAAACACATGGACAATATAGAAATAGTGCAGAGAGTCCAAGGCTGGCATAAAATAATTACCCACCTTAACCCCCAGAACGATTTACCCCCTTCCTGACCAGAGTATTTTTTGCGATTCGGCACTGCGTCGCTTTAGCTGACAACTGTGTGGTCGTGCGACGTTGTACTCAAACAAAATTGATGTCCCAAATAGAGCTTTCTTTTGCTGGTTTTTGATCACCTCTGCGTTTTTTATTTTTTGCGCTATAAACAAAAAAAGACCGACAATTTTGAAAAAAAGCAATATTTTTTACTTTTTGCTAAAATAAATATCCCCCAAAAATATATAAAAACAAATTTCTTCCACAGTTTAGGCCGATAAGTATTCTTCTACATATTTTTGGTAAAAAAAATTTAAAAAAATCGCAGTAAGTGTATATTGATTGGTTTGCACAAAGTTATAGCGTTAGATTTATGGCATTTTTATTATAATTTTTTTTTTTTTTTTAGTAGTAATGGCGGCGATCTGCAATTTTTATCGAGACTGCAACATTATGGCGGACAGATCAGACACTTTTGACACTATTTTGGGACCACTGACATTTATACAGCGATCAGAGCTACAAATAGCTCCTTGAAAAAGTCACGTGACTGTGATGCAACGCGTGGGAGGAGCCAAGGACGCTCTGTGCAGATCAGCAGTATCACACAGTGTACTGCAGTGAATCTGCTCCTGTCTAAGGCGGCTGACTGCTATAGTAAAACCTGCATATGCCTTATCATTATAAGGCACACGTGAGTGGATTGAAGTTTGCCTGTGTACCTTGGTATCCTAACTATTGCACAATGATTGTTTTTTTTCTCTTATCTGCTTGTCAAATGAGATCTGTCTATGATTCTCACATTGGTTGTGAACAGAAGCAAAAGAAACATTGTTACTATAAATGTCAATGAGCACCTTAATTAAGCAAGTGTTTTTAAACAGCTTTGCTAGTGGGACCGGATCAAAGCTTTATACCAATCGGATTCTACACTTGTATAATTGAACCTTCTGAATACATCCCTATATATTTATTTTTATGTTGATTTTTATGTGGATTTTTTTACACATTTGGTGGCACTAATTTTTTAATTTTACACTATTTTGATTGCTGGATTTTTTAGGAATTTTTATTCACCGCTGGATTTATTTGAGTATTTATATTTATTTATTTATATTTATCCATATATATTCACTTTTATGCACATTGTGAAGCGCTTCAAATATCATTATTTATTTTTTCAGAGCTACAAATAGCCACTGATTACTGTATAAATGACACTTGCAGGGAAGGGGTTAAACACTAGGGGGCAATCAAGGGCTTAAGTGTGTTCCCTGGAAAAGTTTTTAACTGTAAGGGGGGTTGGGTGGGCTCACTACAACATGGCAGAGATCACTGCTCCCAATGACAGGGAGCAGTAGACCCCTGTCATGTTGCTAGGCAGAAAAGGGAAATGCCTTGTTTAAATAAGAATCTCCCCGTTCTACTTCTCCTCACCGCAATCGCGGGCCGCCGGCGAACATTGAGTTCACAGGCAACGAGCATGCGCGCACCCGCTAGGCGGCAAATTCAAAGGGGTACGGGTATGCCCTTTTGCCTGCCCGTGCCATTCTGCCGGCAAGTTGTTAATAAACAAAGAGATTAAGGCTAGTTTTTACACTACTGGGTGTAGCGTGGGTTTCATGTGGTTGACCCACGGTTTTCCATAGACTTTATATTATGTCCCAGGTTTTTGGCGAGTTTTCTGAAAACACACCAAAGGTGCAGCATGCAGGACTTTTGGTACGCATTCAGAAAACACAACAAAAGCACAGGAAACCACGGGTACCCTGCACAAAAACTACGGGTACAAGCAGCCAAACCACAACACAGCAGTGTGATATGGCCCTTAAAACAGAATAATTATTACTGTTATATTGGTATTGGATGGAAGCAGTGATGGAAACAAATTGCAAAGTAAAAACACACAGCGGGTGCTGGAGGGGAATGCTCACAAAGAGAAGAACATAAAAAGATACAATATATCTACTATAATTGACATGTTTTCTAATGATATACATGAAAATGACCATGAGGAGATAAGAAACCTCAGTGGGTAGCAAAGTGTAATAATAACTCATATTAATAATAAAAAGACAATAAAAATATATGAAGTATTAAAAGTTAAATAATATCTAACAATGTTATGTTTTATTGTTTTTTTTTTGTTTGTTTTTTTAGCCCTAACAATGTTATATTATATATAGCTATAAAAGAAATGTATATGTTACCGGCAAAGTATGAAATAAAGACATTCTAAAGAAAGCCTAGAAATTATATACAAGGCTGGCACTACCATGGGTTCCTGTGGGTCCATGGGACCTGGGCGGCACGTCCAGAGGGGCGGCACACTGATGTCCAAGACTGTGGCAGAACTCCCGCCCGCCAGCCAGCCCGTTCCTCCCACTCCACTGCTAATTTTACAGGTACCAACGCTTATCCCACTGTGAGGGAGCCCAGCGCCGCTGCTGTTAGAGGTGACAGGATCAGGCAGGCAGAGTACTCGCTGCTATACCCACACAGCAGACCGCCCATCCATCCTCTCTGTGGCTCCCCCCATTGCTGCAGACAAATGCCATGTTGGGACTGTAACAAAAATGTAAGCGTAGGATAGTTGCCTTAGCGAGATTTGATGTGATCTGTAGAAGTAGTGTAATTGTAGATGTAGTTTAATTCTGGGTTATTAAAAATATAGTATTCAATGTCAGTCGTGCACATATGTTCTTTCATTAACATTTGAAAAGGACAGAACCAGTTTTTTCTAGGATCGAAGTGACACCTAGATGCCAATAAAAGTTCCCATTAGAGTAAACAGATTGCCACCATCCTGAGGCTTCAAAGAAAACTGCTAGTCATTTTGGCTACATTTATCCGCAGTGGGCATTCGCAAGGCCCTGCCCCGTCTGCAAACTTTGATTAATATCAACAGATCTAAGGAACCTAGTTTATCTCTCATAAAAGCTAAAATATTAGCGGAAGAGAGATGAAAATAATTCCTTTTGATCGTACACGTGATGGGTTACGTGTACATGTAACTCTGTATTTTTAGCATGTGTGGAATCCTAGAGAACCACACAAAATCGTTATATGGCACCTGATTGCGGCAGGCAGGCAGTGATTGGTACTGTCAGGATTGGACTGATGCGCTGGTATCGGAAATCCTATCCATGACCCAGCAATCAGCGCCGTTCTGGGCCAATTCGACTCTGGTAATTTTAGATCATCCTTTGGGTTGAGACAGGAACACCCCCCCCAGGGTTGATTGTCCAAGGGCTAAAGTCCAGCCCGCATCCATATTTCAATAAATTGGGTAGCCTGAGATATGAACATCGTCCTTCCACAAAGCCAGTTCGAAACTGGGGAGTTCCCACATGTTCCAGTATGCTTCTACTAAAGGATAGACTTCGGTAAAGTTTATTTCTGCTTTTATCGCTTTTTATTTTCATAGCAAATTGCCAATTGTGTGTCTTTCTGTATTTTTGTATCTTTTTTGATAACTCCTTTTTCTTTGTACATCTTTTATGCACTGCCCACTTTCGGGATATTAAATGATAAAATTACTAAGTGACTTCTGTGTACTAAGCTAGGACTCATATCTCTGGAGAGGTTATTGTATTTTAGTGCCCAAGTACTCGGTCTAAGTTACATGCCAATTGGTATGCAATTGTACTGTGTGTTGGCAGATTGCATGCAGATTGTACGCTAACAGATCTACCAGACGGAGACCTGTGTGTGTGGTGACTCAGCAGACCAGTCTGCGGACAAACTGTTGGGTGGTGGCAGGCTATCATTTATTGTGTGTCTGGTGTGTGGGTGTGGGGATAGTGGGAAGAGTGATTAACACCGGGGTTCAAGCTTGCAGGATAGCTGGAGGAACCCTAGAAGCATGTACACCAGATTGTATGTAAGATTCGCATCTGCCTGTGTGTGTGGTCAGCTAGCTGGATTGGAGTGGAGTCTCCCTCTTGTGGTGGCTAAAGGTAGTGCAGGCTGTGAAAATACCACAGCCAGTCTTACATGCTCAGTATAAGTTCCCCCTTATTCCCTTAGTAACTCATATACCCCAGTCATAGAACGCACGTCACGGTTAGCTAGTAGCTGTGGGCGTGCGTAATCCATGACCGATTGGCGGCAGCGAGCGGGATTTGCTTAGTACATTAGTACATGGTTCATTCATTTAACCTGTGTACTAAAGGTTGGAAGCTTGTTAGAAGCAACTGACCTACAGAAGCTCCATTTTTGTTTTGCAGAAGACATACTTGGCTATTTGCTCCCCACCCCCTCTCGTTTTTCTTTTCTATCTTTTATTTGGGCAAAAAACTTGGAGATGGTAACCCACGAGATGATATGCTGGTACAAGAGGCAATCCGAAGAGACCGCGATTGACATCTGGGATCTAAGAGGCATCAGTATAGTTGGCAAGACGAGGACCCAGCTTTTATGTGCGTTGATAGAGCATGACCGAGAACAGCTCACCATGGCATCTCCAGATGACTGTGCGAGACAGCATGACTGTTCTCAAACCCTCTCAGCGAAAGAAATCACTACAGCAGATGAAGCAAATAGAAAGAGATGACCCCCAGAGTGAAATAAAGCGAAGAAAGAGAGAGCACAAACTTAACAGTACCCAAATCCAGCATGGAAATGCAATATCACCTCCATCTGCATCAAGAACTACAAGAGCCAGACCTACATCTGTGGAAACCTTGAGGTGTTTTGTCTGTAACCAAGGTGGATATCACTCAAGCCTTTGTCCAAAGAGGAGGAGGCCTAGCCCACCAGCAAGTGTGAAAAGTGCACCCCCTACTCTGTGTTGCTTGTTGGGGAAAATGTAGGAGACCGAGCGGATAACCTGCAGCCAGTTACCGCAAGTAACAGAGTTACAGTCGGACTCCGAGGTATGGAATCAGAGGATGTCCTAGCTCTTCCAGGATTGAGGAGCTGTGAGGATGTGATCCCAGGGGAAGCCGTGGTCGTTACAGGAGGTGGAGGAGCCATCCCTGCCTTGCCTATGGCTTGTGTTTCGAAGAACCTGGAATCTGAAAGCCAAGTGAAAGAAGTGGGCAGAGCAGATCCCACGTATGTAGGAGGCCATGCAGATAGCCTGCAGCTGGTTACCACAAGTAACAGTGTTACCATTGGACTCCAAGCTATGGGATCGGAGGAGGTCCTAGCTCTTCCAGGATTGAGGAGCTGTGAGGATGTGATCCCAGGGGAAGCCGTGGTCGTCACAGGAGGTGGAGGAGCCATCCTTGCCGTGCCTATGGCTTGTGTTTCGTTGAACCTGGACTCTGAAAGCCAAATGAAAGAAGTGGGCAGAGCAGATCCCACGTATGTAGGAGGCCATGCGGATAGCCTGCAGCTGGTTACCGCAAGTAACAGTGTTACAGCCGGACTCCAAGCTATGGTATCGGAGAGTGTCCTAGCTCTTCCAGGATCGAGGAGCTGTGAGGATGTGATCCCAGGGGAAGCCATGGTTGTCACTGGAGGTGGAGGAGCCATCCCTGCCATGCCTATGGCTCATGTTTCGTTGAACCAGGAATCTGGAAGTCAAGTTAAAGCAGTAGGCAGAGCAGATCCCACAAATGTAGGAAGCCATGCGGATATCCTGCAGCTGGTTACCGCAGGAAATGTTTCAGTCGGACTCCGAGATGCGGGATCCACGGATGTCCTAGCTCTTTCAGGATCAAGGAGCCATGAGGATTAGGTCCGAAAGAAAGCCACAGTTATCACAGGGGTTGGAGGAGTCATCCCTGTCTTACCAACAGCTTGTGTTGCTTTGCGCAGAGGATCAAAAAGCAAAGTGAGTGAAGTAGGCATAGCAGATGCCAGTAATGTACTATCGGGTACTGACCGGGTGCAGTTGGTAGCTCGCCATAAGCCAAGTTCAGCCCCCCTGGAACCTGCATCTCCACTTGAAGCCCCAGATTCACGTAAAGTACTGTTGGGTGACTCAGTGCACGTTGGGTACTCTGGGGAGGGTCAGGGGGCTAGTGACTGTGTGCCAGGCCCTGGCCCTAATGGGTTTCTGAAGCCAAGGCCCAGAGAGGAACTTAAAGTCACAATAAACTCTGAAATTGATCATGTTTTGTGTGATGTAAAAAGTCATGATCTGTGCCGTGCAAATGTTCCCTCTGCTGTAGTGGTGACTCCCGGGGCCCACCGATCTGCCCCAAACTGGTCATTGCCCACTGCTACAGAGAGACTGTCTGTGAAAGGGCCCAATCCAACTGGGTCGTATCCTTGTGAACTTGGTCAAGCAGGCCTGAGGTCCCCTCACACTATTGTCTCCCTGGCATCTGTGGCAGATCGCTCTGAGTCCCCTGAGGCTGTTAAAATTGACATCAACCTGGAGGAGTACAGAGGTCCGGCTGATGGACTGCCAGTTGGGGATGGTGGGATGAGGGTGTACGGGGAACAGGACTGTGACTCTGTAACCATTTGTAAAGAAAAGGAATGTTTTGCAGTACCTGCTGAAAAGGCAAACTGTGTTTCAGTAGATCCTGGTAAGGTGTGCTTGTAACCTTATGTGAGGCCAAGTCTTCTGTAGTCTGCTCCTCTGCCATCACAGCTACCCATATTTCCATTGTGGATTCTGGGCTGTGCATCACATCACAGAGGAAGGACCACAGGATGAGGAGGCAAATCTGACCCACTCTGACTCTGCTCCCTTGGCAGTTGTGGCTGACAGCACTGAGTTCTTAGGGGCTGATACATTTGTTGCCAGCCCAGAGGCCAGACTAAAACAATGAGTATCCCCAGTTTACCACAAGCAGCCATCTCTCCAAAGAGAAGGAGGAAGGCATCACACCCATTATTGAGCAATTCATGAAACAATGAATTTTAAGACCCATCATATCGCCTTATATCACTCCCATAAACCCAGTCAAAAAGAGTGATGGATTATATAGGTTTGTACAGGATCTCCGAGCCATAAATAACCTTGTGATTACAATTGCCCCTATTGTGTTGTGCCAACAGATGCTCTGCTGAGGACGGAGTAGGAGTATGTCATGTGGGTCAGAGGACAACCCCCCCAGTGGAATTCAGTCTTCTGTGACCTTCTCCTCTGTCACCACAGTGACAGGGTGACAGGGCAAATCTGGCACCATCAGGGCCTACCACCTCAGCAGCTGCAGCTGACAACACCGAGTACTTTCTGGCTGATAGGTCTAATGTTGGCACAGAGGAACTGAGGTGTTGTGCTGGCAGGCCTTCTGCTGAGGAGGACAGAGTAGGAGAGTGTGACAAGGGTCAGAGGATGACCCCTGGCAGAATAAAGTCTTTTGTGGCTTTATCCTCTGTACCCACAGCTATGAGTATCATGATTGAGGATTCGTTGCTGTGCATAACAGGGGAAGAACCAGAGGATTATGGGGGAAAACTGACCCCATCTGAATCTGCCCTCTCAGATGGCACCAGGGCCGATCCCAGATGGATTGCACGGGGTGCAGTGCACCCGGGCGCCAGAGAGGTGGGGGCGCTGAAGCAGAGTGCTCCCCTCCCTCCTCCTCCTCCTCTCTGTGTCCAGAGGCGGCTCTCTCCGCAGGTCACAGCCGCTGTAGTTTTCGAGGCTCAAGCGGCAGCCTGTCCCCCCTCCCTCCTCCTGTCAGAGAAGGAGAGCAGCGCCGGAGATCGGAGCGGCTGGTCTCTGTGTGGAGAGAGACCAGCCGTGCAGTAACATCGCTGGGGGGGGGCGGTCCGTGCCTGACATGTCCTCCTCCTCTGTCTTTCCCTCCCGCCCAAGCCTGTCTCCATCTGTTTTTATGTACGCTAATGGAGGGGGGGTCTCTATTAATAGAGGGGGGTCTGTCCTAAGTGGGTCTGTACTAATGGAGGGGGGATTTCCTGGGGGGTGTGTACTAATAGAGGGGGGGTTTGTCTTGTGGGGGTTTGTACTAATAGAGGGGGGCGGTTTGTCCTGGGGGTTCTGTACTAATGGAGGGGGGGTTTGTCCTGGGGGGGTCTGTACTAATGGAGGGGGGGCTTTTAGTCCTGGGGGGTCTGTGCTAATGGAGGGGGTTTGTCCTGGGGGGTTGTACTAATGGAGGGGGGGTCTGTCCTAAGGGGGTCTGTACTAATGGAGGGGGGTTTTGTCCTGGGGGGTCTGTGCTAATGGAGGGGGGTTTCTAGGGGGGTTTGTACTAATGAAGAGGGGGCTTTGTCCTAGGGGGGTCTGTACTAATGGAGGGGGGGTTGTCCTGGGGGTCTGTACTAATGGAGGGGGGTTTGTCCTGGGGGGTCTGTACTAATGGAGGGGGGTTTGTCCTGGGGGGGCCTGTACTAATGGAGGGGGGTTTGTCCTGGGGGGTCTGTACTAATGGAGAAGGGGGACGGTTTGTCCTGGGGGTCTATACTAATGGAGGGGGTTTGTCCTGGGGGTCTGTACTAATGGAGAGGGGGGCGGTTTGTCTTGGGGGTCTGGACTAATGGAGGGGGGTTTTTCCTGGGGGGGTCTGTACTAATGGAGGGGGGGGGCTTTGTCCTGGGGGGGTCTGTACTAATGGAGGGGGGTTGTCCTGGGGGGGTCTGTACTAATGGAGGGGGGATTGTCCTGGGAGGGTCTGTACTAATGGAGGGTGGGCGGTTTGTCCTGGGGGGTCTGTACTAATAGAGGGTGGGCGGTTTGTCCTGGGGGGTCTGTACTAAGGGGGTCGGTACTAATGGATGGGCGGAGCTTTGTCCCGGGGGTGTGTACTAATGGAGGGGGGTTGTCCTGGGGGTTGTGTACTAATGGAGGGGGGGTTTGTCCTGGGGGGTCTGTACTAATGGAGGGGGGGCTTTGTCCTGGGGGTTTGTACTAATGGAGGGGGTTTGTACTGTGCAGGTCTGTACTAATGGAGGGGGGCTTTGTCCTGGGGGGTCTGTACTAATGGAGGGGGGTTGTCCTGGGGGGTCTGTACTAATGGAGGGGGGTTTGTCCTCGGGGGTCTGTACTAATGGAGGGGGGTTTGTCCTGGGGGTCTGTACTAATGAAGGGGGAGTTTGTCCTGGGGGGTCTGTACTAATGGAGGGGGTTTGTCCTGGGGGGGTCTGTAGTAATGGAGAGGGGTTTGTCCTGGGGGGTCTGTACTAATGGAGGGGGTTTGTCCTGGGGGTCTGTACTAATGGAGGGGGTTTGTCTTGGGGGGTCTGTACTAATGAAGGGGGGTTGTCCTGGGGGGTCTGTGCTAATGGAGGAGGGTTTTGTCCTGGAGGGATCTGTACTAATGGAGGGGGGTTTGTCCTGGTGGGGGTCTATACTAATGGAGGGTGGGCGGTTTGTTCTGGGGGTCTGTACTAATGAAGGGGGTTTGTCCTGGGGGGGTCTGTACTAATGAAGGGGGGTTGTCCTGGGGGGTCTGTACTAATGGAGGGGGGGCTTTGTCCTGGAGGGGTCTGTACTAATGGAGGGGGGTTGTCCTGGGGGGTCTATACTAATGGAGGGGGTTTGTCCTGGGGGGTCTGTACTAATGGAGGGGGGGGGCTTTGTCCTGGGGGGTCTATACTAAAGGAGGGGGGTTGTCCTGGGGGGTCTGTACTAATGGAGGGGGGGCTTTGTCCTGGGGGTCTGTACTAATGGAGGGGGGTTGTCCTGGGGGGTCTGTACTAATGGAGGGGGTTTGTCCTGGGGGGTCTGTACTAATGGAGGGGGGACTTTGTCCTGGGGGGGTCTGTATTAATGGAGGGGGTTTGTCCTGGGGGGTCTGTACTAATGGAGGGGGGCTTTGTCCAGGGGGGGTCTGTACTAATGGAAGGGGGTTGTCCTGGGGGGTCTGTACTAATGGAGGGGGTTTGTCCTTGGGGGTATGTACTAATGGAGAGGGGGTTGTCCTGGGGGGGTCTGTACTAATGAAGGGGGAGTTTGTCCTGGGGGGTCTGTACTAATGGAGGGGGTTTGTCCTGGGGGGTCTGTAGTAATGGAGAGGGGTTTGTCCTGGGGGGGTCTGTACTAATGGAGTGGGTTTGTCCTGGGGGGGTCTGTACTAATGGAGTGGGTTTGTCCTGGGGGGGTCTGTACTAATGGAGGGGGTTTGTCCTGGGGGGTCTGTACTAATGGAGGGGGGGTTTGTCCTGGGGGGGTTTGTACTAATGGAGGGGGGGTTTGTCCTGGGGGGTCTGTACTAATGGAGGGGGGTTTGTCCTGGTGGGGGTCTGTACTAATGGAGGGGGGTTTGTCCTGGGGGGTCTGTACTAATGGAGGGGGGGACTTTGTCCTGGGGGGGTCTGTACTAATGGAGGTGGGGTTGTCCTGGGGGGGTCTGTACTAATGGAGGGGGGTTTGTCCTTGGAGGGTCTGTACTAATGAAGGGTGGGCGGTTTGTCCTGGGGGGGTCTGTACTAATGGAGGGGGTTTGTCCTGGGGGGTAGGTACTAATGGTTGGGGGGAGCTTTGTCCCGGGGGTGTGTACTAATGGAGGGGGGTTGTCCTGGGGGGTGTGTACTAATGGAGGGGGGGTTTGTCCTGGGGGGAATGTACTAATGGAGGGGGGGCTTTGTCCTGGGGGGTCTGTACTAATAGAGGGGGTTTGTCCTGTGGGGGTCTGTACTAATGGAGGGGGGGCTTTGTCCTGGGGTGTCTGTACTAATGGAGGGGGGTTGTCCTGTGGGGTCTGTACTAATGGAGGGGGGTTGTCCTCGGGGGTCTGTACTAATGGAGGGGGGCTTGTCCTGGGGGGTCTGTACTAATGAAGGGGGAGTTTGTCCTGGAGGGTCTGTACTAATGGAGGGGGTTTGTCCTGGGGGGGTCTGTAGTAATGGAGAGGGGTTTGTCCTGGGGGGGTCTGTACTAATGGAGGGGGTTTGTCCTGGGGGGTCTGTACTAATGGAGGGGTTTTGTCTTGGGGGGTCTGTACTAATGAAGGGGGGTTGTCCTGGGGGGTCTGTACTAATGGAGGGGGGGTTTTGTCCTGGAGGGATCTGTACTCATGGAGGGGGGTTTGTCCGGGTGGGGGTCTGTACTAATGGAGTGTGGGTGGTTTGTCCTGAGGGTCTGTACTAATGGAGGGGGTTTGTCCTGGGGGGTCTGTACTAATGGAGGGGGGTTGTCCTGGGGGGGTCTGTACTAATGGAGGGGGGGTTTGTCCTGGGGGTCTGTACTAATGGAGGGGGGCTTTGCCCTGGGGGTCTGTACTAATGGAGGGGGGGTTGTCCTGGGGGGTCTGTACTAATGGAGGGGGTTTGTCCTGGGGGTCTGTACTAATGGAGGGGGGCTTTGTCCTGGGGGGGTCTGTACTAATGGAGGGGGGTTGTCCTGGGGGGTCTGTACTAATGGAAGGGGGGCTTTGTCCTGGGAGGTCTGTACTAATGGAGTGGGGTTGTCCTGGGGGGTCTGTACTAATGGAGGGGGGTTGTCCTGGGGGGTCTGTACTAATGAAGGGTGGGCGGTTTGTCCTGGGGGGGTCTGTACTAATGGAGGGGGGGACTTTGTCCTGGGGGGTCTGTACTAATGGAGGTGGGGTTGTCCTGGGGGGGTCTGTACTAATGGAGGGGGGTTTGTCCTTGGAGGGTCTGTACTAATGAAGGGTGGGCGGTTTGTCCTGGGGGGGTCTGTACTAATGGAGGGGGTTTGTCCTGGGGGTCGGTACTAATGGATGGGGGGAGCTTTGTCCCGGGGGTGTGTACTAATGGAGGGGGGTTGTCCTGGGGGGTGTGTACTAATGGAGGGGGGGTTTGTCCTGGGGGTCTGTATTAATGGAGGGGGGGCTTTGTCCTGGGGGGTCTGTACTAATAGAGGGGGTTTGTCCTGTGAGGGTCTGTACTAATGGAGGGGGGCTTTGTCCTGGGGTGTCTGTACTAATGGAGGGGGGTTGTCCTGTGGGGTCTGTACTAATGGAGGGGGGTTGTCCTCGGGGGTCTGTACTAATGGAGGGGGGCTTGTCCTGGGGGGTCTGTACTAATGAAGGGGGAGTTTGTCCTGGAGGGTCTGTACTAATGGAGGGGGTTTGTCCTGGGGGGGTCTGTAGTAATGGAGAGGGGTTTGTCCTGGGGGGTCTGTACTAATGGAGGGGGTTTGTCCTGGGGGGTCTGTACTAATGGAGGGGTTTTCTCTTAGGGGGTCTGTACTAATGAAGAGGGGGTTGTCCTGGGGGGTCTGTACTAATGGAGGGGGGTTTTGTCCTGGAGGGATCTGTACTCCTGGAGGGGGGTTTGTCCGGGTGGGGGTCTGTACTAATGGAGTGTGGGTGGTTTGTCCTGGGGGTCTGTACTAATGGAGGGGGTTTGTCCTGGGGGGTCTGTACTAATGGAGGGGGTTTGTCCTGGGGGTCTGTACTAATGGAGGGGGGCTTTGCCCTGGGGGTCTGTACTAATGGAGGGGGGGTTGTCCTGGGGGGTCTGTACTAATGGAGGGGGTTTGTCCTGGGGGTCTCTACTAATGGAGGGGGGCTTTGTCCTGGGGGGGTCTGTACTAATGGAGGGGGGCTTTGTCCTGGGGGGGTCTGTACTAATGGAAGGGGGGCTTTGTCCTGGGAGGTCTGTTCTAATGGAGTGGGGTTGTCCTGGGGGGTTTGTACTAATGGAGGGGGGTTGTCCGGGGGGGTCTGTACTAATGGAGGGGGTTTGTCCTGGGGGGTCTGTACTAATGGAGGGGGGGCTTTGTCCTGGGGGGTCTGTATTAATAGAGGGGGTTTGTCCTGGGGGGTCTGTACTAATGGAGGGGGCTTTGTCCTGGGGGGGTCTGTACTAATGGAGGGGGGTTGTCCTGGGGGTCTGTACTAATGGAGGGGGGTTTGTCCTTGGGGGTATGTACTAATGGAGGGGGGGTTGTCCTAGGGGGGTCTGTACTAATGAAGGGGGAGTTTGTCCTGGGGGGTCTGTACTAATGGAGGGGGTATGTCCTGGGGGGGTCTGTAGTAATGGAGAGGGGTTTGTCCTGGGGGGTCTGTACTAATGGAGGGGGTTTGTCCTGGGGGGTCTGTACTAATGGAGGGGGGGTTTGTCCTGGGGGGTCTGTACTAATGGATGGGGTTTTGTCCTGGGGGTCTGTACTAATGGAGGGGGGTTTGTCCTGGTGGGGGTCTGTACTAATGGAGGGGGGTGAATTGTCCTGGGGGGGGTCTACACCCAGGACTCCAGAGGGAGAGGGGCAGTGCTAAGAGAACACCATCAGAGAGAGAACCCCGCTGCCCTACGCCACCAGAGGGAAAGCCACACAGCCTAGCACCATCCCTGACGGAGGAAGGAATGGAGTCATTGCAGGAATACAGATCTGGGTGCTACCCAGCGGAGTCGCCATGGGCAATTCAGAGTGAGCCGACACCTGATCAGAGGAACCTGTTGCTGTATTGCTGGGTAAGCTGAGAGGGCCGATCGGCCATTATCTACTAACGTCCATAGGAACTGCAGTCTCTGACCATCTCCTGTATTATATCTGCAGTCTCTGACCATCTCCTGTACTATGTCTGCAGTCTCTGACCATCTCCTGTACCATGTCTGCAGTCTCTGACCATCTCCTGTATTATGTCTGCAGTCTCTGACCATCTCCTGTATTATGTCTGCAGTCTCTGACCATCTCCTGTACTATGATTGCAGTCTCTGACCGTCTCTTGTATCATGTCTGCATTCTCTGACCATCTCCTGTATTATTTCTGCAGTCTCTGACCATCTCCTGTATAATGACTACAGTCTCTGACTGTCTCTTGTATCATGTCTACAGTCTCTGACCTTCTCCTTTATTATGTCTGCAGTCTCTGACCATCTCCTGTACCATGTCTGCAGTCTCTGACCATCTCCTGTACCATGATTAAAGTCTCTGACCACCTCTTGTATCATGTCTGCATTCTCTGACCATCTCCTGTATTATGTCTGCAGTCTCTGACCATCTCCTGTATCATGTCTACAGTCTTGACTGTCTCTTGTATCATGTCTACAGTCTCTGACCTTCTCCTATATTATGTCTGCAGTCTCTGACCCACTCTTGTATCATGTCTGCATTCTCTGACCATCTCCTGTATTGTGTCTGCAGTCTCTGACCATCTCCTGTATCATGTCTACAGTCTCTGACTGTCTCTTGTATCATGTCTACAGTCTCTGACCTTCTCCTATATTATGTCTGCAGTCTCTGACCATCTCCTGTATTATGTCTGCAGTCTCTGACCATCTCCTGTATTATGTCTGCAGTCTCTGACCATCTCCTGTATTATGTCTGCAGTCTCTGACCATCTCCTGTACCATGATTGCAGTCTCTGACCATCTCTTGTATCATGTCTGCATTCTCTGACCATCTCCTGTATTATGTCTGCAGTCTCTGACCATCTCCTGTATCATGTCTACAGTCTCTGACTGTCTCTTGTATCATGTCTACAGTCTCTGACCATCTCCTGTATTATGTCTGCAGTCTCTGACCATCTCTTGTATGATGTCTAGGGGCTCTTTCTAACAGACAGCCCTCTGTGTGTGCATTAGAGAGACTCCCCTGCAGGTCTCATTAGTGTACTCTCTTTCTGCATTTCTTTATTGTTAAGAGATCATGGGAGGATCCCAAGGTAACAAAGACTTCTAAGGGGAGCATCTCTGTGTTTGAGTCGTTGCCAAAGAAACATTTGTAAAGGGGAGGAGTTGGTAAGATGACCACGCCCCTTTTGTGGGGGCGCCAGAAATATTTCTGCACCCAGGCGTCTGTGACCCTAGGATCGGCCCTGGATGGCACTGCATTCCTACAGGCTGATATGTTTGGTGTCAGCATAGAGGAATTCAGGGGTTGTGCTGGCAGGCCTTCTGTTGAGGCAGAAAGAGAAAACATGTGGGAGGCAGGCCAAAGAGTGGAGGCCCTGGTACCCAGGCCATGGAACCAGGCCCAGACCACCCAGGAATGGCCTTATGCCAGGCTCAAACATCTGGGTGTGGTAGCTAATAGAGTACCACCAGATGGCCAGGGCCAATGGCTGAGAATGAGGACAGCACACAATGACAAATTTGCCTGTAGCCTTTCAGTAGGTAGTCAGTGGCCAGTGGATTAAGTGGATCCGCAGGGCAATCTGCTGGCCAATCCTGATCCAGACCCATTAGGATCACTCAGAGAGGTGTGCGGTTGCCCTCTCCTATCTGCAAAGGGACAGACTGAAATGTCAGCGGTGCCAAGCTTCAGTTGGGGGAACCTTCACCCCCAACCTAGGGAACCTTCAATGCCGATGCGTTAGCTGACCCGTTTAGGCTCAGCTGTGCGTCATCTGGAAGGGGGAGATGTAATAAAAATGTAAGCGTAGGATAGTTGCCTTAGCGAGATTGATGTGATCTGTAGAAGTAGTGTAATTGTAGATGTAGTTTAATTCTGGGTTATGAAAAATATAGTATTCAATGTCAGTCATGCACATATGTTCTTTCATTAGCATTTGAAAAGAACAGAGCCAGTTTTTTCTAGGATCGAAGTGACACCTAGATGCCAATAAAAGTTCCCATTAGAGTAAACAGATTGCCACCATCCTGAGGCTTCAGAGAAAACTGCTAGTCATCTTGGCTACATTGATCCGCAGGGGGCATTCGCAAGGCCCCGGCCTGTCTGCAAACTTTGATTAATATCAACAGATCTAAGGAATCTATTTTATCTCTCATAAAAGCTAAAATATTAGTGGCAGAGAGATGAAAATAATTCCTTTGATCGTACACGTGATGGGTTACGTGTACATGTAACTCTGTATTTTTAGCATGTGTGGAAAAATAGAGAACCACACAAAATCGTTATATGGCACTTGATTGCGGCAGGCAGGCAGTGATTGGTACTGTCATGATCGGACTGATGCGCTGGTATCGGAAATCCTATCCATGACCCAGCAATCAGCGCCGTTCTGGGCCAATTCGACTCTGGTAATTTTAGAAGAAAAAAGAGAGGCTCCCATCATATCAGAGCGTGGTGGTCCCATCCCTATAAATAGGAACAAAGAAGGTAACCCCCTCAAATGGGACTTTAACAGACCATCCACTCAATAATAAATAGAATATAATCTTTAATAATGTAGAATAAAGAACATATAAAATCTACATATGACAAGAGTGCATGATATGTATCACATGGAGAACAAAACAAAAACAAACACAAAAAACTGTACACAAGAACATCATACAATATAAATGCCCTGATGCCTGACGCATTCAAATACCTTCCTCAGGGCTGAGGGTTCGAAAAGTTTTTTTACATATATATTGGTTCTAAAAATACAAAAAGATATGTCAGACAATACATACAATATTTTTGTTGTCCTTCATACATATTTGCCTTCACTTACCTCCCCAGCATGGTCTCCTGCCCCTATATTCACCTCATGTAGTCACTTAACAATGTATTTTATCAGCTCCATAGTAGTGCTTTACCCCCAAACACCCCCTAAAATGTTTAGAAATGTGATTTGTGATTTAAATTCAGGCAGAGTGCCAGAGGCTTTTTTTGCGGGGTCCCCAAATCATTTGGAACCCTCCCTCCCCCCAACTGCTAAGTCAGCTGATACCAATTCTCTATCTATCCTCAATCATCTATCTGCTGACTTTGCCAAACCCATACATACTATACCAATCTCTTTTGTGGTCAGATGTATGGATGAATTCCCCAAAGCATGTAGTGCAAGGGCCTGCCTGAATACTTTCAAATGGTACTGTTTAAAGTTTTTTTATCCTATTATTATCTTGATAGGTAATAGCAGAATGTCCAAATGTGCTCAAATGTGTACAGTGTGTATTTATATCTTTGTATTATGACACTTCTTACCTGTCCAGTGGGCTGTCAATAGTGTAACTAAGGAGGGGCTGTTCAAAGTAATACCCATTATTTAGGCATTCATATCTCAATGAAGTGGAAAGGGTTACCTGTCCAAGAGCCCCCCCCATAATGTTAGAAAGGGCCCAGGAGAGGGGGGGGGGGGGGGATATGATAGGTGTACCTTATACTTTGGTGTTTAAAAATTCCCATTAATAAATGTTATCTTGATGTTGGCCAAGAATGTTGGTGTCTAATCAGCTTTCCCTGTTTATGTGCAAAATAAACACAGAAAGCAGTAATTAGAGCACCACAAAAGTGTTGTAGCGTTGAGACAATTATCCACACATTCTTGATTAACAATCTTTTTAATACCTGCACAATCACATGTGCATTTTGACAAGGTTTTTAAAACAAACCAACATGTTTGTTGTATAACAATTTTTGGGGTGGCATTAGAAAAAGCAGAAATGTCCATTTAAGATAAAACAGGCATGTTTAAAACCAACAAGAAAGACACAAATCTTGAACTTACAAAGTTCACATTAGGTAGAACTTGAAGGCAATATCAGACATGAGTATTTAGGAACTGTGTTTGATATTGCGTTCAGATGGGCTGAAGTCACCCCTGGAAAAGCCAAATTTTGAAGAAGCACACCAATTTAAGAATGTCAACATGTGCTAGCTGCCATCACAGAGGATCAAGGAAGTGTTTTGGGGGAGCAACCCCTTCCTCTCAGCTACTTTATTATTGAGGAAGGGGTTGCACCCCAAAACGCGTCATTGATCTCCCGTGATGGCAGATAGCACATGTTGACACACTGTGTGCCTTTTCAAAATTTGGCTTTTCTACAATTTGCGAAAAAATTTTAACATTGTAGCACACCATAAAAGAAAGGGCTTTGGAGGGGTTTTAAACTCTCCCCAAAACATCAATGATGTTGTTATTTTTTTTAATAACATCATTGATGTTTTTCATGATGTTTTCCAATGCAACATTACACCCCATGATCTCCCCAATCAGGATCTGGGCACTTTCCGAGGTGAAAGATCTGGATCCACAACATCATGATCACCTAAAAAGAGAGAAACTAAAAAAAAAGCAGATATTATAAATATGCCGGCATCTATCTCTTACCTGAGCCTGTGGTCGCAGACACTCACCTGTTGTGGTGACTAGTTCCACCACGTCTTCCTCCTCCTCCTGCTCTTCTTGTGTTTGGGGTATTTCCCCTTCTTCCAGAGGTGGGGGGTCTCTGGTCTCCTCAGATGAGGGGTGTCCTCTGGGTCTTTTCTCCCCTATGTGAAAAAAAAAGGTATACTTAGCACACAGATATTTGATGGCAGAACTATAAATATGAAACATTGCTTAGAAGTGGGGTACAATTGTCTATTTTGGCAGAGTTCCAAGATGTAGAATTTTGAGTGTCCTTTGTCAAGCTTGAATACTTTACCTGTTTTGTACAAGCTTCACAGATGGAGACCCCCTATAGTATACACTGGAGCACCTGTGTGGCCCCCTAATAAAAATGGTGTTCTTGTGTCCCACACTAGTGCTCCAGCGTCCAGATGTGTAAACAGCTGCTGAGTGTCCTCTCCTTACACAAAATCTAGTTTGCATTTCATTCTAGTAACAAACCCATCTACACAAACAAATTATTTTCAGACAAGTAGGCCCTAAAAAATGTGGTCAAATGCATATGGCCAAGACAATGGTGTTTTATAGGCCGAAATAACAATGTTTGATACGAACGAATAATGTGCCCATGAACATGAAAGTTGCCATTTTAAACTGTACAACAGTTCCTAAAAGCACATGGAGCAGCACGAACGTAATAAACACAAAAAGAATAGGAACACAGGACAACTACTTACTTTTTTGCAGCACTCTCCGGATCTTTCTGTACTGCTCGTGTTCTCTTAATTTCAAGTCCGACCACCGCTTCCTGAGCTGATCTTTCGATCGTCGTACCCCGAAATTCCGGTGCAGACTTTTGACCACTTTCGCTATTATCTTGGCCTTTCGGACATTGGGGTTGGGGTAAGGTCCATACTTTCCATCATAGTCGGTCCTCTTCAGGATGTCGACCATTTCCAACATCTCCCCAAAGGACAAATTTGAGGCCTTAAATCGTCTCCTTCCGGATCTCAACGTTTCAGGCTCCGCGCTTATCTCCTCCTCCTCCACCTGCTGTGTCTCCGCTAAGTGCTCTTCCCCCACTGCGCCGAACAAAAAGGGGCGGGGAATAGACTAGAAAGAATGTCAGGGGCAGGCGGAGTTACACGCATGCGCAGTGTGTATAAAGCGTAACACGCGTGCATAGTACGTACGATCTGTGAGCGGAGGAAGGAGTATTGGAGGCGCCGATCATGATAACGAAGGTAAGATTTAACATTGAGCCTATACTGCTTCTAGATTGAGGCCTGTATTTGTACAAGTTTAGAAGACTTTAGGCTGACATTAGGGTTTGTCTTGTGTTGTGTCTTGCAGTGAAAATGGATATCTTCAAAGATAACAACTTTATGGCAAGCTTCATTGTCTGTGGCAGATAAACCACCCACATTATAAGAACCAAACAAAGAGGAAGGCAGCACTGGATCAATTGCTGGAATTTGTGAAGACTGTGGTCCCCACGGCAGACATCACCTATTTGAAGATCCTAATTGGTGGCCCGAGGAGCACTTATCTAAGGGAGCACAAGAAGGTCCAGGATTCCCAGAGATCCGGAGCTGCAGATGACATCTATGTCCCCAGGCTGTGGTACTATGACAGGCTGCATTTTCTGGCAGGTCAGACTGAACCCAGGCCAGCACTCTCCAGTCTTCCTTCCACGCTTCCTTCCACCCCAGCTGAGGCTTCTGACGACCAACCTGGGCCTTCCAGGCAGCAACATGTGGAGGAGCCCAGCTTGAGCCAGGTATAGCATTCCTATAAATATTTCTGGTTGTCCAATCAATGATGTTAAATAGATGTTAGTTTGGAGTACTAAGTTATGATTGTGATTGATGAAGCAAAAACTTAAACCATGTCCCTTTTTTATACACAGGGAAGTCTCAGCCAGGAGGTGGCCGGGCCAAGCAGGCTGCCTGATATCCAGGTCCCTCCCCTACACCCATAAAAACAAAGTGGCAGGAAGAGGAGTACCCTGGAGGAGGCTGCCATAGGCCTCTTTTGGAAGGCTACAGAGGCCCTGAGAACCCCCCACACTGTGGAGGAGGACTTTGCTTGCATAACTGCCTGAAATGATGCAGATGGAGGAGGGCCAACGACTCCTGTGTGAGTCCTTAATGATGGAAGCTCTCAATAAGGTGTTGAGGGGCCAAATACCATCTGCTACCCACATTTGTAACCTCACACATGGTCCTCCTCCAGGTCCTACTAGTCCTCCTCCTCCTCCAGGTCCTACACCTCCTCCTCCAGGTCCTACTCCTCCTCCTGCCACATCTCCAACACCAGAGCCACAGCCGGGAAGGAAGCGTGGAAAGAAGACCAGAAAGTGATGACCCTGGGTCCAGTCTGGTCTGGCAAAAGATGCAGCCTCTTGTAGTACCACAGCCTGGGGACACATATGTCATCTGCTGCTTTCATGATCTCTGGGACTTCTGGACCAGACTGCACTCCCTTAGATATGGACTCCTCAGGCCACCAATTTTGATGTTAAAGAATTGATGTCTGCCCTGGGGGTCCAAGGCTTCGCCAATTTCTGCTGTTTATGCAGCGTTGCCTCCCTCTTTGTTTGGTTCTGAGCCCTTAATAAAGGATTTTTTGTTTCAATTATACTCTCCTATGTGTTTTTTCCTTCAAAAAGGACAGTTTGTTTGTGAGGATTCAGGTACATTTCTAAAGTACAATGTGAAATTAACAAGGGACACCAACACCAAACAATCTCCTTGAGATTAAATAATATAAGATATCAATGGTGTTGTGGTAACTTGACACACAAAACACACACAAAAATATTATGGAGTAAAACTAAAAATAAAATAAAACAAAGATCAGCCTTGAAAAAAATACAAACCTAAAAAACAAAAAAAAAAAAACAGCCTTTAAAAAATAAAAAGAAAAAAGAAAACAACCCAAAAATAATTTTGTCAGATGTGACAAATCCAAATATATTGAGGGAGTCCCGATAAATAATAAAGAAAGAAGTTTGTTAGAAGTCTGTGTGAATATGAGCAGCCAAACTACTTCATTCTTCTCACATTATAAAGAAGAAGAGAGTGCGCTGTATTAAACCATTTTTTACATTGCACCGTGATGAAAGTGCTGTATCCATTGCGAACGCTAATTTTACCAGACCGAGCTGTTCCGTCTCGGAATTTCTTCTGAGCATGCGTGGCACTTTGTGTGTCGGAACTGGCCACACACGGTCGGAATTGACGCAATCAGAATTTGTTGTCGGAAAATTTTATAGCCTGCTCTCAAACTTTGTGTGTCGGAAAATCCGATGGAAAATGTCCGATGGAGCCCACACACGGTCGGAATGTCCGACAACACGCTCTGATCGGACATTTTCCATCGGAAGATCCGACCGTGTGTACGGGGCAATACAGTCATTCAGGCCAGGTGGTAACTTGGCTTGTAAGGCCACTATCCACCTGGTCTCCTTTTGTAGTAGAATCTTATCCCAATTGCCACCCCACTACTGGGATGTACCCGGTCAAGTACCAGAAATTTAATTTTAGGAAAATTCCCCTGGTGTATATCACGGGCATGTCTGTTCAGGGGTAAATCAGGATTGCAAGTACACATGCTAGTTATGTCTACCCATCCGCAAGTGTAGTTCCAGCTTCGTTTTGCCCACATAGAAACAGCCACATGGGCATGTCAACAAGTAGACAACCCCAAAAGTGCAGCAATTTGCAAAATGGGAAGGTCTATATCTTTGTCCATTGTGTAATATAACATTTTTGTCAATATTCATAAATTGACATTTGGGACAACCTCCACATGTGAAAGTTCCCAACCATTTACATGGATCTCCTCTAAACTCACCAGTGTATTTGCTAGTGACTAATTTATCCCCAAGGGATTTAGTGCGCTTGAACGTGATAAGAGGGTCCTTGGGAATAAACTGATTTAGTATGGGATCGATAAGGAGAATGTGCCAATGTTTTTGCAAAAAGTTTCTCAGGGCTTTGTGTTGTTTACTAAAAGTGGTAATAATCCTAGTTTGTGCTTGTTGGAGGGTGTCAGATCCTCTCTTTGGATTATCCAGAAGTAGATTTTGTCTGTTTTTTCTCTTGCCCTTCTAAAAGCTTTTTTTTTTTAACAGGTGGGAGAGTATCCACATTGAAGCAATCTCATTTGTAGTTTTTTTTTGCTTCCATGAGGAACATATTCTCATCGGAGCAATTTCTCTGAATTCGAAGATACTGTGTGTAGGGGATAGATTTAATCAGTGGTGCTGGGTGAAAGCTGGTTGCATGCAAGATGGTGTTTCCGGCTGTTTCTTTGCGATATAATGTGCTGGTCAGTTGGCCATCTGGACCCTTAAAAATAGTAACATCCAGAAATGTAATTCTATGGGGGTCACACGTCATGGTAAATTTCAAATTGAAATCATTCTTTCCCATGGCCGTCATACAATCATTGAGGTCATTCAGTGATCCATTCTATATGAAAAAAAAAATCGTCTATGAACCTATACCAAATCAGTATCTGGTCTATATAAGGGGCCTCTGAGGCTAAAAAAGTGTTCTCCCTTTCCCCCAGATACAGGTTGGTGTAAGAGTGGGGCACAACATATCCCCATCACCACCCCCCGTATCTGGAGGAAATGGGAGCCATTAAATGCAAATGCGTTGTGCAACAAGATGAAGTGCAGCGCTCGCAAGATAAATAGGTGTAGAGGTCTCTCGTCTTTGTCTGACTGTGAAATAAACCGTCTCCCTTTTGATGTGGAATGGAGCAATACAGTGCCTCCACATCCACTGTGACCAGAATAGAATTTGGTGGGATACATAGATTTTCTAGGTTCTTTAACAACTGGGATGTATACCTGATATAGGAGGGTAAGCTGGTAACTAGTGGGTGCAATTGTTCGTCAATATATTTGCTGAGGTTTTCCGTGATGCTCCCCCTCCCAGAGACAATTGGTCTCCCAGGGGGTTGTTGAGATCCTTGTGGATCTTCGGGAGGCTGTAGAAAGTCGCGATTTTGGAATGGCTGGTATGAATGAATTCCTACATTTGTTGGGTAATGATGTTATCTAAATATGCCTGATCTACCAATGTAAAGAATTCATTGTCGAACTTTACTTTAGAGATCGGTTGGTACCATTCTCTGTTAGATAATATCTTGTTACACATACGTACGTATTGGGAGTTATTCATAATCACAATGTTCCCCCCTTTATCAGAGGGTTTAATTGTTAGCTGATGTTGATTACTCAATGATATAAGTGCCTTTCTTTCCATGTCGGACAAGTTGTCTGGTGAATGATCCTTTGTTTTTAAGTTTTTTATCTCCCTGGATGTCATTGCTATAAATGCTTTCAAATTGGAGTTCGAGTTTAGAGATGGAAATTTATTAGATTTTTTCTTCAGTAGGGACTTCCCTTGAATTCCCCCTATGGTTGGAGTGGTGTACATAGCTAGTAATGATTCAATATCTAGGTCGTCAATAAGATCTTTTTGTTCCTGATCTTCCAATAGGGAGACTAAGTCCTCAATTGCTTGGTTTTCTTTACTTGAAAATTTGTTGGCTTGTTTCGGTTTGGCATATAGGCTCTTTAAAATTAATCTGCGTGCGAACAGATGTAAATCTTTAATGTTTCAAAGGTATCCATTTTGGAAGATGGGAAAAAGGTAAGGCCCTTACTTAGTAAGACCAATTGATCACCAGACAGCTTATAGTCTGATAAATTAATGATATTTAAAACTGCACCTCCCTTCGGGTCCAATGCCAACTGTCAATACCTCTCTGTGGGTCCATCCCTGGCAGGAGCCAGGGAAGGATCTGCAGATGAACTACCCTGCCCAGGGGGGCCACCACGTGAGTTGCCTGTCCTACTTACGTGCTCAGCACCCATCACCATTGGAGGAGGTTGTGTTGGTGGCATAGCCTCAGTTATGTGTCTCTTGCTATTCGATCCTGTTTGTGGTGAGCGCCATTTTTGTTTCCTGGAAGCCTTTCCAGAGGTCTGTGAACATGTGGAGGAAAGAGAGTTTAGAGATGAATTTGAACCCCTAACATTGTTATGATTTTTTATTCAGGGTTTAGAATTATTTTTCCACTGTTGGCATCCTTGTGGATTGTGTTGTTGCCAACGGTATGCCTTCCCTTCATTAAATGCTATTTTATCCCTCCAAAATTTTTGTTCTTTGGTAGTGATTAATTCCTTTACCACTGTATCAATATGGCTTTTGATACGTTCTTCCTGTTCTCCATAAGTGGAGACATCCTTGAATGGTTCTCATTTAGTGTATATTCCTTCAATCTCTTTTTCAAGAACAGTAATTCTTTTTCGGTATTCCTCAATTAGCAAACACATTGTTGTTTTAGTGCATTGTTGGAGATTATTCTCCCACCATTTTTTAAAAGTGGTGTCTAAATTGTCTAATGTAGGAAAGATTTGAACCCTTAATCCAAGGGGATTAATATAATCTTGGATGTAGTGCTCAAAGTTCTCAATTTGCCAAAAGAGGGAAACCTTGTTTTCCACTAAGGTTTTCAGTTGGAGAAAGAGGTAGTTCATTTCTGACCCCCTTGCTTCCCTCTGTCCGTGTTCTCTGTATTGCCCCATTAGTGTATCAAACTCTTTTCCTTTAAACATGTTTGGAATAAGAGACTGGGAAGTATAATATATAACTGTTCACCTCCACTGTAGTCCACTGACAATCTCCAAGTAAATCGAACCAAGACAAAAAATAATTAACAGAAAAACGAAAAAGAGGTGTGGACAAAAATTAAATAAATAGCCAAAATACTGCATCCTCGTCAAACAATCATTATATGTATATGTGGCCCAATGATATTCCTGAGTAATGACAATTAACCGCTAAATCAAAGGGCTATTGATTATTGTACAGAAGAGATTATAACGAATACTCTAACAAGTGTAGAAGTTTGAAATGGTGGGAGTCTCTGAAGAACGAGGGGTCGGGTATTTGCTACCCAAGGTAAGTAGAAAAAAGAGAGGCTCCCATCATATCACACAGAGCGTGGTGGTCCCATCCCAATAAATAGGAACAAAGAAGGTAACCCCCTCAAATGGGACTTTAACAGACCATCCACTCAATAATAGATAGAATATAATCTTTAATAATGTAGAATAAAGAACATAAAATCTACACATGACAAGAGTGCATAATATGTTTTACATGGAGAACAAAACAAAAACAAACACAAAAAACTGTACACAAGAACGTCATACAATATAAATGCCCTGATACCCGACGCGTTTCCGGTATGAAATGTTCAAATACCTTCCTCGGGGCCAAGGGTTCGAAAAGTTTTTTTACATATATATTGGTTCTAAAAATACAAAAAGATATGTCAGACAATACATACAATCGGAGCGTAAGCAGTATTGCAAGAAAATTAGCCATATACAAAAAATGTAATTGGATATGGGTGAATAAACAAAAGAGCAAAGAATGCATAGCCAGATGATAGATAAACACATACCCAGTCTGGTGATTCCATGTATAGGCAGGCACTGAAGATAAAGAGGTCCGTAATGGTATTGCATGGCTGTCAGATTGTAAATATTGGGCAAACTTTTAAGTGCACAGTGTCTGCAATATCTGCATGATAGAAGAAAAAAATGAATTGAGTGACGGAAAAGACACACCAAAGCATTATCAGGGATGAGTGAGAAGTGGATAAAAGGGAAAAAAACAAAAAAGTTAAAAAATCATTTGCTGGAAAAAAAAAAAAAAAAAGAAATAATGTATATATACATATATACATATACATATATATATATATATATATATATATATATATATATATATATATATATATATATATATATATATATAAATGAGTCTGCTGATGGTAAAAAGAATATGACAGACAAAATACGGCCCAAGGTAAGTATCCTTGCACTCGTAAGAAACCAAGGGGGAGAGAGTGACCTGATGGAATAAACGGTATGAATAAACCAGGGGCCAACAAAAACTCAGGAAGAGAGCAAAAAAGATGTGTCCAAATAGGCAGCAACAGAGTAGAGGTATCAACAATAACCCAAAGGAAAAGGGAGAGGAGAAAACATACCAGCCCTGTAGTCTATGCCAACATAGTACCCATAGAGGTATGGGGGACAACAAGTCACTGAAGCCTGGAATATTAGCTGAGTGACCATGGGATAAATATCCAGATGTCCCTGGAATGATGTGTCCTACATGTACTAATACATAAAATAAATATCATGGGGGGTACAGAGGTTTGCAATGAAAACAAGGATTCCAATCCTCAGGGTAAAAAAGAACTACTTACAGATGTCACAGTCTGGCGTGTAGCGTGCTGTAGCTTAATCCGTGCCTGGGGTGGAATGGCTCACTCCCTGTCTTTATATGCCGGTGTGAAACGCCGGCGCATGCGCCCCAGTGTGTGCAGGGATGATTAGTGTAGGGAGAGGAGCCGGCGAGTGCATGCGTCACTCCCACTGATGTTGCAGCGTTCATAAACAGACTCAGCTGAGATAGAGTGGAGATGGGAGGGGCCACATAGTGCGGCTCCTCCAAGTGAGTATACAGCGCTCGTTACTGGACCTCATTAACAGACTCGATAGAGGAGCCAGTAAAGTGTCTATGATGCAGAATACTAATGAAAACTAAATGGAGAAAATATAACAGAAATAATTAAGTAAAAAAGTATATGATGTAGCATCAATTTAAGAGAAGGCAGGTGCAGAAACACTTACGCAAAAGAAAATTGGCCCAATGGTCTGATGCCATCTAGTGGAAATAAATAGATCCAGCGACCCAAATTATTTTACATGGAATCATCCCCAACAGGGATATGTTCACAGGGACATATATCCGGCAGGGTAATAGTAAGAAAAAGGTAATAACTATCCATATACAATTACTACAGATCAAACCTGTATAGAAATAGTATACAATAAGTAAGCACTTAACAAAAGAATAAATAATAAACCCTGCAGGTATATAGCCCCAGATATGTATAGACAATAGAATGTAAATATTCACAAAATTTTTGATTATTGTCTATTCCTTCCTCTCCTCTAATTTATCCATCCATCGTTTGAGTAGTGGTATAGTTTCTCAGTTGGGGACCTAAAAAAAGATCATACCTGGAAAACTGGGAAATGCAAAAAAGGAAGGGGGGTATATTTGGTTAAAAATTACAATAATATGTAGAAACGACCCCAGAATGTTGTGGGTGCCTACCTCTATGACAAAACAGAAAAAAGGGGGGATGCTGTAGCCAAGTCAGCTCCCAGCAATTTATCCCTGACCCTCCCATGTCCCTGAAGAGAATCTCTCCAGAAACGGCCGGTAACTGATACAGTCATTCAGGCCAGGTGGTAACGTGGCTTGTAAGGCTACTATCCACCTGGTCTCCTTTTGTAGTAGAATCTTATCCCCATCGCCCCCCCTACTACTGGGATGTACTCGGTCAAGTACCAAAAATTTAATTTTAGGAAAATTCCCCTGGTGTATATCACGGGCATGTCTGCCCAGGGGTAAATCAGGATTGCAAGTATGCATGCTAGTTATATGTCTACCCATCCGCACGTGTAGTTCCAGCTTCGTTTTGCCCACATAGAAACAGCCACATGGGCATGTCAACAAGTAGACAACCCCAAAAGTGCAGCAATTTGCAAAATGGGAAGGTCTATATCTTTGTCCATTGGGTAATATAACATTTTTGTCAATATTCCTAAATTGACATTTGGGACAACCGCCGCATGTGAAAGTTCCCAACCGTTTACATGGATCTCCTCTAAACTCACCAGGGTATTCGCTAGTGACTAATTTATCCCCAAGGGATTTAGTGCGCTTGAACATGATAAGAGGGTCCTTGGGAATAAACTGATTTAATATGGGATCGATAAGGAGAATGTGCCAATGTTTTTGCAAAATGTTTCTCACGGCTTTGTGTTGTTTACTAAAAGTGGTAATAATCCTAGTTGGTGCTTGTTGGAGGGTGTCAGATCCTCTCTTTGGATTATCCAGAAGTAGATTTTGTCTGTTTTTTTCTCTCGCCCTTCTAAAAGCTTTTTTTAGACAGGTGGGAGAGTATCCACGTTGAAGCAATCTCATTTGTAGTTTTTTTGCTTCCATGAGGAACACATTCTCATCGGAGCAATTTCTCCGAATTCGAAGATACTGTGTGTAGGGGATAGATTTAATCAGTGGTGCTGGGTGAAAGCTGGTTGCGTGCAAGATGGTTTTTCCGGCTGTTTCTTTGCGATATAATGTGCTGGTCAGTTGGCCATCTGGACCCTTAAAAATAGTAACATCCAGAAATGTAATTCTATGGGGGTCACACGTCATGGTAAATTTCAAATTGAAATCATTCTTTCCCATGGCCGTCATACAATCATTGAGGTCATTCAGTGACCCATTCCATATGAAAAAAAATGTCGTCTATGAACCTATACCAAATCAGTATCTGGGCCTCTGAGGCTAAAAAAGTGTTCTCCCATTCCCCCAGATACAGGTTGGCGTAAGATGGGGCACAACATGTCCCCATCGCCACCCCCTGTATATTTTTTGTACATGGCTAATTTTCTTTTACTACTGCTTACGCTCCGATTGTATGTATTGTCTGACATATCTTTTCGTATTTTTAGAACCAATATATATGTAAAAAAACTTTTCGAACCCTCAGTCCCTGAGGAAGGTATTTGAACATTTCATACCAGAAACGCGTCGGGCATCAGGGCATTTATATTGTATGATGTTCTTGTGTACAGTTTTTTGTGTTTGTTTTTGTTTTGTTCTCCATGTGATACATATCATGCACATATCATATTCGATTTATTATTGAGTGGATGGTCTGTTAAAGTCCCATTTGAGGGGATTACCTTCCTTGTTGGTAATTTTAGAACACACAACATCCTTTGGGCTGAGACAGGAACACCCCCCCAGGGTTGACTGGCCAAGGGCTAAAGTCCAGCCCGCATCCATATTTCAATAACTTGGGTAGCCTGAGATATGGACATCGTCCTTTCACGAAGCCAGTTCGAAACTGGGGAGTTCCCACATGTTCTAGTATGCTTCTACTAAAGGATAGACTTCGGTAAAGTTTATTTCTGTTTTTATCCCTTTTTATTTTCACAGCAAATTGCCAATTGTGTGTCTTTCTGTATTTTTTGTATGTTTTTTGATAACTTCTTTTTCTTTGTACATCTTTTATGCACTGCCCACTTTCGGATATTAAATAATAAAATTAATAAGTGACTTCTGTGTACTAAGCTAAGACTCATGTCACTGGAGAGATTGTTGTATTTTAGTGCCCAAGCAGTCGGTCTAAGTTACGTGCCAATCGGTATGCTTTTGCACTGCGTGTTGGCAGATTGCATACAGATTGTACGCTAACAGATCTGCCAGACGGAGACCTGTGTGTGTGGTGGCTCAGCAGACCAGTCTGTGGACAAACTGTTGGGTGGTTGCAGGCTATCGTTTTTTGTGTGTCTGGTGTGTGGGTGTGGGGACAGTGGGAAGAGTGATTAACACCGGGGTTCAAGCTTGCAGGATAGCTGGAGGAACCCTAGAAGCATGCGCTAATTGCTAGACTGCTCCCCAACCCTTAGAGTACACCAGATTGTATGTAAGATTTGTATCTGCCTGTGTGTGGTCAGCTAGCTGGATTGGAGTGGAGTCTACCTCTTGTGGTGGCTAAAGGTAGTGCAGGCTGTGAAAGTACCACAGCCAGTCTTACATGCTCAGTATATGTTCTCCCTTATTCCCTTAGTAACACATATACCCCAGTCGCGGAACGCACGTCGCGGTTAGCTAGTCGCTGTGGGCGTGCATAATCCGTGATAGGGACAACAGGGAGAAATTGCAGGAGAAAGTCAGCTGCCTAGCTGACGGCCAACAGCGTGAAGGGGGAGAAGCTTTCTGCTATGAGCAGAGACCCTATGTTGGAAAAGGCATCGCTGGAGGCATGACTGACACTGAGAGCAAGTAAGTGCCAGCACCATTGATTCCATCCCCCCTCCCCACCAGCACTGCTGCCTCTGTCTGAACCCCCCTCCCCACCACCACTGCCTCTGACTAAACCCCCCTCCCCACCACCAACGCTGCCTCTGTCTGAACCCATGACACAACCACTGCCTCTGTGAACCCCGCTCCCCACCACGGCTGCCTCTGACTAAACCCCCCCTCCCCACCATCGCTGCCTCTGACTAAACCCCCCACCACCACTGCCTCTGACTAAATCCCCCCTCCCCACCCCACTGCCTCTGACTGAACCCCCCTCCCCACCACCACTGCCTCTGACTGAAACCCCCCTCCCCACTACATCGGCCTCTAACTAAACCCCCCACCACCACCACTGCCTCTGTCTGAACCCCCCACCACCGCTGCCTCTGTCTGAACCCCCACCACCACTGCCTCTGACTGAACCCCCCCATCGCTGCCTCTGCCTGAACCCCTCACCACCCCTGCCTCTGTCTGAACCCCACCACCACCGCTGCCTCTGTCTGAACCCCCCCACCACCACCGCCTCTGTCTGAACCCCCCCACCACTGCTGCCTCTGACTGAACCCCTCACCACCTCTGCCTCTGACTGAACCCCCCACCACATCTGCCTCTGACTGAACCCCCCTCCCCACCACCACATCTGCTTCTGACTGAACCCCCCTCCCCAATACTGTTGCCTCTGACCGAACCCCCCGCCACTGCTGCCTCTGACTGAACCCTCCCTCCCCACCACATCTGCCTCTGACTGAACCCCCCCACCACCACATCTGCCTCTGACTGAACCACCTCCCCCCACCACCACCACAACTGCCTCTGACTGAACCACCTCCCCCCACCACCACCACATCTGCCAACTGACTGTACCCTCACCTCCCCATCACCACTGCATCTGACTGAACCCCCCCAACATCACCATCACTGCTGCCTCTATTTGAGGTGGCAGCCCTCGATGTCACTGCTGCCCCTAACAGCCGGGAGAGCAGCCCATCTAGTAGAGGTGGTGAGGGGAGTGCAGGTAGGCCTAGACAGTTGGTGGTTATAGGGGATTCTATAATCAGAAGGACTGAAAAAATAATTTGTCGCCAGGATCGCCTCAACCGAATGGTTTGCTGTCTCCCTGGTGCTAGGGTTCGGCATGTGGTGGACCGGGTGGATAAATTACTGGGAGGGGCTGGGCATGACCCAGCTGTCTTGGTCCACTTTGGAACCAATGACAGTATACATGGAAGGTGGAGGCTCCTTAAGAATCAATTTAAAGAACTAGGCTGCAAGTTGAAGGGAAGGACCTCCAAGGTGATATTCTCTGAAATATTACCTGTGCCATGCACAACATAGGAAAGGCAGGGGGTGATTAGCGAGCTGAATGCATGGCTAAGGACCTGGTGTAGGGAGGAGGGATTTGGGTTTCTAGAGCACTGGGCTGACTTTTCATTGGGGGTGCAACCTATATGCTAAAGACGGTTTGCACTTGAATGGAAGGGGGTCTGCTGTGCTGGGGGAGAAGTTTATGGGAAGGCTGGAGGAGTATTTAAACTAGGATTGAGGAGGGAGGGTGAACTAGAATTACATCGGGCAGACAGGTCAGTTAGGGGTCAGACATTAATGGAGGATGGAATGGGGATAGATGGGGGGAGGGTTATGGCAGGTGACAAGAAAGTTCCCATGTTGCAAACAGCCATTGGAAACTATAGTGCCATTTGTACTACTAAAAATGATATGAAAAACACCAGAGCAAAATGTAATAATGCATTAAAGTGTTTGTACACCAATGCCAGAAGTCTGCCAAGCAAATTAGGTGCGTTGGAAGCTCTGGTGCATGAGGAATGCTATGATGTAATCGATATTGCTTAAACTTAGCTTCAATCCTCACATGACTGGGCTATTAAAAATCCTGGCTATGTACTCTTTCAGAGAGACAAGGTAAAAAGGAAAGGTGGCAGGGTCTGTCTCTATGTGAGAAGTGATCTCAAAGGAAGTGTGAAAGAGGACCTGGTTGATGGAGAGTGTGATGAGTCTGAAGCATTGTGGGTGGAACTGCATATAGATGGGCGTAGTTCAAAGTTAACCATTGGAGTTTGTTATAGACCACCCAATGTTAATGAGGAGGTGGAGACTCAGCTCCTTGCACAGATGGAAAGGGCTGCAAGGGCTGGGACAGTGATACTAATGGGGGATTTTAACTACCCAGAAATTGACTGGAGTAATGGCACTGCTGGGACAGTTAAAGGGCAAAAATTTATAAACCTATTACAGGACAATTTTATGGTCCAGTTTATTGAGGCCCCAACTAGGAATGAAGCTCTGTTGGGCCTGGTAATCTCAAACCATGCAGAGCTTATTACTAATGTCCAGATAAAGGAACACCTGGGTAGCAGTGATCATAACATGATTTCATTTGATGTTAGCTGTAAACAAGAAATACATACGGGAAAGATAAAAACACTTAACTTCAAGAGAGCAAATTTTCCAAGGATGAGGGCTGCTCTCCAGGATTTAGACTGGGAGGGAATATTTGCATTGATAAACACAGAACAGAAATGGGAAGTCTCCAAAAGGTTTGGGACCTCACTACAAAGTATATTCCCATAGACAATAAGTTTAAAAGGCTAAAAACAAAACCTATGTGGCTCACGGCCAAAGTTAAAGAAGCTATAAACAATAAGAAAAGAGCTTTTAAAAAATATAAAAATGAAGGAACACTAGTGTCGTTTAAATGTTACAAAGAATTTAACAGAATATGTAAAAAGGAAATCAAGGATGCAAAAATTCATAATGAATGACAGATTGCAAAAGATAGTAGGACAAACCCCCAAAAATTATTCAAATATATTAATAGTAAAAAGGCCAGTTCTGAGCATTTAGACCCTTTACAAAATAATCTAGAGTGGGTGACTGGGGACAAAGAGAAGGCAAATTTATTAAATACTTTCTTCAGCTCTGTGTATACAAAAGAGCATGGGGGAGCTCTTGTCCATAATGGGGGTGGTAGTGACACAGCCCCGAATGATCCACTATGGCTCAAAAGTGATATGGTCCAGAATTATTTAGACAGAATAAAGGTGGATAAAGTGCCTGGACTTGATGGCATCCACCCACGGATCCTAAAAGAATTGAGCTCTGTAATTTCAAAGCCATTGTATCTAATTTTTAGGGACTCATTAATGACGGGAATAGTACCACTGGATTGGCACAGGGCGAAAGTGGTGCCTATATTTAAAAAGGGATCAAAGTCTTTACCAAGACTTAACTATAGACCTGTTAGTTTAACTTCTATAGTCGGGAAGATACTGGAGCGTTTAATAAAAGACCACATAGACGAGTTCTTGCTGGAAAAAAAACATTTTAAGCAACAGACAGCATGAATTCATGAAAGACAGAAGTTGTCAGACAAACCTGATTTCTTTTTATGAAGAGGTAAGTAAAACCTTAGACAGAGGGGTGGCTGTGGACGTGGTATACTTGGATTTTGCAAAAGCATTCGACACAGTTCCCCACACGTGGCTCATGTGTAAGGTAAAGTCTACAGGCTTGGAAATATCAGTTTGTAAATGGATAGAAAACTGGCTAAAAGACAGAATTCAGGGAGTAGTGGTTAATGATTCTTACTCTGAATGGTCTAAGGTTATCAGTGGTGTACCCCAAGGTTCAGTGCTGGGACCCTTACTTTTTAATATCTATATAAATGATATTGGGTCTGGGATCAAAAGTAACATTTCTGTCTTTGCAGATGACACCAAGCTATGCAGTGGAGTAACGTCCTTACAGGATATCTCCAATTTACAAGCCGACCTCAATGCACTGTCTAATTGGGCAACTATGTGGCAGATGAGGTTTAATGTTGAGAAATGTAAAGTTATGCACTTGGGGGCTAAGAATGTGCATGCATCATACATGCTAGGGGGAGCACAACTGGGGGAATCCGTGGTGGAGAAGGATCTGGGGGTTTTGGTAGATCATAAGCTCAATAAAAGCATACAATGTCAAGCTGCGGTTTCCAAAGCAAGCAAAGTCCTTTCTTGTATTAAGAGAGGTATGGACTCTAGAGAGAGAGAGATAATTTTACCCCTGTTCAAATCATTAGTAAGACCTCATCTGGAATATGCAGTTCAGTTTTGGGCACCAGTTCTCAAAAAGGATATCGGGGAACTGGAGAAAGTGCAGAGAAGGGCAACCAAACTGATAAGAGGCATGGAGGAGCTCAGCTATGAGGAAAGATTAGAGGAACTGAATTTATTCACTCTTGAGAAGAGGAAAATAAGGGGGGATATGATCAACATGTTCAAATATATAAGGGGTCCATATAGTGAACTTGTAACTATGTAACCCCCTACCACCACCATCACTGCTGCCTCTGACTGAACCCCCCCCACCACCGCTGTCTCTGACTGAACCCCCCACCACCGCTGCCTCTGACTGAACCCCCCCCACCACCGCTGCCTCTGACTGAACCCCCCCACCACCACATCTGCCTCTGACTGAACCCCCTCCCCCACCACCGCTGCATCTGACTGAACCCCCTCCTGTCCACCACCACATCTGCCTCTGACTGAATCCCCTCAACACTGCCTCCTCTGACTGAACCCCCCACCACCACCACAGCTGGATTGGACGGAACCCCTCACCACCACCACTGTTGCATATAAATCTGACTTCCTGATACATTTAGTTTTAATTTAAATGTCATGATATAAAATAATGGATGTGGGGGCCTTTTGGTGAATGCCAAACACGGTGTAAATTATTCTTGGCTATAGTAGGCCCCTAGTATAGTGGCTGCAAGAGTATCTCAATATGGCAGTGAAATTTTCCACAACCCACAATTTTTTCCTATTTCGGGGGGGAGGGGGGGGGGGGGGGTTTACTGCAGAGACATCCTCTACTACCTTTTAGAAGGATTGTGCAGAAAATACTACCTTGAAAAAGAATAGCTGTCATCCCCACACTATAAAAGCTATACCTGTAGGGGAGTTTAACCACCCGCCGACTGCCCTATAGCATATTTAATGCTACAGGGTAGCTGTTCTGTGCAGAATCACATATATATATATATATATATATATATATATATATATATATATATATATATAATTCTCTTGTGTTTTTGGACCCAGGCAGCACAATGTCTTGGGCCAGGACGAATTATACATAATGCGTGATGTTTTTTGGCAAGGTATGAAATGTCTGTGTTATTTTCATTTTGTTATATACTTTACCTATAGAACACCTAGATATTATGCAAAACAGCAAGTACTCTTTGGGCAAAGTATAAAAGTTGTGAAAACATGAAACATCTGTGTTATTTTAATTTGTTATATATTTTACCAAGACATTGTATAGAATATCTAGGTACTATGCTAAATGACAAATAGTGCTTAGGCATTGGCATTGCATAATATGCCTAGCAAATGTGTGTTTTCATACTTTGACATAACATTTTCACCATTCTATATATTGCATAGAATGCCTTGGAAATGTATTACTCTTTAATCGTTTTTTACTTTGCCACTACATTTTTGGCATTCTTAAGATTTCCTAGGCATTTTATATAATGCGGTATTTCATACGCCAGTAATATTTATATATATATATATATATATATATATATATATATATATATATATATATATATATATACATTTTTAAATAATGGAAAACAAAAAAAATATACATGCAAATCCCATTTACAAAATAATATTCACCTCCAACTCATCAGTTACTGTATATAATTTAAAACCGTTTACCTTGAAAAGACAAAAAAAAAAAAAACAGAGAAAACTCCATGTAAGCTATGAAAAGGAAGGAAGTACCGTATTTATCGGCGTATAACACACACTTTTTTCCCCTTAAAATCAGGGTAAAATTGTGGGTGCATGTTATACGCCGATCCCCCGCTGATTGTGAGCCTCTCTCGGTGGCTTTCGGCCGCACTCGCCCATTCTCGGCGGCTTTCGCCGGCTTTTGCAGTCCCGCGTTAGCTGCTGAAAGCCACCAAGAGCGGCCGAGTGCGGCCGGAAAGCCGCCGAGAGCCGCCGAGAACAGCAGCGCCATTTTTAAACTTGTACTGACAAGTAAACGACACAGGGGCAAGGCTGCAGATGGACACTGACAAGGCTGCAATGATGGACAAGGTTACAGATGGACACTGACAAGGCTGCAATGATGGACAAGGTTACAGATGGACACTGACAAGGCTACACTGACAAGGCTGTAGATGGACACTGACAAGGCTGCAATGATGGGCAAGGCTACAGATGGACACTGACAAGGCTACACTGACACTGACAAGGCTGCAGATGGACACTGACAAGGCTACACTGACACTGACAAGGCTGCAGATGGACACTGATAAGGCTGTATTGATGGGCATTTAAATGTAAGTTTTTTTCCTTAAACTTCCCTCCTAAAAGTTTTTTTCCTTAAAATTCCCTCCTAAACTTGGGGTGCGTGTTATACACCGGTGAGTGTTATACGCCGATAAATACGGTAGTTGTTGAGTGGGGGTATTTGCATGCTGTTTATGCAGACATAGGTGCAATAATCATTCTCACATATTATACTGGGATTAGTAGTACTGCTACAAAGTGGTAATATTATGTTAAAAGCTTGTTTAATGTAATGTTCTTCCTGACGTAATCAAGCTACATGGGTGGGATGTTATTTTCCTGTTTCTGTGTTCCTAAATAGAATAAGGAGGGGGAAAAAAAATAAGCCGAGGTCACCTTCAGTGAAAACTGCATGTAAAAAGATCAAGAGATCAATAAGAGAAAATGCATAATTTTAGAGGCAGGTGAAGTTATATACTTTCCTGTGAAAGTGTGCAGCCTAGCTGGTCATAGATGAGTATGTTTTTTGTTCAGACAGAAGGCCGAAAAAAAATAAAAATTAAAAAAAATTCTTCCATCCACACAACAAGGTGGATGGAGGAACCTCCTTCCTGCCGAGACATTGGAGTTGATTTACTAAAATTGGAGAATGCATAAACTGGTACAGCTGTGCATGGTAGCCAATCAGCTTCTAAAGTCAGCTTGTTCAATTAAGCTTTGACAATAAAACATACAAGCTGATTGGTTTCTATGCAGAGCTGCACCAGATTTTGTACTTTCCGGTTTTAGTAAATCAACCCCATCACATTCTGACAGCATGACTCTGCCGTCAGAATATACTGGAAAAAGGTTGCTGCCAATCTGATCAACCAAAGTTTTCCAGCTTGTCCATTTGACAGAAGTCAATCTAGCAATCGACTTCTGTCAAGTGGGGATGGCCACACACTGAGAAAAATTTGTTCGGTCCCTGCTAAACCAGACAAATTGCAATCTGTCTATGGCCGGCTTCAGTCATACCTCTTGAGGTCATTTCAGAAGTATCTTTACTGCATTCATTTCAATGATGCATGGAGGTTAATGAAGAAGTAATGGTGATAGTAATGGTAAAAAAGTGAATTGCGTGTAATGGAAAAGTAATGGTAATAAGTGAATTATTCTTTCTGGGTGGAGGCGCAGAGAACTGATATGGATGATTTATGTTTTCAGGCCTGTTTAGAGGTAATTTCAGATGTGAGCAGACCAACACGCATGTTTTTTAATGTAGGTGTCTTGAAAGAGTGGAAACATTTTCACTAAATGCACAGTACACTCAGGATATTGTTTGGAGGACTGAATTCTTTACATTGCACTTAGGACATTTTGTAGCAGAATTATTTTTTTTCACTGGTTAGAGAGTATGGGGAGTGAATGTGGGATGATTCAGTCCTCCATTCTGAAAAAGCATGTACAAAAATTGGAGCAGAATTTAGTGGGACTTTGCATGTATCATGTAGGGTTTTTAAGATATGCACAAATTAAAGAGATTTAAAAAGAAAATATACACAATTTTTATTTAACATACAGTATATACATGAAAAAGTTAAAACATTGAAAAACAAACAAATTTAAAAGCACTATTACAGTATAACTTAGCCAGGGTGTTGTTATCCTGGCTGAGGTATCCAAAAGGTCGCCCTACGCGTTTCGCGGGATAACCCTCTTCATCAGAGTATCGGATTATGAGGTAATTTTTGTATATATCTATACACTGTAATGATAATGCATAAATGTATATTATTGACAACAGCAATATTTTTGCACTAATAATTTACAAAATACTAATTTTACAAAATACCGAGAATGTATTTAATTGAAATTATGATCATGATTCAATAAATCTATCCAACAAAAGCATAAAAAGACCTGTTTTATACACTGCGACAAAGCATGGGAGGGGAGAAAGAGAGAGGGAAGGAGTTATCCTAGAAAGCACACTGCATGTATAGCTCATATACTAAAGTGTAAATATAAATATATATAGATTTAATCCACCCAAGAAACAGAGAGAATTTACAAGAGGTAGATTCACCTGTAAAGTATGGGTAACCAACTTGATGGAGGTTTAGCCTGGGGAGCCCGTGGGGATTGGCTTAGCGTCTCACTGGCTGGAGAGGCTACATGTAACATGCAAAATCCCACTCAATTTTGCTCCAATTTTTGTACATACAGTGGGGACGGAAAGTATTCAGACCCCCTTAAATTTTTCACTCTTTGTTATATTGCAGTCATTTGCTAAAATCATTTAAGTTAATTTTTTTCCTCATTAATGTACACACAGCACCCCATATTGACAGAAAAGAACAGAATTGTTGACATTTTTGCAGATTTATTAAAAAAGAAAAACTGAAATATCACATGGTCCTAAGTATTCAGACCCTTTGCTGTGACACTCATATATTTAACTCAGGTGCTGTCCATTTCTTCTGATCATCCTTGAGATGGTTCTACACCTTCATTTGAGTCCAGCTGTGTTTGATTATACTGTCTATATAAGACCTTACAGCTCACAGTGCATGTCAGAGCAAATGACAATCATGAGGTCAAAGGAACTGTCTGAAGAGCTCAGAGACAGAATTGTGGCAAGGCACATATCTGGCCAAGGTTACAAAAAAAAATTCTGCTGCACTTAAGGTTCCTAAGAGCACAGTGGCCTCCATAATCCTTAAATGGAAGACGTTTGGGAAGACCAGAACCCTTCCTAGAGCTGGCCATCCAGCCAAACTGAGCTATCGGGGGAGAAGAGCTTTGGTGAGAGAGGTAAAGAAGAACCCAAAGATCACTGTGGCTGAGTTCCAGAGGTGCAGTCGGGAGATGGGAGAAAGTTGTAGAAAGTCAACCATCACTGCAGCCCTGCACCAGTCGGGGCTTTATGGCAGAGTGGCCCGACGGAAGCCTCTCCTCAGTGTAAGACACATGAAAGCCCGCATGGAGTTTGCTAATAAACACCTGAAGGACTCCAAGATGGTGAGAAATAAGATTCTCTGGTCTGATGAGACCAAGATAGAACTTTTTGGCCTTAATTCTAAGCGGTATGTGTGGAGAAAACCAGGCACTGCTCATCACCTGTCCAATACAGTGAAGCATGGTGGTGGCAGCATCATGCTGTGGGGGTGTTTTTCAGCTGCAGGGACAGGATGACTGTTTGCAATCGAGGGAAAGATGAATGCGGCCAAGTACAGGGATATCTTGGACGAAAACCTTCTCCAGAGTACTCAGGACCTCAGACTGGGCCAAAGGTTTACCTTCCAACAAGACAATGACCCTAAACACACAGCTAAAATAACAAAGGAGTGGCTTCACAACAACTCTGTGACTGTTCTTGAATGGCCCAGCCAGAGCCCTGAGTTAAACCCAATTGAGCATCTCTAGAGAGACCTAAAAATGGCTGTCCACCAATGTTTACCATCTAACCTGACAGAACTGGAGAGGATCTGCAAGGAGGAATGGCAGAGGATCCCCAAATCCAGGTGTGAAAAACTTGTTGCATCTTTCACAAAAAGACTCATGGCTGTATTAGATCAAAAGGGTATTTCTACTAAATACTGAGCAAGGGGTCTGAATACTTAGGACCATGTGATATTTCAGTTTTTCTTTTTTAATAAATCTGCAAAAATGTCAACAATTCTGTGTTTTTCTGTCAATATGGGGTGCTGTGTGTACATTAATGAGGAAAAAAATGGACTTAAATGATTTTAGCAAATGGCTGCAATATAACAAAAAGTGAAAAATTTAAGGGGGCCTGAATACTTTCTGTACCCACTGTATTTTTTTCACTATTTCTTTGTTTTTATTAATGTCATTTATATTCACTATGTTCACAATTATTGTCATTTGGGAATAGTTGTTAGTTAAGTGCCGCACATGTATTTATTATTTGCTTCTTTTCAGCTATGATACAAAGGAAGTGCGGGCTTGCTTCGCCTTAGATGTGTTATTATATATTGTTGCGTGGACAAATTTTTACCAGTTTTTTCGGCTTCAGTCATTGCTGACTTAACCGCCACCCACCCAGCCAATGAACAAGTGTGGCCAGGCAAGACAACCCTTTTTCTAAGTGGATGAATCGCTGTCATTCATGACGCCATTGCTTACCACTGTGTGTACTACTGTGATCTCTGTGATTTTTCACAGTGATCACATTGATTAGGACTAATCACAGTGGGCCTGTACCATGTGATAGCTGTGGCCAATCACAGCTATCACAATAGTAAACAATGGCATTATAAATGAATGCCAAATATATATATATTTCTTTTGTGATTTTTTTTTTTTTGGGGGGGGGGGGCAGCATTTCATGCTTGGACCCAGGCAGCTCAGTGTCTTGGGCCAGCCCTGATTATATATACAATATCTCACAAAAGTGAGTACACCCCTCACATTTTTGTAAATATTTTATTATATGTTTTTATGTGACAACACTGAAGAAATACTTCATATTCCCATCGCACATTTGTGTTCTGCAGCAACAACCAGCTGGATACTGGTTCAGGTCACAAAGTATATATTTGCATGATCACAACACAAAGAGAGCACTCTCCTTGTGTTGTGATCATGCAATAAATAATCTGTTTGGATGCCACTTTTGTCGATCCATGGTGTGCTGGAAAATATCTACTTTTTAACACTAAAGAAATTACACTTTGCTACAGTGTAAAGTAGTGAGTGTACAGCTTGTATAACAGTGAAAATTTGCTGCCTCTCAAAATAACTCCACACACACCCATTATTATCTAAACCGCTGGCTACAAAAGTGTGTGCACCCCTAAATGAAAACGTCCAAATTGGGCCCAAAGTGTTAATATTTTGTGTGGCCACCATTATTTTCCAGCACTGCCTTAACCCTCTTGGGCATGGAGTTCACCAGAGCTTCACAGGTTGCCACTGGAGTCCTCCTCCACTCCTCCATGACGACATCAAGGAGCTGGTGGATGTTAGAGACCTTTCGCTCTTCCAACTTCTATTTGAGGATGCCCCACAGATGCTCAATAAGGTGTAAGTCTGGAGACATGCTTGGCCAGTCCATCACCTTTACCCTCAGCTTTTTTAGCAAGGCAGTGGTCATCTTGGAGGTGCATATAAACAATGCAGAGCTCTGTCCTGTCAGTGGGGATGTGCTGGATCTTGTTTCTAAATAAAAACCGTCACATCCCTTAGTAAAAGCAACACACTGTACACACATAAACACTTTAACACATTTAACCCTTTGATTGCCCAAGATGTTTAACCCCTTCCCAGCTAGTGTCATTAGTACAGTGACACTGATCACTGTATTAGTCACTTTTTCCCAGTATCAAAAGTGTCAGTTAGTGCCAGATTGTCCGCCATAATATCGCAGTCCTATAATATATATATTTTAAGTGCATAGGCACGCGCACGGGTGTGCCGAGGCACACCCCAATCACCCGTGTCGGCTGTCTCCCGAGATCTGCCAGTGGGACTGCTGTGAAAGGCTGCATCCAATGAGTGTGCAGTCCGTGCTGCCTGTGAGACAGTTTCACAATGAGCCGATATTGACGCTTTCCAGAGCCACTGATTGTGTGAAACTGTCATGTGCTGTAACTGAATGCAGGGAGAGAGACCAGCTGTCAAAATTCAGCATTGGTAGCTGCTGGATCTAGCAGCTATCAAACACCAGCCAATGGGATGGGGTCTGGGTGGGCCGCTACGTGTATGTGGTCCCGCCTTTCTTAAGCAGCCCAATCATTGGCTGGTGTTTGATAGCTGCTGGGTCCCGCCCACCCCCAACATCACCACTGAATTTTGACAGCTGGTCTCTCTCTGCATGCAGTTACATTACATTACAGTTTCACTAAGCGTCAATATCAGCTCAGTGTCAAACTCCCTCTCCTCTGTCAGTGCCAATCAGTGCCACCTGCCAGTGCCAATTAGTGCCAGTCAGTGTCAATCAGTGCAATCTCTCTGTGCCAGTGTTTCCATTCAGTGCCACCTGTCAGTACCAATTAGTGCTTCCTATCAGAGCCATCTGTCAGTGCCAATCAGTGCCACCTGTCAGTGCTAGTCAGTGCTAATCAGTGCCACCTGTCAGTGCCAATCAGTGCCATCTAATATCAGTGCCAACCAATGCCACCTATCAGTGCCAATCAGTGTTTCCAATCAGTGCAACCTACCAGTGCCAATCAATGCTGCCAATCAGTGCCAATCAGTGCCCATCAGTGCCACCTATCAGTGCCCATCAGAGCTGCCAACTAATGCCCATCAGTGCTGACTGTCAGTACTGCCTATCAGTGCCCATCAGTGCTGCCAATTAGTGCCCATCAGTGCAGCCAAGCAGTGCCACCAAATGCTGCCAATCAGTGCTGCCAATCAGTGCTGCCTATTAGTGGCAATCAGTGCAGCCTATCAGTGCCACCTATCAGTGCCAATCAGGGCTCATCAGTGCTGCCTATCAGTTCTGCCAATCAGTGCCAATCAGTGTTTTCTATTAGTGCCAATCAGTGCCGCCTATCAGTGCCAATCATTGCTGCCAATCAGTGCCAATCAGCACACTGAGTGCAGGGATGCGGAAATGAACTCAACAGCCAGGCACATAGTCCATGGGGGCTCAGCCTGGGGGGACACAACTGAAAGCTGTTGATGTTTATTAATTCCACATGTTGATCTTTTGTATAATAGGTAATCACCACACTACTATTTACAATAAACTACTGGAGGTAAAATAAAAAAAGTGTTAGTAAAAGGCCTGCTGCTAAGCACTGTTATGTGTTTCCACACCACAAAAAAAAAAGTGCAGCGCTAACTTACTGATCAATAACCTAACAATAATGGTGGAATCCTCTAATGTATGGAAATCTCAATAAGCTTCAATATTACGACAATACTGGTCTCTGATATGCAACTTCACATATAATACACATCAAACTGAAAATAAGAATGAAACTTAGCAAGGATGGTGGAAACCCCTCCTATAGATATTGGCTATACAGATTTACCTCAAGTGCAACAACTTTTTAGTTGGGAGGTTCACACCATTATAGCACTTTGGAACTTTTATTTTTAGATTGTTACACTTCATTTTATATGTTTTAGTTACTATTATAATGTGAATTTTTTTCACTTGAAGTACATTTTCCACCACCCTTGCTAAGTCTATGTCTTTATGGACCTTGTTTGTGCATTAGTGTGCAGTCATGTTGGAACAGGAAGGGGCCATCCCCAAACTGTTCCCACAAAGTTGGGAGCATGAAATTGTCCAAAATGTCTTGGTATGCTGATGCCTTAAGAGTTCCCTTCACTGGAACCAAGGGGCCAAGCACAACCTCTGAAAAACAAACACACACCATAATCCCCCTTCCACCAAATGATTGGGACCAGTGCACAAAGTAAGGTCCATAAAGACATGGATGAGCGAGTTTGGGGTGGAGGAAATTGACTGGCCTGCACAGAGTCCTGACCTCAACCCGACAGAACACCTTTGGGATGAATTAGAGTGCAGACTGTAAGCCAGTTTTCTATCCAGGTACATACAATCTCATCAATGCCAAAAACCTTGATTTCTAAATTAGGTTCTTCATAAATACATGTTGGTTACTACTAATGATACTATTTTCATCTGGAAATTATTGGACCTGGTCCCTTGTCATTCCTTTCAATAGTTTGCATACTATTGATATAGGCTGACTGGCCTGTAGTTTCCAGGTATATACAGTTGTGCTCATAAGTTTACATACCCTGGCAGAATTTATGATTTCTTGGCCATTTGTCAGAGAACATGAATGATAACACAAAAACATTTCTTTCACTCATGGTTAGTGTTTGGCTGAAGCCATTTATTATCCATCAACTGTGTTTTTTTAAATCATAATGAAAACAGAAACTACCCAAATGACCCTGAGCAAAAGTTTACATACCCTGGTGATTTTGGCCTGATAGCATGCACACAAGTTGACACAAAGGGGTTTGAATGGCTATTAAAGGTAACCATCCTCAACTGTGATCTGTTTGCTTGTAATTAGCGTGTGTGTGTATAAAAGGTCAATGAGTTTCTGGACTCCTGACAGACCCTTGCAATTTTCCTCCAGTGCTGCACTGATGTTTCTGGATTCTGAGTCATCGGGAAAGCAAAAGAATCAAAGGATCTACGGGAAAAGGTAGGTAAACTATATAAAACAAGAAAGGGATATGAAAAGATATCCAAGGAATTGAGAATGCCAATCAGCAGTGTTCAAACTCTAATCAAGAAGTGGAAAATGAGGGGTTCTGTTGAAACCAAACCACGGCCAGGTAGACCAACTAAAATTTCAGCCACAACTGCCAGGGAAATTGTTCAGGATGCAAAGAAAAACCCACAAATAACTTCAGGTGAAATACAGGACTCTCTGAAAACATGTGGTGTGGCTGTTTCAAGATGCACTATAAGGAGGCACTTAAAGAAAGATGGGCTGCATGTTCGAGTCACCAGAAGAAAGCCATTACTACGCAAATGCCACAAAGTATCCCGCTTACAATACGCCAAACAGCACAGAGATAAGCCTCAAACCTTCTGGCACAAAGTCATTCAGAGTGTTGAGACCAAAATTGAGCTTTTTGGCCACAACCATAAAGGCTACATTTGGAGAGGAGTCAACAAGGCCTATGATAAAAGGTACACCATTCCTATGCCCCGTACACACGGTCGGATTTTCCGATGGACAATGTCCGATCGGAGCGTGTTGTCGGAAATTCCGACCGTGTGTGGGCGCCATCGGACATTTTCCATCGGATTTTCCGACACACAAAGTTGGAGAGCAGGAGATAAAATTTTCCGACAACAAAATCCGATCGCGTCAATTCCGACCGTGTGTGGCCTGTTCCGACGCACAAAGTGCCACGCATGCTCAGAAGAAATTCCGAGACGGGACAGCTCGTTCTGGTAAACTTAGCGTTCGCAATGGATACAGCACTTTCGTCACGCTGCAATGTTAAAAATGGTTTAATACAGCGCACTCTCTTCTTCTTTATAATGTGACAAGAATGAAGTAGTTTTGCTGCTCATATTCACACACACTTCTCACAAACTTTTATTTGTGTTTTTTTAGTGGGATTCCCTGAATATATTGTTATTAGTTGTCACATCTGACATTTTTTTTTTTTTTTTTGTATTTTCAGCCTTTTTTTTTCTTTAATGTTTGTATTTTTTCCAAGGCTGATCTTTGTTCAATGTTATTTTTATTTTTACTCCAGAATATTTTTGTGTGTGTTTTGTGTGTCAAGTTACCCCTACACCATTGATATCTTTTATTATTTAATCTCCAGGAGATTGTTTGTTGTTGGCGTCCCTTGTTCATTTCACATTGTATATTTGAAATGTACCTGAATCCTCACAAACTGTCATTTTTGAAGTAAAACACATAGGAGAGTATAATTCAAAACAAAAATCCTTTATTAAGGTATCAGAACCAAACAAAGAGGAAGGCAACACTGGATCAACAGGAGAAATTAGTGAAGCCTGGGACCCCCACGGCAGACATCAATTCTTCAACATCAAAATTGGTGGCCTGAGGAGTCCATATGTAAGGGAGGGCAGTCTGGTCCAGAATTCGCGGAGATCCGGATAGCAGCAGATGACATCTGTGTCCCCAGGCTGTGGTACCACAAGAGGCTGCATTTTTTGGCCGACCAGACTGAACCCAGGGCAATCACTGTCTGGTCTTCCTTCCACGCTTCCTTCCGGGCTGTGGCTGTGCAGTTGGAGATGTGGCTGGAGGAGGAGTAGGACCTGGAGGAGGAGGAGGACTGGGAGGACCTGGAGGAGGACTGGGGGGACCTGGAGGAGGACTGGGGGGACCTGGAGGAGAGGGAGGAGTTGGAGGAGGACCTGCAGGAGGAGGAGGAGGGCCATCCCAAAGGTGTGTCTGAGGTGTAATTTGGCCCCTCATACCTTTCTCCAGAGCCTCCGATATGAGGGCCTCACACATGATTTTTTGGCCCTCCTCCATCCTCTGCATTTTATATGCAATGAAGGCAGCAATGTTCTACTCCATGGTGTGGGGTGCTCCCAGGACCTCTGTAGCCCTCCAAAAAACCTATAGCAGCCTCCTCTAGGGTACTCCTCCTACTGCCACTTTCTCTTTTCAGGGGGGGTGGAGGGACCTGCAGATCAGCCAGCCGGCTCGGCCCGGCCACCTCCTGGCTGAGACTTCCCTGTGTATGAAAAAGGGACATGGTTTTAGTTTTTGCATCATCAATCACAATCCTAAATTAGTACTCCCAACTAACATCTAGTTAACATCATTGATTGGACAAGCAGAAATCTTTAGAGGAATGCTATACCTGGCTCAATCTGGGCTCCTCCACATGTGGCCTGGAAGGCCCAGGTTGGGCGTCAGAAGCCTCAGCCGGGGGGGAAGGAAGCGTGGAAGGAAGACTGGAGAGGGATGGCCTGGGTTCAGTCTGGCCTGCCAGAAAGTGCAGCCTGTCGTAGTACAACATCCTGGGGACATAGATGTCATCTGCTGCTCCGGATCTCTGTGAATCCAGGACCTTCTTGCGCTCCCTCACATATGTGCTCCTCAGGCCACCAATTAATATCTTTAAATAAGTGATGTCTGCCGTGGGGATCACCTGCTTCACAATTTCACACAATTGCTCCAGTGCTGCCTTCCTCTTTGCTTGGTTCTTGTAATGTGGGTGGTTAATCTCCCACAGACAGGGCAGCTCCCTTAGCATATCTATGAATACTGACATGAAGTCATTATCTTTGAGTACCATATCCATGTTCACTGCAAGACACAACACAAGACAAAGCCTAATGTCAGACAAAACTCTCCCAATCTTGTTACAATATAGGCCTCAATCTAGAAGCAGTATAGGCACAAGTTTTTCTCTTACCTTCGTTCTTACGATCGGCGCGTCCAATGCTCCTTCCTCCGCTCACAGATCGTATGTAATACGCACGCGTGTTACGCTTTATACACACTGCGCATGCGTGTAACTCCGCCCGCCCCTGACGTTCTTTCTAGTCTATTCCCCGCCCCTTTTCGTTGGGCGCAGTGGGTGAAGAGCATGATGGCGGATTTAGAGCAGGTGTGTGCTAATTATAGCAACGAGGAGGAGGAGGAGGAAAGCCCGGATCCAGGCACATCCCGATCCAGAAGGAGACGTTTTAAGGCCACAAATATGTCCTTTGGGGAGATGTTGGAGATGGTCGACATCATGAGGAAGTCCGACTATGACGGAAAATATGGGCCTTACCCCCACCCCAACATCCGAAAGGCCAAAATCATTGCTAAAGTGATCAAAAGCCTTCACAGGAATTTCGGGGTACGAAGATCTAAAGATCAGCTCAGGAAGCGGTGGTCGGACCTGAAGTTGAGAGAGCCAGAGCAGTACCAAAAGATCCGGAGAGTGCTGCAAAAAAGTAAGTAGTTGTGCTGTGTTCCTATTCTTTCTGTCTTTATTCCGTTCGTTCTGCTCCATATGCTTTTATTAATTTGAACGTTTAAAAGGGCAACTTTAATGTTCATGGGCCCATTATTCGTTCGTATCAAACATTTTTCTTTCGGCCTCTAGAACACCATTGTTTAGGCCATATACATTTTCACACATTTTTTTGGGCCTACTTGGATGCCAAATATTTGTTTGTGTAGATGGGTTTGTTACTAGAATGAAATGCCAACTAGATTGTGTGTAAGGAGAGGACACTGAGCAGCTGTTTTCACATCTGGACACTGGAGCACTAGTGTGGGACCCCAGAACACCATTTTTATTAGGGAGCCACACAGGTGCTCCAGTGTATACTATAGGAGGGGCTACATCTGTGAAGCTTGTACTAAACAGGTAAAGTATTGCAGCTTGACAAAGGCCAATAAAAAAAATACATCTTGGAACTCTGCTAAAATAGACAATTGTACCCCACTCCAAGCAATGTTTCCTATTTCTAGTTCTGCCATCAAATATCTGTGTGCTAATTATACCATTTTTGTTTTACATAGGGGAGAAAAGACTCGGAGGACACCCCTCATCCGAGGAGACCACAGACCCCCCACCTATGGAAGAAGGGGAAATACCCCCAACCCAAGAAGTAGAGCAGGAGGAAGAAGAAGATGTGGTGGAGATTGGCACCACAACAGGTGAGTGTCTGCGACCACAGGCTCAGGTAAAAGAGATGGATAATGGCAGATTTTTGAGACCTTTTTTTTTTTTCTTTATCTCTTTTTAGGTGATCGTGATGTGAGGGATAGAGAACGCTTTACTTCTGAAAGTGCCCAGATCCTGATCGGGGAGATCATGGGGTGTAATGCCGAACTGCAAAACATCCAGCAAAAAATCCATGATGTTATTAAAAAAAATAATAACATCATTGATGTTTTGGGGCGAATTTAAACTCCACAAAATCACTTTTTGTATTGTGGTCCAAACTTTTAAAATTTTTTGCAATGTTTTGAAAAGCCAAATTTGGAGGATGCACACAGTGTGCCAACATGTGCTATCTGCCATCACGGGAGATCAATGGACGCGTTTTGGGGGTGCAACCCCTTCCTCAATTATAAAGTCGCGTTGAGGAAGGGCTTGCTCCCCCAAAACACGTCCCTTGATCCCCCCTGATGGCAGATAGCACATGTTGACATTCGTAAATTGGTGTGCATCTTCCAAATTTGGCTTTTCCAGGGGTGATTTCCCCCCATCTGAACGCTATATCAAACCCAGTTCCTAAATACTGATGTCTGATATAGCCTTCAGCTTTTACTTAATGTGAACTTTGTAAGTTCAAGTTTTTTGGCTTTCTTGTTGGTTTTACACAGGCCTGTTTTATCTGAAATGGATATTTCGATTTTTGATAATGCTACTGCAAAAATTGTTATACAACAAACATGTTGGTTTGTTTTAAAAACCTTTGGTAAATGCACATGTGATTGTGCAGGTATAAAAAAGTGGCTTACTCAAGAATGTGTGGATTATTGTCTCAACACTACAACACTTTTGGGGTGATGTAATTGCTGTTTTATGCAAAAATGGGGGTTATTTCCTAAGGGCAAATCCACTTTGCACTACAAGTGCAGGTTCAGTGCAGTTGCAAGTGCACTTGTAGTGAAATGCGTTTTTGCATTTAGGAAATACCAGCCAACAGTGCTTTGTATAAGGTTACCCAATCACGACATTTTCTGCACTCAAAACATTTCTGTCAGGGTCAGCTAAAACAAACACAAGCAGTAAATGTCCACAAAGAATTTCTTTTTTTTTTATTTGAAAAAGGCTTCACATATTGTCTGGCATATTGATAGCCCCCCTACCCGCAAAGAACTCCAGGTATCGTAACCGGACATCACGGGCACTCAGGGAGGGCAAGCGAGGACGGCCACTTTTAAGCGCCGTCAGTGTTGTTGGATGTAGGATTCCGGCCTCAGGCCCAACTGAGCCAGCATAGTTGGCAGAATGTTTTCTTAAAAAATTATGGAGAACACAGCACGCCAGTATTATATGGTTCAGTTTATACTCCGCCATATGGATGGGTGTCAGAAATAGTCGGAACTGGCTGGCCAGGATTCCAAATGTGTTCTCCACCACTCTTCGGGCTCTGGCCAGCCGGTAATTAAAAACCCTCTGTTCCGGGGTGAGGGTCCTAATCGGGAATGGCCGCATCAGGTGGTCCCCCAGCGCAAACGCTTCATCAGCAACGAACACAAATGGGAGACCTTCCACATTGTCCTCTGGAGTTGGCAAGTCCAAGCTGCCATTCTGGAGACGCCTGTAGAACTCCGTCTGGGCGATCACTCCACCATCGGACATCCGGCCATTCTTCCCCACGTCCACATACAAGAAGTCGTAATTAGCCGACACCACCGTCAACATCACTATACTATTAAACCCCTTGTAATTATAATAGTACGACCCCGAGTTGGGTGGTGGGATGATGTGGACGTGTTTCCCATCAATTGCCCCTCCGCAGTTAGGAAAGTCCCACCGCTGGGCAAAGTGGGAGGCCACAGTCTGCCATTCCTGTGGCGTGGAAGGAAACTGTTGAGGAAAAAACAATAAACATTACTATTTTTTCACAGAAACATGGCAAGCAGATTAGACACAAACATTATGGGGCAACCTCCAGATAGCATTTATTAAGAGGAATTTAACAACGCCAAAGTATAAGGTACATCTATCATATTCCCCCTCCCCCCCTCTCATGGGCCATTTCTAACATTATAGGGGGGGGAACTCTTGGACAGGTAACCCTCTTCACTTCATTGAGAGATGAATGCCTAAATACAGGGTATTACTTGGAACAGCCCCTCCTTAGTTACACTATTGGCAGCCCACTGGACAGGTAAGAAGTGTCATAATACAAAGATATAAATACACACTGTACACATTTGAGGACAATTGGACATTCTGCTATTACAAAAACTTTAAACAGTACCATTTGAAAGTATACAGGCAGGCCCTTGCACTACATGCTTTGGGGAATTCATTCATAAATCTGACCAGTAAAGAGGTGGGTATAGTGTGTATGGGTTTGGCAAAGTCAGCAGATAGATGATTGAGGATAGAGAATTGGGATCAGCTGACTTAGCAGTTGGGGGAGGGAGGGTTACTAAAAATGATTTGGGGACACCACAAAAAAAAGCCTCTGGCACTCTGCCTGAATTTAAATCAAAAATAACATTACCAAACATTTTAGGGGGTGTTTGGGGTAAAGCACTACTATGGAGCAGATAAAATACATTGTTAAGTGACTACATGAGGGAATATAGGCCAGGAGACACCATGCTGGGGAGGTTATTGAAGGGCAAATATGTATGAAGGACCTAAAATAATAATTACATAAAAATCCAGCATGCATGAGGACAAAGGGGACATTCACAGCATATTACAATCATGGTAATTAGGGAATGAGGAAAGAAATACAATATATTAGCAAACATTCAACACAATAAAATGGGATATAAAAGGATAAAAATCTTACCTTCATATACTCCTTCTGCAGGACCTGTATGATGGCAGAACAGGTCTCTGGGATAATGATCCCCAGAGCCTGGGGGGAGATGCCTGTCGAGAACTTCAAGTCCTGCAGACTTCTCCCTGTGGCCAAATACCGCAAGGTAGCAACCAACCTCTGCTCCGGAGTGATGGCTTGCCTCATGCAGGTATCCTGCCTGCTAATATAGGGGGTCAGCGAAGCCAGCAAACGGTGAAACACGGGGTCCGTAATCCTGAGAAAGTTCCTGAAATCATCAGGATTATTCTCACGGATCTCACGGAGCAAAGGCATATGAGAGAACTGGTCACGCTGAAGCAACCAATTCTTGGTCCATGAACTCCTCCCCACCCTGTTCATGGACTGGACTTGTGTCAAGGTCAGGACCCCAACACCAAGCCCCCGCACAGCACGAACTCTACGAGGAGTACGCATACGAAACATGGCTAGAAAACGGTCGGCTGCTCAGAACGAAGTAACAGAACGCACTGAAGAACAGCAAGGCCTGTGAAGAGCGACCTGAAAACCAGTAACGAACGAACAAGAATACAATGGCTAAGTCACGCGGAACTTGCTTGCATGCACTGAAGAGCAGATACAAACCCACAAGCACAAACTGAACGGCAGAAAACGATCTGAAAGCCACGAGTCTGAAAAAACGCGAATTGTCTCTCACCAAACTTTTACTAACACGAGATTAGCAAAAGGAGCCCAAAGGGTGCCGCGCTTGGTTCTGAACCGGCCTTTTCTAGTCTCGTCGTACGTGGTGTACGTGACCGCGTGGTTGCCGATCGGAAATTCCGACAACTTTGTGCGACCGTGTGTAGGCAAAACAAGTTTGAGCCAACATCCGTCGGAAAAAATCCTAGGATTTTGTTGTCGGAATGTCCGAACAAAGTCCGACCGTGTGTACGCCCTACTACTATGAAACACTGAGGTGGATTGCTGATGTTTTGGGGATGTGTGCTACAAAGGCACGGGAAATCTGGTCAAAATTGATGGCAAGATGAATGCAGTATGTTATCAAAAAATACCGGAGGAACATTTGCATTCATCAGCCAGGAAGCTGCGCATGGGACATACTTGGACATTCCAACATGACAATAAACCAAAACACAAGGCCAAGTCGACCAGTCATTGTCTACAGCAGAATAAAGTGAAGGTTCTGGAGTGGCCATCTCAGTCCCTTGACCTCAATATCATTGAGCCACTCTGGGGAGATCTCAAACGTGCAGTTCATGCAAGACAGACAAAGAATTTACAGGAATTGGAGGCTTTTTGCCAAGAGGAATGGGCAGCTTTACCATCTGAGAAGATAAAAAGCCTCATCCACAAATACCACAAAAGACTTCAAGCTGTCATTGATGTTAAAGAGGGCAATACATGGTATTAAGAACTGGGGTACGTAAACTGTTGTTCAGGGTCATTTGGGTAGTTTCTGTTGTCATTATCATTTAAAAAGAGTAAACATGGGGGGGGTGTCCAAGTTGGCGACCGGAATGGATGCATAGTTGAGGAGCTCCGACACCCTGCCTGCTAAACATCCCGATTCCCTGCAGAACCTCACAAATCTGGATCTACCCAGGTGCAGCTGTGGACCCCCAGACCTGGTATGCCCAATAAGCGCCACACTATCGTGTATAAGAGAGCCTCAGCAGCCCGCTCTACTCCCCGTGGCGGGAAGACCGACTTTAGCAAGGTCTCTAACATGGCGTCCCAAACCGAGGAAGCGGACCCTGGGATCCAGGATCAGGATCATTTTACCGCTCTGATGCAGGCAATTAATACCTGCCAAACCACGCTGATGGGAAAAATAGACAAGATGCAGCTGGAGATGGGCTTGATAAGAAAAGACAGGGATAAGTTCAGGACCCGGCTGACAGAGGTGGAGCGCCTTGTGGGGGATACCGAGGATGTACTCAGAGATCACACATCCTCCCCCCGCACCCTCACCACTAAAGAACAACCTCCGAATCATCGGTCTCCCAGAGAAGGCAGAGGATCCTGACCTTTCTATGTTTACTGAGCGCCTCCTTCGTCAGCTGTTCCCTTAGGCGGTGTTCTCCCCCTTCTTCACGGTGGAGAGGGCCCACAGGATGCCGACTGCCCGAGGCCCCCCTGGAGCTCCGCCTCGCACGTTTATCCTCCGGCTCTTGAACTACCGTGACCGGGATGCAGTGCTGAGAGAGAGCAGGAAAATGGATGCTCTGCGCTTTGAGGGGGCCCGCCTGGTGATTTTCCTGGATTTTTCTGTGGAGACACAAAAGCGGCGCAAATCGTTCAATAATGTGAAACAAGCTCTACACCAAAAAGGATTAGTACAGCATGCTTTTCCCAGCCTGCCTACGAGTTCAAGACGGGGAAACACACAGTTTTTTTTTAAATCCCTGAAGAAGCTGCCAACTGGCTGGAGACCCTTCCGCAGTGCTGATTTGCTTCCATCGTGATGCTTAGTCTCCCTCTCTTTGGTGGGTGAGTCCCTGTATACTGCGATACACCTTTACTTACCCCTGATGGCTAATGGACATTGACTGTTACTATTCCCACTGTTGCTGGAAGGTATTATTCCCTCTTCCCATTAATTTTGCTTAATGGACCTGATCATCACGCTATACCTGCACACTGAACTCTGTGGTGTGCACATTAGCCAGTAGTACCCCTGAGCAGGAGAACCTATTCTGTTGTGCTGGGAGACTCTCACCCATGATGACACTTTCCAAACCTGTACTCCGGAGTGGTGTGAGCTGAGAACTGCTGATCCAACATCCTCCCTTCCCTTCCCTTGCAAATCAATTTTAAATCTCTATTCCTACCTTTATCCTTCTATAAGCTTTCCCTCTTCTACTTCTCTTGGTTTGCTACTACATATGTGCCCCCAATATTACCTGGGTGATTAATTCTTCCCGCAGGGAAAATTACCTTTATTTTTCCATCATAAAATGTTTAACTAGCAGGCAGCACAACTGCTGACCAGTTTGTGAGCACTCTTTACTGTGCCTCCTAGGCGCCCTGTTGGTGCATTGCCTCCCAAGGACTAAAAGTCATGCTTTGTTTGGGCTATCAAACGCACCCAAGTTTAAGGAGCTGTGTGGGGTGGGGGGGAATGGGTTTTGTTCAACGGTACACTATGGATTATGTTTGTGATGCTTCTATGCTAAATTTATTTCTGACATATCTATCAAAGGTTAAGCTACTACATGACGGCAGATCAGAGTCTCTGATTCTGCGTCTGGGTCTGGGTGGAGGTCTGGATGGTGAGGAAGACAAAATTACTACTCCTTTACTAATATGGCTGGAATGTGAGGGGGTTGAATTCCAAATTTAAACTGGTATATCACTGGTATTCTCATATCTGAAAAAATACCACCCGCACATATATTTACTCCAGGAGACCCACCTTACGGGATCTAGAATACTCTCCCTTAAGAAGCCCTGGGTGGGATCTTATTTTCATTCCACTTACTCCTCCTACTCTCATGGAGTTAGTGTTCTTGTACACAAGACGCTCTCCTTTGCGCTTCTGGATCTTCACCTAGACCCTGATGGACAGTACGTAATCATGCATGCACTATGTGACAGATTGGATATGGTGCTGGTGGGCTTGTATGTGCGCCCGCCGGCCAATATGGTAGTATTACATAAAATTCAAACCATTATTGCCAGTTATCCCACGCCCAACATAATTATAGCAGGTGATTTTAACATGACCCCCAACCCCAGTGCTGACAAGTTACACCCGGCTCAGAAGACCGACACAGCGCTATCCCGCTGGGCAGAGGTATATGGCCTATATGATACGTGGAGATGGAAATACCCGCATGACAGGCAATTCACATGCCATTCTGCAACTCATGTGACACTATCTTGCATTGATTTAATATTTGATACTGATCCCCTGCTGTCTAGGGTGACGGCGGTGTCCCTTCTACCACGTGGCATCTCAGACCATACTCCGGTCATGCTGGACCTCTGCACAGACTCGGCAGCTAGTGCTAGTCCAGATATTGGATCACTGATGAAAAGTTGGAACCGTTAATGTTAGCTGAATTCAAGGACTATTGGACCCATAATGACCCATAATCTCCCCCCCCCAGCCGTAATATGGGATGCGTTTAAAGCATATGCCAGAGGTAGATATCAGTTTAATATATCCAAGATTAGGAAAGAGTCCAGATTGGAACTTTCAGAGGCTGAAAAACAGGCCCTGTGATTGGAGGCTCGGTACACAAGCTCCCCTGACCAAGGTTCACATGCTGATATGCTCATTGCCTATAGGGAATTGGCACTCATCCGCGCTGCCTCCTTCTGTCGTTTCCTCCTTGCTCAGACCCAGCGCATATTTGAGCAGGGTGAGCGTTCAGGTAGACTACTGGCCTGGTTGGCAACGGAACGGTCTGGGAGCTCCTGTATTGCGAATATTAGAGATGAGGACGGTACTTTGCTCTCAGATCCGGTAAATATTAATGCGAGATTTTAGCGGTACTATCAACAACTCTATACCTCCAGGGCAACGTACTCCCTTGAGCAATTAAAGTCGTTCCTCCTAACGATAGAATTCCCTACCCTAACAACTGAAGCTAGTCAGACTCTTGAAACTCCCATTACGTTAAAAGAGGTCCAGGGAGCCATTAAGTCTCTTCAGGCAAGCAAGACCCCAGGCCCCGAACTTACTCCCCACAGAGTTCTACAAAACCAACCTGGATGTAGTGGGCCCACACTACCACTCCATGCTTACTAAGGCACTGACCCAACAGTTCCTTCCGGCTTCAATGATGGAGGCAGTGATTGTTGTCGTGCCTGAACCTGGGAAGGATCCAGAACTGTGCTCGTCCTACCGGCCCATATCTTTACTAAATGTAGATGCCAAAATCCTCACTAAGATCGTGGCCGGTAGGTTGAATGCAGTGATACTCTCCTTAATTCATGGTGACCAGACAGGGTTTATGCTGGGTAAGGGTACAGATATAAATATCCGTAGACTCCACGCTAATATAGCAATAGCCCGAGATCACAATACTAGCGGGGCGGTGGCCTCATTAGATGCCGAAAAGGCCTTCAATTTGGTAGAATGGGACTTTCTATGGCAGGTAATGACTAAATTTGGCTTTGGAACTAATTCATCAGCTGGGTCAAGTTGCTATATAGATCACCGGTAGCTCGTGTGCGCGCTGGTGGTATCCTCTCTCCCCCTTTTCACCTCTGTAGAGGGACGAGACAAGGGTGTCCATTGTCCCCGGAGTTGTTTGCCCTGGCCATGGAACCCATGACTATACTACTCCGCTCGGCCGCTGCGGTGAAGGGATTAGAGGTTGGGCCGCTGATAGAACGTATGTCATTATACGCCGACGATACACTTTTATACCTTGGTGACCACTCTCACTCCCTGGTAGCGGCTTTGGAGATTATAGATCAATATGGCAGTTATTCGGGAGTTAAAATCAATTGGAGTAAATCTAGCCTGTTTCGTCTATCTGATCTTACTCCCCCCACATCTGACCTGACTCCCCTCCATAGGGTCTCCCAGTTTAGATATCTTGGTATTGAAGTCCGAAATAATCTGACTCATTACCTGGCTGATAACCTATATCCAGTCCTCCAGGCCCTCATTTTAAAATTCCATGTTTGGAAAACTCTCCCACTGACACAGTTGGGGAGAGTGAATCTATTGAAAATGACATTTCTCCCTAAATTCCTCTATATTTTTGAAACACCCCAGTTCCCATCCCAGTCTCCTTCTTCCACAAACTAGATGGAGTAATCTCCTCTTTTCTCCTCCCCGAATAGCTAAATGCAAACTACAACTCCCCCTATCTTCTGGTGGTTTGGCGCTACCATGCTTCCAGAAATACTACTAGGCAGCAATGCTGGTCATTGTTTGCTGGTGGTTTAAGCAGGCTAAATCAAACCCTGCGGTGAATCTCGAAGCTGCTATTGTGGGTTCCTACTCAGCCCTTACCAATTTAGTTTACAGGGGAATAAGCTAGCCCACAAATAACTCTTCCGATGCACACCACGATCCAGGTATGGGAAAAAGTCACTGCAATTGTAAGTGAACCTAATACAATCTCCCCTCATACCCCATTATGGGGCAACCCCAAACTTTCGCATTTTAGATCTATTCCGGATCCCAGTATATGGGCTAAATTCGGGATTGTGAAGATACAGCAGATTATGCCTAATGGGAAATTGCTCCTCTTCCCAGAACTCCGAGTGGCATATCAGCTTCCTTCGTGTATGCTATTTCGATATCTACAGTTGAAACATGCAACGCAGTTTCCCAGGGTGGTCTCTGTAGAACCACATGTGATAGAGAGATTTCTTATCTCACGGGGGATAGATAGGGTATTGTTCTCCATATACCTCCGCCTCACCTGTGGAGACTCAGAGAAGGAATCCCCCCTGTTTCAGGTGTGGAGGACAGAAATCCCTGACTTCTCAGAGGAGAACTGGGAACTAGCATTACAGCAATATATAACGACAGTAATCTCTGCTAGGGATACATTTATTCAACTTAAGTTTATACACAGGGCTTATTATACCCCCCAAAGGCTGGCCCGGATATACCCCACGCAATCGGCACTATGCCCAAAATGTCAGCAATCAACAGGAACATACTTTCATGTTATTTGGGACTGCCCCGTCATCCAGGAGTACTGGAGAAAAGTAGCTGAGGAGATTAGCACTATCACCAACCTTACCATATCCTTGGACCCCAAGGTCTTTCTTTTAGGCATTACAGAACTAATGACACATTCAACGCATACCAAATTGCTAATATTTTATCTATGTTTCTATGCCAGGAAAGCTCTCCTTCAACAATGGAAACTAACGACTCCCCCCACAGTGACTCAATGGAGTACACTGCTTGATGCTGTGCTACCTTTATACAAATTAACATATATGGGCCGTAAATCCCCCCAAAAATTTGACAAAGTATGGAGACCATGGGTGACTACTAGATTAAATTACATTAAATTGTGTAGCATCACCAACTCCTTTGTGGTTCTTTCTATCCAGTTACTTTACGGATGTCTAGAATACCTTGTTATCATATGCTCATGATGTACCGTTGTTTTCTTTTCTTTTCTCTGTATTGTTTTGTTTTTGTTATCAATAAAAACTTTTCTGTTAAAAAAAAAAAAAAAAGAGTAAACATAGTTGATTGATAATAAATGGCTTCAGCCAAACACTAACCATGAGTGAAAGAAAAGTTTTTGTGTTATAATTCATACTCCCTGAAAAATGGCTAAGAAATCATAAATTCTACCAAGGTATGTAAACTTATTAGCACAACTGTATCTTGGCCCTTTTTTGATTATTGGTGCCATGTTATTTTTTCAACCAATCAGCTGGTACCCTCCAGTCAATATGCTGTCCTTAAAAATGTTGTTCTTTTATACACTGCTTTTATACACTGCTATTAAAATGAAAGGAACACTTGGAAAACACTCCGGATCTCAATGGGGGAAAGTATTATGCTGGATATCTATACTGATATGAACTGGGTAATGTGTTAGGAACAAAAGGATGCCACATTGTTTGATGGAAAAAAAACGTATCAACCTACAGAGGGTTGAATTCAAAGACACCCCCAAAATCATAGTGAAAAAATGATGCAGCAGGCTTTTTCATTTTGCTGAAATTTCATTGCAGCAACTCAAAAGGATACTCAGTAGTTTGAATGGCCCCCCACGTGCTAGTATGCATGCCTGACAATGTTGGGGCATGCTCCTGAGACAAGGGATAGGGTCCTGGGGTATTTCTTCCCAGATCTGGACCAGGGCATCACTGAGCTCCTGAAAAGACTGAGGTGCAACCTGGTGGCATTGGATGGCCATTCATTGGTATCAACTCCTTCATCCTCCAGGAACTGGCTGCATACTCTCGCCATATGAGGCCAGGCATTGTCGTGCACCAGGAGGAACCCAGGACCCACTGCACTAGCGCAGGGTCTGACAATGGGTCCAAGGATTTCATCCCGATACCTAATGGCAGTCAGGGTGCTATTGTCTAGCCTGTAGAGGTCTGTGCATCCCTCCATGGATATGTCTCCCCAGACCATCACTGATCCACCACCAAACCGGTCATGCTGAATGATGTTACATGCAGCATAACATTCTCCATGGCTTCTCCAGATCCTTTCACGCCTGTTGCATTTGCTCAGGGTGAACCTGCTTTCATCTGTGAAAAGCACAGGGCGCCAGTGGCAGACCTGCCAATTCTGGTGTTCATTGGCAAATGCCAATCAAGCTCCACAGTGCTGGGCAGTGAGCACATGGCCCACTAGAGGACGTCAGGCTTTCAGGCCACCCTGATGAAGTCTGTTTTGGATTGTTTGGTCAGAGACATTCAACCAGTGGCCTGCTGGAGGTCATTTTATAGGGCTCTGGCAGTGTTCATCCTGTTCCTCCTTGCACAAAGGAGCAGATACCAGTCCTTCTACGGCCCTGTCCTGCTCTCCTAGAGTAACTGTCTGTCTCCTAGAATCACCTCCATGCTCTTGAGACTGTGCTAGGAGACACAGCAAACCACCTGGCAATGGCACATATTGATGTGCCATCCTGCAGGAGTTGGACTGCCTGTGCAACCTCTATAGGGTCCAGGTATAGCCTAATGCTACCAGTAGTGAAACTGACCCTAGCCAAATGCAAAACTAGTGAAAAACAGTCAGTTGCCTCTACCTGTATAACTATTCCTGTTTTGGAGGTCGTCTCATTGTTGTTTCAAGAATTTGATCTCAACTAGCATCATGTAGTATGGAGCACAGTTTAGTAAAGTTGGCTTTTTTTAAATGTAGTGTTTTCATCCTATCCTCATGTCTCCTTTCCTATAATTGATGGCAAATATAATTGCTCTGTGATCTCTGTTTCCTAAGTTATTACTTGCTTCCATATTTGCAATTAGCCCAGTTGTTTGTAATCAGTAGGTCCTGTTCAGCTGCAGCCAACAAGGACACAGTCCAGCCTCCTCTATCCCTAGGCTGTCCATCAAGGGGAGAGGAGAGAAAATAAAATGTCCTTGTTGTTAATTATTTTGTCAATGCTGCTGGGCAGGATTTAAGGAGCCCAGGCCAGTGCTACATTAATTTATGTAAAACCTTTATCTCATAAGGAAACAAAAAAGCTGTTTCGCGGTTTAAAAAGTATTAATCCTCATACACATGGACGTTTTAAAAAATGGACTGTAAAGCTAGTAACAACACCTGGAAAAAAAGCAGCGTTAAAAACGCCATTTTATTAGCGTTTTGATTTGGCGTTAATGCATGTTTAACGTCGTTTGTAAGCCTTAACGCTAAGATGCGGTTTTTTAAAAAAACATCCCTCTGCTATTTTCCACTCCCAGATTATCCACATAAATATTTTTACAGCTTAAAAACGCTGCCGCTAAAAAATGTCGGTATATCGCTAATGCGCGTTTTTGAGCTTTTTTCGACGTCGGCGTCAAAACAGCTCTAGCACTGGAGCCTCAGAACTCGCTGGTCCTTCGTTTTTTTTTTTTGGAGCTTAAAAACGACCATGCCTGTTAAAGTTTAAAAACGCCATGGTGTGTATGAGCCCATTGAATAACATAGAGTGGCGTTCTTAAGAAGCAAATAAAGCTAAAAAAATCCACTGTTAAAACGTCCGTGTGTATGAGGCCTAAGCTGGAGTTTGGCTTAATGTGTTAGTCACTTGTGTAAAAGTCCATCTAAATCTGCTAGTGCATCCTACACTACCCTCTCCACAGATTGACAAAGGTTGATAATGCTGTTGTCTAAAGGTGGCTCCATTGCTCCTCCATTCAGTGGAGACATCTTAAGACAGGAATAAAGAAAAAAAGCCCAACCGCATTTAGAGGAAGCTTCCAAAAAAGCCCCTGCATTCAGCTATGGCTACATTTTGTTATTGTAGGGACGAAGCAACCATTGGGACCAGCACCCTTCTCCCTGTTCTTTCTAGACACACATGTGTAGTGTGTACTCTCTCCTGATGGCCATAATGAGCTCAGTGGCTGCGGCAATAGATTGTACACACTGTTCATGTGCAGCCAAAAAAAAGAAGAGAAAAACACTCCCTCTTGTGGCACTAGGGGGTGCCGATACCAACAGCTGTTCTGTCATTAAAGTAACCCTAGATGGATCCATCATTGGCTGCGGAAGATTTTAAGAAGCTTCTTAAAAATGCAGTTGTGGTATTCATTACTTAAACAGAGAGGGAGGACCTGCTGGTAGGCAGGTTTAGCACACTATGTTGCTTTACCCATATGGGGCAGCAGCACAGTGTGCTTTTTGTAAAGCTGAACGTACAATTTAAGGGTTGGTAAATTTTTGTTATTGGGATTAGATACACTTTAAGTATAGTGTTGGTAGCATCTCTGCTCCCTTCTCTAAAGGTTAGAAGCATGGTGAATTTGTATTCCCTGACATTTTGTTGATGTTTTAAAACTAGGATGTACACACCTGTTTTGAAACACATTATGGAACAGAAAAAGCAAAACACAAGAACACAGCAATGAAATGATACTCAAGCTCTAATATGATAAAAATAAAAAGAACAGAACAAATATAATGCTCAACAGCACAATGATTAAAGCAATCATTAGCTGTAACAAATTACCTGTTAGCAGCATCAATGAAAACAGCCCTCAGAGGCATAATAAAAAAGCACATCATTGACATGGTGAGCATAACCTTGTCTGATACAGAATAAATAACTATCATTTGCTCAGGTATTCCATGCCTCAGCGGCACAATGAAAACATTTATCATTGACACAGGATTGCAAACCGTAGCGGCGCATGATGCAAACTCCAATGACAGAGAAAATACTTACTGGCAGATTAGATTTAAAAATGTACTCAAAGGCAGTGGAGCACAATGCACACAGGCTATATTGGGACGTTTCATTTTTCGGACTTTTCTTAACTAACTGATTACTTAGTTCATTATGCCGTCAACCCCACCAAGGTTACCCTTCCTTCCCCTCCTTCTCCCCCCCCCACTTTTTTTTCCTCTCACTCTTACTTTTCTTTTCTCTCTCCTCTTTTCAGACATTTATGTCGCGTACACACGAGCGGATTTCTCGTTGGAAAAAGATATGACGGCTTTTCCGACGGGACTCCGCTCAAGTTTGCCTTGCATACACACAGTCACAGAAAAGTTCACTGAAATTACGACTGTCAAGAACGCGGTGACATACAACAATACGAAGAGCCGAGAAAATTAAGTTCAAAGCTTCCGAGCATGCGTCAAATTGTTTCTGAGCATGCGTGAGGATTTTGCGCGTCGGAATTGCCACGGACGATCGCATTTTCGGATAGGAACTTTTCCCAACCGAAAAATTGAGAGCATGCTCTCAATCTTTTGCTGGCTGGAATTCTGCCAGCAAAAGACCGATGGAGAATACACACGGTCGCATTTTCTGACGAAAAACTCTGATTGGTCTTTTGCGGGCTGAAATTCCGATCGTGTGTACGTGGCATTTGTGTGTCCAGCTTTCTGTCTGAAAACACCTAAAAATGTCTTTCGGGTCTGTCTATGTGATACGACTGTTGTGTGAGCCGAGTGAGATACCTTTTTTGAAGGGAGTCATTGCTTGCCCTTACATTACAAAAGATACTTGCCTATAGGTGATCTGATCCTCTCTGTATGTACATGCGAGCCAGCTCCTGCAAATATTTTATAACAAATGGTTTTGTTTTTTTCCTAAAGTTGAGTCTAACTCTGAGTTGTTGGTTATGATTTATCACCAATTTGCAATAGGGTATAGAGTTTAGATAGTGACGAATAATCTCTGTTACTTTTATCTCCATTATGTCACCCCTGATTATCTTCGTCAGGATTGTACTGTCATGTCATACTATCATCTTATGTTGCATATATTAAATAAAGAATTTAAAAAAATAATAAAAAATGGCAGTGGATGTTTCTAGCACCCTTCACCACCTTGTACACCATTGGCATGTTTAGAATATGTTTGAAACAATGATGTATTGTTCTTAGCACCCACCCAGATGCCAACAGTCATTTGTGTTTATCTAATTAATTATTTACTTTAACTTTGTGAAGGAATATCCCCTTAGCTTAATGTGTGTGTGTGTTTTTTTTTTTTTCATTTTCCTTGCACCTGATTGGGTAAACTTTGCAAGGTGAGTTTTCACCACATTCACTAAGGTAAGGGAAAATTCCTTTGCAAAGTTAAAAGTTCCTTGCAAATTAGCAGCTTATTTGCCTATAGTAAAGAAACCCCAACATCTCAAGTAGGCAACTGATCAGCAATGGCATCTTAAACAGGAATATGTTTGAAGACTTAGGCCAGGATTCTGTTGTAGATCTGGACAAATGAACTAATATGGCCCTGGGGTTTTACACTTTTGGATTGTTGCAGCATAGCACCCCCCCCACCCCATTCCACCAAGCATAACTTGAATAAATACACACAGAGACAGCAGTGGTAAATAAATAGACGCAAAACATTTGAGCTGTACGTTAAGCTCATCCCATCAGAATATGTGTATATTATAATAAACCTAGTCCTAGTCCAATTTGTTTTAACTGCTACAGAAAGGATTAAAGGTTGTTTAAAAAGTCAGACCACAGCTCTGACACCTGGCTCTCCTGCACCACCCTGAACACTGCTCTAATGAACAACACTGCTCAAGAAGGAAGATAATGTTGATTAGAACAGTGTCCTGTGGGGTGTGTTTGACCAAAGGAGAACTGGGCTGCTGCTTGTGTGATACCGACAATGAGTCAGAATGCACCTTCTCCTTTAGGGGCACATACGTACACTGGGTGGTTCTCTACATTCTTCTGCTGGAGCCATGCATCACCCTTTAATCTCCACACCTTCCTATTTTTCCTTGGCCTCTGATGTTGTTTCCAAAGGATCTTTTTCTGTATACTGCTATTTAACCTTTTCCACAACAGGTTCTCAGCAAAAAAAAAAAAAAAAAAAGAATCATAGTGCGTTTCACTAAAATATTACTTTTTTTTTTTAAAGGTTGAAATATACACTCACAGTTTTCTGTGCATAATATAGCACTATGGATAAAACATGCACTTCCCCTTAAGAATAAAGCTCAGCAGCCATGCTCTGGGCAAAAACTCTCTTACTTCCTGATTTAATGTGATGACATCATCATCTCCGCCCAACGCGTTGCCTCACACCCACATCCCTCTGAGGAAGTCACATTGAACCTAGAAATAAGAGACTGATATGGATCTATCCAATCTCACCATTCCTGCATAGCGATTGCCCTGATGAAGCCCATGTTGATTGACAGGTATACTGGGTAGACGTTCTGATGCCATCACATCCGGAAGCTGCTGCCGGCCACTGCCTCCCCATCCATGCCGGATGGGCAGCTGCAGCCTGGAAGGGAACGGCTCATTTGTACTTTGGATGGGCTGACATATTCAGTAGTAATTTGGTGTAGCTACCCCTATGGTCAATTGTAGTTTTACCCACCTGTGCATATCCTCCATGTGGTTTTATTTGTTGGACAATTTTGTCCTTGGCTACTATAGTATAGAGTGCCTGAGAGGGCCTTACTTTAGCCACTTGGTGGATTGTTATGGAGTAGGTCCATAGCTCCATTTGACTAGGAAATTTTCCCTTTTATATATGGCTGTTAGCCAGTGGACAGAGTTTTATGTTTGAGTAGCTGCTGTCTTGATATTTAATGACATTTTTTTTTGAATGGTGAAGATGTTTTTCCAGCCTTGATTTTCTTTTGTATATTTGTGTTGCATTTAATAAATTGTTATAGGTCATACCGCTTGGTCCTCCTGAGGTAACCTCTTTTCAAGACTTCTCTTAGTCTGTGTTTTTTGTTTAGCTATTCTGGTTACGTGGTTTTTGTTTTTGTTCCCAGTTTTTTCTTTTAATTGTAAAGTCTGGACTCCTATAGCAGGCAGCGTTGACATGGTAACATACAGTGGGGACGGAAAGTATTCAGACCCCCTTAAATTTTTCACTCTTTGGTATATTGCAGCCATTTGCTAAAATCATTTAAGTTTATTTTTTTCCTCATTAATGTACACACAGCACCCCATATCGACAGAAAAACACAGAATTGTTGACATTTTTGCAGATTTATTAAAAAAGAAAAACTGAAATATCACATGGTCCTAAGTATTCAGTCTTTTTGGGAAAGATGCAACAAGTTTTACACACCTGGATTTGGGGATCCTCTGCCATTCCTCCTTGCAGCTCTTCTCCAGTTCTGTCAGGTTGGATGATAAACGTTGGTGGACAGCCATTTTTAGGTCTCTCCAGAGATGCTCAATTGGGTCTAAGTCAGGGCTCTGGCTGGGCAATTCAAGAACAGTCAGGGAGTTGTTGTGAAGCCACTCCTTTGTTATTTTAGCTGTGTGCTTAGGGTCATTGTCTTGTTGGAAGGTAAACCTTCAGCCCAGTCTGAGGTCCTGAGCACTCTGGAGAAGGTTTTCGTCTAGGATATCCCTGTACTTGGCCGCATTCATCTTTCCCTTGATTGCAACCAGTCGTCCTGTCCCTGCTGCTGAAAAACACCCCCACAGCATGATGCTGCCACCACCATTCTTCACTGCTGGGACTGTATTGGACAGGTGATGAGCAATGCCTGGTTTTCTCCACCCATTCCGCTTAGAATTAAGGCCAAAAAGTTCTATCTTGGTCTGCTCAGACCAGAGAATCTTATTTCTCACCATCTTGGAGTCCTCCAGGTGTTTTTTAGCAAACTCCATGCGGGCTTTCATGTGTCTTGCACTGAGGAGAGGCTTCCGTCGGGCCACTCTGCCATAAAGCCCCGACTGGTGGAGGGCTGCAGTGATGGTTGACTTTCTACAACTTTCTCCCATCTCCCGACTGCATCTCTGGAGCTCAGCCACAGTGATCTTTGGGTTCTTCTTTACCTCTCTCACCAAGGCTCTTCTCCCCCCGATAGCTCAGGCCAGCTCTAGGAAGGGTTCTGGTCTTCCCAAACGTCTTCCATTTAAGGATTATGGAGGCCACTGTGCTCTTAGGAACCTTAAGTGCAGCAGAATTTTTTTTTGTAACCTTGGCCAGATCTGTGCCTTGCCACAATTCTGTCTCTGAACTCTTCAGGCAGTTCCTTTGACCTCATGATTCTCATTTGCTCTGATATGCACTGTGAGCTGTAAGGTCTTATATAGACAGGTGTGTGGCTTTCCTAATCAAGTCCAATCAGTGTAATCAAACACAGCTGGACTCAAATGAAGGTGTAGAACCATCTCAAGGATGATCAGAAGAAATGGACAGCACCTGAGTTAAATATATGAGTGTCACAGCAAAGGGTCTGAATACTTAGGACCATGTGATATTTCAGTTTTTCTTTTTTAATAAATCTGCAAAAATGCCAACAATTCTGTGTTTTTCTGTCAATATGGGGTGCTGTGTGTACATTAATGAGGAAAAAAAATGAACTTAAATGATTTTAGCAAATGGCTGCAATATAACAAAGAGTTAAACATTTAAGGGGGTCTGAATACTTTCCGTCCCTAATGTAAGTACTGCCTACACAGATCTACAAGTGGACAGTTAGGAGACTAGTCTCATAGCATGTAGGCAGCTTGCTGGGATGATCAGTCTCCTTCTCTAGAAGTTCCTTTTGTAAAACTCTCCCTAGTCCTGATTTACCAAGACATTTGCACATAATCCGCCCTGCTGAATAAATATGCAAGTCAGCTACGTTGACCATAGTACTACATATTTCTAATTAGTTATGTGCCTGTAGTTCAGCATTGTCATAAAATTTAGGTACATGACAATTAAATGTCATAATTATAAAGATGACAAAAAGTATTATCACCCATCACTGCCTTGTGATGACATTAGGAAAATGCAAAGGTAATTGCAAATAAAACAAAGGTTTTTTTTTTATTTTGTACTTAAAACGTCATTTAAAAAAATTAACCACTTCAGCCCCGGACCATTTGGCTGCTTAAAGACCAGAGGACTTTTTACAATTTGGCACTGCGCTGCTTTAACTGGTAATTGCACGGTTATGCAATGTTGTACCCAAACAAAATTTGTGTCCTTTTTTTCCCACAAATAGAGCTTTCTTTTGATGGTATTTGATTGCCTCTGCTATTTTTTTTTTTTTTGCGATATAAATGGAAAAAGGCCGAAAACCCCAAGGAAATTGCTGAGAGGCATGTTGAGCCCATTGAATATTTCATTTTTTTGTCCCAAGTGATTGAATAATGACAAAAAAAAAATAAATTACAAAAAGTTGTCACCAAATGATATATTGCTCACACAGGCCATGGGCATATGTGCAATTACACCCCAAAATACATTCTGCTGCTTCTCCTGAGTACGGGGATATCACATGTGTGGGACTTTTTGGGATCCTAGCCGCGTACCGCCATCAGGAATTCTAAGGGCGTAAATTTTTTATTTCACAACTCACTACCTATCACAGTTTTGAAGGCCATAAAATGCCAAGATGGCACAAAACCCTCCCAAATGACCCCATTTTGGAAAGTAGACACCCCAAGCTATTTGCTGAGAGGCATGTTGAGTCCATGGAATATTTTATATTTTGCCACAAGTTGTGGGAAAATGACAAACTTTTTTTTTTTTTGCACAAAGTTGTCACTAAATGATATATTGCTCAAACATGCCATGGGCATATGTGAAATTACACCCCAAAATACATTCTGCTGCTTCTCCTGAGCATGGGGATACCACATGTGTGGGACTTTTTGGGAGCCTAGCTGCGTATGGGGCCCTGAAAACCAATCACCGCCTTCAGGATTTCTAAGGGCGTACCTTTTTTATTTCACTCCTCACTACCTATCACAGTTTTGAAGGCCACAAAATGCCAAGATGGCACAACCCCCCCCCCCCCAAATTACCCCATTTTGGAAAGTAGACACCCCAAGCTATTTGCTGAGAGGCATGGTGAGTATTGTGCAGCTCTCATTTGTTTTTGAAAATGAAGAAAGAAAAGAAAAATGTATTTTTTTTCTTTTTTCAGTTTTCAAAACTTTGTGACAAAAAGCGAAATCTGCAAAATACTCATCATACCTCTCAGCAAATATCTTGGGGTGTCTACTTTCCAAAATTGGGTAATTTGGGGGGGGGGGTTGTGCCATCTGGGCATTCCATGGCCTCTGAAACTGTGATAGGCAGTGAGGAGTGAAATCAAAAATTTACACCCTTAGAAAGCCTGAAGGCGGTGCTTGGTTTTCGGGGTCCCGTACGCGGCTAGGCTCCCAAAAAGTCTCACATGTGGTATCCCCGTACTCAGGAGAAGCAACAGAATATATTTTGTGGTGTCATTTTACATATGCCCATGGTATGTTTGAGCAATATATCATTTAGTGACACCTTTGTGCAGAAAAAAAAAATTGTCTTTTTTTTCCGCAATTTGTGTCAAAATATAAAATATTCCATGGACTCGACATGCCTCTCAGCAAATAGCTTGGGGTGTCTACTTTCCAAAATGGGGTCATTTGGGGGGGTTTGAACTGTCATGGCATTTTATGTGTGAAGCTTATTTCACACATCACCCACTCCTCTAACCGCTTGAAGACAAAGCCCTTTCTGGCACTTTTTGTTTACATGAAAAAATAATTTTTTTTTGCAAGAAAATTACTTTGAACCCCAAACATTATATATTTTTTTAAAGCAAAGGCCCTACAGATTAAAATGGTGGGGGTTTCATTTTTTTCACACAGTATTTGCGCAGCGATTTTTCAAACGCATTTTTTGGGGAAAAAACACACTTTTTTTCATTTTAATGCACTAAAACACACTTTATTGCCCAAATGTTTGATGAAATAAAAAAGATGATCTTAGGCCGAGTACATGGAAACCAAACATGACATTCTTTAAAATTTAAAATTACCCCAGGCTGTGGTACTACAAGAGGCTGCATATTTTGTCAGACCAGACTGAACTCAGGGCCATCACTCTCTGGTCTTCCTTCCACGCTTCCTTCCCGGCTGTGGCTCTGGTGTTGGAGGTGAGGCAGGAGAAGGAGTAGGACCTGGAGGAGGAGGAGGAGGAGGAGGAGTAGGACTTGGAGGAGGAGGAGGACCATGGGTGAGGTGGCAAATGTGGGTTGCATTCTATTCTATTTCTGCCATGAAATATCTGTGTGCTAAGTATACCTATTTTTTTTAACATAGGGGAGAAAAGACTCGGAGGACACCCCTCATCCGAGGAGACAACAGATCCTCCACCTCTGGAAGAAGGGGAAATCCCACAAAGCCAACAGGAGGAGGAGGAGGAAGGAGTCGTGGTGGAAATAGTCACCACATCAGGTGAGTGTCTGCAACCACAGGCTCAGGTAAGAGATGGATGCCGGCATATTTATAATACATGGTGTGTTTTTGTTTCTATCTTTTTAGGTGATCGTGATGTTGTGGATCATTTCACCTCTGAAAGTGCACAGATCCTGATCGGGGAGATCGTGGGGTGTAATAGGGACTTGGAAAACATCTAGAAAAACATCAATGATGTTAAAAAAGAAATGAAGAACATCATTGATGTTTTAGGGAGAGTTTAAAACCCCTCCAAATCACTTTCCTTTTTTGTGGTTTTTGTTACCTACAAATTTCTAACATTTTTTGAGATATTCGCGAAAAGCCAAATTTTGAAGATGCACACAGTGTGTCAACATGTGCTATCTGCCATCACGGGAGATCAATGGACGCGTTTTGGGAGTGCAACCCCTTCCTCAGTAATAAAGTAGCTGGAAGGAAGGGGTTGCACCCCCAAAACACGTCCCTTGATTCCCCGTGATGGCAGCTAGCACATGTTGACATTCGGCAATTTGTGTGCATCTTCAAAATCTGGCTTTTCCAGGGGTGACTTCACCCCATCTGAACGCAATATCAAACACAGTTTGTAAATACTCATGTCTGATATTGCCTTCAATTTCTTTAAAAGTTGAACTTTGTAAATTCAAGATTTGTGTCTTTCTTGTTGGTTTTAAACATGCCTGTTTTATCTTAAATGGACATTTCTACTTTTTCTAATGTGACCCAAAAAATTGTTATACAACAAACATTTTGGTTTGTTTTAAAAACCTTTTACAAACACACATGTGATTGTGCTGGTATTAAAAAGATTGATAATCAAGAATGCGTGGATTATTGTTTCAACGCTCCAAAACTTTTGTTGTGCTCTAATTGGTGTTTACTGTGACAATGGGGCTTAGTTCCTAAGGGAAAATCCACTTTGCACTACAAGTGCAGTTTCAACTGCACTTGTAGTGCAAAGTGTCTTTGCCTTTATTAAATAACACCCAACAGTGCTTTTTAATGTTACACAACCACGCCATTTTCAGGACTCACCACATTTCTGTCAGGGTCAGTTAAAAGAAACACAAGCAGTAAATGTCACCAAAGATTTTAGTAGTTAAAATGATTTTTTTATTTGAAAAATGTTTCAGACATTGTCTGGCATATTGATGGCCCCCCTACTCACAAAGTATTCAAGGTATCTAAGACAGACCTCGCAGGCACTCAGGGGGGGCAAGCCAGGACAGCCACTTTCAAGTGCCGTCAGGGTTGGTTTATTAGGAATTCCGGCCTCAGGCCCAACTGAGCCAGCATAGTTGGCAGAATTTTGCCGTTGTGTAGAACACAGCACGCCAGAATGATATGATTCAGTTTGTACTCCGCCATGTGTATGGGTGTAAGAAATAGGCAGAACCCGCTGGCCATGATTCCAAATGTGTTCTCCACCACTCTTCTGGCTCTGGCCAGCTGGTAATTAAAAAACCTCTGGTCCGGGGTGAGGGTCCTCATCGGGAATGACCGCATAAGATGTTCCCCCAGCACAAACGCTTCATCAGCAATGAAGACCAATGGGAGTCCTTCCACATTGTCTTCTGGAGGTGGCAAGTCCAAGCTGCCATTCTGGAGACGCCTGTAAAACTCCGTCTGGGCGATGACTCTGGGCATTCTTCCCCACGTCCACATACAGGAACTCGTAAGTAGCCGACACCACTGCCAACATCACAATACTATTGAACACCTTATAATTATAATAGTATGACCCCGAGTTGGGTGGTGGGACGATGTGGACGTGTTTCCCATCAATTGCCCCTCCGCAGTTAGGAAAGTCCCACCGCTGGGCAAAGTGAGAGGCCACAGTCTGCCATTCTTGTGGGTTGGAAGGAAACTGTGGAGTCAAACAAGAAAAAAGATAATCATTTTGCACATAAACAGGGAAAGCAGATTAGACACAAACATTCTTGCCCAACATCAGTATAACATTTATTTTAGGGAGTTTTGAAAGACCAAGGTATAAGGTCCACCTATCAGATCCCCCCCCCCCCCCATGAGCCATTTCTAACATTATAGGGGGGGAGCTCTTGGACAGGTAACCCTCTCCACTTCATTGAGAGATGAATACCTAAATAATGGGTATTACTTTGGCCAGCCCCTCCTTAGTTACACTATTGACAGCCCACTGGACAGGTAAGAAGTGTCATAATACAAAGATAAATACACACTGTACACATTTGAGCACATTTGGAAATTCTGCTATTACCTATGAAGATAATAATAGGATACAAAAACTTTAAACAGTACCATTTGAAAGTATACAGGCAGGCCCTTACACTACATGCTTTGGGGAATTCATCCATACATCTGACCACAAAAGAGATGGGTATAGTGTGTATGGGTTTGGCAAAGTCAGCAGATAGATGATTGAGGATAGATAGAGAATTGGTATCAGCTGACTTATCAGTTGGGGGAAGGGGGGGTTCCAAATGATTTGGGGACCCCCCAAATAAAGCCTCTGGCACTCTGCCTGAATTTAAAGCACACATCACATTGTAAACATTTTAGGGGGTATTTAGGGTAAAGCACTACTATGGAGCTGATAAAATACATTGTTAACTGACTACATGAGGTGAATATAGGACCAGGAGACCATGCTGGGGAGGTAAGTGAAGGCAAATATGTATTAAGGACAAAAAAAAATAATTACATAAAAATCCAGCATGCATGAGGACAAAGGGGACATTCACAGCATATTCCAATCATGATAATTAGGGAATGAGGAAAGAAATACAATATATTATTAAACATTAAATACAATAAAATGTGATATTAAAGGATAAAAATCTTACCTTAATATACTCCTTCTGCAGGACCTGGATGATGGCAGAACAGGTCTCTGGGATAATGATCCCCAGAGCCTGGGGGAGATGCCTGTCGAGAACTTGAGGTCCTGCAGGCTTCTTCCCGTCGCCAAGTACCGCAAGGTGGCGACGAGCCTCTGCTCCGGAGTGTTGGCTTGCCTCATGCAGGTATCCTGCCTGCTGATATAGGGGGTCAGCAAAGCCATCAAACGGTAAAATACGGGGTCCGTCATCTGGAGAAAGTTCCTGAAATCATCTGGATTATTCTCACGGATCTCCCGGAGCAAAGGCATATGACAGAACTGGTCACGCTGGAGCAACCAATTCTTGGTCCATGAACTCGTCCCCACGCTGTGCGTGGACTGGACTTGTGTCAAGGTAAGGACCCCAACACCAAGCCCCCGCACAGCACGAACTCTACGAGGAGTACGTATACGCAACATGGCTAGAAAACGGTCGGCTGCTCAGAACGAAGTAACAGAACGCAATGAAGAACAGCAAGGCCTGTGAAGAGTGACCTGAAAAACAGAAACGAGTGGACAAGACTGCACAGAAAACTCCAATACAACTGACTGCACTCAATGAAGAGCAGGTACAAACCCACAAGCACAAACTGAACAGCAGAAAACGATCTGAAAACCACGAGTCTGAAAAAGCGCGAATCGTCTCTCACCAAACATTTACTAACACAAGATTAGCAAAAGGAGCCCAAAGGGTGCCGCGCTTGGTTCGGACCTGCCCTTTTCTAGTCTCGTCGTACGTGGCGTACGTGACCGCGTTCTTGGCGATCAGAAATTCCGACAACTTTGTGCGACCGTGTGTATGCAAAACAAGTTTGAGCCAACATCCGTCGAAAAAAATCCATGGATTTTGTTGTCGGAACGTCCGATCAATGTCTGATCGTGTGTACGGGGCATTAGAGTAAATTAGAGTAAATCTATTATGAGATTTACAGAGGAGGTCTACTGCTAAAATTACTGCCCTCGATCTGACCTTCACAGTGATACCTCACATGCATGGTGCAATTGCTGTTTACATATGACGTCAGACTGACGCTTGCTTTCGCCATTGCGCGAGAGCAGGGGGGGGGGGGACAGGGGTGCTGTTTTTTTTTTTTTAATTATTTATTTTGCTTTTTTTATTTTATTTTTAAACTGTTTCTTTCATTTTTTTTTTTTTTTTTTTATCATTTTCATTGTTATCTCAGGGAATGTAAATAAACCCTATGATAGCAATAGGTTGTGACAGGTACTCTTTTTTTTTTTTTTTTTTAAATTGGGGTCTATTAGACCTTAGATCTCTCCTCTGCCCTCAAAGCATCTGACCACACCAAGATCGGTGTGATAAAATGCTTTCCCAATTTCCCAATGGCGCTGTTTATATCCGGCGAAATCTAAGTCATGAAATGCTCGTAGCTTCCGGTTTGTTAGGCCATAGAGATGATTAGAGCTGTACTGGTCTCTGATCAGCTCTATGGTCAGCTGGTGGAACCACCGGCTGCATTCTCAGGTTCCCTGTGGGGACAGGAGAGCCAGAGAAAAACATGGAAGATGGTGGGGGGTCATTCCCTCCCACTGCTTGTAAAAGCAGTCTAGAAGCTAATTAGCCGCTAGGATTGCTTTTACATGAAAGTTAACCTCTGGCTAAAAAGAATGATACCAAGATGATACCTAAACCCGCAGGCATCATTCTGGTATAACCACTCAAAGTCCAGCAACATACCTGTACGTTGCTGGTCCTTGTTGGGCATATATTGTAATCTTTTTTTTTTTATGCAGCCTGTGGGCTGAATGAAAAAAAGAGATTGATCAGTGGGTATGCCCACCATTAGAATACCTCCCTTCATCCACCCACTTCTACTGATGGGCATACATGCACCATTTTGTTTTTAACTGTGGTGGTGAAATCAACTCCCACAGCGCTGGAGTCGCGGCTTTATGTATCGTGGGAGCAAACGCTGTTGCTGTCAAGATAAATAAATCCGCGCTTCAGCTGAATGGTGTACCTGCTATGCAAATGATGGTTAACAAAAAACAAAGTAACATTATAGTATAACAGTAAGACATACCATACCTGCAAAGCAAATACAGAAAAAACATAATAAGAAATAAAACATTTTTAACGCAACCTGTGCCTAAAATATATATATATATGCCAAAGCATGGGGGCAGCCACCCCAAATTCGCAACAGGAGCAAACCCTGTTGCTGTCAAGATAAATAAATCCGCGCTGCAGCTGAATGGCGTATCTGAAAACAAAAAAATGGTTAACAATAAAACACAATAAAACATTGCAGAATATAATACAGTAAAAAAAGAGCAGAACAATAGTGAGAGAATAGAGAGAGAGAGAACAATAAAACGACAACTATTTTTGTTTTTTTTATTTTATATTTTTTTGTGTTTTTTTTTTTTAATCTTTTACTAATTTTTTTTTACATTTTTATTTGTAACTGTAACGGTTCGGTTCAAGGTTCGGGTCTCTCAAAATGCAATGGCATCTTGGGAGACCCTGTGAAAGTGTGCCCTAGTCTGTGCAGTGCTGTACCCTATGCTAATACTCCACTAGTTTATGGTAGCGTTCAAAACATTCACCAATGCAAAGACCAGGATTGTCAGGACAGGAGGGACAAAAATAGAGGGTGTCACGCCTATATCTGCACTTTCTACAGACACAACCTTTTCTTTGGGGGGCTCGTTGGGTAAGGGTACTCGGGAGGATATACGCAAAATGCTTCTCATGCAGCCGGCTTACTGCATTTGGATTGGGAAGGTGAGGTGGAGCACCGTCTGGAAACAGAAGGGCTTTGACGATCTCTTCCTGGAATTTAAGGAAGGATCCAGTCTGTCCTGAACATCTGTATAGCACATGAGCGTTCAGCAAAGCCAATTGAAATAAGTATACAGACACTTTTTTGTACCAGCGTCTGGCCTTATGGGCAATTAGGTACGGCGACTAGTGTTAAGTGTCATTCGCGCTGTCAGTAACATATAATAAAGATAAACGTAAGATAAATGCAGCAAAATCTAAAATGTGCACCGTGACACATATAAATAAGGATAATAACTCAAAATGTGATTTTGCGCAGTGATCTCATAACCTGGGGAAGATTTCCTATAGGTAAAGTGTGTTTGAAATCCAGTAACTCAAACACTGTGGTTAAAAATAATATCGTAAAACTAGTATATTACATAGGTGCATAGGTGTATGCACATTCTATAATAGAGTAATAAAATCATAAATACATGGCTAATAAGAATACTGTTACATAGCAAGTAAGTGCTACAAAAAATACCAGTGAAAAAAGTGCAAATGATGATAAATAAGTGTAATATATAGTGGATAGTCCAAAATAGTAGTAATTGGAAAGATTAGGTCCTCAAAAATAATCGAACTGTGGTAGGAAGTCCTAAATAGGGATATAATATGGATCCGATAGATGGTTTCTTAATAATGGAGTGTAATAGTGTTGTCCTTCAAACCTTCCTGTAAATATGGTCTCCCAAAACTCTCACCTCAAAACTGTTGAATCATAGCATCTGTAAGTGCAGATCACTGGATGTTATCACTGCTGTGTGTCAGTGCGGCAGAACGTGGATATCTTCTCCAGGATCCCCTGCTGTGGCTCCTGTAATGTCCGGCATGGTGGTGACCCAGGAGGAAAGACCGCAATGCCTTGCCTGTGTATGTAGAGTGCGCTCAGTCAGGCTCCCACTCCCTGCTCTCCAGACTGCAGCCTGTCAACGTACATCGTCGTGCGGCGGTCGGCACAAGTGGTTAAAAAGCAAAACAACTGAAAATGAAAAAGGGGTTAAATAATAATGCTAAAAAAATAGAAATAAGACAAAAATCAGCATCAAAATAATAAACGAATGGACGAAGGGGACAGCGTATCTGACATCATATGCAGATCAAAGGTCACCCATTTGATCTACTATAAATGAACCAGAATAATTACAATGTAGAAATAATAACATTGCTACATTGTAACTCTCATTAAAACTGCAGACACTATTCTGAATAATCTGCTCCTGTGATACTAAACAAGCCCCACTTGTCAAAATAACAGCAAAGAATTTCTGGTAAATGCTGGCACTAAACTTTGGGGGTCAAGGAGGAGCAAGGCATTTCACACATGCTCAAAGCATTTAAATAAAGATTTTTTTTGGGGGGTGGCATGTATGTGTAGTATGCCCAAAGTTCAAAACTTCTTAAAGAAAACAAACTTTCCCAAATAAACTGAACTAGAAAGCAGGTCAGAGAGCCAGTCCAGGCTCTACAGGGATCCTGACAAGAATGTCAGGATCTGCCTAGATGCTTTTTGGCAGCTGGCTCAACCTTTCAGCGGGCTGCTGAGAGCCTAAGCCAGCCACTCCCGTCCCCTCCACAGTCCGGTACCAAAAATGAGCTGACCAGTGGTGGCTGGAGATACAGCCAGGGGGTGGAAAACAAACCAACGGACACAACCCGGTGGGTGGTATTCACGTGGGCTCTTGGAGGCGATTCAGAGATGACGGATGCAGAGCCGATGACGGCGGCCATCTTTTGGATCTCCATTCATCCTCCCCGCTTCTGGTATCAGCCAATACAATTGCTTCTCCTCTCGGCCAATAGCGCTCCTCCCGCTTCCTGATTGGCCAGGAGGAGAAGCAGGCAGACAATAGCGAATATTTTTTTGCTATTGTCACACAAGTGGGTGGGCTCGGGGCGCAGTGCTCTTCGCCCCAAGCCCACCCTTTTTTGAAGCCAATTAGAGTTTCAGGCTCTAATCATGTGCTTCAAAAGAAAAAAAAATGGAATCCATGCATCCGGCACCCTGCATGTAGATTAGGGGGCTGGGCGCATGGATAGGGGCCGGCGCCCCTGCACCCCGTATGGAGCGGCCGCCACTGAATCTGACAGTCACTGCTCTCTGGTCACTCTAAGACCGAGAACCAAACGATCAGCAGTCTTTGACTGCTTGGTTCTCAGTCTTGCAGGCAGAGCGATGCTGTGCTAACCTAGGTGAGTATGAAGGTTTGTTTTTCGAAAACCCACAATTTTTCTTTTAAATGTAATACTTTTATTAAGGAAATATTAGGCATCTTGTGTGACCCTATGCAACGTGACAGGACCACTTTATAAGGACATACATGGTTAAACTCAACCCCTGAAGACTCCCATGCAAAAGGAGATCAAGGAGAAAGTGTTCCCAATATTTTCTTGTCTTGACACTCAGCACCACACAAGCATTGATCTTGGAATCCACAGCAGAAGTGAGAGTGGTGAACATGAGACTATTGTTTACTGATCTTCCCACTCACAATTGGAGGGGAGCTGAAAGAAAGGGGAGCTGGTTGAAATATAAGGAACTTAACAGCAAGATGCGTGTGTGTGTGTGTATTTATGTGTGTATATGTATATACGTGTGTAATATATACGTGTATATACGTGTGTAAAATTTTGCTATATCCGTAATTCACGTTTACTACTCAACCCTCGCAGCCCATAGATTTAAAAGTCACAGTCCTTAATGCTTTTTCTTAATGCTTTATTCATCAACATAAACTGGGATGGGAGAAGGACTTCCTTTGAGATGCTCTTTTGTTACATTGTCATCTTTCAATGATTCTTACAGGAAAATCTATGAACAATTGCGGATAGTCAGGAGATCATTTTAAACGATCTCTTCAATCAGGGACGATGGAAGTAGATTTGATAGAGAATTTGTTGATAAAGAGTCACTCTGAATAACTTCTTCATCTGGATAACTTTAAAAGGAACAATCCATATCTCTATATGTGTACTTGCAGCTTCACCGCTACCTCTTTACCACTACTTCCCACCGGCATGGTACTTCCAAATTAAACCAAAGGAGAGCCACTCTGCATAACTTCTCCCGCTTGACTGATTGGAATCCCGGGGCAATGCTGAACTCAAAGTCATAGGCCATTACTGCCCATTTCACTGACTTGTGCACCAACAACCCTCAGTCTCTGGTAGTACCCTTCCCTTGGGCTTTCACTCACATGATCAATAGTCCATGTGCCACTCATAAATGATCAATTGCCCATTTTCTTTCCGCTTTGTTGCTACTTCATCCGCAATGATTTTCAGTTTCTCTGCCTCTTTGTGGCCCGCTTCCCTCCCCGCAGGGGCGGCCTACGACATCCATGACTACACGTTGTAAGATGTCATCTGTTCCTCCATGAGGATTGGAACTCCACCCTTCTCGCTAAGGTGAAGCTCCAATGGCTCCCCGGAGGGGAAAAACTCCTACTTCCCCTCCGGGAGCCAGGCTGGCTCTCTCGCTCCTCAGAGCAGGACGGACTCGAACTTCCCCAGGCACCATGTGACCCTGCTTCTATATAAGAGTCCCGGGATTACCGAGCAAATCAATGACTGGCCGAGACCAACACACAAACTACCTGTCACTCAAATATAGAAATCAACAAAACAGGCCTGCTGTAATAGCATCAGCCTGTCTAAATTTACCTGTCATAGAAAGCTAGCAAGAAAGGTCACCTACCTAAAAGTAGATGCCCACTACATATATATATATAAAGAGCAATTTACAGTGCTGTTCAAAAGTTTTAGGCAAATATGATGAAATGCTGTAAACGCTTTCAGAAATATATATTTTAACCTGTTGGTGCTGGCTGCATGCAAATATGCAGCCTCTCGGCAGGTGGGCCTTGGCACAGAGTGGCCACATTCTTGCGTGCATTAGTAAAAATACAGCTGTGCCGCCAGTGCCCTCCCTGCGCGCTCGCGGCACAGTTACCAGCGGCTAGCGGAAAGCTCCTGATCGCTGCTTGCGATTGGGAGCTTTACAATCATGTGACCACTGTAACAGCCAATCACGGTGGTCACATGATAATAAACCCCGCCCCACCACCCGGCATGCTAAACACCTTAAAGGGCCGGGAGATGCTGGCTTCAAGGGGTTAATTGTTTATTTTTATCAATTAACAAAATGCAAAGTGAGCAAACAAGACAAATCTAAATCAAATCAATATTTGATGTGACTACCCTTTAACTTGAAACTAGCATTAATTCTTCTAGGTAGACTTGCACACAGTTTTTGAAGGAACTCGTCAGGTAGGTTGTTCCAAACATCTTGGAGAACTAACAGCAGATCTTCTGTGGATGTAGGCTGCCTCAAAATCTTCTGTCTCTTCATGTAATGCCTGACAGATTTGATGATGTTGAAATCCGGTCTGTGGGGGCCAAACCATCACTTCCAGGACTTCTTGTTCTTCTTCATGCTGAAGGTAGTTCCTAATGACATTGGCTGTATATTTGGAGTCATTGTCCTGCTGCAGAATACATTTGGGGTCAATCACATGCCTCCCTGATGGTACGGCATGATGGATAAGTATCTGCCTGTATTGCACAGCGAGTATTTTTGTCTCGCTCCTGTCTTTTACTTTTTGTGTAGTCTCCCTCACATATTATTGTCCACATGGGCACGTCAAGATATAATGAAAAAGAGTAGATTGACACATAGGATATTTCTGTATTTTAATGCTAGGTCCTCTGTGTGGGTAATTAAAGGTGGCACCTTTTATCATACCGGAACGCTGTATGCAATTCAAACAGGGCCTGAATTACAGATTCCCAAGAAGGTAGTAAGTAGAGATCCAGGCACATATTGGTCTGATCTGAGCAGAACACTAGAAATTGTCTGACCCCTCCTATATGATGTCTAAGGGGGAGACGCAAACTCAGGAACATTTGGGTAAAGAATTCTTAAAATGGACCAATGTTCCCTAAAGCATATATATGGTCAAAATTTTAAATGTTATATTCATTGTATTTCAGTTATTTTTAGCCTACTCTTGCCAAGACTGTGCTTCACACTGTAGAGTCACACTGTAGGATCAATTTTTTTCTCAGTGCAGAAGTGTCTCATCATGACTGAAAAAAAAGCTAGTTATACGACATTGACTGTGCATGGCATTTCATATTATACCAAGAGTTGTAGGCTCATTGCTGTTGTTTAAGACAAATTAACACTTACAATAGTGTACTGTGAAATCAAGTGTTGGTTAATTTGCCATTGTTTTATTTTCATTGATTAGTGCAACTTTTCCATACAGCTTTTTGACATCTTGGGACAGTTGGCCTCTTTCAATAATGAACATTTTTTTATGACATAGTAATCTGTACTACCTCTTGCATATGGTATTATGTTGCGGGTTTATTTATCCTGCTTTATTGTAATTGTACAGTGGGCATAGAAAAGAATCACCCCCTTTAAAATAATCACAATTTGTTGCTTTGCAGCCTGAAATTAAGGCAGACACAGTTTTTGTTTTATCCAGCTATATTCACTTATAACATCCAAGTGAAAGATATAACACCAAAATGTCAGAAAAGAAATAAACAAAAATTCAAAACCAGAATCACTGAGTTGGAAAAAGGATCACCCCCTTGTGTCAGTATTTTGTTGAACCACCTTTTGCTTTAATTACAGTCTTTAATCTGTTGGGATATGTCTCTACTAACTTTGCACATCTATCCTTTGCAATATTTTCCCAATCTTCTTTGCAAAACTGCTGAACTTCAGTTAAATGTGATGGTGACTGTAAGTGGACTGCTGTCTTCAAGTCATTCCACAGATTTTTCAATGGGGTTTAAGTCTGGGCTCTGACTAGGCCATGCAAGGACATTTACCTTTTTCTCCTTCAACCACTGTGTGGTCATATTTGCTGTGTGCTTTGGGTCATTGTCATGTTGGAAGCTAAACTCTTTTCCCATTGACAGCTTTCTAGGAGAAGGCAGCACATTTACCTCAAGAATTTGAAGGTATTTTGCCCCATCCACTTTTCCTTCTATCCTGACAAGTGCTCCAGTCCCTGCTGCAGAGAAACACCCCCATAACAGGATATTACCACCTCCATGCTTTACTTTATGAATGGTGTTTTTTGGATGGTGAGCTGTACTGTTTTCTCGCCAGACATATTGTTTGGTGTTGTCACATGCTCACAATGACCACTCTTTGTCATAAATTCCTGTAACTGCTTTAGAGTTGCTGTATGCCTCTTGGTAGCCTCTCTGACCATTTCCTGCTGGCTCTTTCATCCAGCGACGTCCTTATCCGGGGGGGGGGGGGGGTCTGTGTTGTACCAAATACCTTCCACTTCGTAATAATAGACTTCACGGTGCTTCCAGGTATTCATAAAGCTTTTGTAATTTTTTATATCCATCTCCTGAATTTGTTTTGTTTTTTTGTTTTAATCTTTGATCTTTTGACAGTGCCTTGCCACCCGTAGTTGATTTTTTGCTTCAGTTGCACTACAAGGGTCCTGAAATAAAGTGAAGAGAGAAAGGACGAATGGCTGCACAACAATGTAATGCAAAATCAACTTTATTGTATCAAAAATTTGATAAAAACATCCAGGCATGGACAGGCAAGAGATGAAAAGGTTGACGCGTTTCACAAGAAATTTCTTGCTTTTTCAAAGCCATATGGAAATGCAATCTCAGAACCAATATATACATAACAATTCAATCACAGACATTTCAAATCCTGTCAAGTGCATTCTTAGTATTTTCATACAACACTAAACCAATACATACAATCTAAACATAATAAAAAGGTTTAGCAGAACAACAAGAAAAAGAAAATTCATATAAAATTGAAAATACCACACAATACACTACAGAACTAAAAACACGAGAGGCACAGCCACAGCTTATTGTGAAAATTCATATCCTCCAAATATCATAACATGCATGTGTCTGGAGACATATAGAAACATATCCATAATCGGGGAATACTCCCTGAGAACAAGCTTCCAATTCCATGTATGTATATATGCATGTATATGTGCGCCAAACAAATTCCATGGCCAGCTATCAAATACAAGCAAATTTACATAGATATATAAGCCATATATGCCTCTGAAGGCGCAAAACATGCATGCATAAGGAAGGATCACATAGCAATACATTCAAATATATCATTGTTATACATTTATAGAAATTTAGATGTGTTTCTGATTTTCAGTGTGTGTTTGTGTGTGTCTTAGACCTATACTGCTTTCTTGCCACACACAGTGTGTGGGGCTTGGTGTGGTGCAGGTTATAGATACACACACATGCATACGATCAGGCTACTCTGATTGAATGTTCAGTTATATTCTTTATAATAATGAGGTATTTGAATACATTCATATTGTTATTTGATCCTTCAGCATGCATGTATTTTTTGCGCCCTCAGAGATACATGTGACTCATATGCGTGCGTATATGTAATAGCTGGCCATGGACTTTGTTCGGCTCATATATACATGCATGAAATTTTGGGGTTTGCTTTCAATGGGATTTTCCAGATTGGGGATAATTCTCCATATGTGGCTAGACATTTGTATGCATATGATGATTAGGGGGGGCGCCACACATTGTGTGTGATGGTTTGTGTGTTGTGGGCTGTGGACGCACACACATGTTCATGATCAGGCTATTTCTATTTGATTTTCAACAATGCCTTTTACAACTATATATTCTAATGTATTGCTATGTGATCCTTCCTTATGCATTTATGTTTTGCACCTTCAGAGATTACATATATGGCTTATCTGTATATGTAAATTTCTTTTGCTCATATTTGATAGCTGGCCATGGACTTTGTTCGGCGCACATATACATGCATACATGGAATTGGAGGCTTGTTCTCAGTGAGTATTCCCCGACTATGGATACGTTTCTATATGTCTCAAGACACATGCATGTTATGAATTTCCACAATAAGATGCTGCTGTGCCTCTTGTGTTTTTAGTTCTGTTGTGTATTTTGTGGGATTTTCAATGTTTTTCAATTTTATATGAATTTTCTTTTTGTTGTTGTTCTGCTAAACCTTTTATCATCATGTTTATATTATATATATTGGTTTAGTGTTGTATGAAAATACTAAGAATGCACTTGATGGGACTTGAAACGGGAAATGCAATCATGTCATTATGAACATCTTTGATTGAATCGTTACGTATATATTAGTCCTGAGATTGCATTTCTATATGGTTTTGACAAAGGAAGAAATTTCTTGTGAAACGCGTCAACCTCATCATCTCTTGCCTGTCCGTGCCTGGATGTTTTTATCCAATTTTGTTATATCAATAAAGTCGAAATTGCACTACATGGGTGTGCAGCCATTCGTCCTTTCTCTCTTCACTTGATTTCTACTAGCAGTGGCAGGGCGTGCACCCCATTGCTTGCATCATGCTTTGTGGATTATGGTCTGTGTGATTCACCTGTGATCAGCGGTATCTTTCTAACACTCGGTTCACACTAGGCAGCACGACTTACAGCGCGACTGCCTGAGGCGACCCAGGACGCGACCCAGGACGCGACTCAGCGGCGACTTGCAAAACGACTTCTGTATAGAAGTCAATGCAAGTCGCCCCCAAAGTCGTACAGGAACCTTTTACTAAGTCGGAGCGACTTGCGTCGCTCCCATTAGAATGGTTCCATTGCACAGAATGGGACGCTACTTGTCAGGCGACTAGGTCGCCTGACAAGTCGCCCCTGTGTGAACCGGAGCTTAGGGTCCTGAAATACTCCAGGAAAGTTCTTTCATGCTGAGCTAATCAAAATGACCATAGCTGATCACAGTTGAAAGTTAAATGGCTTTGTGTGCCATTGAGAAGGTGATTAGCTACACCTGATTGAATTTACAAGTCATTTTTACGAGGGGGTAAACCTTTTTCCAACTCTGTGATTCTGTTTTTGAATTGTTTTTATTTTTTCAGACATGTTGGTGTTATATCTTTCGCTTGGATTTTTTTAAATTACACTGAGTAAATACATCTGGATAAAACAAAAATGGGTCTGTCTTCATTTCAGGCTGCTAAGCAACAAAATGTGATTATTTTAAAGGAGGGTAATTCTTTTTTATACTCACTGTACTATGGGTAATACTAATAAAACTCAACATAAAAGTTATGCCACATTGTCAAGAATCAGGGAAGTACTATATTGCCAAATAAAGAACACCGCTATGTTGTCATGAGAATGCCCAGTTATTAGAAGCCAGTATTCTATGTTGGTATTGAAAGGTGACTTGTAAACAGAGATCTGCTCTGTAACACTTAGTGGCGTGATGTATTGCAAAAAGGATGTAATTTTACAGAGAATAGGTTATGTGCTTACATGTATATAAGATGTATTATTATTTATTACAGGTACTTATATCACAACAACAATTTACACAGCACTTGACATTATTTTATATATATATATATATTGTACATTCACATCAGTCCCTGTCCTCAAAGAGCATATTATCACATTCATACATACACATACTAGGGCCAATTTATACAGGAGCCAATTAACCTACCAGCATGTCTTTGGGAAATGAAGTAGCCGGAGGAAACCCACACAGGCACAGGGAGACCATGCAAAACCCAGGCAGGTAGTGCCATGGTTGGGATTCAAACCACGGACCCTAGAGCTGCCAGACTGAAGTGCTTACCACTTGGCCACTGTTCCATAGACTTCAAAAATGTTAAAACGTGTCCAGTCTTTATAACATAAACTTTCATAATTGTGTCAGCCATTCTTACTTACAAGATAATCATAACAGACTTAATTTTCACTCCACGTTCAGCCTCTGAAGCCAGATTTTACCAATAGATGGCCCTGTACACAAAATCTAAATTCCTGGTGAAAAGCAAAAATCTTGGTAAGAAGGAAATTACTTTATGTCACAACATAGAGGAGTTGGATGGGGCATTTCAAATTTTAACAGATGTCAAAAATTCCCCTTAAGAGTAGAAATGAAAGAATTTGTATTGTTATCAACACACTAATGCCTTGTACACACGGTCAGATTTTCTGACGGAAAATGTGTGATAGGACCTTGTTGTCGGAAATTCCGACCGTGTGTAGGCTCCATCACACATTTTCCATCGGAATTTCCAACACACAAAGTTTGAGAGCAGGCTATAAAATTTTCTGACAACAAAATCCGTTGTCGGAAATTCCGATCGTGTGTACACAAATCCGATGCACAAAGTGCCACGCATGCTCAGAATAAATTAAGAGACGAAAGCTATTGGCTACTGCCCCATTTATAATCCTGACGTACGTGTTTTACGTCACCGCTTTTAGAACAATCGGATTTTCCGACAACTTTGTGTGATCGTGTGTATGCAAAACAAGTTTGAGCCAACATCCGTCGGAAAAAATCCTAGGATTTTGTTGTCGGAATGTCCGATCAATGTCCGACCGTGTGTACGGGGCATTACACATAAATAAAATATAAGACTACAGAAATATTTGCTTCATATTTCTGTATGAAAAAAGCTTAATGTTATTAGTCTATTCTGATTAAAATAAACAAGTATTATTATCAAAGGACTTCTAAAACTTTAGAGAAATTGTTTTATACATTAATTAAATACGCTGCACTAAAAATTTTATAGATTGTATACTAAAACATGAGGGGAGGGGTCAGGACGGTACGACAAGACATCTTGTGAGCTAAGGAGGACACTCGTATCATCCCGATACCACCCTGGTATAATCTGCTACATGTTCATCATAGAATGATGCACTGACGCACCTGATATATGTGAGTACCCCAGATGGGGATCTTTGCTTTAGTGAAATAAATTGTTTAAAACGTCATTGCACTGTCGAGTTTTTCCTTTCACATATCCCAGATAACTATGCTGAGGAACCCAGGAGCCTGACATTCTAAAGAGCCCAGAGGTGGTTCACATGCATGCTTTGACTTAGCTTAATCGCAAAGTTGCATGCTCCAAGATGAGCGTTTACTACCTAAGGGAGGCACGTCTTGGATCACACTTTTTATTGTTTTTGAATTACACAAACTTTTTTCACGTTACTAGAGACACAGTTCCTGACATTTATATGCACATGAGCACTGTGTCATGATTTGAATCACATATTCCCTGCAGTGTTGTATATATTCAGCACGGTCATTCACAACCTATTTGGACACTATATATTGCACAGGAGCACTTTTTTTTTTTATATGTTATTTGTTTATGCTTATGGCTTTAAACACAGTTATGCACGAGGCACTTTAAATTGGTTTTGTGTGTATATCATATCCATTTATTAGTTATATTAATTTGATTCATTTTACTTAGTTTTAGTATACACTACAATCTATATAATTTTTAGCGCAGCGTATTCAATTAATGTATTTATCTTTGCACGATATATGTGACGTGTTCAACGCTAGCAGCTTTTAGATAATTTATTGATCTTTCACGATACATGTCACAGGCCTAATACCATTAGTCTTTGGGTTATTTAAACCACTTTAAGCATCTAGACAATGGTGGCTTGCAGGATTTCTTTCTATTTTAGAGAAATTGTGTTCGGCTATGAGCAGTGTGTGGCACATTCTTTGTTTGGCAAGGCCTAACTTTAATTGCCAGTGACTCATATTACATTTAATATGCACTGCATTTATTATGCCAAGGTTGTGATAGTTGCTGTGAATTGTCTTGGAGAGAAGAAATCAGGTTCTCAATAATATGGAGCATACAAGTGAAGTATGATCTTGAAGAAAGAAAAAATAAAGAAAAAATAACTGTGCTTATGTGCACACAACATAAAAAGTATGATCTCGGTCAGGGAAAAAACAATGTATCGCTTGATGTATAGCTTGATGTAATAGCTCAATACTCTCTGACACACTTGGCTGGGCTGAGGATATAGCTGCACGTGTGTGTGATCTATCTATCTATCTATCTATCTATCTATCTATCTATCTATCTATCTATCTCCAAACACTGTACTCCAAAATCATCAGAAAATTACATCAAACATTTAACTATAAGCATATTATATTGTGCAAGGGAACTGTGCAATGGTGAATAAACCAGAAAGATGTAATATGCTCTATTAGCTCACAGCTGGAAGATATACCACAGTACGGTATATATGGATGCACTGTAATCCAGGAAGTGCCTAATGATGACTTCTACTCTCTGAAAATGATATGGACTCATCTACATAATATAGTAAATGTTCATTCAGCTTCCTTAAGCATTTCACAGTTCTGCATTCTTCCAGGAATTACTTTCTTTGCAGCTCTCCTTATTTGGCTGAATACCATCTAACAGTTGCAAAGGAAGTAGATGCTTGGAAATACAAGGTCTACACAGATAGCTATATAACGCTAGGCAGCTGCCATGGAATATAGTCCAACCCTTAGGTCTGACTAGGGGAGTATCTACACCCAGGTCCATGAAGCTAACATATATTGTTTGTACTGTCCTGGGACAAATCTTCATTTATTGCCAGCCCAGTCTTTTCTTTATCAGTCTAATGTTTCCAGAGATGGATATGCTAAAAAAAAGTGTGGGCAGCCTGTAAACAAGCCTGAATTTGGAAGAGTCCCCATCCTGCTGTCCCCAAGTGCTGATGTTAGGTGCAGCTGAGCTGCATGAATTCAGGGGGACAGCCAAGGAAGTTTACATGTGCTGTGGACTTTACTTTCCTCCATATATGGTAGAAGGGTGCTTGAAGGCAAATCAGACTGAATTTACATTGCACTAGATGCTTTGCACTCTACAGGTGAACCTAGTTCTCCTTAAGTGAAGCTTATAGGCAAAAACGAACAGAGTAGCTAAATATTAGAGTTGATATTTTTGGATGCCTAGTTCAGAAGGCACTATATGTTTGGTTTGAATGTAGCTTTCACCTTTAAACCGGTTCTAAAGGCAGAAGATTTTTTGCATTAATCTATGCATTAAGATAAAAAAAAGATGTGCAGCAGCGCCCCCCTAATACTTACCTGAGCCTCCTCTGATCCAGCAATTTTGCATGGGAGACTCGGCTGGCCCGTTTATTTGAAGTACATTGCCTTTCCTGCTTACAGTTTCTCAACAAAAGTGAGTACACCCCTCACATTTTTTTGAAATATTTTATTATATCTTTTCATGTGACAACACTGAAGAAATGACACACTGCTACAATGTAAAGTAGTGAGTGTACGGCGTATATAACCATGTATATTTGCTGTCCCCTCAAAATAACTCAACACACAGCCATTAAAGTGTTACAAACCCAGTAATATGAAAATAGCCCCCCCCCCACACACACACAGTGCCCATGGGTTATAAATCTTCTTTTTACAATAAAATACTGCCACTATATACCCTTTTGGATGATCTATATACCACGGTTACATGATAAACGGCACAGTTTCTCCAGTACTGAGAGTTCAGGTAGGAGGAGATCTCCACTATAGCCTGTATACACGCCCACATGTGTGATGTCAATATCATGTGACCTGGCTAGCTCTGAGAACAGGTTAATGTTCTCTCTGGCAAAAAAGACACAACTGAGCATGTGCAGGTCAGCTACCCTACCTGTGTTAGCTGGCCTTCCCCAGATAGACAGTGCAGGAGGAAAGGATCTATGCATACAGGAAAGCCTTTTTACACAATACAGAGGATTAACCCCTTAAGTTCCACAATGAGTATAACAAGCATGCTATGTTACAGATACAGACTGATTTTACTGTTGTGGGTTTAATAACACTTTAATGTCTAAACCACTGGCAACAAACGTGAGTACACCCCTAAGTAATAATGTCCAAATTGAACCCAAAGTGTCAATATTTTGTGTGGCCACCATAATTTTCCAGCACTGCCTTAGCCCTCTTGGGCATGGAGTTCACCAGCGCTTCAGGGGTTGCCACTGGAGTCCTCTTCCACTCCTCCACAATGACATCACTGAGCTGGTGGATGTTAGAGACCTTGCGCTCCTCTACCTTCAGTCTGAGGATGCCCTACAGATGCTCAATAGGGTTTAGGTCTGGAGACATGCTTGGTCAGTCCATCACCTTTACCTCCCTCAGCTTTTTTAGCAGAGCAGTGGTCTGCTTCAGTATGTCACAGTACATGTTGGAATTCATGGTTCCCTCAATGAACTGTAGATCCCCAGTGCCGGCAGCACTCATGCAGCCCCAGACCATGACACTTCCACCACCTTTCTTGACTGTAGGCAAAACACACTTGTCTTTGTAATCCTCACATGGTTGCCACCACACACGCTTGACACCATCTAAACCAAATACTGTAAGTTTATCTTGGTCTCATCAGACCACAGGACATGGTTCCAGTAATCCATGTCCTTAGTCTGCTTGTCTTCAGCAAACTGTTTGCGGACTTTCTTGTTCATTATCTTTAGAAGAGGCTTCCTTCTTAGACGACAGCCATGCAGACCAATTTGATGCAGTAAGTGGTGTGTGGTCTGAGTACTGACAGGCTGACCCCCCCACCCCTTCAACCTCTGCAGCAATGCTGGCAGCACTCATACGTCTATTTCCCAAAGACAACCTCTGGATAGGACGATGAGCACGTGCACTCAACTTCTTTGGTCGACCATGGTGAGGCCTGTTCTGAGTGGAACCTGTCAAACTGCTGTATGGTTTGGCCGTGTTGCAGCTCAGTTTCAGGGCCTTGGCCTAGGCCATCTTTATGTAGAGCAACAATTCTTTTTTTCAGATCCTCAGAGAGTTCTTTGCCATGAGGTGCCATGTTGAACTTCCAGTGACCAGTATGAGAGAGTGAGAGCGATAACACCAAATTTAACACACCTGCTCCCCATTCACACCTGAGACCCTTTAACACTAACGAGTCACATCACACCGGGGAGGGAAAAATGGCTAATTGGGCCCAATTTGGACATTTTCACTTAGGGGTGTACTCACTTCTGTTGCCAGTGGTTTAGACATTGATGGCTGTGTGTGGAGTTATTTTGAGGGGACAGCAAATATACACTGTTGTTCAAGCTTTGCATTCACTACTTTAGATTGTAGCAAAGTGTCATTTCTTCAGTGTTGTCAGATGAAAAGATATAATAAAATATTTACAAAAATGTGAGGGGTCTACTCACTTTTGTGAGATACTCTACATATGTTTGGACTTTGATTTTGACAGTGCTATTTTTCTATTGATCTGATTCTTTTACTTTTTTGTCTGCTTGGTTGGATGACACCAAAGATATGCTTAATTGTTTAGTTTGATATGCTTTGGAATTAACTATATATCAGAAGGGAGAGGCAGACATTTCCAGTAGTACCCTACAAGACATTTCTATAAATAACAGGTTTATTCAATAAAACACAAAGAGCAATGATGATGTAAAAATAGCCAATACCAACCAAGGTGTTAAATTTGCTGCAGTCAGATAAGTAAAATATGAACTTGGATTAGCGGTTGTATAGGTTTCCAGAAATTGTTTAGACACTCCAGAGTTAAAATATATTTAAAATAATAAATAGATCAAATATACAATAAATAATATTAAAGCATTTGGTAGGTATCATACTAAGCATCAACTTGCTATGCTGCAAGTGGGAATCAAGTCAATACCTCAGAGGGTGGTGGGTCAATTCTTCTGTAAATGCTGATAAAATCACAGCTTATATTAATCATTATTCCTGCAGGTAATACATAATTAAAATCACAATAACTGATGGAGTTAGGATTCTGAAATTATAGCCAAGTCATAATGAAAACAGCAGAGGCATTCCCAGTTCTCATGCTGACTTAAAAAGCTTACTGGCAAAGGTATAAGGATCGTGACTCTCATGATTTGGCATAACTCCTTCACTGAAGGTATTTCCCTTAGTATTAACCACTTGCCACCCACTTACAGTAGATTTACTGTGAATGAGTGGCACAGCAATGTACCCGTACACCACGGTGTACTTTCTGGTCTAGCAGCATGCATGCATCCCCTGCTGACCTGTGCTCTGATTGGACACAACACGAGTTTGTCAGCAGGTTACAGCCAATGATGATCAATCACAGCACAGAGTTTTGTGTTTACAAACATACAGAAAATCGATTGCTCCTTGATGTTAACCCCTTCCCAGACAGTGTACAAAATTATCACTGATCACTGTACTAGTGTCACTAGCGACATCAGTATCAGTTAGTGATCCTCCCAGCCAGTATCCGTTAGCATCAGATTGGCTGCCACACTATCACAGTCACACGATAAGTCGCTGATCATCGCCATTGCTAGTAGAGCATCTATAGCTGTATAAATTCCATTATGTAGTTTGTAGACACCATAACGTTCACACAAACCAGTTAATATACACTTATTAGGATTTCTTTTTTTTACCAAAGACATGTAGCAGAATACATTTTGGCCAAATTTATGGAGAAATTTCATTTTATTGGATATGTTTTAAAACAGAAAGCAGAAAATATTTTCTTTTTCAAAATTTTCAGTATTTTTTCATTTATATAATAAAAAGCCAGTGGTGGTCAAATACCACCAAAAGAAACCACTATTTGTGTGAAAAAAATTATATAAATTTAATTTGCATACAGTGCTGCATGACGAACAAATGCCAGTTAAAGTAGCACAGTCTTGATTAGCAAAAATTGCCCTTGGTCATGAAGGGGGTAAAACCTTCCGGCGGTGAAGTGGTTAAAGTGTAAATCTGTTTTGATAATATGTAGTGGCATTTGTGTCTTATATGGAGTGATGAAGTCATGAGCATTTCCCTAGATTGCAAATCATATTTCAATACATCTAGCTTTGATGGCATTGACCCATATTAGCCAACTCAACCTGGGATTTTCTTGAACCCAACCATACAGTGCCTTGCAAAAGTATTCACCCCCCTTGGCATTTGTCGTGTCACAACCTGGAAATAACATGGATTGTTTGTTCCAGGTTGTGACACGACAAAACTGCTCCAGCTCCTTCAAGTTGGATGGTTTGCGCCTGTGAACAACAATCTTTAAGTCTGACCACAGATTTTCTATTGGATTGATGTCTGGGTTTTGACTAGGCCATTCCAACACATTTACATGTTTTCCCTTAAACCACTCAAGTGTTGCTTTAGCAGAGTGTTTGGGGTCATTGTTCTGCATGAAGGTGAACCTCCGTCCTAGCCTCAAATCACACACAGAGTGGTACAGGTTTTTGCTCAAGAATATCCCGTATATAGCACCATCCATATTGCCCTCAACTGTGACCAGTTTCCTAGTCCCGACTGCTGAAAATCATCCCCACAGCATGATGCTGACACCACCATGTTTCACTGTGGGGATGGTGTTCTTTGGGTGATGTGATGTGTTGGGTTTGCGACCAGACAGCATTTTCTTTGATGGCCAATTAGTTAAATTTTAGTCTCATCAGACCAGAGCACCTTCCTCCATACATTTTGGGAGTCTCCCACATGCCTTTTTGCAAACTCAGAACGTGCCATTTTGTTTTTTGCTGAAAGTAATAACTTTCTTGTGGCCACTCTGCCATAAAGCCCAACTCTATGGAGTGTACGACTTATTGTCGTCCTATGTACAGATATTCCAGTCTCTACTGTGGAACTCTGCAGCTCCTCCAGGATTACCTTAGGTCTCTGTGCTGCCTCTCTGATTAATGCCCTCCTGCTGACCCTGGCTCTGCTTATCGTTTATTCTGTCTTTTGGAATCTCTGACTACGGCTTTACCTCGACTATCCTTTGGCAAATTCCTGTCAAGCCCCCGTGCACAGATTCACAGCCCAGGTAGCTTATTACTCTGTTACCGTGGGCTGTGTGTATTTGCAAGGGTGAGCATACATCTCTGCATCACACCTTACACCTAAGGATCATCAAAGATTTGGATATTTTTTTTTATAACCTAACCCTGACTTGTACTTCTCAACAACATTGTCCCTTACTTGTTTGGAGAGTTCCTTGGTCTTCATGGCAGTGTTTGGTTAGTGGTGCCTCTTGCTTAGGTGTTGCAGCCTCTGGGGCCTTTCAAAAAGGTGTGTATATGTAATGACAGATCATGTGACACTTAGATTGCACACAGGTGGACATCATTTCACTAATTACGTGACTTCTGAAGGTAATTGGTTGCACCAGAGATTTTTATGGGCTTCATAACAAAGGGGGGTGAATAAATACGCACATGCCAATTATTAGTTTTTTATTTCTGAAAAATAGTTTTTTATATATATTTTTCTAATTTTACTTCACCAATGTGTTCTGAACCATCATATAACCAACCATATAATTCAGATTAAAAAAACATTGAACTAAAGGCTGTAATGTAACAAAATAGATAAAAAGCCAAGGGGTGAATACTTTTGCAAGGCACTGTAACTTCTAAAGAACTAAAGTATTTCATTTTGCTATGCATGCTAGTTCTCATTAGTGTCTTTGTGCATATCTCATATCGATATAAAAATTTCCATTAAATTACATGTTATGCAAAATATCAACTGCATATTTTCAAGGTTAGGATTAATTAACGCCTTATTTTATATTTCACGCTCTCCCATAACTTGCACCTTTCATGCCCTTTTAAACACTAGTGAATGAGAAATTACCAAAATAATTTCTTAGAGTTAAATCTACCTTTTACAAGACCAAACAATGGTATTTTGCTGGTAATTTTTGTCCTATTGAGACATTCATAGAAATCAGACAAGATTCCAGCTATACATTCGCTAAATACATTTATAAAATAAAAGCAAGAATGTTATTGGTTGCTGTACAACTCTTTTTTTTTTTTTTTATTATTTATTTCATAAGTGAGTACTATCGATCAGAAACCACTGGGAATGTATTTAAGCCAATATGTCTAGAAAACTTCTTCATAGGGTGTTCACTATCAAATATGTCTTTTGACTTTAGCTTACTATAAATAGAAACATGTTTATACAAATAACATATTGTCTCCTATAACAATTTCTATTAGAATTTGTTTGTGGAGGTCCCGTATAAAATTTTGGGAGCACAATTAGCACAGAATAGTTAATGACTCAGATTAGAGAATTACAAGCAGGTGTTGGTGTTTGTTAGCCTACCTGTGAAGTTATTAATATTGGGTGTTAAGCAAATCACAGATTTTGTATGGCAGATGTAAGAACTCACGTACTAAATGCTTCCTGTGCAATAATGTAAATACCAAGTGGAATTTAAACAACATACATTTCTTTAAACTATACATGAAATGTATTGTATTTCCTTTGTCTTTAGTACTCTAAACACCTTTTGCCATAAACAGTTGTGTGCAAATGCAAGTATACACAGTGGAAAATAATGGGGGTTATTTACGAAAGGCAAATCCACTTTGCACTACAAGTGCATTGAAAGTGCACTTGGAAGTGCAGTCGCTGTAAATCTGAGGGGTAGATCTGAAATGATGGGAAGCTCTGCTGATTGTATCATACAATTATGTGCAAGCTAAAATGCTGTTTTATATTTTCCTTGCATGTCCCCCTCGGATCTACAGCGACTGCACTTCCAAGTGCCCTTGCAGTGCACTTGTAGTGCAAAGTGTATTTTCCTTTCGTAAATAACCCCCAATGAGTAGATCAACAATAGATCTTCATTCAAAGAGTGTCTACAGATATACTTGAACAGATGACAAATACAATTGACAAGGTGCATTCATTTTCCAAATCCAAATTAAGGTAAATTTGTCATCTGGAAAAAAGAAGTACACAGTTACATTTACCTCCCCAAAAATTCCATAACTTTGTATTTAGGTGTTCCAGATGTGCCAAAGATTATAACCTCCTTCGGGGAATATGCAAGTGGAACTTGTCTTATTTAAACTTTAGATATCTAGGGTCAAGTGCTTTGTTTGCTATTGACTTGTGTGATGTCATAATACCCAGATAAAAAGAGCTCTTTTAGCTCTTTGGCAAGGAATTAAAAAAAAAAAAACAAAACAATTTTTTAAAAATGAATCGTTCCACTGTCAGGAAAAAATGCTCTGGGGGGAGTTCTACTCAAGCATATTATACCCTACTGATATCATATTTGTCATCCAATAAATACTACTATTCAGGTGAACAACACTAATGTAATGTCTACTAATACTGATGGTGGGAGAAAGTAATCCTCGTTTTCCTAGACTCAGTTGCCAACATCTGTAAACATCAGCAACACCTAATAATATTATGTGTCTTTGCTACTTTGAAATCATTATCTGCTCTTCTAAATCCTTCAGGTGCTATTTACAACTGTTTAGTTTCCTGTAGTGTGACCTACTGTTCCAACTGAAGGTAAGTGATTTTTTTAATTGAGTCATGGAACAGAAACAGGGTTTCTTTAGCGTTAGCATACAATGCAGTATCACTGATGAGAAAGTTCATCTTCTGGCATCGCCTGCAGTCTTGGTTCAGGAAGACAAAAATCCCCGGTCAACCGTTGTTAGTATATTGCCACATAGGAACAAAAAAAACAACCTTCCTTTGGCAAGCAAAGGAGCAAACACAATGGAACTCCAAAGAAGTTCTAAATTGACCTAAAGGAGTCACATTTTAATATCTTATCTGTTATAACTCTGAAAGCTTGTCCCACATACTATCGAGCATTTGGCTGAATGTAATAAAAAGGAATTAACCAAGAAGCACAGTATATTAACAAACACACAACATAAGAAACATGTATATAGTAAATACATACTGTTCTTCTTGATGCCTTGTTCCCGTTGTTATTCAAGTGATTCATGTTGTACTATGAAACATAATCACTTGTTCCAGATTAAAGTCTTTAATTGTGCAACAGCTGTTCATGTTCCACTCCACATCACGATGAAGTGTACAGCATGGCAGCCCACTGGAACAAGCAGGTCATACAGCAGGCATTTGCTGATTTGTTTCTAGTGAGAATTTATTAGCTGTTGTTTTGACTACTTTTTGCTTTTCACAAACAATCGGATACTTTACTGCATTCAATATATGTTTCTGAATACAAAACTATGCAAATAATTTCCTGAAGTTGCAAAATGATAACGTACTACTCTAAGCAGGATATGAGGCTAAAGTAGCCTAGGTGAATTAAAAAGGTCCTTGCAACCCAAACTGGTTACTTCTTATAGGGTATGTCCACCTAAAAATTATTTGGAGCATAATTACTCGCCAGCATAATTTTCTCCAGTGATCCTGGAGGTACCCTAAACTGTGGCTGTAAGGGCTAGTTTACACTTGCTTCAAAACAAGGCATCGGACATGCTTTATTAAAGCTCTCTGAAAGCCAGTTAAAGCACCTATCATTAAATAAAATGGTTAGCTTACAGTCCTGTTTAAAACTTGCTTTTACTTTGCTTTGGCTTCGCTTCAAAAATTATAACCTATGTCGCTTTAGTGGTGCTTCAGAACATCTTGAAAGCCTCCATAAAAGTCCATGACAAAGCTTGCTTGAAGCATCATCGATGCACCACCGAAGCATCACCAAAGCACCGTCAAAGCATCAAAAACACATCAAAAAAGCGGTAGGCGCTTTAATGTGCGTTGAAGTTGAAGCAAGTGTAAATGAGCCCTTAGGGCTAGTTAAAGCAGGCTTTGTTAAAGCTCTCTGAACGCCAGTCAAAGCCCCTGTCACTAAAAACAATGGTTAGCTTACAGTCCTGTTTACACCTTGCGTTTGCTTTGGCTTTGCTTCAAAAATTATACCCCATGTCACTTTAGTGGTGCTTCAAAGCGTCTTCAAAGCCTCCATAGAACTCTATAGCAAAGCTCGCTTGTAGCACCTGCAGCTTTTGAGAGGCTCTAATTCAGCTTTAGCTTCGCTTTGTTTTGAAGAAATTGCAGGTATGAGATATCCACACACAAGCAGGGCATTTGTCAAGTTTCAACAAAGCTTCAAAAGAGCATCACAGAAGCATCACCGACGCTGCACCGCAGCATCAACAAAGCTTAATCGAAGCACCCCCAAAGCATCAAAAACACATCATAAAAGCATGTTGAAGCGGTAGGCGCTTTAATGTGTGTTGAAGCCAAAGCAAGTGTAAGGACTAGTTTACACTTGCTTCAAAACAAGGCTTCGGACACTCTTTGTAAAAGCTCTCTGAACGCCAGTCAAAACCCCTGTCACTAAATAAAATGGTTAGCTTACAATCCTGTTTACACCTTGCATTTGCTTCGCTTCAGTTCAAAAATTATACCCTATGTCGCTTTAGTGGTGCTTTAAAGCGTCTTCAAAGTCTTCATAGAACTCTATGACAAAGCTCACTTGAAGCACCTGTGGCTTTTGAAAGGCTTTAATTCAGCTTTAGCTTCGCTTTGTTTTGGAGAAATTGCAGGTATGAGATAACCACACACACACGGGGCATCTGTCAAGCTTCAACTAAGCTTCAACAGAGCATCACGGAAGCATCACCAACGCTTCACCGAGGCACCCCCAAAGCTTCATCAAAGCACCACCGAAGCATCAAAAACACATCATAAAAGCATGTTGAAGTGGTAGGCAATTTAATGTGTGTTGAAGCCAAAGCAAGTGTAAATGAGCCCTAAGAGCCCTAAGTACAACTAAACTATAGAATGGGTAAAATAAGTATTGAACATGTCACCATTTTTCTAGGTAAATATATTTCTAAAGGTGCTATTGACATGAAATGTTCACGCCAGTAACAACCCATGCAATCTATACATACAAAGAAACCAAAACAAATTCGTTCAAAAATTAAGTTATGTGTAATAAAATGGAATGACACAGGGAAAAAGTATTGAACATGCTAACTGAAATTGAATTAATACTTCATACAAAATCCTTTGTTGGTATGACAGCTTCAACATGCCTCCTGTATGGAGAAACTAGTCACATGCATTGCTAAGGTGTGATTTTGGCCCATTCTTCCACACAGTTTTAAAATCTTGAAGGTTCCGTAGGCCTCTTCTATGAACTCTGATCTTTAGTTCTTTCCATAGATTCTCTCTTGGATTCAAGTCAGGTGATTGACTGGGCCATTCAAGTAGCTTGATTTTCATTCTTTGAAACCAATTGAGATTTTCCTTGGCTTTGTGTTTGGGATGATTGTCTTGCTGAAATGTCCACCCTCATTTCATTTTCATCATCCTGGTAGATGGCAGCAGATTTTTCTCAAGAATGTCTTGATACATTTTTCCATTCATCCTTCCTTCAAAGACATAAAGTTTTCCAGTACCGTATGCTGAAAAACAGCCCCACCACACCATGATGCTCCTAAATCCAAAGTTCACTGTTGGTATGGTGTTTTTGGGGTGATGTGCAGTGCCATTTGACCTCCAAACATGGTGTGTATTGAGGCATCCAAAGAGTAAAATTTTGGTCTCATCTGACCAGACTATATTTTCCCAGTATTTCACAGGCTTGTCTAAATGTTGTGCAGCAAACTTTAAATGAGCTTCAACGTGCTTTTTCTTCAGCAATGGATTCTTGCGTGGTGAGCGTGCATACAGGCCATGGCGGTTGAGTGCATTACTTACAGTCAGGTCCATAAATATTGGGACATCGACACAATTCTAATCTTTTTGGCTCTATACACCGCCACAATTATGGAATTGAAATGAAACGAACAAGATGTGCTTTAACTGCAGACTTTCAGCTTTAATTTGAGGGTATTTACATTTAAATCAGGTGAACGGTGTAGGAATTGCAACCGTTTGTATATGTGCCTCCCACTTTTTAAGGGACCAAAAGTAATGGGACAGATTAACAATCATCCATCAAACTTTAACTTTTTAATACTTGGTTGCAATTCCTTTGCAGTCAATTACAGCCTGAAGTCTGGAATGCATAGACATCACCAGACGCTGGGTTTCATCCCTGGTGATGCTTTGCCAGGCCTCTACTGCAACTGTCTTCAGTTTCTGCTTGTTCTTGGGGCATTTTCCTTTCAGTTTTGTCTTCAACAAGTGAAATGCATGCTCAATCGGATTCAGGTCAGGTGATTGACTTGGCCATTGCATAACATTCCACTTCTTTCCCTTAAAAAACTCTTTGGTTGCTTTCGCAGTATGCTTTGGGTCATTGTTCATCTGCACTGTGAAGCGCCGTCCAATGAGTTCTGAAGCATTTTGCTGAATATGAGCAGATAATATTGCCCGAAACACTTCAGAATTCATCCTACTGCTTTTGTCAGCAGTCACATCATCAATAAATACAAGAGAACCAGTTCCACTTATCTGTTTTGGTTTCTTTGTATGTATGGATTGCATGGGTTGTTACTGACATGTGGTGAAAATGTCATGTCAATAGCATGTTTAGAAATATATTCACCACCAGGCTGTGAAAATCCCCAGCAGTTCTCCTGATGGAAGGCTAACGGTTTCACGGACATCCACTCTTTTTACCCCCACTAGGATAATATAATTTGAGGCTCTATGCTCCTCTCATGATATCCCGTTACGCGAACACTACAGCTACCTACAGATTCGCCATTTTCTCCAGGGGCTTAGAAAATTTCGACCGACCCCTTATACTTTGACCCCCTTTGAGAACTTCTGCAGACCCCAAACCTCGGGTTTAATATCACTGATTTATTCCTCTATTAATACCTCTAAAAAAAACACCGACACGGCCCTATCACCTTCAATGGGAAAGGGAACTAGGAAAACAGCTAGATCCGGAGGACTGGCAGGTCATGACTTTAGCGATATCTAAATGCTCAAAGAGCGTCATCTTTTTAGAAAATGACCATAAGGTACTGTACAGGTGGTACTACACACCGGCTAGACTGGCCCGTTTCATTCCAGCCTACTCCCCCCTGTGTTTCCGAGGGTGCTCCCAGGAGGGCACACTGACGCACATCTGGTGGACCTGTCCGAGGGTTCGCAGGTTATGGATCAGAGTTTACTCCCTCCTCCGAAACATACTCCATGCTGACCTCAAAAAAGATCCATACGAAGCACTTCTCTGCAACCCAGTTACAGAACTGCTTCGCCCGAAGTGCCAACTGGCTCTGCATCTCTTTACTGCAACCAAACTAACGATAGCTAGGGCATGGAAGACACAGGCACTAAGTTTTGAGGCAGTTAAGAATCGCATGGACGATATAATGGACGATATAATGGTCGAAAAGCTGACTGCTGTCCTTTCAGACACTCATGATAAGTTCTTGAAGGTATGGAGACCATGGGTCGAGTATACTAAACCCACCAGATTTGATACCACCCTTCTTCGGATTTAATGCACTCTTGCTCCCCACCGCGGGACCCACCCTCCCCCCTTTTTTTTTGCTCTTCTCTCCTTATCTCCTATTCCTTACTGCTCCCTTCTTAGCTAATCTCAACCCCTAGTTCTTCTTTAACCTCCCTCTCAATACTCTTCCTTCTCAGTTGCACCTAAGAATCCATCTGGCCACCGGGCATAGCCTTGGATGAGATGGTTACATGGATAGATACTCAGGACTATTTACAGTTAGGCCCCTGTTGAGACAAACTCTTTAAGTATTTGATCAAAATCGGACGCGGTCCTACGGGCATTCCTGAAACCTTAGTGTGTCCAACCACTTTCATCTTTCCAACGTACAACTGTTTTCAGCTTTTGTTATATTCTTATTATTCATACAGAAAGTATGGAATAAGCTCAGGCAGATACAGGCTATAGAGGGGTTTACCAGCTATAGCCTTGTCTATCGGTGAGATGCTTTAACAAGCCTGGGAGACATTGAAACAAATAGGGGAGTTGGAGCGATTGATGTGTTTCTTCGGGTGAAAGAGGCAGACCTCATGAGTGGTGGTATGTGTAGAAGAAGCCTGGGGCAAACGGTGGCACGTATCCTAACCTTATTGTACATTGTGAGTTGTGGGCACAGTTGGCAAGTAAAGGCGCAAAATTGCTGGGCATTCCTATGTACCCATTATGTAGATGGCAGGAGGTGATAATTGATAAAGTCCATCAAAAGTCTATGTGGGGAAAACAAGGGGACTAAATAAAACGTTCAAACAAGTATTTCGAAGTCCACACTAATGGCTGCCTTCCTGGAAGAGCTGAACCTAAGCCCCAATAATCTGCAAAAGAACACAAGGAGAGGAGGCGCCTCTAAGTGCAGTATTAAAACCAATTTTAATAAAAACTCTGTGCAAAACACTCACATTTTGTAGATTAACATTAAGCATGTAATGTAACTAGAAGTCCAGGAGGAGAGGGGTCCGTCAGGTCTGTCACTAACTGGCGCTGAGTCCTGCTGTGCGTGCGGCTGTGCCCGAACACCGCTAAAGCCGGCCGCGGTGATGGGGTTCCAAAGCGAGGCCTGAGACGCTGATGGAAAGCAGGCGCGGAGCTGTGACGTCACTGGGATGCGACGCGTTTCGTGAGCGTGCAGGCTACGATAGCACGGTAGCCGCGCTCCTTCATCAAAGCTGCAGAGGGATCGTGGAAGTGATTTAAGAAGAGAATGGGGGCGGGGACATTTGGAGCTTGGCAGAGAAGCAGTCCAGGAACGCTGTTATTTAGTCATCCAGCCCTGAGGACAGGACACGACTGGGCTGACTATGCACCCCCAATAGCTTGAAAGTGGAGACAGAAAATCAAAATCACAGATTCAGTTTTTTTTAACGTAACAGTGCTTTATTAAGCTGAAAAAAAAATGAAATATAGCATGAATTATTTAATCAGCTAAGTATTTAAGCAATGCACAAAATTCACAATAACATTCATTTGCAAATGGTTAGAAATGTTTTTTACTATCATTGCTAATACTGTAAGTTACAAGCGTAGGTCCTTCACATGAAACGGTTTCGTATGTATTCCCGGTACGTGAGCATGTCCTCTTTCCCCAGTGGCTGCATGATACCTCTGCCTGCTTGGATGTGAGCATGAAAAATATCCACTGACTTTCGGTCAACCTTAGGAGGTGTCACTTCATATATGTTGTCCTGGGAAAAGGATGAAATGCAGTTCCTGTAGAAAATCCAAAGATCAAAAAATTAATTAAAATGTATAAAAAGATGCATTTACAGTGAATTGCAAAATCATAGAAGGTAAAAAGCCCATTATTTGAATGTGTAGAAAATAATAATGAAAAATATAAATGCATATATATTAATCAGCACTAAAGTGACTTAGTTCACCCTGCACCACTTCCAGAGCAACTGCCTTGTGTTTACATCAAGGTCCATACACACAAGATATGAAAATTGATGGAAAAATTTGTACGACGAGCTGTCTGCCCGATTTTTGGATCGTTAGTACGGTGCTTTAGACAGCCGATTTTGCTTTTTCGTCAGACAAAAGCTGGATTTGCAGACTATATATATATATATATATATATATCTCATTAGTACGAAAAAAATCATAAGAGCAATACTACGCATGCTCAGAAGCGAAAGAATACATACAAAACGATTCAACACATTACATCACTTCTGACGTTGTATTTTGTCGTGAGAAAATTTTCGTATTGTGAGTAACCTCTTCATTTTCGACATGAGACTAGCATGCCACAAAAAACGGACGTTCGGTCGCCTGAAAATCTAAGCGTGTGTACAAGGCTTTAGAGAATAGAGGCCTGAAAAGAGCAGCAGCAGGCTGAAAAGGTTATTTCCCTGCTCCCTGTCAGCACATATGAAGTACAGATTGGCTTTGTGCCCTTCCTTCCCAGCCTGATCACTGCTGTACAGGGAATTAAACAAGGCTGAGATCAAGTCAAATTCAGGTGATTATACTAGCTGAATTTAAAATACATTTAATTTTTTTGTAAGCATATAACTGCCTTCATTAGTGTTCAACAACCAATTATAAATCATAAATTTTACTGAAATCAAATGAGCACAGGATGAAGTCTGAAAGAGTGTTATAGGTTGCCACACCTAAAAATGAAGAGCTTTTTTGACTAAGGCCAATAGTCTTTTAAACCTGTAAGTGCAAACAACCCCTGTGGTCATTCTATAATATAGTGCACGTTTGCAATAGAAAATGCAGTCATAATGTCATCCTCTCTGTCTGTGTTTTTTAGCTGTGTTACGAACCGTAAGTGATACACCCTGTTGTGGACCCTGAACCCTCTTTGGAACAGTGAGCAAGTTACTCTTATAAATGCAAAGGTTGCATAACAATAATGTATGTAGTAATCTTCCAGAAAAATGTTCGGGCTATAGGAAATTCGAATAAGTAATGGTGATATAATTCCTACATTTTCTAAAGCAGACAAAAGAAAATTCACACCACTAGCAATAAGTTACTGAATTTAAAAATACACATAAATTCGCTATCAGCAGTACATGACCACATTAACTCAAACTACAACAAATCACACAGAGGTGTGCATTTTTAAAATTCACTTTACTTAGTGGCCTACTTGCATTTCCGTACATTTTGTCTTATTGAAAATTATAACATGACAGTGCTGGGTATTGTTAAAGAGCTGTGTTTTTCTTATAGTTATATGCATAACCAGCACATAAATCTAATCAACATCCTTATTTCATTCATAACAACTTTGACATGCCAGTCCAAGCCCATTTGGCTCAAGATAATGAAACAATCTTTATGCTCTTTCCAAAATGTAATTTCTGTTGTAATAGCAGGAAGCTTTCCTATTACTTTTATATCAGCTAGCATAATAACACTAGCTAAGTGACTAAAAGTATAATTTCATACAGAAGTGAGCAGGAATTATATAATCCTGCTCAAACTTTCCTTGCTGTAAAGCAAAACAGATTTTATTTGTCCTGACTAGCAGACATGGTGGACCAGACTCTTAAATATAAAAAATGTATGCTGGCACCACTACACTATGAACAAAAAGTAATGAATGAAAGTTTGTGAACCCTTCAATTAAAACTCCAGGTCCTTAGCAAGAATATTAAACTGTAAACTCCTTCTGGGTCAGGGTTGCTCTCAATTAGGAATGATCCACTTTCAAGACTTTCAAAAGCATAGGTAGCTGGGCCCTGCCATGCAGAACATTCAACAAAGCAAAAAAGAAATGCTTGGGAGATGCCTTTGAACTGTATCTGGGATTAAGGAACAGTATGAATTGCATAAACAGCATTAGCAACACCGTATTCTGGCCTCACATGTTTATGTAATTAAATAGATATGTAATTTGTTTTTGAATTATTATATTTAGTTTGGCTCAAATACACCAGCACTCCAATCTGACTCATTGCAAGTTGAAAAAAATGCTTTTTAGGTAGTTTTAGCTGCAAAACCAATTTTTTTTATCCAGCAGTAATAGTTGAGAATTGAATGATGCAAGTAGCAGCCTCAACAGATCCAAAACTATAGAAAGTTTATTCATAAAAAAATTAAGCTAAAGCCTTCAGCTTTGTACAAACTGGCTATTGACAAAACCATTTAATAGTATAGCTTGTGAGCTTCTTTTTCTTTTTTCACTGCATTGTCTAAAGGGTTTAAAACATTTTCAGTGCACAAAAACACTTAAAAAGCACAACTACATTTACTTAACCCCCTCCTATCTTCAATTACTCCTAAATTATTAAAACTATAGACTTCGGGTATGTGTTTGGTAGAAATAGGTGTTAGGACCATATGCAATCACTTGAAAAGGCTAAACATAGGAAGAGATGAAGGATGTTTTATGTTGCAAAATAAAAGAGAAGGTGAATTGTGATAATAGCCACAAATAGTGCACAGTGAATGGACAGTGCGTAAGCAGCCTAGTTAGGCTGCAAAACAAGAGGGGGAGACAAGACAGGTTTTACCTTGAAATAAATATTGGAATTTATAACTTGAGGGAAATAGTAACACATTTTGTACAGTCGCTGTACATTGGAGCTCCAGATGGCAGTGGACAACAACTGCCATATGGAACAGCAAAAAAACAGACACAAAGGGTACAACCACCTAGTGCATTATCCACTTGCCCTCCGAAAGATTTACCCCTCTTCATGATCAGGCCATTTTTTGAAATACGGCACTGTGCTATTTTAACTGACAATTGACTTTCTAATGCACGTAGGGACCTTATGCACCTGTTAGAAGACCTTCCCTGATTGCACGGGACAAGGCGAGGCATTTCCACTACACACAAGCTAATAAGTGCTGCAGGTACTTAGCGCAAGTCATACACCGGAGACAGAGCACTCAAGCTATCTTCTCACTTCTTCTAATAACAAAACATACAAGAATTCAGAAAATGTTTTTGAATTCCACCAATTGCATTCCTTCCTTTATCGCCTCCATCAGGTCTTTCTGCCTCTGACACCTCAGATTTATCCAATATGTATCGCCCTACCCACGATTTTGGATAACGCCTTTTGAAGCGTCAATTAATACTACTGAATTTTTACATGTCATCAAACACCTCAAAAATGGCAAGAGCCCAGGTGGGTTTACACCCAGATTCTATAAAACGTTTGCCCCTCTCCTAGCCTCAATTATGGCGTAGACATTTGAGGCATCAGATGATACCCAACCTCTACCGCCCCCAGCTACTCCAGGCTCAGATTGCAGTCATACCTAAACCATGGAAGGACCACTTGAGCTGTGGAAATTATACACCTATTTCACTCCTAAATGCCAAACTCAAATTGCTCTCAAAAGTCATTGGGAATCGTGTTGCCCCTCTGCTCCCGAAACTGATCCATAATGATCAGGTTGGTTTTATTCCAGGTCGCGAATCTATGGATAACACAACCAAAATGCTTCATCTAATCTTCTATACTCACAATAAACATATCCCTACCTGTTTACTAGCATGTGGTGCCGAAAAAGTGTTTGAACAGGTCGATTGGTTCTTCCTCCGGTTAACCCTACAACAGGTTGGTCTGGGACCTAAGTTGCTTCCTAAGATTATGTCCTTATATTCTGCTCCCTCAGCTAGGGTGCTGGTTAATGGGGCGCAATCTGAGCCATTTCACTAGGCAGGGTTGCCCCTTGTCCCCTTTATTGTTTGCCATATCTATAGAACATTTGGCACAGGCTGTTAGGAAAAAACGACTCAATCCACAGTATCCTCACCCCCACAGCTCACCGCACGTTATCTCTATATGCGGGTGACTTGTTGTTATACATTACACAACCGCATATTAGTATTCCCTCCTTCTAACATAAGCTTAAGAGATTTGGTTCCTTTAGTAACTTTAAATTGAACATTACTAAAACTGAGGCATTAAACATCTCTTTACCCGCTCAAGTATTATCCACAGTCCAAAACAATTTATCCCTTCATTGGCAGGCCAAATCGATTAAATATCTAGGGACGGAGATACCACGTGACATGCATGGCCTTTACTCCTTGAACTTCAGTTCCCTATTGACCAAAATACGTCGATCCTTAGAAGCCTGGCACCACCTTAAAATACCATGGTTTGGAAGCGTTGATATCCTCAACATGGACATTCTTCTTAGGGTACTGTACTTATTCCAGGCACTTCCTATATCCCTCCTGACAACTTTCTTCCACACCCTACGCTCCTTGGCAATTAAGTTCTCGTGGCAGCACCCATCCAGATTAAAATATAAAATATTATGCTCTCACAAACTTGATGGAGGTATCAGTTTACCAGATTTTGAAGTTTATCATGCTGCGACCACGTTCTCTAGATTGCTGGAATGGTTCCCTCCGTCCGTTAACTAAACCCTTCACAATGGTGGAGCAGGATATGGTGCCAGTTGACCTTCGTGCCTTGTCGTGGGGATACAGCTCTAAATTTCGCACCCTGACGATGATCTCCCCTTTACCTTTAGCAACGTTGTGTCTTTGGTTTTACTGTTGGGAGCAATATGCTCTGTTTATGGACTCCAGTCCATTAACTTCCTTTCTTGACAATCCAGCACTCCTTGACAGCACTGGACATCACGGCATACGGTACTTATGATAGGGACTCATGACCCACAGCTCAAACATTTGTGCATTCTGCATTTCTGCATCAGGTTTCTTTAGACCACCTATGGGGGGTCCCTCCTATTCTACTGACTGGCTGACAAACCTAGGCTTTTCAAAGTATTGGTAATCCGTATATACAGTGGGGCAAAAAAGTATTTAGTCAGCCACCGATTGTGCAAGTTCTCCCACTTAAAAAGATGAGAGAGGCCTGTAATAGTCATCATAGGTATACCTCAACTATGAGAGACAAAATGTGCAAACAAATCTAGACAATCATATTGTCTGATTTTTGAAAGAATTTATTTGCAAATTATGGTGGAAAATAAGTATTTGGTCAATATCAAAAGTTCATCTCAATACTTTGTTATATATCCTTTGTTGGCAATGACAGAGGTCAAACGTTTTCTGTAAGTCTTCACAAGGTTGTCACACACTGTTGCTGATATGTTGGCCCATTCCTCCATGCAGATCTCCTCTAGAGCAGTGACGTTTTGGGGCTGTCGCTGGGCAACACGGACTTTCAACTCCCTCCAAAGGTTTTCTATGGGTTTGAGATCTGGAGACTGGCTAGGCCACTCCAAGACCTTGAAATACTTCTTACGAAGCCACTCCATCGTTGCCCAGGTGCTGTGTTTGGGATCATTGTCATGCTGAAAGACCCAGCCACGTTTCATCTTCAATGCCCTTGCTGATGGGAGGAGATTTGCCCTCAAAATCTCACAATACATGGCCCCATTCATTCTTTCATGTACACGGATCAGTCGTCCTGTTCCCTTTGCAGAGAAACAGCCCCAAAGCATGATGTTGCCACCCCCATGCTTCACAGTAGGTATGGTGTTCTTTGGTTGCAACTCAGCATTCTCTCTCCTCCAAACACGACGAGTTGTGTTTCTACCAAACAGTTTTACTTTGGTTTCATCTGATCATAGGACATTCTCCCAATCCTCTTCTGGATCATTCAAATGCTCTCTAGCAAACCTCAGACATGTACTGGCTTAAGCAGGGGGACACATCTGGCACTGCAGGATCTGAGTCCCTGGCGGCGTAGTGTGTTACTGATGATAGCCTTTGTTACGTTGGTCCCAGCTCTCTGCAGGTCATTCACTAGGTCCCCCCCGTGTGGTTCTGGGATTTTTGCTCACCGTTCTTGTGATCATTTTGACCCCATGAGGTGAGATCTTGCATGGAGCCCCAGATCGAGGGAGATTATGAGTGGTCTTGTATGTCTTCCATTTTCTAATTATTGCTCCCACAGTTGATTTCTTCACACCAAGCTGCTTGCCTATTGCAGATTCAGTCTTCCCAGCCTGGTGCAGGTCTACAATTCTGTTTCTGGTGTCCTTCGACAGCTCTTTGGTCTTCACCATAGTGGAGTTTGGAGTGTGACTGTTTGAGGTTGTGGACAGGTGTCTTTTATACTGATAACAAGTTCAAACAGGTGCCATTAATACAGGTAATGAGTGGAGGACAGAGGAGCCTCTTAAAAAAGAAGATACAGGTCTGTGAGAGCCAGAAATCTTGCTTGTTTGTAGGTGACCAAATACGTATTTTCCACCATCATTTGCAAATAAATTCTTTCAAAAATCAGACAATGTGATTGTCTGGATTTGTTTCCACATTTTGTCTCTCATAGTTGAGGTATACCTATGATGACAATTACAGGCCTCTCTCATCTTTTTAAGTGGGAGAACTTGCACAATTGGTGGCTGACTAAATACTTTTTTGCCCCACTGTATGTCTAGACAGATTCAAAGATCACTTATAGCTTTTGAGGGATTGTGTAGTCTCTCTCAGATTCCTTGTCACACCTTATCTTTGATTCATAGAGCAATCCTTTCCCATACCCATAGCACATTGCCCACCTATACAAGGCTATGGTCCAGGGATCTGGGGACAGAGATTCCATTAGGTGACTGGCACACCTCTTTTACAATTACACACAAATCTTCAATCTCCAGCTACACGTAGGAGAATAATAATAATAAATTACTCTCTAGGTGGTATAGGGACCCAGTTGCTATCAACAGAATTTTTCCAACCCCCCTTAAAACCTGCTGGTGCTGAGAATGACATGGTATGGCTCAGGAGGAGGGGGCACTTGTTCGCCCCCCCTTTCCTGGCCTGCCGGGCTGTATGCTAGGATAGGGGTCTGGAATGGATTTTGTGGGGACCCCACACCATTTGTTTTTTTACACTTTGGCATGGGGGTTCCCCGCAAAATCCATACCACACCCAAAGCTCTCAACCCCCAGGCACTATATTTTAAAAAATTTTTCATTTTTATTGTTTCACCTTAAGCATCATTAGGCGCCATTTTTTGCGATACAGCACTGCGTCACTTTAACTGAGAATCGCGCAGTCGTGCGACATTGTACCCAAACAAAATTGACGTCCTTTTTTTCTCACAAATAGAACTTTCTTTTGGTGGTATTTGATCACCTCTGCAGTTTTTATTTTTTGGCTATAAAACAAAAAAGAGCAACAATTTTGAAAAAAAACAATATTTTTACTTTTTGCTATAATAAATATCCCCAAAAATGTAACTTTTTTTTTTATCAGTTTAGGCCAGGGGTCTCAAACTTGTGGCCCTCCAGCTGTTGCCAAACTACAATTCCCATGAGGCATTGCAAGGCTGACAGTTACAAGCATGACTCCCACAGGCAGAGGCATGATGGGACTTGTAGTTTCGCAACAGCTGGAGGGCCGCCAGTTTGAGACTCTGGTTTAGGCCGATATGTATTCTTTTACATATTTCTGGTAAAAAAAAAAAAAAAATTGCAATAAGCCTATATAGATTGGCTTGCACAAAAGTTATAGTGTCTACAAACTATGGGAAAGATTTATGGCCTTTTTATTATTATTATTTTTTTTACTAGTAATAGCGGTGATCTGCGATTTTTTGTGGTACTGCGACATTGCGGCGGACTGATTGGACACGTTTGACACATTTTTTGGGCCATTAACATTTATTCAGCAATCAGAGCTATAAAAATGCACTGATTACTGTGTAAATGTCACTGGCAAGGAAGGGGTTAACACTAGGGGGTGATTAAGGGGTTAAATGGGTTCCCTAGTTAGTGTTTCTAACTGTATGGGGATAGGACTGACTGGGGGAGGAGACATATCGTTGTTCCTACTTACTAGGAACAAACAATATGTCTAGGGCTGCAACTAATGATTATTTTCATTATGGATTAGTTGGCCAATTATTGTTTCGATTAATCGATTAATAACCTTAAAAAAGGTGTGGTGTATAAATTTAGTTAATATGTAAAGTTTTAAAAAAAAGGCAATTTATTCTTAAATATCTATATGCAGTGGTAAATATAAATAACCAACTATATGGTTAGAGAGCAAAATCTCTAATCCACTCTGAGAACAACAGACAGAAGAGATATACTGTATATACTATTCGAGGTTGAATCTGGTAAATATCATCAGACTCAGAGATCTTTTTTTTAAAAAAAAAAAAGTTAAAGACTTTCAAACAGAACTGTAATATATTATATGCTGGCCATACAAAAACAATGTCTTCTTCGATTTTCGAATCATTAGTGGGGTCAAATCGACCTTTCTTTTTCAAACACAGTGACAGGAAAATTTAGAAATAATAGAAAACTGGTTGGTCAAAGGAATTTTCAGACGGTGTATGTGGTTTTCGTTCAGAAATTACATTCATTTTAAAACAGAAAGTTAAAAGCAAGTGAAAATTTCAAACAACATTCTTTCATTCATCGAATGTACAAAGATTTTTAATATGAATATTCTCATCTGAAAATTGATCCATGTGGCCAGCCAGCATAAGGCTCGGTAAACACCCATGCAGTTTGCTTTTGATCTGTTTCTACACTGCTTTTTGCTGTGCGTTAAGTACAGTATAGAGTGCCCCAATAGCAAGGTAAAGAAAACTTCTGCCTTTAGAACCGCTCACTTCCTGCCCAGGACTACATGTCCCATGAGGTATTGCTCCTCACACATTCACAAGTTCTCAGGCACTTACTGACATGTATGGATGATGTACTGAGCTGTATGTGTGCTGCACCGTATTTCCTGATATGTAAACAAACAATGCATTCTGTATGCAGGCCAACTAGTCGGCTGGCCGATTAATCGATTATGAAAATAGTAATCAACTAATTTCATAATTGATTAGTTGTCGAATAATCGATTAGATGTTTCAGCACTAAATATGTCTCCTCTCCCCTGACAGAACAGGGATTTGTGTGTTTTAACACACAAATCCCCTTTCTAGCTCTTGTTCCCGCAATTGCGGGTGGCTGGCGGCGATCGAGCCAGCTGGCCACGTGCATCGGGTCCCCCGATGGCTCCTAAAGGGGAAGACATACCCTATGGTGATTTGCGGGAATGTGCCACTTTGCCGACATATATCGGCGTGAGCCAGTCGGCAAGTGGTTAAAATCACTGCTCCTTTAAAAACAATCTTTTTTAAAAAAAAAAAAAATTAGCATTGATACATGTCCCCCAGGGCAGTACCCAGGCCCCTTATACTCTTTTTATGGCCAATAACTTGCATATAAGCTTTCGAAATGGGGACTTTTGATTTTTCATGTTTGGGTCCCAGAGAGTTTGCAGCTTGGGTCCAAAATTTTTCCCTGGTCGGGAGTTCTGGTGAGAACTGAACCGGGGGATGTTCGTTACATTACTAACGAAAGTCGGCCGGTTCAGCTTGTGTATCCAGCCTTAAACTATTACTATTATTATTATGCAAGTATGGGAAAACCACTACATTGCTATGCAAACTTAACCCCTTAGCGCACATATGTGGCCTCATCTTTGAGGGGTTATACCGGGGTGATGCATGCAGTTGCATGCATCACCCTAGTACCATTTTTAGAGCGGGCGGTTGGCCCTTTAGTGGTAACAACCGATGTGACTAAAAGCCGCTCGGTTGTTATCCCACAGGCGTGGGAGGATACATCTCCCCCTCCTGTCGCTGTTCTTGGTCCGCCCGTCCCACCGGGAGACCCGATCCGCAACCCGGGACTTCTGACGCTGAGAGAGACTGAATCAAAGCCAGAAACGGCTTTGTTCCAGTCTCCTATATGTAAACACAGAAGAGACGTCACAACGTCACTTCCGGTTTACTCGGCTGCCAATGGTGCCGAATTTTAAAAAACTACAGTATTCAGAATCGCCATTTTTGATGATCTGAATACTTTGAAATGCAAAGGAGGGATCTGGGGTTTTTTAGACCCCCGAACTCTCCATAAAGAGTACCTGTCACCACCTATTACTGTCACAAGGGATGTTTACATTCCTTTTGACAGCAATAAAAATTATCAACATTTTTTTCTTTACAGAGACAATGTAAAAAAATCAAAATAAATAAAATAAATAAGAAAAAACAGTTTTTTTTTTTTAAAGCTCCCTGTCCCCACGAGCGTGTGCATGTAAGTCGCGCCCGCATATGTAAACGGTGTTCAAATCACACATGTGAGGTATGGCTGCGATCATCAGAGTGAGAGCAATAATTCTAGCACCAGACCCCCTCTGTAACTCTAACCTGGTAACCGCTAAAAATGTTTAAAGCATCGCCTATGGAGATTTTTAGGTACCATAGTTTGTCACCATTCCACGAGTGTGCACAATTTCAAAGCATGACATGTTAGGTATCTATTTACTCAGCATATCATCATATATATATATATATATATATATATATATATATATATATATATATATAAATTGGGCTAACTTTACTGTTTAGTTTTTTTTTTAAATTCATGAAAGTGTCTTTTTTCCAAAAAATTGCGTTTAAAAGACCGCTAACCAATAAATACGGATTTTACCTTGCAAGCAACAAATGTCGGAAATAGGCTAATGCTGCGTACACACGGCTGGTTTTCCCGTCAGAATAAACTCTGATGGTTTTTTTCGACGGAGTTACGACGGAGTTCCGCTGAAATGGACTTGCCTACACACGATCACACCAAAGTCCGATAGTCTAGAACGCGATGACGTACGACGGGACTAGAAAAAGGAACTTCAATAGCCAATAGATGCCCTTGCGTCATTTTTGGTCCGTCGGAACAGCATACAGATGAGTGGTTTTCCCAATAGGAACTGATTCCGTCGGAAAGATTTGAAACATGTTCTATTTCTAGGTCCGTCAGAATTTTCGAAAGAAAAAGTCAGATGAAGCCCACACACGATCAGAATGTCCGATGGAATGATTCTGTCGGACCTTTTCTGCCGGAAAGTCCGGTCGTGTGTACGCGGCATTAGGCATGAAAGGGATAAATTAGACAAGTTTACATACATGGCTAGGAGATCCACTTTAAATAATACTATCTTATATGGAGAAGAGCCTTCAAAAATGTGAATGACCTATGATGCCATTTCATTTATTGTAAACTTGTAGGTGTAATTGTATTAGACAGAGAATTACAAAACATGTTTGCTATAAATCACATTTAAACTGAAAAGCCATAGTGACTAAAAGCTCAGATACATTAAAAATAATAGGATCTTTCCCAGCTGAATGCTGTTGGTATGTGTAATTATGGCAAATGTTGTAGAGGCTGAAATATGTTTGGAGTTAAACAAGTGCAAGAAACATTATACAATAAGTTAAATGTAAACAGCACACCGTTGTCTAAATGTTGCTGTCAAGTGTAATTATATAATATATATATATATATATATATATATATATATATATATATATATATATATATATATAGTGGCAGAGCGTTGCCCTGCCAGAGTCTAGAAGGAGGTTGTGACCCAGAATTCCCAACCGGACGGGTTGAGGGGCTCCAAGGAGCTTGTAACATGAAGCGGAAACTGGCCTTTCAGTTTCCTCAGAGTTTTGCAAAGTCCACTTTGGGACCTGGAGCTCGGGGATTTCTGAGAGATCCAGGTGGGATGAAATCCCCAGTCCTGGGTCCTGATTTTGAAAACAGCCAGCATACTGATTGGTCAGGTGTGTGCTGAGCTTTTAGTAACCGCAGTTCTGGGCTCCACCCCGGCAGATAGAAAGTCTGAGTACCAGGAGTCAGGAGGGCTCCACGGGGGAGCCAGTGCAGCAAGAGGCTGCTATCTATATGCACCAAGGTGGTCAGGGAAGCAGTCTGTACGAGACAGATAAGGGCCTGGAGTGTAAGGCCAGAGCAGCAGTGCTGCAAGTGAGAGCCAACTAGGCTGAATGTCATTTTGTTGTTGGAAAAAGGAATGCTGAAATCCCCTGTGAGGGAAACCTATGTTTGTTTGCTAAACTTGCTTTTAATAAAAATGGCCAAACAAAGCTCTTAAAAAGAAGAACCAGCGAGTGGCGGTGTCCTTAAAGCTCTACATTTGATGCTAGTCCTTTACAATATATATATCTGTGTTTAGGTTTACACGTGTCAGTGTTATGTCATCTCTACAGCCTGCTATATTTAGAGAAATAACGATCTTTTGCCATGGATTTATCTTACTGACATGTGAACGTGTAATGTACTGTAATGTATCTGCTAGGCAGATGTGAATACATATTCAAGAGAATGTGTGTGTATATACGTTGATACAAAAAGTCTACACACCCCTGTTAAAAGGTCAGGTTTCTGTGATGTAAAATAATGAGACAAAGATAAATCATTTTAGAACTTTTCCCACCTTTAATGTGACCTATAAACTGTACAACTCAATTGCAAAACAAACAAATCTTTTAGAGGGGAGTATAGCCATCATTTAGACCGCCTCTGATTAACCTTAAATAAAGTTCAACTGTTCTAGTAGGTCTTTCCTGACATTTTCTTAGTCGCATTCTACAGCAAAGGAGAGCTGCAGATAGCAGGCTCCAGATGACAGAGGCACGTAAACTGACCACTGTGTGAGGCTCAGCAGCCATAATACACCGTGGTCAGTTTACAAAGGGGAGGGTAGAAACTGGCAGGATCAGCCAGGTTTTTTTTAGGTGTTACAGTGACTAATCTTAATTTAAGACGAGAGGAATTGGCATATAACCATATGGCACTGGTGGTTAGTCTCTAACTTATTTGAGCAGTCAGCTGAATATACTAGTGATACTGAGGAAAAACAAAATAATGTGATGGAGGATTTCTGAGTAAGGATTGAAGCGTAGGCTGGTGAGCGCAAACATGGAAATAGTATAAACCTTTTTTTTTTCTCTCTATTTGGGTGGGGCTATTTGAGGGTAAAGATATGTGTGTTTTGTATTTTTTGTTGTACAATGAAAAAATGGCTAAAAGTATTTGATTGACAAAAAATATTGCCACAAAACCTTCAGGCTTCTGCTAGAAAGCTGACCATGAAGAGGAACTTCATCTTTCAGCATGACAATGACTCAAAGCATACATCCAAATCAACAAAGGAATGGCTTCACCAAAAGAAGATCAACGTTTTGGAATGGCCCAGCCAGAGCCCAGACCTGAATCTGACCTGACCTTTTAACAGGGGTGTGTAGACTTTTTATATCCACTGTATATACAGTATCTCACAAAAGTGAGTACACCCCTCACATTTTTGTAAATATTTTATTATACCTTTTCATGTGACAATGCTGAAGAAATTACACTTTGATACAATGTAAAGTAGTGAGTGTACAGCTTGTATAACAGTGTAAATTTACTGTCCCCTCAAAATAACTCAACACACAGCCATTAATGTCTAAACCACTGGCAACAAAAGCGAGTCCACCCCTAAGTGAAAATGTCCAAATTGGGCCCAATTAGCCTTTTTCCCTCCCCAGTGTCATGTGACTTGTTAGTGTTACAAGGTATCAGGTGTGAATAGGGAGCAGGTGTGTTAAATTTGGTGTTATCGCTCTCACTCTCTCATACTGGTCACTGGAAGTTTAACATGGCACCTTAATGGCAAAGAACTCTGAGGATCTGAAAAAAAAAGAATTGTTGCTCTACATAAAGATGGCCTAGGCTATAGGAAGATTGCTAATATCCTGAAACTGAGCTGAAGCATGGTGGCCAAGACCATACAGCGGTTTAACAGGACAGGACAAAGAAATTGAGTGCACATGCTCAGCGTCATATCCCGAGATTGTCTTTGGGAAATAGACGTATGAGTACTGCCAGCATTGCTGCAGAGGTTGAAGGGGTGGGGGGTCAGCCTGTCAGTACTCAGACCACACACCACTTACTGCATCAAATCGGTCTGTATGGTTGACGTCACAGAAGGAAGCCTCTTCGAAGGATGATGCACAAGAAAGCCTGCAAACAGTTTATTGAAGACAAGCAGACTAAGGACATGGATTACTGGAACCATGTCCTGTGGTGTGATGAGATCAAGATAAACTTATTTGGTTCAGATGGTGTTAAGCGTGTGTGGCGGCAACCAGGTGAGGAGAACAAAGACAAGTGTGTCTTGCCTACAGTCAAGCATGGTGGTGGGAGTGTCATGGTCTGGGGCTGCATGAGTGCTGCCGCACTGGGGAGCTACAGTTCATTGAGGGAACCATGAATGTCAACATGTACTGTGACATACTGAAGCAGAACATGATCCCCTCCCTTCAGAGACTGGGCTGCAGGGCAGTATTCGAACATGATAATGACCCCAAACACACCTCCAAGATGACCACTGCCTTTCTAAAGAAGCTGAGGGTAAAGGTGATGGACTGGCCAAGCATGTCTCCAGACCTAAATCCTATTGAGCATTCTCAAATGGAAAGTGGAGGAGTGCAAGGTCTCTAACATCCACCAGCTCCTTAATGTCATCATGAAGGAGTGGAAAAGGACTCCAGTGGCAACCTTTGAAGCTCTGGTGAACTCCATCCCTAAGAGGGTTAAGGCAGTGCTGGGAAATAATGGTGGCCACACAAAATATTGAATCTTTGGGCCCAATTTGGACATTTTCACTTAGGGGTGTTCTCACTTTTGTTGCCAGCGGTTTAGACATTGATGGCTGTGTGTTGAGTTATTTTGAGGGGACAGCAAATTTACACTGTTATACAAGCTGTACACTCACTACTTTACATTGTAGCAAAGTGTCATTTCTTCAGTGTTATCACATGAAAAGATAATAAAATATTTACAAAAATGTGAGGGGTGTATTCACTTTTGTGAGATACTGTACATATATATATATATATATATATATATATATATATATATATATATATATATATGTACACACACATAACACATACACAGTGCCTTGAAAAAGTATTCATACCCCTTGAAATTTTCCACATTTTGTCATGTTACAACCAAAAATGTAAATGTATTTTATTGGAATTTTATGTGATAGACCAACACAAAGTTGGTGAAAAATTGTGAAGTGGAAGGAAAATGATAAATGGTTTCAAACATTTTTTACAAATAAATATCTGAAAAGTGCAGCATGCTTTTATATTCAGCCCCCTTTACTCTGATACCTCTAACTAAAATCTAGTGGAACCAATTGCCTTCCGAAGTCACCTAATTAGTAAATAGAGTCCACCTGTGTGGAATTTAATCTCAGTATAAATACAGTTGTTCCATAGAGCCCTCAGAGGTTTGTTAGAGAACATTAGTAAACAATCAGCATCATGAAGGCCAAGGAACACACCAGACAGGTTAGGGATAAAGTTGTGGAGAAGTTTAAAACAGGGTTAGGCTATATAAAAATATCCCAAGCTTTGAATAGCTCTCGTAGCACTGTCCAATCCATCATCTGAAAATGGAAAGAGTATGGCACAACTACCAACTTATCAAGACATGGCTGTCCACCTAAACTGACAGGCCAGGCAAGGAGAGCATAAATCAGAGAAGCAGCCAAGAGGCCCATGGTAGCTCTGGAGGAGCTGCAGAGATCCACAGCTCAGGTGGGAGAATCTGTCTACGGGACAACTATTAGTCGTGCACTCCACAAATCTGGCCTTTATGGAAGAGTGGAAAGAATAAAGCCATTGTTGAAAGAAAGCCATAAGAAGTCCTATTTGCAGTTTGCAAGAAGCCATGTGGGGGACACAGCAAACATGTGGAAGAGGGTGCCCTGGTCAGATGAGACCAAAATTGAACACTCTATATCCAATCTGACAGAGCTTGCGCTATTTTGCAAAGAAGAATGGGCAAAAATGTCACTCTCTAGATGTGCAAAGCTGGTAGAGACATACCCAAAAAGACTTGCAGTTGTAATTGCAGCAAAAGATGGTTCTACAAAGTATTGACTCAGGGGGGCTGAATACAAATGCACACCACACTTTTCAGAGATTTATTTGTAAAAAAATTTGAAAACCATTTATCATTTTCCATCCACTTCACAATTATGTGCCACTTTGTGTTGGTCTATCACATAAAATCCCAATAAAATACATTTACGTATTTGGTTGTAACATGACAAAATGTAGAAAATCTCAAAAGTAAAATCTCTACTTTTTCAAGGCACTGTAATATATATATATATATATATATATATATATATACAGTTGGGACGGAAAGTATTCAGACGCCCTTAAGTTTTTCACTCTTTGTTATATTGCAGCCATTTGCTAAAATCATTTAAGTTCATTTTTTCCTCATTAATGTACACACAGCACCCCATATTGACAGATAAAACACAGAATTGTTGACATTTTTGCAGATTTATTAAAAAAGAAAAACTGAAATATCACATGGTCCTAAGTATTCAGACCCTTTGCTGTGACACTCATATATTTAACTCAGGTGCTGTCCATTTCTTCTGATCATCCTTGAGATGGTTCTACACCTTCATTTGAGTCCAGCTGTGTTTGATTATACTGATTGGACTTGATTAGGAAAGCCACATATACCTGTCTATATAAGATCTTACAGCTCACAGTGCATGTTAGAGCAAATGAGAATCATGAGGTCAAAGGAACTGCCTGAAGAGCTCAGAGACAGAATTGTGGCAAGGCACAGATGTGACCAAGGTTACAAAAAAATGTCTGCTGCACTTAAGGTTCCTAAGAGCACAGTCGCCTCCATAATCCTAAATGGAAGATGTTTGGGTCAACCAGAACCCTTCCTAGATCTGGCCGTCCGGCCAAACTGAGCTATTGGTGGAGAAGAGCCTTGGTGAGAGAGGTAAAGAAGAATCCAAAGATCACTGTGGCTGAGCTCCAGGGATGCAGTCGGGAGATGGGAGAAAGTTGTAGAAAGTCAACCATCACTGCAGCCCTCCACCAGTCGGGGCTTTATGGCAGAATGGCCCGACGGAAACCTATTCTCAGTGCAAGACACATGAAAGCCCACATGGAGTTTGCTAAAAAAACCTGAAGGACTCCAAGATGATGAGAAATAAGATTCTTTGGTCTGATGAGACCAAGATAGAACTTTTTGGCCTTAATTCTAAGCGCTATGTGTGGAGAAAACCAGGCAGTGGTCATCACCTGTCCAATACAGTCCCAACAGTGAAGCATGGTGGTGGCAGCATCATGCTGTGGGGGTGTTTTTCAGCTGCAGGGACAGGATGACTGGTTGCAATAGAGGGAAAGATGAATGCAGCCAAGAACAGGGAAATCCTGGACAAAAACCTTCTCCAGAGTGCTCAGGACCTCAGACTGGGCCGAAGGTTTACCTTCCAACAAGACAATGACCCTAAGCACACAGCTAAAATAACGAAGGAGTGGCTTCACAACAACTCCGTGACTATTTTTGAATGGCCCAGCCAGAGCCCTGACTTAAACCCAATTGAGCATCTCTGGAGAGACCTAAAAATGGCTGTCCACCAACGTTTACCATCTAACCTGACAGAACTGGAGAGGATCTGCAAGAAGGAATGGTAGAGGATCCCCAAATCCAGGTGTGAAAAACTTGTTGCATCTTTCCCAAAAAGACTCATGGCTGTATTAGATCAAAAGGGTGCTTCTACTAAATACTGAGAAAAGGGTCTGAATACTTAGGACCATGTGATATTTCAGTTTTTCTTTTTTAATAAATCTGCAAAAATGTCAACAATTCTGTGTTTTTCTGTCAATATGGGGTGCTCTGTGTACATTAATGAGGAAAAAATGAACTTAAATGATTTTAGCAAATGGCTGCAATATAACAAAGAATGAAAAATGTAAGGGGGTCTGAATACTTTCCGTCCCCACTGTGTGTATATATCTATATCTATCTATATATCTCTATATATCTATATATCTCTATATATATATATATATATATATATATATATATATATATATATATGTGTATGTATTTATACACACACACACAGATTAGCCATAACATTATGACTACTGACAGGTAAAGTGAATAACATTAATTATCTCATTACAGTGGCTTCTGAACGTAGGTGGGATATATTAGGCAGCAAGTGAACATGTTGTCCCTGAAGACGATATTTTGAAAGCAGTATATACACTATATTGTCAAAAGTATTGGAACACCTGCCTTTACACGCACATTAATTTTAATGGCATCTCAGTCTTAGTCCGGAGGTTTCCGTAGTGAGTTGGCCCACCCTTTGCAGCTATAACAGCTTCAACCCTTCTGGGAAGGCTGTTCATACGGTTTAGGAGTGTGTCTATGGGAATGTTTGACCATTCTTCCAGAAGCACATTTGTGAGCTCAGGCACTGATGTTGGACAACAAGGCCTGGTTCACAGTCCCCACTAATTCATCTAAAAGGTGTTATATTAGGTTGAGGTCAGGTTGTGCAGGCCAGTCAACTTCCTCCACCCGAAAATCGCTCATCCATGTCTTTATGGACCTTGTTTTGTTAACTGGCTAAAATCATTTGGTGGAGGGGGGTTATGGTGTGGGGTAGTTTTTCAGGGGTTGGGTTTGGCCCCTTAGTTCCAGCGAAGGGAGCTCTTAAGGCATCAGCATACCAAGACATTTTGGACAATTTCATGCTCCCAACTTTGTGGGAACAGTTTGGGGATGCCCCTTCCTGTTCCAACCTGACTGCGTACCAATGCACAAAGCAAGGTCCATAAAGAAATGGATAAGCGTGGAGGGGTGGAGGAACTTGACTGGCTTGCACAGTCCTGACCTCAACCTGATAGAACACCACTGGGATGAGTTAAAGCAGAGACTGGCCAGGCCAGGCCTTCTCGTCCAACATCAGTGCCTGAACTCACAAATGCACTTCTGGAAGAATGGTCAAACATTCCCATAGACACACTCTCAAACCTTGTGGACAGCCTTCCCAGAAGAGTTGAAGCTGTTACAGCTGCAAAGGGTGGGCTTACTCAATATTGAACCCTACAGAATAAGACTGGGATGCCATTAAAGTTAATGTGCGAGTAAAGGCAGGTGTCCCAATACTTTTGACAATATAGGGTATATAGTAGTGACCTGAAGGGGCCTTCTTCTATAGAGCAGGAACCTAACTGTACCACCAACCTACCCTACAGAGTTTGCACATTTCACACAATTTAAAACAGCTTTTCTTATTCAACAGGTGAAAGGTTGGTCAGATCTGATCATAGATCGATTTTCATTGATAGATGCTATAGTACAGCTTCTATGAATATAGGAGAGGGGCAGACACAGTTGACACTCTTGACAAGTGCCTGTTGCAGGTCCAGGGCTAAGGGCAGATGAATTTAAAGTGGAAGGTTCACACAAAAATGGAACCTCTGCTTTTCTGAACCCTCCCCCTCCTCCAGTGTCACATTTGGCACCTTTCAGGGGGGAGGGGGTGCAGATACAGGTATACAGGTATGATACAGGTATTTGCACCCACTTCCAGGTATAGACTCCCCCCCTGCTGTCTGCTGGGTAACACATGGGTCCCAGAGACAGCAGGGACCATCCGAATTGCGCAGCTCGACTCGCGCATGCGCAGTAGGGAACCGGGAAGTGAAGCCGCAAGATTCCCTTACCGAAGATGGTGGCAGCAGCATCCGAGAGCTGAGCGACAGATTGGTTTCGGGTGCCGACATCGCGGGCGCCCTGGACAGGTTAGTGTCCATATTTTAAAAGTCAGCAGCTGCAGTATTTGTAGCTGCTGACTTAAAAAAAAAAATTTCAGTGGACCTCCGCTTTAAGGAAGTAAATGCTACATGAAACATCCTGCCCTCATTCAAGATGGCCACAGCCAGAAATGCTAGGGAGGTATTTTTAAAAGTGATCCCACAGCAAAATAAAGTATGGAGATATGGAATGTTAAATTAGTTTGCTTTGAATATTAAAAATTAATTGAATAGCTTTTTGGTGCTCAGATGCAGTGCAGTTCCTGCTAGGGTTGCCACCGTTTCTTCAAGCCAAACCTGAACACTTTTCTGTCGCACCGCATTTTTTTTGTAGTATACACTATATAGACAATAGAATTGTAAAAGACCTCGGACACCTTTGTGTGGCTTAAAGAGAGTAGTAACACAGTGTGCTGTGTACGCCACGGCGAACAGAGGGTGTAGCCTCATTGCGTTAACTGTGGAAGGGGCCTAAATTAACCCACCCTACCTACAACACCCCTTACTATCCACTGCACCCAAACCTTCCACTGACAGTTCAATGTAGCCCATCCTACCAATAGCAACCCACACTATCAACACCATACCAAAGTGGCCCATTCTATCTCAACACTCCAAATCACTCCATCATATCTAAGGCACCCCAAAGTGGACCACCCCAAAGAACCCCACACCAGCGGGGTGCACAGGGGGAGGCAGCTAGGTGGACGGGGTGGGGGCTGCAGAGTGGTCAGCGGGGGCCGCAGAGTAGTCAGAGGGGCAGTGGGATGCACAGGGGGGCAGTGGGATGGACAGAGGGACAGTGGGATGGACACAGGTACAGTAGGACGGACAAGGGAACCGCGGGACGGACAGGTGGACCGTGGGATGGACAGGGGGACCGCGGGATGGACAGGGGGACCGCGGGATGGACAGGGGGACCATGGAATGAACTGGAGGACTGTGGGATGGACAGGGGGACCGTGGGATGGGCAAGGGGGCCGTGGGATGGGCAAGGGGACCATGCTGGGGGCTGTCTAACCAAACTTAGTGAATAGATGGACATATCTCCTTATGGTGCTTGTCACTGGGACTTGTAGTCCAGTCTAGTATTAGTAACTATACTTTGGTTAGCAAATCTGCTTGGGAAATTAGTGTGTGTATGCATGTTGTTAACGTGATGCAGCTGCTCACTGCAACAGACAACGTTGTCTTTTTTTAATATGATTCTGGTGTTGGTGATGGGTACCTAGTATTGGAGTTTTTTGTACTTTTTGTAATAAATTATCCCTTATTAAGCAGCTTGGTCCGCCCGTGTCTCATCTCAGTGGGATCTTTCCCCCTGTACTATCTTTTTATAGGACCGTGGGATGGGCAGGGGGACAGTGGGATGAACAGGGGGGCCGTGGGATATACAGGGTCCGTGGGATGAACTGGGGGACCACGGGATGGACAGAGAGACCGTGGGATGGACAGGGGGACAGTGGGAAGGGCAGGGGGACAGTGGGAAGGGCAGGGGGACAGTTGGATGGGCAGGGGGACCGTGGGAAGGACAGGGGGACCGTGGAATGGACAGGGGGACCGTGGAATGGACAGGGGGACCGTGGAATGGACAGGGGGACCGTGGGATGAACTGGGGGACCGTGGGATGGGCAAGGGGATTGTGGGATGGACAAGGGGACCGCAGGAAGGACAGGGGGGCTGTGGGATGGACAGGGGGACTGCGGCATGCAGTGGGGGACTGTGGGATGTACAGCGGGACCTTGGGATGACCAAGGGGACCATGGAATGGGCAGGGGGACCGTGGGATGGGCAGGGGGACCATGGGATGGGCAGGGGGACCGTGGGATGGGCAGGGGGACCGTGGGATGGGCAGGGGGACTGTGGGATGGACAGGGGGACCGTGGGATGGGCAGGGGGACAGTGGGAAGGGCAGGGGGACAGTTGGATGGGCAGACAAACAGTGGGATGGGCAGGGGGACCGTGGGATGGGCAGGGGGACCGTGGAATGGACAGGGGGACCGTAGTATGAACTGGGGGACCGTGGGATGGGCAAGGGGATTGTGGGATGGACAAGGGGACCGGAGGAAGGACAGGGGGGCTGCGGGATGGACAGGGGGACCGCGGCATGCAGTGGGGGACTGTGGGATGTACAGCGGGACCTAGGGATGACCAAGGGGACCATGGAATGGGCAGGGGGGGCCGTGGGATGGACAGGGGGACCGTGGGATGGACAGGGGGACCGTGGGATGGGCAGGGGGACCGTGGGATGGGCAGGGGGACTGTGGGATGGACAGGGGGACCGTGGGATGGGCAGGGGGACAGTGGGATGGACAAGGGGACCACAGGATGACAGGGGGGCTGCGGGATGGACAGGGGGACCGCGGCATGCAGTGGAGGACTGTGGGATGTACAGCGGGACTTTGGGATGACCAAGGGGACCATTGGATGGACAGGGGGCCGCAGGATGGGCAGGAGGACCGCAGGATGGGCAGGGGGACTGTGCGATGGGCAGGGGGGCCACGGGATGGGCAAGGGGGCCGCGGGATGGGCAGGGGGGCCACGGGATGGACAGGAGGGCCACGGGATGGACAGGGGGGCCATGGGATGGACAGGGGGACCGAGGTATGGACAGGTTGTAGCTGATTGCTACACTGGCTGCTCCTTCTGCTGGGCTACTGCAAGTAGCACTGCATTGACAGGGGCGAGGGGGACCGACCGGACTAGTCTCTTACTTACCTGTCACAATTAGATATTAGCTCCGCTGGAGCGGGGGAAGATGGGGAGAACGTGCTGCTGGTGGGAGAGAGTGTCCTGCATTTGCTGATCGGCACATTGACAGGGGGGGTGATGGAGGACAGGACAAGGACAGCCAGTGCTAGGAGCCACTCAAGCTATACTGGGGTGCACTTATGCTGACAATGAACATGTTGACAGGAGGGGAGAGCCAAGAAGAAGGACTCATCCCTCCCTTTTAGATGGTAAGGTTTCACAAGGGTCCTCCTGACCTATTGTAAATGTACTGTCTCCCTTTATTTTGTAAAGATCTGCACAAACTGTTGGCACTACACAAATCCTGTATAATATTAATAATAATTAATGTACTGCTGCCTCTTTTTTGTGGAGGCAGAACTAATCAATAAGGATTTATATCTACTCTAGCTGTGCTGGTGCAAAAATGTACATTAGTGGAAACATGCACAAGTGTTTACTCATTAGGTCACATGCATTGTAATGTGTCTATGTGCACCAAATACCTGTGTTACACCAAACTCTTGCTGTATTTTAGCTGAGAGACTAAAATATTCTCAGACAAAGCCTATATGCACAATTGTGTGCCAAAACCCTAGGAGGGCGAGTTATATAATATTCAATATCAACATCATTCAGTCTTGCTTTGAGGATGTTACCAAGAAAAAAAGTTTATATTTATCTGTATTCAGAGAACTCCCAATATATTATCAATATCAAAATGTCTACAATCTAATGCATATTCTTTCGATTTCGAATACTTATTGACATGTTATATACAACAGAAAATATATGTATAATTGTGATGCACCAATTTCACTTCAATAAAACGTTATTGTGAAAAAATAAAATAAGTGATTAAGATTATAAGTAGATCTACTAAACCGTTGTCTACGTGCATTACATTCTGAGAAAAAAAAAAAAAAAAGCAAAAAGTACATTTATTTTCTTTAAAAATAAGAAATAGAAGGTGAAAAGGATTCTCTGTGACATTTCCACTGGGTTATGATCTACAAGCTGCATTGCTGATGTACCTTCCAAAGCCTTAACTTAACAACTGTGTAACCAGCATACACAGGGCCGGCATTACCAATAGGTAGGCGCCGGCCTAGAGTGCACACCAGTCGGGGGCACCGGAGGTACCTCCTCTTCTTTGGCTGGCTGTGCGGGACAGCCTGAGAAGGAAAGGAGACTCAATCTCCATGGACAGTCCTGTAGGGCCCCCTTTTCCCTGTGTCTCCCCATAAATTAGGGAAGTTACCCGGATCCGGCTGTCTGACTATCCTCACCTCCCCCTCCTCCCAGGATGACAAGTGGCTCCTGTCTGCAGTATCCCCCAATACGGAGGGTCCTGGCGGAGTGCCCAGGAGGAGGAGTCTGATCCCCCAGCATCAGGTGAGGTCTACACAGCGCCCGGGACACTGATCAGCTCTCCTCGGGAATCCAGGATATACATGACGATGCAGCTTTGAGAATGCAGTCAGCCCCGGTTTCCTCCTGGCCCTTCTGTTCCTGCTCTGGTTCTCGGATCGCCTGGCCGATGCCTGCAGTTGCTCCCCCAGCAAGCCTTCTGCAACGCTGACATAGGTGAGGCCACCTGCCTGTATTCTGCTCTAGCCTGCCTGTATACAGCCCCAGCCTGCCTCTATAGTGTCCTAGCCTACCTGTATACTGCCCTAGCCTGTCTGTATACTGCCCTAGCCTGCCTGTGTACTGCCCTAGCCTGCCTGTGTACTGCCCTAGCCTGCCTGTGTACTGCCCTAGCCTGCCTGTGTACTGCCCTAGCCTGTCTGTGTACTGCCCTAGCCTGTCTGTGTACTGCCCTAGCCTGTCTGTGTACTGCCCTAGCCTGTCTGTGTACTGCCCTAGCCTGTCTGTGTACTGCCCTAGCCTGTCTGTGTACTGCCCTAGCCTGTCTGTGTACTGCCCTAGCCTATCTGTGTACTATCCTAGACTGTCTGTGTACTGCCCTAGCCTGTCTGTGTACTGCCCTAGCCTGTCTGTGTACTGCCCTAGCCTGTCTGTGTACTGCCCTAGCCTGTCTGTGTACTGACCTAGACTGTCTGTGTACTGACCTAGACTGTCTGTGTACTGACCTAGACTGTCTGTGTACTGACCTAGACTGTCTGTGTACTGACCTAGACTGTCTGTGTACTGCCCTAGCCTGTCTGTGTACTGACCTAGACTGTCTGTGTACTGCCCTAGACTGTCTGTGTACTGCCCTAGACTGTCTGTGTACTGCCCTAGACTGTCTGTGTACTACCCTAGCCTGTCTGTGTACTGCCCTAGCCTGTCTGTGTACTGCCCTAGCCTGTCTGTGTACTGCCCTAGCCTGTCTGTGTACTGACCTAGACTGTCTGTGTACTGACCTAGACTGTCTGTGTACTGCCCTAGACTGTCTGTGTACTGACCTAGACTGTCTGTGTACTGCCCTAGACTGTCTGTGTACTGCCCTAGACTGTCTGTGTACTACCCTAGACTGTCTGTGTACTACCCTAGACTGTCTGTGTACTGCCCTAGCCTGTCTGTGTACTGCCCTAGACTGTCTGTGTACTACCCTAGACTGTCTGTGTACTGACCTAGCCTGTCTGTGTACTGACCTAGACTGTCTGTGTACTGACCTAGACTGTCTGTGTACTGCCCTAGCCTGTCTGTGTACTGACCTAGACTGTCTGTGTACTGCCCTAGACTGTCTGTGTACTGCCCTAGACTGTCTGTGTACTGCCCTAGACTGTCTGTGTACTACCCTAGCCTGTCTGTGTACTGCCCTAGCCTGTCTGTGTACTGCCCTAGCCTGTCTGTGTACTGCCCTAGCCTGTCTGTGTACTGACCTAGACTGTCTGTGTACTGACCTAGACTGTCTGTGTACTGACCTAGACTGTCTGTGTACTGACCTAGACTGTCTGTGTACTGCCCTAGACTGTCTGTGTACTGCCCTAGCCTGTCTGTGTACTACCCTAGACTGTCTGTGTACTACCCTAGACTGTCTGTGTACTGCCCTAGCCTGTCTGTGTACTGCCCTAGACTGTCTGTGTACTACCCTAGACTGTCTGTGTACTGACCTAGCCTGTCTGTGTACTGACCTAGCCTGTCTGTGTACTGACCTAGCCTGTCTGTGTACTGCCCTAGCCTGTCTGTGTACTGCCCTAGACTGTCTGTGTACTGCCCTAGACTGTCTGTGTACTGACCTAGACTGTCTGTATACTGCCCTAGCCTGTCTGTATACTGCCTTAGCCTGTCCATATACCTGCAGACCATGGCTGGCATGAGGAAGTAAGCCGGTGTCACCACTTTTTGTCTTCAGGCCGGGTCCAGAGGCACAGGTGTGGGTCTGCGGAACACAATTGAAGAAATAGGTGAAGGGGTGCTGCAGAAAACTCCACCCCCCACCACCTTCACTGTATACATGGGCAGGGTAAAGGGGGAGTCAGGGGCGGAGCCAATGGAGGGCGGCAAAATGAGGTTTCGCCTAGGGTGTCAAAAATCCTTGCACCGGCCCTGAGCAGTTATATATTACGATTGTGGGAAAATCTTTATAAAGGGAAATTGTCCAGATTTACGCATCAGCAGGTCCTAAAATGTGGTCTGGTCTTTTCCTTACTCATAACAACAAAAACAGATGCTCTTAAAAATATACAATAATTTTTTCTGAATAATTTCTTAAAGTGTTTGTAAACTCTGTTACACTACTTGTACCTACAGGTAAGCCTATAATAAGGCTTACCTGTAGGTACTGTAAATATCTCCTAAACTTGCAACCGAGCATCAAAATCGGGAAGAAAGAGTATTTAAGTGCCTTTGAACGTGGCGTGTTTGTTGGTGCCAGACGGGCTGGTCTGAGTATTTGAAAAACGGCTGATCTACTTGGATTTTCACGCACAACCATCTCTAGGGTTTACAGGGAATGGCCCGAAAAAGAGAAACTATCCAGTGAGCGGCAGTTGTGTGGACAAAAATGCCTTGTTGATGTCAGAGGTCAGAGGAGAATGGACAGACTGGTTCCAGATGATAGAATGGCAACTGTAACTCAAATAGCCACTCGTTACAACCAAGGTATGCAGAATACCATCTCTGAATGCACAACGCATCGAATTTTGAAGCAGATGGGCTACAGCAGTAGAAGACCGCACCAGATGCCACTCCTGTCAGCCAAGAACAGGAAACTGAGGCTACAATTCACACAGGCTCACTAACATTGGACAATAGAAGATTGGAAAAATGTTGCCTGGTCTGATGAGTCTCGATTTCAGCTGCAACATTTAGATGGTAGGGTTAGAGTTTGGTGTAAACAACATGAAAGCATGGATCCATCCTGCCTTGTATCAATGGTTCAGGCTGGTAGGTGTCAGTGGTATAATGGTGTGAAGGATATTTTCTTGGCACATTTTTGGGCCCTCTAGGTCCAATTTAGCATTGTTCAAACGCCACGGCCTACCTGAGTATTGTTGCTGACCACGACTATGCCTTTATGACTACAGTGTATCCATCTTCTGATGGCTACTTCCAGCAGGATAATGTACCATATCACAAAGCTCAAATCATCTCAAACTGATTTCTTGAACATGACAATGAGTTCACTGTACTCCAATGGCCTCCACAGTCACCACATTTCAATCCAGTAGAGCTCCTTTGGGATGTGGTGGAACGGGAGATTCTCATTATGGATGTGCAGCCGACAAATCTGCAGCAACTGCATGATGCTATCATGTGAATATGGACCAAAATCTCTGAGGAATTTTTCCAACACATTGTTGAATCGATGCCACAAAAAATGAAGGTAGTTCTGTAGGCAAAAGGGGGTCCTACCCGGTACTAGCAAGGTGTACCTAATAAAGTGGCTGTTGAGTGTATATATACAGCCAGCCCTGTATATCCTACTTTTTACCATTTATTAGAGCTGCACGATTAATCGTTAAGAATCAAAATTTCAATTGTTTTCTCTTTCTGACCTTCAAAACAGTAAATCATGGTTCTAACAAGTGCAGAGAGTTCTCATAGCTGGGGAAAAAAAAAAAATCCAGGCAGCCTGCCAAGTTTTATCACAACATGCAAATAAGTAGAAACAAAGTATCTTTTCATTCTTTTAGCAAAGGAAAGAACTTTGACATGTAAATGAGGGAAGTTTTAACCATTTAAAGACCAAACCTTTTCTGACATTTGTTGATTACAAGTAAAAATCATTATTTTCTGCTAGAAAATTACTTGGAACACCCAAACGTGATTTATAGTTTTTTTTTTTAGAAGAGACCCTATAGAATAAAATGGTGGTTGTTGCAATATTTTATGTCACACTGTATTTGCGCAGCGGTCTTTAAAACTCAATTTTTTTTTTTTTTTTTTTAGAAAATACACTTTTATGAATTTAAAAAAACAAAAAACGAAACAGTAAACTTAGCCCGGTTTTTTTGTATAATGTGAAAGATGTTAGAGAATCGTGATCTTTATTCTAAGCAAAAAAATTGTGATTCTCATTTAAGCCAAAATCGTGCAGCTCTACCATTTCTATAAAATGATTTTAGAACTAAACATTCAATACAGGCTATATAGTCTATAACAAGCAGTAAGAGTCATCTCACATTTCACCAGCATTACAGAAGGGGAAACTGTATTTTACAAACAAAAACATTGCCATCCTAGTAACTTTGCCTGATTCATAATTTTCTTATTACATCAACAGAAGCATTAATAAGCATTAATTATCAGGCCACTGTTATTTGAAGGTGGTTTGAGTCATAACAGCTAGCGAGGTTAATCTGTTCATATAAACTGTTCCAAGTTTAATGTAAATTACTGGTTACACCAAACAAGAATACACTCAGGATTGATAATATGTGCTGACTATTTCAAACCATGCAGACTGTTTCAGCTATTCATTGGCAGTTTTTAAATAGTCACAATAGGATTCATTATAGTGCAATTTCTTTTTTTTTTTTTTTTTTTTTGTGAATGCAGAAGAAAACAATGTCATGAATTTCTACTTACTGTAAAAGCTTTCAATAACTCTGTCACCAAGTAGCGGTTGGTATTTTTTCATTGTTTTTCTACTTTTTAAATGCACCATTCAAAAAAATGTCATTAACATATTATTGGAATACATTTTTTCAGCACTGGCATAATTTACAAATCCACCGTGATTCTTTTTTCTTATGCCGCGTACACACGAGCAGACTTTACGGCAGACTTTGCCCGGCGGACTTTTCGACGTACTTTACGACGGACCTTCTGAATGAACTACACACGATCAACCAAAGTCCGTCGAATTCGTACGTGATGACGTACGACCGGACTAAAATAAGGAAGTTCATAGCCAGTAGCCAATAGCAGCCCTAGCGTGGCTTTTTGTCCGTCGAACTAGCATACAGACGAGTGGACTTTTTGACCGGACTCGAGACCGTCGGATAGATTTAAAACATGTTTCAAATCTAAGTCCGTTCAACTTTTGAGAAAAAAAAGTCAGCTGGAGCCCACACACGATCGAATTGTCCGACGAAGTCCCGTCCGCCGGGCAAAGTCTGCCATAAAGTCCGCTCGTGTGTACGCGGCATTAGACATTGTACAAGCCCCAGTTATATTGGCTGAAAAAGACTAGTGTTAACTAGGCTCAACCTGGCTGGTTATGATCCAGAGGAAGGTAAAACAGCTTGAGGCCTTTACTGCTCAATTTTCTCTCACTGGAAGAATAAATGTTATTCTTGACCCCCACAGGGTAGTTGAGATTAAAGAGGAAGTAAACCCTGATGGGTTTTACTTCCTCTTTATTCCCCTGCAAAATCAAAACATAATGGGCTAGTATGCATCGCATACTACTAGCAAATGGTGGTTTGCTAAAATAACATTTTTTGGGATTTTTGCTAATTCACTGGCTTTAATACTTTGTTAACAGGCATATGGCCCAAAAATCTGATGATCCAATCTGCATGCTTTTTTCTATGTCACTAAAAATGTCATAGGATGACCTGGCAAGCAACTTAAAAAAAACACGTTAACAATATCAGTTCCCAAAACAAAATTATTATTGGATTTAATAGAGGCATTGGGGTTGATTTACTAAAACTGAATTGTGAAAAATCTGGTGCAGCTGTTCATGGTAGCCAATCAGCTTCTGAGTTCAGCTTTAACAAAAGAACTTGGAAGCTGATTGGTTTCAAAGTTCTTTTTATTAAAGCTGAACTCAGAAGCTGATTGGCTGCACCAGATTTAGTACTCTCCAGTTTTAGTAAATCAACCCCATTGTCTATAGCAACCAATCCAGTCTTAGCTTTGGATTTATAACACACAACTGAAAATTAATACCTGGATTCTCCTATAGGCAACACATTACTTTCACCCCAGTGTCTACTAATCAAACTTCCAAAGGAGCCGCATGGTAATTTGGTTTTTTTGTTCTGCACCTTGACTCCAAGAACAATCTCAGTCCCCACTGACACACCCAGTTGAATGAACATCACTGAAAGCACATATAAGAACACAAGCATAGATGCCTTTAACTGGGCTGTGAGTTAGTACCAGGAAATAGGCACAAGACTGTTTAGTGGTAAATTAACTCATTGGAGAAATCAATGGTGGTTTTAGCATAAATGAGCACACAGGAGGGTAGGTTCAGACGCAGTCTGCTAGACAGTATAATCAGTATGACAAGGTAACTTAGAATATATTTCTGTACCACTAGACCCAGTCTCTGTAGCAGCAGATAGTAAATCTTTGCAGCAGCAGCTCTCCATCAGGTTACACAAACAGCGATTAGTCCACTCTCTACTATGCAAAAAGATTATTCTGTCTGTTGGCAAACTTGGACTCGGCATTCCAGATCCTGCTTAGTCCGTCATTATGCAGCAGTGGTGGTGCACACTGGAAAGCGATGTGCACTCTCCAGGCTCCCTCATGGCAAAAGAAAGCTGTGTCCTGTACAGCCTGGGAAAATGCCGCTTTTTCCCTTCCTTCTACAGGGTCTGGTGTGGGCAGTAGTTCATATCCAATACTTTCGGTGAGCAGTGCTCCCAGGGGGACAGCATGTTCCATGATCCTCCCCCTGCCTTTCCTGATTGGTCCAGAGGGGGATCACACAGCTGGCAAGGCTCCCGCTAGGCAAACTACCCTAGGGAGTGAGCAGGCCAGCCCAGATTGGATGGATCATTTATGTTGTTTGCCAGCGCCACACCGCGAGACTCTACGGCTTTGCTGGCATAGTGCTGACTGTCTGCCTGCATTGACTTTGTCCCAGCCTGTGTCTCGATTTTTCAAGTAGCATGAACAGCAGCCGAATCACTGCCCTTGATGTTCATAATGTGTCGGGTCCTGAAGCTCCTCCCCCCGCCTCCGTCTCCCTTGCAGCAGTCGGCAGTGTTCTGCATTGCAAGTATGAAGTGATCTGCTTGCTCCGCCTCATCATTTGCCCACCCTGCCCCCAGCTCCGCCCCCTCCATACCTCGCTAAGTGAACTGTAAAGTCCTGTGACTGCTGCAGATGGATTGCTACTGCAGGAGGGGGCGAGTGTGCTGGGGGGCGGGGGTGCAGAATGTTTAGAAGAGGGGATGAATGTGTGTAGAGCTAGCCAGTCTGCAGGCAGAAGGGCTGCTGTGTGCTACTGCAGCTGGCTCCAAGTACAGCCTCTGTATATGTCACTGCAGTGCTGGAGCTGGGGGGGGGGGGGGGGCAGTGAAACTATCTCTCCCTCCACCTGACAGATATCTGCCCAGCCATTTCATACTCCACCTCTAAGGGCTCCTTTAAATAAACGGCCAGTGAGGCGGCTGACCTGTGCTTTTTACCGCATCCTGCTTATGCACCCAAATCCTACCCCTGCAGCCGCTGCTGTGGCATTTTTACCTGAGGCAGCAGAGTTTTATTGGCAGAGCCGCCTCTCAAACTCACCCATTGAGTTCAATAAGTCCGCTCTGCAACTGCGAGCCAAACGCTTGGCTCAAAATGTCAAACTGCTAATCAGCAATTTAAACAGAAAGTAAAAACACGCACTAGGAGGCAGCGATAGCACCTCCTAAATGCCTGTCAGATTGCTTTTCAGAGGTGGTAAGCATTACCGCAAACGTGACAGAGACCTAAACACTGACACACATCATCCATTTTACACTCACCATTATCCAGAACATTACTTCCCAGGCACTTCCCATGTTATCCCCCCCCAACTTATATCAATGACCAACCATTTCCCAACCCACAGATGACCTATATCATTCATCAACCAATTCCCACCCCCAGCATACATACACCCCACAGGCCTCTCCATACCTTCTGCTGACAGGCATCACTCCGAGCTTCTTCCTACCCCCAATCGACAGACATTATTCCATAGTAACTTTCATTTCCCACCTCCCCAATATCCCTCCCTGGTAACCCCACAGACACCACCACTGAAAGTCATCCTTCCTCGAGTGACTCACCTCCACCCACAGACATTCCCCACACTGTCATACCTCTATACTCCTCTCCTGTACATAATGCTCACTGTCATACCCTCCACACTCCTCTCCTGTACATAATGCTCAATGTCATACCCTTCACACTCCTCTCCTGTAAATACTGCCACTGTCATTACCTCCACGCTCCTCTCCTGTACATACTGCCCACTGTCATACCTCCACACTCCTCTCCTGTACATACTGCTTACTGTCATACCCTCCACACTCCTCTCCCATACATACTGCTCATTGTCATAACCCCCCCCACACTCCTTTCCTGTTCTTACCGCCCACTGTCATACCTCCACACTCCTCTCCTGTACATACTGCTCACTGCCATCCCCTCCACACTCCTCTCCTGTACATATTTCCCACTGTCATACCCTCCGCATTCCTCTCCTGTACATACTGCCCACTATCATATTCTCCACACTCCTCTCCTGTACATACTACCCACTGTCATTGCCTCCACACTTCTCTCCTGTACATACTGCCCACTGTCATACCCTCCACACATATACTGCGGGAGGGCAACCCTTCAGCACGAAATTACGCACAGGTTAACTGCAACAGTTGAGCTTGACAAAGAGCATGCCATGCTCTAAACTGTTGCCGTCACCCTGCATCTGGCAAATCAAACAAAAGAAGTGTTCTGCAACTACCTGTTAGGATTTCTGTATATAGAAAGTGGAACACACTACTGACCAGTAACATAAGAGAGCTGTTTCCTATAAACTATTTCTTGTCTTTTTATAGACAAGCAGTCTCTAAACTGCGGGCCGGTGGCCAGATGTGGACCTTCGTTTGCCTTTATTCAGCCCTTGGAACACTATTCCTCCCACTGACAACGATGGGGTGCTATTCCTTCTCCTAGTACATGTACATTGCTTACTCCCACTGATGCCAGGATAGTTTCTCCTCCCAATGACCATAGTTCAGCCCCCCAAAAGTAAACTGGCCCTTTTTTTTGGAAAGTTTGGAGACCCCCGCTATAGACTGTACCCAAAAATATTTTCTTTATTTCAAAATGACATTTTACAGCTGAGAGATGCAGAATGTTGCTCACATGTCCCTCCCCTCCATATGTCAATGTATTCATGGATATGGTTAAAGAACAATTCATACTGTATATCTACATCCAATGTTCAAGCAGAACTGTGTGGCAAAGTATTGCTTCATTGACAATATTTTTGCAAATAGAGGAAAACAGTGGGGAATTATTAAAAAGCATCCAACACAAGTTCTATGTCAACTGGTGTTGTTGCCCATAGCAACCAATCAGCTTATATCTTTATTTTTTTTCCATACTGCTTAGAAAGTGAAATCTGATTGGCTGCGCTCCAGTTGGGACAACATTTTACCAGGCATCTTTTATTAATTGCCACATTGAGTCCTTACAAGAATTTAAAGTGCAATTAAACACTGTGTCTCAGCTACATACAGCATACAGCACTGTGTTCTGATGAAAGGTCCCTGTCTTACTACTGGAACACAGTGCTGTACACTGTATGTAGCTGAGGCAACATACAGTTAATATAGTGCATCCATCAAGGGCACCTGCAAGTGCAGTAAATAGTTTGGGCCAGTTTAATAATCTACAAGTCACTTAGTTTTTAAACACTTGCTAATTCATCTAGGAATGGCCAGCTCAACAAATTCATCCCAAGAGCTGATGGTTTGATGTTAAAAGAGGTCTCCAAGAACTTCAACATTTTATTTTGGGGTGTTCAGGGAACTCTTGCAACAGTTGGGGTCAAAGTGTAGTGCTTACCCTAGAAGAAGCCGCTTAATGTGTTAGGTCCCCTGTTCCTCTGTCCATGGCTTTTCAAACAGCACCACACACATTGACATACATGGCTAAGCAGGGAATGCTTACTGCAGATATCTGTATATACACCCCAATGGCTTAAGGTCATAGACACCAGGAATGACACAGCAAAAGGTTAAGTAATAGCAGGAAGTATATTTCAATAAGGTAAACAATAGAAGACATATACTGCAATGGTTAACTACTTAAAGACAGCCCACCGCATATATACTACGGCAGGGCAGCTTTATTGCGCGAAACGACATACTTGTACGTCATTTCGTGCAATAGGTACTGTGGGCACGGGAGGCGCGCACGTGCGCTGATTGGCCAGAGGGTGAGCCAATCAGCGGGCACGGCAGACGTGTTGTCCGCCGGGACCCGACAATCATTCCCCAGACAGGCAGAACGATGATCTACCTATGTAAACAAGGCATATCGCCGTTCTGACAGGGAAGTACACAGTGATCATGTGTTCCTGCTAAGCAGGAACACGAATCTCTTTGTTCTTCCAGTCAGTCCATCCCCCACACAGTTAATAAGCATCCCCTAGGGACACGCTTAACCCTTTGATCGCCCCTGTGTTAACCCCTTTCCTGCCAGTGTCATTAGTACACTAACAGTGCATATTTTTTAGCACTGATCACTGTATTACTGTCACTGGTTCCCAAAAAAGTATCAAAAATGTCAGGCGTCCTATCTGTCTGCTGCAATGTCGCAGTCCCGCTAAAAATTGCTGACCATTACTAGTAAAAAAATTAAATATAATTGCCATTAAAATATCCCATAGTTTGTAGATGCAATAACCTTTGTGCAAACCAGTCAATATACACTTATTGGGAAGAATACATATTGGTTTAAATTGATGAAGAAATTAGATTTTTTACATTTTTTTTTAATTGGATAGGTTTTATAGCAGAAAGTAAAAAAAATATTGTTTTTTTTTTTCAAAACTGTCATTCTTTTTTTGTTTATAGAGCAAAAAATAAAAACCGCAGAGGTGATGAAATACCACCAAAAGAAAGCTCTATTTGTGGGGAAAAAAGGACATCAAATTCTTTTGGGTACAGCGTTGCACGACCGCACAATTGTCAGTTAAGCTAATGCAGTGTGGTATCGCAAAAAATGGCCTGGTCATTAAGGGGGTAAAACTTTCTGGAGCTGAAGTGGTTAAACAGTAAGAGAAGTATACTGCAACGATTAAGCAATAGGAGTAATATGCTGCAGAAAAAATAATTGTTATAAAGCACAACCCCTCCTGAACCCTGTACTGGGCAACCCTAAGGCTCCATTCACACCTGAGCATTTTGTAGCTTGAAGCCTGAAGCTACAAAACGCTTGAGGGGAAAAAATACATTATTCTCTATGGAGATGGGTCCATCTCCACTCCAATTTGTCTGAAGCCCTACGCCTGAAGCTCAAACAAATTCTGGACCCTTTTTTGTTGCGCGAATCGGGCAGATTTGGGCGTTTTTGGAGCAGGAAGCAGATGACAAAATCTAACAACATAGCAACAAATGATGAAACAGATGATCATTTTTCCTATTGGCTAATAAAAAAAATTACAAAGCTCAAAAAGGCCGGACAACGCTGCATGGAAATGCGCAAATATGCCCGAAAAAACGCGCGACAAAACGCCGGAAGAACCGCTCAAAAACGCTACGCTCAGGTGTGAATGCAGCCTAACTAGGGGAAGATGTATATACACATGCACACAATAACAGTTCAGTAGTCCATGATATGATACTCTATTTCTTCTAGTGGCCAGCTTGTTGGAGCCCAGTTGTTATGGTAGAGTGCTCAAGGTAGTGTCCTCTCAAGAACTGACACAGGAACAGCCACTGTTTCTTGCAGACAATTCTGTCCCTCTTTTATCAGTGTAATGCAGGGTTGGCTAGAGGCTCTTCACCACTCCGTGTCAGCAGGGGATCTCTGTCTGCTCATTGACAAAGTGTACCCTGGGTCGGTATCTTCAGCGTCCAGCTCCTCAATCAGGCAGTAGGCTCAACCAGCATCAAGGGTGCCCTTCAACATTCCAGAATGGCTGCCACTGGGTCCCTCTTTCACTCAAGTGCAGTGGTCCCTTTGCAGCCTCAGTTTCTCTGAAAGTCATCCTTCCTTATTCTCCTCGGGCCTCCTCTCCACCACAGTGCTGCTGGGAGCTTTCCTCTTATAATCCAGAGTGAGTTCAGTATGTTTAAACAACATCTCAATAAATACTCTACACTTCTATCCAGAATCTCCAACAGTCTGCATCCTCAGAGTACCTCCTAGTGGACTGAGGGTGGCTTAACACTGCTTGTTCTATGTTCTGCAATAGGAGTCTCTCCTACCGTCATGCCTGTGTAAAAGTCTCCTCTGCAACACAAACAAAGAATCCTTTTCCTGACAGAGGTGCAGACTGAGCTACATATGCATCTACATTCAAAAATAAATGGCACCAATTCATCCTGAATGATAGGTGAAGAAAAAGCCTTTGCAGTCCAAAAAAGACATCACAGCAGGATTAAAATTTGCTAATGAATATATGGGCAAAGACCAGGCCTTCTAGAACAACGAGCTGAAGATGAATCAAAGATAGAGCGGTTTTGTTCATCATAACAGTAGACATGTTTGCCACAAACTGTACAGCATTTCAGGTGAAGAACCTAATAACAGTTAAACATGTTAACAGAAATGTTATGGCTTAGGGTTATTTTGTTACTTCAGGTCCTGGGCAGCTCACAGCCTTTCAGTCAACTATATATTCTGCATCATATCAAAGTGCATTTGATGAGAATGTGAGGCCACCTGTCCAAAAGTTGAAGTTGAATCAAAAATGAGTCTTTTAATGATTCACAACTAGCAGATCCACCAGGGAGTAGCTCAAAAAGATAAAACAGAGGGATAGGGACTGGCTTAGCGAACGCCCAGATTTGATTCACTTTGACATTTTGCAGGGGGATTTTGAAACAGCCAGTTCAGACAAGGATAATACAAATAACTTTGCATGCAGAAGTTGCTAAAAATATCAATGATTTGCCGCTAGAGTCTGGTGGGTAATTATACAAAATGTCTACAAGTAGTTTCTGCTACAGAGGGCAACACCAGCTTTTGCCTTTTGAGCCAAAGGGTGTATATATATATATAAGTATATATGCCGTGAAAACAAGTCCAATTTAACCACTTCCGGACTGCCGCACGCCAATGTACATCCAAAGTTTGTCAGCGGATATCGTTGTTATGGCAGCAGCTAGCTGCCATAACCCCGGTATCCCCATTTTTGTGCGGTGGCCAGCTTTCGGATAAAAGTGGTCCCTGTGGCAGATTCGCCACGAGATCACTTTTATCGGTGGCGGGAGAGGGCCCCCCCGCCACGATCGGGTGCCCTCCGCTGCTTACCGGAGCCGTCGGTAGCGGCGGAGGCGATCGCGTCCGTCTCCCTTCTGTGCCTGGAGACGAGTGAGGCTAAGATGGTGCCCACTCGTCTCCATGACACTGCTGGGCGGAAGCGACATCAAAGCGTCACTTCCGCCCACGCCTCTTAAAGGCATATTTTTTTTCAATGTCATTTTTTTAAATGACTTTTTTTTTTTATTGCATTTTAGTGTAAATATGAGATCTGAGGTCTTTTTGACCCCAGATCTCATATTTAAGAGGTCCTGTCATGCTTTTTTCTATTACAAGGGATGTTTACATTCCTTGTAATAGAAATAAAAGTGACACAATTTTTTTTTAAACAGTGTAAAAATAAATAAAATAATGTAAAATAAATAATAAAAAAAAAAAAAAAATTTTTAAAACCCCCCCCGTCCCGACAAGCTTGTGCGCAGAAGCGAACGCATACGCGAGTAGCGCCCGCATATGAAAACGGTGGTCAAACCACACATGTGAGGTATCGCCGCGACTGGTAGAGCGAGAGCAATAATTCTAGCCCTAGACCTCCTCTGTAATGCAAAACATGCAACTTGTAGAATTTTTTAAACGTTGCCTATGGAGATTTTTGAGGGTAAAAGTTTGACGCCATTCCACGAGCGGGCGCAATTTTGAAGCATGACATGTTGGGTATCAATTTACTTGGCATAACATTATATTTCACAATATAAAAAAAATTGGGCTAACTTTACTGTTATCTTATTTTTTTATGCAAAAAAAGTGAATTTTTTCCAAAAAAGTGCGCTTATAAGACCGCTGCGCAAATACGGTGCAAAAAAAAGTATCGCAACCACGGCCATTTTATTCTCTAGGGTGTTAGAAAAAAAACATATATAATGTTTGGGGGTTCTAAGTAATTTTCTAGCAAAAAAAAACTATTTTAAACATGTAAACACCTAAAAAACATCTAAGTGGAAGGCCCCACCTAGCAATTTACAGGACCTAAAGCATCTGCTACTGATGGCTTAACTTTAGAGGTCTAGTGGAGTCCATGCCTCAATGGGTTATGGTGGTTGGTCACAATGGTATGGCTGATATATATATATATATACACACATTCACACACATATACCACACACACATACACTGTATATCACTGTATGCGCATACAACACACTAACTCTTCCTATTCAGCATAAAACAACCAAGAAGAAGGCATCATTTTATAAACTGTAAAGCAAATACACAGCAGGCCAATTTGGCATAAAGTTTAATGTCTGGCATTTCTCCATAATCAGTCTAATTATAAGACAAAAGCATTGATAAAAACAATGTTTGGGAATATGTGTTATAAGGATGAAACATGCACGCTACTATGTGTAGGTTAAAATAAAAATAAACCATCAAACTCCAGTGAATATAGTGACATAAAGAATCAAAGTGAACTCCAAAAAATAAAAGTATAATGAATGTGAATAGCTGCAACCACTTAGTAGTGTACTCAAAAACACTGCGTAAACAAATGCAAAAAGAAGGGGGAGTGGTGTGCTTATTCAATATAGTGTGCCGTTAATATAAAAAACAAAAATAAACTAAAATAAAGTGCAAAAAAAAGTCAAAGTAAAGCCCAATGGTAGGAATCAGTTTATATACAGTAGAGATGGATATCTCATAAATGGTAGCTTGATAGAAGGAAAACAAAGCATCAATCCAACATTGATTGTAAAATTTATAGATTGGCTGCTCACCTTGAACAATGACCAAAAGGTCAAACAAGGCTCATCAGATAGTGAATGGGGAAACCTGCTGGTGGATCTGTGGAGACATTCAGGTCTCAAGCGAAGACAAAATGCTGCATGGAATCTTAGCACCAAAACATCCTGCGCTCACCACTGGGTAGTTGCATATATAGAGAAAAGCTTGCTCCAAAACAAAAATACTTCTTGTGTGGATGGCACTCAAGGAAAACAAAAAACAACCATAGTCCAATATTGCCAGATAAAGTAAAACTTAATAAAAAAAGCTGCTTACATCAGGTAAGAACAAAATCCACAGTATAAATAGGGGGGTAGTGACACACTCGCCTCCTCACCACGCTTCCACAATAGGCACTGGAAGTGACGTCACAAGGCTTCACCCGGCGCATTGCATCACCCGGTCACGTGACTTCCTCAGGGACAAGAGCCATGTGACGAGTGCCATGTATTTATACCCCATTTACACCAATGGGTTTGTCTTAGTAACAAGTGAGTCATCAGTTCATTTGTGTCCTATGTAGTTCATTGGCCAATAAGAAAAAACACCAGTCATGGCCAGAAAACTACCTAGCAACCAAGGCTGATACAATAAATAGGTACAATAATAGAATAGGGAAAATTAGCCATTAAGTATAAAAATGAATACAAATAAACAGTCTACTAAATGGGGTTTAGGAGAGAAAAAACCCTAAGTCCATTAAAAATAAAATAAAATACAAAACGGGAGAGAGAGATGCATTATAGTGACATCTAGTGGGCAAGAACTATAATGCTGCCAAATGAATCCTATATACAAATATATAAGTGGATGACATCTAGTGGGCAAGAACAGTTTCACTGCTATGTGGATCCTATATATATATATATATATATATATATATATATATATATATATATATATATATATATATATATATATATAAATATCTATAAGGATGACTTAAGATGATCAAATGTGCCATACAGTAATTGTCTTAACGCTACACGTAAGAGAAGAGAAGAAGAAAAAAAATAGAAGTTAAAATAAACAACAAGTAATCAGAAATTAAACAATTAAGGTCAAAATCAATATTTAATCCTTGGGGGTGGAAAGATTTAATTTCAAAAATCCATTTCGATTCGCATCTACTAAGTGTACTGACCCTATTGCTCCCTCTCCAGTGAGGTGGATATCGTTCAATTGCCCAGAATTGCAATACTGAAGGATCCTGTGACTGAAATTGGGCAAAATGTCTAGGGGCACTATGCTTAGTGAACCCCTTGCAAATTTTTTGAATATGCTCTAGAATCCTTTTCCACATAGGATGTTTGGTCTTGCCAATGTATTGTTTCCAACACGGACACTAGAGGACATATACCACCCTTTCTGTGCTGCATGAAATTAACTCTTTGATCGGGTATTCCTTATTTGTAATAGTGGATTTTAATGTATCTTTTTGACCATTCAGCTTGGTGTTCTTACATGCATAACATCTCCTACATGGAAAAAAAAACCTTTTCCTTGAAAAAAGGTAAAACTAGTTACTTGGCTGGGAGGATCAGGGATATTCTTCACAATCATATATCGTAGAGTGGGTACTCTCCTGTATGTAAAATTTCGGAACTACTGGTAGAATGGTACACAACTGGGAATCAGCTCTTAAAACAGACCAATGTTTCTTGATTTTTTTTTTATTTGCTTATGCTGTACATTATAATTCAGGATAATGGGAAGATCATAGGTGGTTCTTTCATTTCTTGATTTATCTAGCATCAGGGATGTCCTCTCCATTCTGGTAACTTCTTCTATTTTATGATTAATGAAATCTTCATTGTATCCTCTTTGAATAAATCTGTTAGCGATGAATCTTGCCTGTTCATTGAAATTTTGTTTGTTCGTACAGTTTCTGCGTAATTTTTTTTTTTTATCTCTTTATTAATTTTCTGTATCATATAAAATTCAAAAAAGTCGAGAGACACTTCTCGAGATTACATTATATATTACAAAAATACATTTTCCCCATCCTGTGTAATCTAATCAGCTGTCCTTTTGGTATATTGATAAGCCACAGGTCGTGGGGGCAACTATCCGTTGGGATGTAGCTATTCCGATCAACCTGCTTGAAAAAGATTTTCGTAATGAATTTTTGGTCTTTAAATTCTATAATTATATCAAGAAAGTGTATAGATGTGTTGCTATATTCTAATGACAGCCGTATATTTTTTGTGTTAACATTTAGCTGTTGGAAGAAAACTTTCAGACTCTCTTCATCCCCTGTCCAGATTACTATGACATCGTCAATATACCTCTTGTACAGTAGGAGTCCATGGGGAGGGTTATTATAAACGCTTTCTTCTTCCCACTTTGCCATTAACATATTAGCTACACTTGGTGCATAGCGAGCACCCATGGTGATCCCCTTAATTTGTTTATAGTAGTCAGAGTTAAACCAAAAATAATTGTGGCTAAGCCCATAATCCAAACATTTAAATAAATATGATTTATGTTTCAATAGTAACTCACTGAAAGTGTTAAGGGTCCATTTGGCTGATTGTGCAGCATCATCATGGTCAATACTTGTATACAATGAGGACACATCTGCCGTTGCTAATAACAACCGTTCATGTCTCATTTCGATTCCCTCAAGGACCTGTATAAGATGTTTGATGTCTCGTAAATAGGATCTGGTATTTGGTACCAACGGTTGCAAGAACAAGTCAATGTACTCCCTCAATCTAGCATTAACTGACTGTATGGCATTGACAATGGGTTTCCCCGGTTGGTGGGCCTGGTCCTTATGTAGTTTAGGTATGGTGTATATCACAGGTACTTAGCAAGTTTGGGGTAACAGATATTTAGCTTCTTTGCCGTTTAGAATATTTTTACTTGTTGCCAGTTGTATTAAACTTTCCAGTTTTTTCTTATATTTTGTCATGGGGTTTCCCCAATTAAAGATATGTGTTGATATCATTCAATTGTCCAGTAAGTTCATTGTTATGATATTCCTTGGCTAAAACTACAATTCCCCCCTCCTTATCTGCAGGTCTAATAACTACATTTTTTCTCTCCTCTAACTCTTTAATTCCTCGTTTGAATCTCTTATCCTCTTGAGTTTAAGTGTTTCAAGGTCTTGTAGTACCATATGGTTGAAAACTTCCACATGTTCATTATTATGAATCTGTGGGTGGAATAGCGATTTATTCCTCAATTGTGCATGAGTACTCTCACTGGTTAGGTTCTGTGACCTTTGGCTCATAGCGAAAGATTTATTCAGCATATACTTCTGGATATTCAATTTCCTGGTGTATTTCTGAATATGTACATAGGTGTCAAATTTGTTCAAATTTGTTGCGTGTAGAGGCAAATTTCAGACCTTTGTCCAGTACTTTTAATTCATTTAGGGTTAGTTCTGATCCACTTAGGTTAAAAACACCCTCTTCTAATGGTCTCTTTTTCTTTTGAGCCTTCTGTCCTGCTCGGCAGCCCCTCTTTGATTTGGACTTCTTCTTTGGTCTCCCATTCTCTCTTGGCAGGTTGGAGATCTTTTGTGTCTCCATTGGTCCAAAAAAGGTCTTGGTGGACCTTCTTCATAATAGTTCCTTAGTGGCTCAAACCTATTATGGGTAGGAATTGGACTTCTCCTTGAATCATCATAGTAATTTGTAACTTGTGCACAAATAAATTATTCAATCTTAACTGTTTCTATATTATGAAGCAATTTAAAACCTTTTTTTTCTTCAGTTATTAAACATATGTTGTGTGTTTATACACAGCACCTTTAATTTTATACTCTGTCATTAAGAAATCTCATAATTAAAAGTGTATGATTAAAAAAACAAAAACAGTCACTTTTCAATAGTGCTTAAAAAAAGAAAATAATATATGTGCAAAAAAATCTTAAAAGAAAGAATATAAAATATTAAAGTGGAACGAAACGCTCACAATTAACATTATTCATATTTAATTCTTGTGCTGCTAGCATTAGTAAATAGTTAGGAAGGTATACTGTATTATATTATGATTTTAAACTTTTTTTTTCATGTTTTTAGTTGCCTCCTGGTTTCTAGCCCAGGACAAAATGGTATGGTATTCATCCCAGGAATCTTAATGGGCATATTTTTTATTTCATCTGGAGGAGGGGAGAAGGGGTTTTCTCAGCAACGCACACCCTCCTGCCTGCATGCTTTCGCTAAGGGCAGATGGATTCCGGGAAGTAAATGCTACATGGTTCATCTGCCCTTACTCAAGATGGCCATAGCTAGAAGTGCTAGAGGTATGTTTTTTAAAGATATTTCTTAACAAACATTGTCCCTAGTGTCATTCCCCACTGGGCCTATGCATAGGAAACTGATTCGGTCATTATTATACTTTACTATGATATAAGTGAAGTACGGTGAATGTATTTCTACCTGTCATTTCCCCATATCTAATTTCCTCTGGGCTGAACATTTGCCTGCTGCCTGGACTGCCCATTTGCCTTCATATTCACCATGCCTCTGCTTGCCGCCTGAATGGACCCTGGTCTGTTTATCGACCAGATCTCTGTCTTCCACCTGAACTGACATCGGCCTGTTAATCAACCATGTTTTTGCCCACCAACTAGACTGATCTTTTGCTCTTCCACTTTAGTAGTGGGATTCGAGACAACACAGGTGTCTCACGTATGTGAGGGACTCCAGAGTAGTTTTTCCGAGTGGAGAAAACTACGTTTTGGATTCTTTGGGTTTTGTAATTTCCGAATCAGGGTAATGAGTCTGGAGGCCTCAAAGAGCTTTGGGTGGGAAGAAACCTTTACTCCTTTGTCCAAATCTAACCTGACCAAGGTCCTAAGCCTGATGTTTCTGCCTGCTGCCTGGACCAATTATTTGGCTATTTGCTGATCATTTGCTGGCATTTTTATGGTTGATTTTTGTGTTATACAGGTTGCAATGTTGGGTATATAATCAGTCCAGACATTGAAAAGGCCTTACACATGTGGTATTCCCATACTTAGGAGGATTAGCTGAATGTATTTTGGGGTGTAATTCTAAGTGTTTCCTTGTTGTGTGTTAGATATATCTTATACATTGACAACTTTGTGTTAAAAAAATACATTTTCATTTTCCTTTCATATTTTCCAAAAATTACATTTTCCAAGGACTCATTACGCCTGTCAGAAAATATAATGAGGCGTTTGCTTTCCAAAATGTGGTCATTTTGTGGGTGTTTCCACTGTCCTGGTGCTCCAGGGCCTCCAAAATGTGATGGGCAGTCAGGAAATTAGATGTGTAATGTATGCCACTGGAAGGCATATAGGTGCTCCTTGGATGTTGATGGAAATTGAACTGATCTAACAGTGTGGCTGGCTGGTCACAGAGGCAGTGAGAGACTAGATCATTCTCAGATTGCTTCTATGGAAGTAAACACTTTTAAGCAAAGGATCAAAAAACGTTTTTTAATCTTTTGCTTTTAAAGGTAAAGGAGAGATTTGGGGTCTTTTTGACCCCAGATCTCTCCATAAAGAGGACCCGTCATCCTTATTTCTATTACAAGGGATGTTTACACCACACGTGAGGTATTGCTGCGAATGTTAGAGCGAGAGCAACAATTCTAGTGCTGGACCTCCTCTATAACTCCAAACAGGTAACCTGTAAAGGCATTTAAAGTGTCCTCTATGAAGATTTTTAAGTACCGTAGTTTGTCGCCATTCAACGAGCGTGTGCAATTTTAAAGCGTGACATATTAGGTATCTATTTACTCTGCGTAACTTCATCTTTCATATTATACAAAATAATTGGGGTATATATTGTGTTTTGGGGTATATATTGTGTTTTTTTTTTAATTCATTAAAGTGTATTTTTTCCCCCAAAAATTGCGTTTTAAAAACCGTTGCACAAATACCATGTGACTTAAAAATTGCAATGATCGCCATTTTATTCCGTAGGGTCTCTGCTAAAAAATATATTTGGGGGTTGGAAGTAATTTTCTAGCAAAAAATACTGATTTAAACTTGTAAACAAAAAGTGCCAGAACAGACTTGATCTTCAAGTGGGTAAACCAACACTAAACAAGAAGATCTAGATGAGCAGGCAAAGATCCTTGCCACTTTATGCATCTTTGTCATCAAGACCTATTTTTTTTTTAGTTTAATAAACTGTGTTTTCGATGACCACTGGGATTTTAGTGCGATTTGCATTTTAAAACAGCTTTTTTTTTTTAAGTTTCACGTTAAATACAGTATATTCAGTTAGCCAACGAAAGGTTTCACCTACTTTACTTTCCTGCATGAAACATGAGCAGTAAAAAAGGAAACCAAGTCTCTTTGACTTTCAGTTGAAAACAATCAGATTAATGTTTTTCACCATTCTAACCTTGTTGTTTTAAAAGGGTTGATTACACTAGACACATTATCCAGTTTTCACTAAAACTTCAGAATAGCTGATCTCATACAAAATAGATTTCTGTTTTCTGTGTTCAGCTACCTTTACATGCCTCTGTTCTATCATGTAGGGTGTTTAGTGATCTCACTAAACCATCTTCAGCCACAGTGATCATTATCTATAATTAACTATTGCAGTAACTCAGGATCCTACACATAGTATTTATATAATATTCTATTATCTAAATTAATTGTATAGACATGGGAAAAATAATAGATTCTCTGCAAAGTTAACTTAAATTCATATTTATAAAAGGGGCCAGGCATTTAAAGTGTATTTAAACCTTAACAATGTACTTCTCTTATTTGATTTCTTTTGGTCTGTTAAAGAGCACTTTTTATATCTGTCTGATAAACACATAAAAACAAAAAACCTGTTCATCTTGTCAGAAGTTCAAAGCTGCGCGCACACTCCCTGTGTTATCTTAAACGATTACCGACCGGCTCACGTTTGATATACATCGGCAGAAGGGCACGTACAGGCAGATTAATGTACCTGTAAGTTGCCCTTTAAGAAGCGGTTTGCAACGCCCCCACCGTGACCTCCATGAGTGTGATCACGGGTCCCGCGGACCTGATGTCTGAGGGTATACCCACGATCGTCTCACGGAGAGGAAGAACGGGGAAATGCTTTTGTAGACAAGCATTTCCCCGTTCTGCCTAGTGACAGGACACTGATCACTGCTCCCTGTAATCGGGAGTGGTGATCAGTGTTATGTCACACATAGCCACGCCCCCCCACAGTTAGGCCCCTTTCACACGGGACGGATCCGTGTTGATCCGCCCCGTGTTTATCCGCTGCTCAGTGGGGATCGCTCCGCTTTCCCCAGCTGAGCAGGCAGATGACAGGGCGGGACCCGCACACTGTGCAGGGACCGCCCTGTCAGATCTCCGCTCTCTCCTATGGGGGATCGGAGGAACACGGACCGTCTGTCCGTGTTCCTCCGATCCGCTCTGCAGACGGATAGAAAAATAGGATTTTCTTCCGTCCGCAGAATCGGACGAGAGTGGAGGCGGACGACATCGGGTGTTAGCGGATGTACATCCGCTGACACCCGCTATCCCATAGGGATGCATGTATGTCCGTATTTCATCCGAAAACGGATAGATGAAATACAGACATTCTGTCCGCATGTGTGAAAGGGGCCTTAGAATCACTCCCTAGGACACACTTAACCCCTTCACTGCCCCCTAGTGGTTAACCCCTTCACTGCCAGTCACATTTACACAGTAATCAATGCATTTTTAATTGCACTGATCGCTGTATAAATGTGAATGGTCTCAAAATTGCGCCAAAAGTGTCCGATCTGTTCGCCATGATGTCACAGTCACGATAAAAATCGCTGATTGCCGCCATTACTAGTGAAAAAAAATTATTAATAAAAATGCCATAAAACTATCCCTTATTTTGTAGACGCTATAACTTTTGCGCAAACCAATCAATAAACGCGTACTGCGATTTTTTTCCCAAAAATATGTAGAAGAATATGTATCGGCCTAAACTGAGGGAAAAAATTTTTTTTATATATTTTTGGGGGATATTTATTATAGCAAAAAGTAGAAAATAATGAGTTTTTAAAAAAATTGTCTCTATTTTTTTGTTTATAGCGCAAAAAATAAAAAACGCAGAGGTGATGAAATACCATCAAAAGAAAGCTCTATTTGTGTGGAAAAAACGGACGTCAATTTTGTTTGGGAGCCACGTCGCACGACCACGCAATTGTCAGTTAAAGCAACGCAGTGCCGAATCGCAAAAAGTGCTCTGGTCTTTGGGCAGCCAAATAGTCCGGGGCTTAAGTGGTTAAAGAGGCTATTTGGCCCCCCTAGTTCTTACTGTGGACTACAGAATTATTTTTCTTTATTTAGTAGAAATCCAAAAGTGGAAGCGGTTGAGTAGTTTTTTTTAATTCGATTTTTACTGGGTAAAAATGTTTTCATAGTACAATTTCAAAACAGGTAAACTCAAAACAAAGGCCAAAAAACAAACTAAGTAATAATAACAAAAGTACAGAGCTGGAAATTGTTGCATATTTACCTTATGCACAAGTGAGTATGTTTATCCATCTTGCATACAATAAAACAGTAATTATACACCTTTCCGTATACAAATAATTATACGTGTACACAGCATATAGTATATACAGGGGGTCCCCTAGTTACAAACATCCGACTTACAAACGACTCCTACTTACAAACGGAAGGAGACAACAGGAAGTGAGAGGAAATCTACCCCTAGGAAGGGAAATTCACTCCTGTAAGAGCTATTATGGGGAAAAGGCACCTCTGCTGATGCTTTATCACCAAGGCTTGTTTCTACAACAGCCCAAAATTTTCAAAATCCAATTGTCATTGGGACAGAAAGTGAGGTGAAATCTTCTGAACAGGGGCACACACAGCAAAACAAATGTTACAGGGGTGTTAACCCTTCCCTATGTTATCCAAAAAGCTTAAAAATAGATTTTTTGGCTGGAGCTACACTTAAAAAATGTACCCGTTCCGACTTACAAACAGATTCAACTTAAGAACAAACCTATAGTCCCTAACTTGTTTGTAACCCGGGGACCCCCTGTAATTGACAGATTGCGGTTAGTGCCGGTTCACACAGGGGCGGCACGACTTGCAGGTCGCCTCAGCGAGGCGACCTGCAAACGACTTCTGAGGCGACTTGCAAAACGACTTCTGTATAGAAGTCTATGCAAGTCGCCCCAAGTCGCCCCCAAAGTAGTACAGGAACCTTTTTCTAAGTCGGAGCGACTTGCGTCGCTCCTATTAGAACGGTTCCGTAGCACAGAACGGGAGGCGACTTGTCAGGCGACTAGGTCGCCTGACAAGTCGCCCCTATGTGAACCGGCACTTAGGGTTCCTAAACTGTACATCTAAGTGTACTTGTGCCCTTTATAACACATAACTTTATGAACGAAGAAGCAACAAGTCTCTCCTACAGTGGAATATCATTACTCTAACTGTGGAACCTAATAAACATTTGAAAAAAAGACTAAAACATGTTGTGTGTGTTTTTTTTTTTAATTTTCAGAACAGCATATATAGTAATGAAAATATAGGTATCTTTTGCCTATTAACCACTTAAGGACTAGCCTCGTTTTGGATTTTAGGTGTATACATGTTTAAAACAGGTTTTTTTTGCTAGAAAATTACTTAGAACCCCCAAACATTATACATTGTTTTTTTTTCTAACACCCTAGAGAATAAAATGGCGGTCATTGAAATACTTTTTTTTGCACCGTATTTGCGCAGCGGTCTTATAAGCGCACTTTTTTTGGAAAAAATTCACTTTTTTGAATAAAAAAATAAGACAACAGTAAAGTTAGCCCAATTTTTTTTATATTGTGAAATATAATGTTACGCCAAGTAAATTCATACCCAACATGTCACGCTTCAAAATTGCGCCCGCTCGTGGAATGGCGTCAAACTTTTACCCTTAAAAATCCCCATAGACGACGTTTAAAAAATTCTACAGGTTGCAGGTTTTGCGCTACAGAGGAGGTCTAGGGCTAGAATTATTGCTCTTGCCCTACCGGTCGCGGTGATACCTCATATGTGTGGTTTGACCACCGTTTTCATATGCGGGCGCTACTCACGTATGCGTTCGCTTCTGCGCACAAGCTCGTCGGGACAGGGCGCTTTAAAAAAAAATATATTTATTTTCTTATTGATTTTACTTTATTATATTTATTTTTGCACTGCTTTTTTTAAAAAAAAATTTGGATCACTTTTATTCCTATTACAAGGGATGTAAACATCCCTTGTAATAGAAAAAAGCATGACAGGTCCTCTTAAATATGAGATCTGGGGTCAAAAAGTCCTCAGATCTCATATTTGGACTAAAATGCAAAAAAAAAAAAAAAAAAAATATGCCTTTAAGACATATGGGCGGAGCTGACGTCATGATGTCGCTTCCGCCCTCCTATGGTATGGAGACTGGTGGGGGCTATCTTAGCCTCACTTGTCTCCTTACCTCAGCAGTGAGAGGTCCCGATCTCCTCCGCCGCTACTGACGGCTCCGGTAAGCGGCGGAGGGCGCAGGAGAGCGGCGGGAGGGGGGGTGGCACCTCTCCCGCCGCCGATAACGGTGATCTTGTGGCGAACCCGCCGCAGAGACCACCATTATCATTCACAGAACCGGCTCCTGTAAAGATGGATACCTCGGTTGTGGCAGCATATGTACAGGAGCCGGTGGTTAAGTCCCTTTACACACGAGCGGACTTTTTCGATGGACTAGGTCCGGCGGACTGGACTCCGTCGGACAATTCGATCGTATGTGGGCTCCAGCGGACTTTATTCCCAAAAGTCAGACGTTCCTAGAAATAAAACATGTTTCAAATCTTTCCGACGGACTCGAGACCGGTTGAAAAGTCCGCTCGTCTGTATGCTAGTCCGACGGACAAAAACCGACGCTAGGGCAGCTATTGGCTACTGGCTATGAACTTCCTTATTGTAGTCCGGTCATACGTCATCACGTACGAATCCATTGGACTTTGGTTGATCGTGTGTAGGCAAGTCCGTTCATTCGAAAGTCCATCGGAAAGTTCGTCAAAAAGTCCACCCGTGTGTACGCGGCATCAGACTGCCCTGATGCGGTTTCGCCACAGCTTAGATGCAGCACAGTGTACCCGCTGTTTTTGTGCGGGTTACCCATGCTTTTCAAAGATTTCTATTAGGTTAGGCATTTTTGGTGCGTTTTCTGAAAGCGCACCAAAGAGTAGTGTAGAACTTTTGGAACGATTTCAGAAAATGGACCAAAAGCACTCGATCAAATAGATGTCCATGGGAAAGCACGGGTAACCTGCACAAAAACTGCAGATACACTGCACCAGAGCTGTTGGAAAACCACAATGTGAGAGTGCCTTTAGAGCGGGGTACACGTGTCTTAGCTTAGAGGCCTATCAAGTACTGAGGAGGAGCCAACCCTGGAGTCTCCACCAGTTGTTCCATATCTTCATAAAGTCATTAGGAAATCCCCTACATTGATACACTTATTGTTCTTGCAATAGGGAATCAGTTACCACATTTACCCACAAAGAATAAGTTGGGGGAGCTAGAGAGATCAGTTGAGTAATTTAGCAAACTAAGTCTACAAAAAATCTGCATTATCAGCCCTTAACAGGGCTTCAGAGCAAAATGCATTTCTGGCAGGTCAACATATATGTTCCTTTACATGCAAGTTCTTTAAGGCTGGGTTCACACTAGCTGCAGCAGTGGCTTGTAGCAGGGGGTCCGGTGCGTCCCTGTACTCCGTTTCAGGGGTGAATCAGGTCTGAATTTTTGCCTGCATTCGCACCTGAAACGGAGCCAAAGATGCACATAACCCCTTCTCTAGTGCAAGCCGTGGCCTCCCCGGAGCTGTGTGAACCGGCTCCATTGAGAGCTGGGCACAGTCTCCTGTCAGGTGAATTGGATGTGGAGAAACCCGCATCCAATTCGCATAAGTGTGAACCCAGCCTAAAGGAGTGGTCTCCAAACTTTCTAGACAAAGGGCCAGTTTACAGTCCTTCAAACTTTAGGGGGGCCCGGACTGTGGCCAGTGGGAGAAGAAAATGCCCCATGATTGTATTTAGGGGGAGTAATAGTGCCCTATTGTTGGTGTTAGTGGGAGGAATAGTGCCCGATCATTGGTGTCTGTGGAAAGAATAATGCCCCATCATTGGTGTGAGTAGACGGAATAGTGCCCCATCATTGTCAGTGGGGGGAATAATGCCCCATCATTGGTGTGAGTGGGAAGAATAGTCCCCCATCATTAATGGGAGCAGGAGAAATAGTGCCCCATCATTGGTGTGAGTGGGAGGAATAGTGCCCCATCATTGGTGTGAGTGGGAGGAATAGTGCCCCATCATTGGTATGAGTGGGAGGAATAGTGTCAAATCAGTGGTGTGAGTGGGAGGAATAGTGCCCCATCATTGGTATGAGTGGGAAGAATAGTGTCAAATCAGTGGTGTGAGTGGGAGGAATAGTGCCCCATCATTGGTATGAGTGGGAGGAATAGTGTCAAATCAGTGGTGTGAGTGGGAGGAATAGTGTCCCATCATTGGTGTGAGTGGGAGGAATAGTGCCCCATCTTTGGTGTGAGAGAAAGGAATAGTGCCCCATCACTGGTGTGAGTGGGAGGAATAGTGCCGCATCGTTGGTATCAGTGTAAGAAATAGTATGCCATAGTTGGTATCAGTGAGAGGACTAGTACCCCATTGTCAGTGTCAGGAACTATGTCCCAGTTGCTGACAGCTGGGAGGGGGGGGGGGAATAATGCCCCATGGGCCGGATAAAAGCAAGCAAAGGGCCACATCCAGCCCCCGAGCTGCAGTTTGGAGACCACTGTTTTACACGGATAAAACGCTGGGAAATGTGCATGTATTGCAGGGATATACTGCATATTTTTCTTTTCCTCTTATGCAAATTTCAAGTATTTACATTTTACATATATTTTACATTTACATTTACATAGTCTTAACAAGTCCTTACAGACCTTTGCAATTGCAGACAAGGTCAAGCACTTTATCCTCGTAATTCTCTCAGCAGCTCAGCTAGCCCTTCTTCCACTCCAAAGCACCTGCAACATTGCAAAATAAATAGCTGGAAGGATGTCTAGTCAATGCTAGGGGGAGGAGCAGAGTGAATTGAACTGCTGAGACAACAACTTGGAGCACTTCTGCTGTGAGCTTTGTGGATGAATTCATTTACACTGCCTGCAGCTTCAAAGGGCTTGGTAGGGTAATTTACTGGTTATACAGAATATCTAAATACATGAGTGTCTGTAGCCTGGCTGCAGATTATAGGTTGTAAAGGTAAAGTTTTTTCACCTTAATGCATTCTATGCATTAAGGTGAAAAAACTTCCGACAATACCGCCGCCCCCAGCCCCCCCGTTTTACTTAACTGACTCCTTGAAAGTCCCGTGCTCGCTCCCGACATCCTCTTTGCCGCTCAGCCTGGCCGCTGATTGGCTACAGTGGATGGATTGAAAGCAGCGCAGTCATTGGCTCGCGCTGCTGTCAATCACATCCAATGATGCGGCGTGCCGGGAGGCGGGGCCGAGTGATACAGTGAGCGGCTATAGCCGCCGGCTGTATCACGGGAGCGTGCACGCAAGAACTAGAGCTGAAACAGCCGCCGAGGGACCCCAGAAGACCAGGTTCGGAGCCACTCTGTGCAAATCGAGCTGCACAGTGAAGGTAAGTATAACACGTTTGTTATTTAAAAAAAAATAAAAAAATACCTTTACAACCCCTTTAATATTAAGGTTGACACATTACTGGCATAAGGATAGCTGAGATGAGATGATTTTCTAATATGTTCTTGCTGACTTTTCCCTTTTCTTTCATCCAACAAATAGTATAGGTTATACTAAAGGCTTGGTTCACACCTATTTAGTTTGCTTCTTCCCCATTTCTGCAATGCTTTTTGCAGTGCATTTTTGCACACACGTTTTTGAAGCAATTTGTGTTTTGCACTTTGTATGCTTTTTTTTGGCCAATTTGTTGTTGGGCAGATTAAAAAAAGGCTAAACACAAGTCACAGCAAAAACACACTACATGCGTTTCTGCGCCTTCTCCATTGAAGTCTATTGAACCAAAAAAGCACCATTTTGCATTTGAAAAAGTCCGTGACACTTTCCAAAAATGCAGTGGTTGAAGAAAGCATAGATGTGAATGTGTCCCATAGGAAACTATTAAATGGACTGTAGTGTGTTTCTGCAAAAAGCACCAAAAAGTGTATAGGTGTGAACCAGGCCTATCAATTAGGGTTGCGCCAATACCAAGAATTTGAACGAGTACAAATGCAAATGCTCCAATGCCCGAAACTGATACCTTTGCAGTGCGATTTGAACACGTACAAAATGAATGGGCTCAAATTGCACTGCAAAGAGTCGCATGTGATTTGAACAGGAATGCAGTGTCGTTTCCCGTACTGCTCCTGTGTGAACCCAGGCTGAAGCCACTATGACAAGCCTGCGTGACACAGGAGCGGTGCAGGAAACCGCATGCGATTCAGACAGGAATCGCACTGCATTTCTGTTCAAATCGCATTTGATTCTTTGTAGTGCAATTTATAAAACATGCAAAGGTATCGGTACTCGATATCAGCAAGTACTTGACTGAAAGTATCGGTACTCATACTTGCCGGTAAAAAAACAGCATTGGTGCAACCCTGCTATCAACTATGCTATAAAATCTAGAAAACATGTTACCAATTTTATGCTTACTATCGTTTGTACAGAAGTTTGTATGTGTTTCCATTCTAAAATACTGCAATAACCAAAGCAGATACTTTAAACATATTTAACTTTCCTTTATGGATTCCATTTCAGACACTCTGCTTTTCGTAAAACCTTTCAAAATGTCAAGTAGTCAAAGAGTAAGAGCAACCTTTATTCTCTCTGTTTCTAAAGTATGTCTCTAAAGGTTTTTAAAATTGACGGGTTCTTTCCAAATATTTTTTAAATGGTTACTAAAACTGAAACGTTGGTCAAGTAATGCATTTGTTTACTTGCAAAGAGGATGAGCAAAATAGCTTTCCTGTCTGGGAGTATGTACAAATCTTAAGAGTCTTTTGACATACTAAAACCAAGACAACAGAACGCGTCTGAGTACATACAAGATTTTCTTTGCAATATAATTTAGGTTAAATAAGGTTATAAAAAAAAGAGGAGAGTTATATAAAAAATAGGAGACAAATGCCTCCTATGTATATTTATGATAGCATATTTTTTTACTTTCCAAAATCTTTGACATGAATCAAATCTGGGTTTATTCTCAGGAACAAATAAGCCCAGGATAGTCACTGGGAATTGGGGATAGTTAAAGTGGTTGTAAAGCCTAACATTTTTTACCTTAAAGCATTCCTTGCACGTTTAGGTGTCAGCATAACCCCTCACCCCCCCCCCCCACTCCCCTTTTACTTACCTAAGCTCTTATTCGATCCAGCATGATGCATATCTGTAGCTCTTCTCTCCCCTCACTTCCGGTTCTCGCTGGTTTTGCTGGGGCACCAGGAGCCATTGGCACCCAGTGCTGTCGATCAAAGCCAGTGACGAGGAAGTGGGGGGGGGCGGGGCCAAGTCCACTGGAAGAGGTTTCTAATAGGGCACTGGACTGAGGGGTGGGGCCAGGAGTGGCGGAGGGAGACCTGAAAAGAGGAGGTTCGTGGCCGCTCTGTGCAATTCCATTGCACAGAGCAGGTAAGTATAGACATTTTTTTTTACTGTTTTTGTTTTTTTACCTTTACAATCTCTTTAATATCTAGCTTTAGAAAATATTGGTAATCGTACCTATCCCATCAAGCAAAGAACAGCTCTTCAGTGAACAACCAGTCAGAAGCTAGTGTCTATATATTGTATAGACCAATAACTCGAGATTGGTGACCGTGTGGAGACCAGTTAAAAAAAAAGAGCTGTCCAACACTTAGGTATAAAGCAGAATGTAAGGAAAAAAGGAGGGAAAGCCGGTTTCCAGGCCCCCCTTTTCTCATGGGATTGAGGCGGTGGCAGTTTCTAGCTCCCCGAAGTAGCAGAAATAATAGGGAGGTTCTAATAGGTCAGCGAAGTCAGCTCGATAAATTCTTACCAATGGGATGCTCTTTAGCATGCTATTACTTTGAAAAATCTTCCACATTTATAGAATGGGTAATTTCAAAATAAACAGGTTCTAATTTTTATTTTACATTACCTACGATTACGATTTTTTATTTTTAGGCCCTGCGAATTCAGATTATTGCATTAATAAGCTAATTAGCGATATTTGTTTTTATTTTGGAATACCATTAGCAAAAGAAAAAACAGTAACCCCTGTAACTTGCCTAGAATTTTTGGATATAACCATAGAAACGATGCGCATGGAATTTAGGTTGTCTTCTGAAAAAATTAATAAAATTAGGAAGTTACTGACCACCTTTATCAGAAGAAAAAAAATGACACTTAAGGAAATCCAGTCATTACTGGGTCTATTGGCATTTGCCACTAGAGTTTTGCCAATAGAAAGGGTTTTTTCTAGACATTTGTACTCCCTGATTTCAGGTTTAAAAAAATCTTTCCTCTAATGTTCGATTAACCAGTGATATAAAAGATTTATTGGTATGGTTGGGTTTCCTTGAGCACTATAATGGCTGTACTATATGGCAAAGGGAATTCAGAACAACAGAAGAGTTTTGCTTATTTACTGATGCAGCTGGGTCGGTAGGATTTGCGGCAATCGGGAAAAAACATTGGTGTGCGGATCTTTGGCCAAAAAAAAAAATGGTATTTTAGAGGACTTTGTAAGAATATAGTATTGTTGGAGCTAATTCCAATAATAGTAGCTGTTGAAATTTGGGGCAATTACTTCAAAAATAGGCGTTTACTGATAAGTACAGATAATAAAGGAGTGTTATTTGCAATTAATTGCCTTTTATCAAAATCTGACCCAGTCATTAAGTATTTGCGATATTTAGTATTTAAAAGTTTATCATTAAACATTTGATTAAAAGCTCGTTATGTTCCAGGAAATAAGAATTCGTTGGCAGATTTGCTTTCTCGTTTCCAGATGGATCGATTCTTTTCCCTGATGCCAGAGGCAGATTTATGTGGAGTACCTTGCCCTCAACATTTGTGGGAGCTGATTTAATGTCGGCTAATATCCAAAAGTCTATAGCTAAATCTACTTGGTTAAGTTACGTATCATCATGGATATTATGGTTATCGTTTTTAAGAGCTAAAAACTTGGATATTTCCCCCTTTTCAGAACAAATAGTTTTACTGTTTCTTAATAGTTTATTGACTAAAAGTTATTCTTGGTCTCATATTAATAAGACCTTGGCTGGAGTTTCTTTCTTCCTTAGACTAAATGCATTACCAGCCTGTTTAAGTTTATTTTCCGTTAAGGTATGAAGGGTTTAAAAAAGGCTAACTTCTTTCTTGATAGCAGAGCCCCCATTACCCCAGATATTTTAATGAAATTGAGCGTAATCACTCAAACAGTTTGTTTTTCATCTTTTAAGTCGGTTATGTTTAGAGCAGTGTTTCTTTATTGTTCTTTTCGGCATTTCGATTGTCCAAGGTTGTGGCTGTCTCAAAGAATGACAATAAGGGATTACAGATTAGAAACATAATTATTAGAGATGGCCGACTTAGAGTATTTCTTCCCAAAAGCAAGAATGATCAACTTGGCAGAGGTCAATGGATTTCATTAAACTCTCCCAATTCAAATATATGCCCGGTATTTCTATTGCAACAATACTTGCTCAGTAGACCAACTACTCGGGAATATTGTTTATCCATGAAAATGGGTCATCGCTGACTAGATTTCAGTTCAATTGTGTTTTGAAGAAATGTCTTTCAGAATTAAATTTAAACCACTTAAAACTGTCATCACATTATTTTAGTGAATCGGCTAAATTAGGGTTTAGGGAGGAGAATAATATTAAGAGGTTAGGTAGATTGAGATCGAATTCATATAAGATATATTCGTCCTAACCACTTTGTTTAATATTCGCAGGTCATCCGTTTATAGCATAAATTCTCGGCCACTCTTACATATTTTGGGCTAAAGAGAGAGCGACTGCAAGAGTTTATACATCAAACTTGAGTCTGGATCCTGCTTTATTTCAAGTTCTATGGAGTGGCCGGAGAGGAAAGAGTTGGGGCGATCTGAATTTTGAATTAGGAAGTTTGTTTAATTGTTGGCCTCAGCCTGATGTTATCGTTATTCATCTAGGTGGTAATGATATTGATCAAGTTAAGACATATTTAGCATTCAACATTCGATTCAACAGATACATCTATTGTCTCCTAACACAGTGGTTGTGTTCTCAGAGATTATACAAAGACTTCACTGGCTAGATTCATTCCATTTGAGATCTTTTGAAAAAAATTGAAAGAGAATCAATCGGATTGTTAATAGATTTTTAATCCCACCAATAGGGTTCTCTTTTAGATATGTGGAGTTGGAAGGCGGTCTTTCCGGACTCTATCGAGATAATGGGGTACACTTATCAATCATTGGATTAGATATCCTTAATACTAATTTTCAGTACTGCATTGAACAGGCCGCGGGCTGGGGGGCTAGGTGCCAGGCGTTATGGTAATCATCCCGCCTGCCTTATGGGCGAAAGAAATAACGTTTGTTAAAAGTAATGAATTATTAGGCCTGAGCTGTAATGGCTGGGTCATGTTAAAATATTCGGTACTTTGATAGGAGATTATTCAAAGTATTTTTGCTTATGTTTTATTTGTAAATTGAAAAGAAAATGAATAAAGCCGTGGCCGTTATTCATCCATTTCAGTGGTGTGGTCTCAAATTAATTTAAATTAACCACTTCAATACAGGGCATTTTCACCCCCTTCCTGCCCAAGGCAATTTTCAGTTTTCAGCGCTGTCGCAATTTGAATGACAATTGTGCGATCATGCAACACTGTACCCAAATTAAATTTTTATCATTTTTTCCCCACAAATAGAGCTTTCTTTTGGTGGTATTTGATCACCTCTGCGGTTTTTATTTTTTGCACTATGAACAAAAGAAGAGCAACAAGTTTGAAAAAAAAAAAACACAATATTTTGTACTTTCTGCTATAATAAATATCCCAACTAAAAAAAAAACAAACTATTTTTCCTCAGTTCAGGCCGTTATGTATTCTTCTACATATTTTTGGTTTTAGAGTTTTAGCGTCCACAAAATAGGGGATAGTTTTATGGCATTTTTTTTTAACTAGTAATGGCGGCGATCTGCGATTTTTATCATGACTGTGACATCGCGGCGGACAGATCGGACAATTTTGACACCATTTGGGACCATTGGCATTTATACAGCGATCAGTGCTATACAAATGCATTGATTACTGTATAAATGTCACTGGCAGGGAAGGGGTTAACACTAGGGAGCGATCAAAGGGTTAACTATGTGTCCTAGGAGTGATTCTAACTGTAGGGGGTGGGGACTCACAAAGAGGAGACCGATCGATGTTCCTCTCTACTGGGAACGCATGATCGTTCTCCTCTCACCTGACAGGACGTGGATCTGTGTGTTTACACATACAGATCCACGGTCCTGCTCGGTTAACGGGCAATCGCGGGTCCCCGGCGGACATCACGGCCGCCAGGCACGCGCATCGGGTCCCGAGTGATGCGACGGGGGGGGGGCGCGCGCGACGTCATATGACGCCCACCCAGGATGGGAGATCCCTCCTGCGGACATCATATGACTATATGCGGAATGTGAAGTGGTTAATATATGTAATTAAGGTTTTAATATTAGAGTTATTGTTGCCTACCGCCTACTATCCCATGTATGGAAAAAAGGGGGGAAAGCCAGTTTCAACCCCCCCCTTTTCCTCATGGGATTGAGGGGGTGGCAGTTTCTAGCTCCCCAAACTAGCAGAAATAATAGGGAGGCTCTGATAGGCCAGTTAAGTCAGCTGACCCAAGAACATTCTGGAATCTAAGGGGGGTCATTCAGGATTGGTCAGTAAAGGCCACATGACCCCTTGGAAGATTCTAGAATTCTTGGGGACCCCTATAGAAAGTGGTTCCAGACACAGGCTTATGCCAGTCACCAGAGGGATTAACAGGACAGCTCCCCGTCCCCCCATTCCCTTGCCGCTGCTTTTTATGAGGTGGGGCCCCTTACTCTTTTATAGTAGAAAGGGGGGAAAGAAATAACGTTTGTTAAAAGTAATGAATTATTAGGCCTGAGCTGTAGTGGCTGGGTCATGTTGAAATATTCGGTACTTTGATAGGAGATTATTAAAAGTATTTATTGCTTATGTTTTATTTGTAAATTGCAAAAAAAAAATTAATAAATCCGCGGCTGTTATTCATCCATTTCAGTGGTGTGGCTTCAAATAAATTTTAATTAATATATGTAATAAATGTTTTAATATTATATTTACTGTTGCTTACCGCTTACGATCCCATAAGGACAACCACCGACATAGTATAAAAAGACAAGCACTATAATGTTGTTTGTAGGGCAAAAGTTGCCTTAACTATAAATTTGGAAAAATGTGTTAACTATCTATTGAGATGTTGCATATTCTCAGCTCATGCTTTAGACTTGTTCATTAGAATAAACTTTTCACAGCTATGCCAACTGCAGTAGGTAATATAAAACTTTTTTTTTTGAGCGAATCATTCACATATAAAAGAGCAAGCAGGTACATTTCACACTCCGCAAATGTAGCACAAAATATGTTTCCAGCTTCAATTATGCTTTTATTCCTTTAGCTTAAATACAGGTAATTTTATGTAAAGCATACAGTAATTTAGCTGGATATGAACCAAGTTACATAGCAGCCATGGGGAATTATTGATCAATACAGCTGCTCATAATAAACCTCAGAGAAGATGAATAATGTATTTCCAAGCGGTTCTAATGAGCAAAAGGGGCAGTCTGAGTTTAAATAAATCAACTTGACATCATAATTAGAAAAAGAAATCTACCTACAAGGTACGTGTATCAAACTGACAGGGCATATTTCAGATAAATTTTAACTATTCAATCAGACCTGAACTCAAATGGGGAGTAAGCTGCAATGTTATAGGGAACATTTGGAAATTATTACTTGTGCCTAAGCAGTACTCTGAAAATAGTAAACTTTTGGCTTGAATTGCTGTAGTACAACCCTGGTACACGATCGTTTCAAGCCACTCTGCTAGTCTCACCAGATTTGGAATGAGATTTGCTGATCTCATCACTGTGCTGCTTACTGTTCTCCTTATTGGAGGCCCTGACATGAGAAAAAAAAAGACCCTATTGCTACCAAGATGGCCACCTCTACATCGAGACACAGTGGAAAACAAAGACTGGTAAGTCAGCAATGGGAAAAGATCAGGATCAGTTGCAGGGAGATCACAGGCAATGCTTGTGACATTTTTGACCTGGACCCTGAGTATTTGCTGTAGTGCTAATGCTAGGGCTACCACTGCAAAATGAGAGATCCCCACCTGCTGCTCAATGTAAAAATATATGCTGGGGTTGCTATAGTTATGTCAATGAAATCACCCAGGATTTACAAACAGCAGCAGGTGGGAATCTGTAATTTTGTATCAGTAGTGTTAACACCTTGCTAATGCTACCACTGAAAAATAACAGATCCCTGCTGGTCTCTGTTTGTAAACAAGCTGTCAGGGATTGTGGGTGATGTCACTGATCAAATAGGGTCATAACCCTATTTGGTCAAAGATGTCACTCCGGATTCTCTGTCTGTTTGTTTACATTCAGCAGTCAGTAGGGATTTGTCATATTAAAGTGGTAGGGCTTGGGTTTGTGCGGTGGTAGCACTACTGCTGTAAAATAACAGATCCTAATAAGTTAAATCTGGAAAGAATGCACTTGCAATGTGCCTGTGGTGGATGTGCAGCACCTTGAACTGCTTTGAACTTACTTCAGGAATCTGTAGCTCTTTCAATGCTACTGCCTTGTAGGATTTCACCTACCCTATAGTATATCTGCTGCTTATTCCCTCCACTTCTGTCAGGCGTCACACTGGTGGAGGTAATTAATAAAAAGTGTCTGAAAAAAACCTGTTGTGGTGGCGCACAGGAATGCAGTGGCTTCTCTGGCTTTTTTTATGGTGAAAATAGAATAGATGCTATGAACAGCATAATTAGGCCAAGAAGGTACAGTACATTCAAACTTTCCATTGGAGCTTAAATCAGCACTTAGCAGACTGCAGCTGCTGCAGACACAGAACAGTGGTAGCAGACTAGAGTAACGGACTACAATGGTTTAGAGAAGTGGTGTAAATGGGCCAGTTTGTTGGCTAAGTTAAGGATCAACATGACCAGACCAGCTAGGCCATTGCTTTTTCTGGCCAAAGTTCATTTACTGGCTAACAGAACAGATTTGTTTAGACTGAGATTGGATGTTTGTTGAGAGATTAGGAATTGCGGTGTCTTTCGCCTGGCTGAAACATGGCTAAATAACAATACGCCGGTCTCGCGTTTCCAACTTGATCGGATGCTACACTTCTGGTCAGATTGTAATCATCTGTCGGGGAGAACTCGAGAAGGTAGAGTTTGTATTTTATATTAACATAGGTTGGTGCTTAAAGTGGGAGTCCGGCGACCAATCTTTTTTTTTTTTTAGGTCATTGAGACACTTTGCTAATCCCAAAATAATACTCACAGTTTGGGTGTAATATTTCTGCCTCTGTTTTCGTACTGAAGAATAACTTAAAAAATGTGATGCTAGCTGTTTCCATCTTGCTTGTGGGCATGTGAAGTCCACAAGCATTGATTTCCTGGATGCGGTGAATGCTGTTCATTCACAGCTTGTTCACATGCATGATCATTGTTTCTGCACTGAATCTTGGGAAGCCTGACACTAAGCTCCCAGGAGACAGTGCGGCGCCGGGGAAAGGCAATAAACACGCCTACTCCCATGGGAGGAGAGACAGGAAGTGCCACAATAAAGTACAATATAAAGGTAATTACAGTGATAAAAAAAAATTTCGTGTGGCATTTGAACATCTATGCAATTAACTGAAGGGGTAAGATTAAGTTAAAAATTTGAGTGAATTTAAACTGTTCCTTGGTTGGTAGTCTCTCCCCTCTAAGGCAGTAAAATGCCATCCACTTTACTTGTTACAGGCATTTACAGTAGTGCTCATTGTTGTCTATGGTCCCTTGAGTGCTAAAGTTAACAATGCACTGAAGACACTACTTGATAACATCTGCTCAACTCAAGATAGGTACACATAGGTTCTCTATATGATTACTGATGACTTTATTCATGTCAGCTTGATAAACTTTCTACCAAAGCTTCCTCAGCACTATTAAAACTCTGGGAGTGAACACACTTGATTGAATATATACAAATAGATAGGGGGCATATAGAGCTGTCCATCATCCCCACCTCAGCCTTTCCAACCACATTTCCATCATGCTCGTCTGTGTCTACTGAGCCTTACTGAAAGTCAGTAAACCTAAAGCAAACATTATTATGGTGAGGTCTAGTGATGCTGTCTCACTGCTACAGGGCTCTTTGAATGTACTAACTGGTAATAAAAGGAAGCATCAGAGGTGTGAGCATGAAGGATTATGCACCATACCTAAAGGGCTATATCAGCAAGTGTGTGGGGGATGTTTCTACAACCAGAGCAATTACTATCTCCGGAATGCACATGTTCACTCTCTGCCGAAAACATGTGATTCCATTTTCAGGTCTGCAGCAACACATTTGCACGTAGAACAAGAAGTCTCATTGCAAGTCAAAGGAAGGTTAACTATGATTAACTAAAATTCAGAGTTACATTTCCACCAAAAACCCACAGAGCATAAATAGAAAAAATACCACGCTATACCACAAATAAAATATTGCTCATGAAAAATAATAAAGAAAATAGCAGCAGCTCAAATGTGAGATACACACATATAGGTTTGGAAATTATAAAAGAGAAGCTGGGATAAAAAAAAATATATAAAGTGAACAAATGATCGTGGTAAGAAAAACACAATCTGTGTACCACTAGGGACAATGAGTATGAAACAGTCCTCAAAAAATCAATGAAAGAAAAAATTAATACAATGGTTGCATGCAAGTGAAGTGAACTCTTGACACAAAACACCACCAGCAGAAGTGAACTTCCACCACATTAACTGCGCGCTTACCGAAAGGCAAGCTAAACAAGCCTGTATTGTAGATCAATATCCAGACCTGTATCCAGCAGCAGCTCACAGGAGTTGGATTGAAGGTGGGCCAGATGATCTCAAAACATCGGGCATTCGAGGTAAAGCATCGATCATGTACCCAGAAAGTGAAAAAACTTGCCATGGTGTAAATCAGACTAATGAGGATTTATTAAATTAAAAGATTGCACTTACAAGAAACGAAGGTAAAAACATTCATAAAAGATCCGCCGGCCGGCTTGCAGACACCCCTCCGCTCACAAGGTACACCACGATGATGTCAGCACGTCAACCTCCCAACGTACGTTTCATCACAGAATGACGTTGTCTTGGGGAACGGGCGACGCACTGACTCATCGCATTAAATAGTAATACAGAGAACTACGCCTCGTTTTGAATCCTGATCGCCTCTACATAAGGCTAAAAAGCTGACTTATAATCAATACTAAAATTTATGTGGGTGAGTTAAAAATATTAAGTAAACCTAAAGAGGAACAGGAACATTATATGAGTTGTATATGTGGAACTAGCCACCATACGCAAAAAAGCCAGAACTATGCCAACAAACAGCACAAAAAAGACCAAAAACGTAAAAAATGTAATTATCTGTATACTGCCTACACCGTGCCCCCAGTGGTGAGGAGTAAATATAACATTCAAGAGAGACATGGGAATACACATTTTACTAGGTCTCTACCAGTTGAAAGTCGGTAGGACATCCAAAGATGACACGGGGATGGATACTCAACTGTGCCTCCACTGGTAAAAGGTGGATATACCATCCATAATTATATTACGTGAACAGGAAGAAAAAATATAATATATCTCAATTAGTGGGACCTAAACCAAAACAAAATTTGGGAGATCCGCAAAGTTATCCTTCTGAGGGACCTAGTATTTAACCTCAATATTTGACCTAAAAAAATCACTTAAAATCAGGTCACAACTACCAATATCATGGAGTAAATATATAAAAAAAAGGTGTTGCCACTATGGATTCACATCGAGTTTGCATAATAAAAAAGATAGAGAATAAAAATAAAACATAACTAGGAATTGTCAATGAATGCATTTAGGTCTACATCAACGTTCAAACCAAAGGGGGCATAACATTTAATTGTATATATCCAAGACATCTCGAGTCTTGAGATATTACACATCAAAGAACCATCTCTCCATTGTGGGGTATACTTGTCAATCCCCGAAAAGATGGTTTTGGCAGGATTCTTATTGTGGGCTTCCAAATAGTGCCCCGAGACTGAGTGGTTAGGAAAGCCATTTTTTATGTTCGTTACGTGTTCATTGAGTCTGACCAAAAGAGGGCGTTTAGTCCTGCCCACATATTGCAGCCCGCAAGGGCATTGAAGCAGGTAAACGACCCCCTCAATGGAGCACGTAATGAACGGCTTAATCTCAAATTCTACTGAGGTGCTGAATGATGTGAATTTGTGAGTTCTTCTATGTGTGCATCCACTTAGGGAGCACACCCTACACCTCCTACACTAGTAGAAACCAGTCAGGTTATCAAAGAAGCCCCTCTTAATAGAAGGAGGGTCAAGGACATTTGGTGCCACTCTGCCCCTAAGGGAAGAAGCTCCCTTATAAATGACCTCTGATTTGTCAGGAAGAACAGTATTCAAAATCTGATCATTGGTAAGAATATGCCAGTGTTTCCTAATAAGTTCTTCAACATTTCTGTGCTGCACGGAATAGGTGGTAATGAAGGGGACAAAAGGTGTCTCCTCTAGACAGTCTTTCCCTAAGTCATTGCTCTCTATTAGTGACACTTCATCCAAGGTGTTTTTTAAAAAGGCATCTGAAAAGCCTTTTTCTATAAAACGTCTGGTCATGATCTCTGCCTGTATCAGAAATTCTCTATTGTCAGAGCAATTACGCTTTAAACGTATATACTGGCTCTTCAAACTGATCTGAGCCATGCTTCATCGTGACAACTGTCGACAGGAATGTAAGAATTTCTATCAGTGCTCTTGAAGAATGTTGTAAACTGGTCGCCATTCACCCCAGAACTAGGGTGTGGCTGGTGACGGCGGATGTCACATCCCTTTATACGGTTATACCGCATGACCTGGGACTGTTGGCCGTAGAATATTTTCTGAGGCGTGATTCAGATCTATTCGACGAACAAATTTCTTTTATTATGGAACTGCTTTAATTTGCGGCCTTCCATAGTTATTTCTGGTTTAGTGGCCAGTTCTACAGACAGGATAGGGGGGTTGCCATGGGGGCTAAATATGCCCCCAGTCTGGCAAATCTTTTTATGTCCCTATAGGAGGAGGATGTCATCTATGCCCACCAGAAACCCCAGGTGGTGCTGTGGGCCAGGTATATAGACGACATCCTCCTCCTATGGGATGGCAGCCAAGGTGATTTGGACCTCTTTATTGAAGAACTATATAACAATACCAGAGTTATCTTTCTTAACTATGAGGCCAGTCAGACAGAAATTAATTTCCTGGATCCTAAAATTGGGGTGAATGGCGACCAGTTTACAACTTCAACATTCTTCAAGAGCACTGATAGAAATTCTTACGTTCCTGTCAACAGTTGTCACCATGAAGCATGGCTCAGATCAGTTCCAAAGAGCCAGTATATACGTTTAAAGCGTAATTACTCTGACAAAGTGCCACTAATAGAGAAGAGTGACTTACTTAGGGAAAGACCATCTAGAGGAGATAGGACACCTTCTATCCCCTTCATTACCACCTATTCCCTGCAGCACAGGAATGTTGAAAAACACTGGCATATTCTTACCAACTATCAGATTTTGAATACTGTTCTTCCTGACAAACTCTTCCCTTAGGGGCAGAGTGGCACCAAATCTCCTTGACCCTCCTTCTATTAAGAAGGGCTTCATTGATAACCAGACTGGTTTCTACTAGTGTAGGAGGTATAGGGTGTGCTCCCTAAGTGGATGCACACATAGAAGAACTCACAAATTCACATAATTCAGCACCTCAGTAGAATTTGAGATTAAGCCGTTCATTACGTGTTCCAATGACGTGCCTACCTGCTTCAATGCCCTTGAGGGCTGCAATATGTGGGCAGGACTAAACGCCCTCTTTTGTTCAGACTCAATGAGCATGTAACAAACAAAAAAAATGGTTTTCCTTAACACTCAGTCTCGATAAGAATAAGAATCCTGCCAAAACCATCTTTTTAGGGATTGACAAGTATACTCACAATGTAGAGGTGGTTCTTTGATGCGTAATATCTCAAGACTCAAGCTGTCTTGGATATATAAAATTAAATGTTATGCCCCCTTTGGGTTGAACGTTGATGTAGACGCAATGCATTCATTAAAGTTGTTCTGGGAAGGGGAATTGGCGCTGTCCAACTATGTGTATATGATGTTAATACCAAAAATAACAAATAACAAATGTGTCCAAAATCACTGAATGTGAGTGAGTCCCCTGTGAAATAAAAATATTATAAATGCAAAGTGCTCTAAAACGCATGTGAAAAAATCTCATATACAGTGAATAGCTATATCTTGAAAGTGATCCCTATATCTTAAAAATGTATATAGCTAGGGAGCCAACCTAATTTGTAAACAATCGTGAGAACAATTATGGTGATCCGCATGAACAGTGATTAAAATACATAAAAAACATATGAAAAGCGAAGACCTGAAAAAAACAATCTTAATGTAAACTATTGTTGTAAATATTATGAAATTGACCCCAGCCTGTGGGCATTAAACAATCACAAAAAAGCAATCAATGCAAAACAGTCCATATATGTGTGTAGGCAAAAAAGAAAAAATTATATAGCCAGTGGTAAATTAAAATAGAAAAAAGTCCGCAAAAGAGTCCCAAAGAGTGTGTCCCACTGGTGAAGGGAAAACGTAGTCACAGCTATCAGCTTGAGATGTTCCGTCCTTCACTCCACCCCCACTCGTGTGTACACTTACCGGACTGCCTAACCCCTGCAGGGGTAGAAGGCAAATGCAGACGGTCCTGCGATGGCGGAACCGGGAAGTGATCCTCCGTCCAGGGGTGCTATATACTGCTCCGGCGTGATGTTATCCCCAATGATAGTTATCCGTATGAAGTGAGAAAAGAAAATACTTCATAGTGTGAATCCATAAAAAGTAGAAGTTTTATTTAAAAAATCCATATAGTAAAATTCGTAGTCCATAAACTAAAGCTAAAGCTAAAAACAGTGCTCAGATAACCGGCTCGCAGCCGAGGGCAGCGCGGTGAGGCGTGCGTTCCACCGCCCAACATCTGATGACGTCTTGATGACGAAACGCGTAAGGCGTGGCCTCGTGATAGGTACACGTCAGCATCTCTCTTCCTGTTTGTGACAGTTCCGGTTTCAGCTGTTGGGCGGTGGAACGCACGCCTCACCGCGCTGCCCTCGGCTGCGAGCCAGTTATCTGAGCACTGTTTTTAGCTTTAGTTTATGGACTACGAATTTTACTATATGGATTTTTTAAATAAAACTTCTACTTTTTATGGATTCACACTATGAAGTATTTTCTTTTCTCACTTCATACGGATAACTATCATTGGGGATAACATCACGCCGGAGCAGTATATAGCACCCCTGGACGGAGGATCACTTCCCGGTTCCGCCATCGCAGGACTGTCTGCATTTGCCTTCTACCCCTGCAGGGGTTAGGCAGTCCGGTAAGTGTACACACGAGTGGGGGTGGAGTGAAGGACGGAACATCTCAAGCTGATAGCTGTGACTACGTTTTCCCTTCACCAGTGGGACACACTCTTTGGGACTCTTTTGCGGACTTTTTTCTATTTTAATTTACCACTGGCTATATAATTTTTTCTTTTTTGCCTACACACATATATGGACTGTTTTGCATTTATTGCTTTTTTGTGATTGTTTAATGCCCACAGGCTGGGGTCAATTTCATAATATTTACAACAATAGTTTACATTAAGATTGTTTTTTTCAGGTCTTCGCTTTTCATATGTTTTTTATGTATTTTAATCACTGTTCATGCGGATCACCATAATTGTTCTCACGATTGTTTACAAATTAGGTTGGCTCCCTAGCTATATACATTTTTAAGATATAGGGATCACTTTCAAGATATAGCTATTCACTGTATATTCACCGTTTTAGAGCACTTTGCATTTATAATATTTTTATTTCACAGGGGACTCACTCACATTCAGTGATTTTGGACACATTTGTTATTTGTTATTTTTGGTATTAACATCATATACACATAGTTGGACAGCGCCAATTCCCCTTCCCAGAACAACTTTAATATTTTGGATCTCACTTCGGTGATTTTCACTTATAAGGGGGGCAGCAGTCCTTCCTTTTCCATATTCCTAAGCGCGGAATTTTTTGTTATTCAATGCATTCATTGACAACTCCTAGTTATGTTTTATTTTTATTTTTTACAAAATAATTTGTAAGGGGCAGTCAGGTCAAAACCGATTCATGTTATTTACAGTTACGCTCTTATGGAATTCTTCTGATTGGAGTGCGGAAGTGGAGTTTGTACCAGTGACAGATTGGAACCTGGTTTTTTCCTAGAAACTGTGACTCTCAACAGATTGTGTGAACTATGTGCACCTCACCATTAAAGCTGTATGTATATACTGTATTTATATACAGTTTATATACAGTGCCTTGAAAAAAGTATTCATACCCCTTGAAATTTTCCACATTTTGTCATGTTATAACCAAAAGAGTAAATGTATTTTATTGTGATTTTATGTTATAGACCAACACAAAGTGGCACATAATTGTGAAGTGGAAGGAAAATGATAAATGGTTTTCAATTTTTTTAATAAATAAATATCTGAAAAGTGTGGCGTGCATTTGTATTCAGCCCCCTTTACTCTGATACCCCTAAATAAAATCTAGTGGAACCAGTCACCTAATTAGTAAATAGAATCCACCTGAGTGTAATTTATTCTCAGTATAAATACAGCTGTTCTGTGAAGCTCTCAGAATCTTAGTGAACGAACAGCATCAGGAAGGCCAAGGAACACACCAGACAGGTCAGGGATAAAGTTGTGGAAAAGTTTGAAGCAGGGTTAGGTTATAAAAAAAATATCTCAAGCTTTGGACATCTCACGGAGCACTGTTCAATCCATCATCCAAAAATAGAAAGAAATCATCCAAAAATAGCAAGAATATGGCACAACTACAAACCTACCAAGACATAGCCGTCCACCTAAACTGACAGGCTGGGCAAGGAGAGCATGAATCAAAGAAGCAGCCAAGAGGCCCATGGTAACTCTGGAGTAGCTGCAGAGATCCACAGCTCAAGTGAGAGAATCTGTCCCCAGGACAACTATTAGTCGTGCACTCAACAAATCTGGACTTTATGGAAGAGTGGCAAGAAGAAAGCCATTGTTGAAAGAAAGCCAAAAGAAGTCCCATTTTCAATTTGCAAGAAGTCATTTTATTGCATTCCTGGAAGATGGCTATCGCTGTATTTCTGGAAGCCCAACGCTGATGCTTCAGGTTTAAGCCCCTCTCCCCCCCCTGCCCAATCACAGAAGCATTTGTATTATGTGTGCCTCTCTCTGCACTCTCACAGCCCCGAGTGTCAGTGTATGCTCCGACAGAGCCATAAATCAATCAGATATAATAGGGATACATTCGAGGATACGTTCAAGGAATGTCTTGCACCTACTTGGACTTAAGTCAGTGTGCCTGCACTTTTTACAAAGTTGCTGAACTCTTGAGAATCAGCTTTAACTTTTTTAAAGTCCAAAGAAAAAGAACCACTGCTCCAGGTGCATATATCAAGCCTGAATAGAACCTCTCTCAGAGTGCCAGCCCTGGCCCGTCTCCATGGTAAACTTGAAGAAAAAAAGAAATGGCTGCACATCCAGAGGTACCGATTGCCACCAAAGACACCAACATAGAGTTCGCATAAACGCGTTTCACACATTCATCCTGTGCTTAATCATTGATATTTACACAGTATGACCGCTTATATTTTAATTCAGGTTAGGCAGCCCTAAAGAGGTGGAAATTTACCTGAACAACGTGGGCGAAATTAAGGATCACCGGTAAGGATGAGCTCAAGCGTGTTCGCAAACAATGCATGCAGAGCCCGCCAGGAAGTCGGAACTGCGGAGCGCTAATCACAAGCCGTTAGACATTATCCCGATGCGCGGCTGCAGAGATTGGGAAATGTCTCACTGCCTGTGATTAGCGCTGTGCAGTGCCGACTTCCTGGCGGGCTCTGTACGTGCCGTTTGCGAACACATCTGAGCTCATCCTTAATCACCGGGCACAGTGTCTTCCACATGATTTAAACCTTTAATTGCCATACTACTATGCCACAATCGCGTTCACTGCACAGCAATTATAGGTTTAAATCTGGTGGTGGGGAGGCAACATTTCACCTCCTCACTAGCTGCCAAACACACTTGGATCACTCTTCAGAGAAGCAGTAGTGCCTGCTGCACTTGTGAATGAGCCCTTAGTTGCATTTGGCGGCAGCACCCTTAGGGTTCATTCACACACGAGGTTGGGGGTAATAAACTCCTGTGGTTGAGCTGCAGTTTTACCACCCCCAATCCCTACCCCCTTTAGCTGGCAGCAGTCAAAGGTGTACACATGCCACAGCAAGAATTATACTCCCTGTTGCTTTCGGTGAGTACTATTGCCTGCCAATCGCGATTCAATTAAATAAATGGAGCCACTCTGCAAACGCCACGCAACTGTGTGCTTCTGTGTGGTCCAAGGGGTTAAAGCAGGTGTTGAGGAGGTGATACAATGCCTCCTTACCTCCTGTTTTAACCCCTTGGTTACAGTACGGCACAAGGTTGCAGGGTGCTTGCAGAGTGGCCTCATTCAATTGATTAGGTCATGTTTGGCAGGTGCTACACACACTAAGCGTGGCAGGGTGCATAACTCCTGTTGGGGCAGAGGTGGTAAACAGACATCAACTATGGAGTGTTACCACTTTCCAAACCGGAAATGTAAACAAGCCTTTACTGTCCTGAGCCCCCTATAAGGCTGCTTTCACAATGAAACGCTGTGGTTTATCTTTGCCAAAGAATTCTATTATATCCTGCAGGTGTGGTGTACTTTCTGAAAGCTCACCATACCCACAAGATATAATACTGTAGAAGTCTATGGCTAAGTGCTGCTAACCTGCAGGAAAGCTGCAGGTACACTGTGCTGCACCTGCGGTGCCATTAAATCACTCTGCATCAGTATGCTATTATGCCCAGTGTATTACGTGACAATGACCTGAAGATCTCTTCTTTCCTGCTGCTGGTTCTGCTCTGGAGACTGCTAGCAGAAAAAAGAAGAGGCGGAGTGCAGTTGGTATCACTCCGCCTGGGACAAGAGCCGGCGCTACAGAGGCAGCATTGGTTTATGCTGTTCTTGCTCCTTCTGCGGCTGCCTGCTCCCTACGCTGCTGGCACAGCTACAACTTTACAAGTAGTCTTGTTTGACACTCTGGGATGGCGGATCGGCAAGACCAGACCGCGATCTATGAGTCACCTTGCCGGGATCGACTGGTAGATTGTGATCGATGGGTTGCCGACTCCTGTTTTAAATTAAGATGTCTATATTAATTATTTTGATATGCTTTTAACAACAATAATACAATTGCTTCAATTATCCTCTTGTGGACCGCCTGCCAGCATTGCCTGTTTCTGGGTTAATGGGGTGCCTGCATGCGTTAGCCAGTGTATCAGTGTCAGATTGCTCTCTACACCATCACAGTTCCATTATAAGTCACTGATAGGTCGTTGATCACCACCAAAAAAATCTCAAATTCTATATATATATATATATATATATATATATATATATATATATATATATACACATACATGCCATAGTTTGTGAACACTATAACTTTCACACAAAACAATTAATATACACTTATTGGGATTTTTTTTTACCAAAGACATGTAGCAGAATAAATTTTTGCCAACATTTATGAAGACATTTTATTTTTTACATTTTTTTATTGGATATGTTTAATAGCAGAAAGTAAGAAATATTGTTTTTTTTCAAAATTTTAGGTCTTTTTTTGGTTATATCGCAAAAAATAAAAAAATCCAGTAGTGAACAAATACCACAAAGAAAAGCTCCAATTGTGTGAAAAAAAAATTATATATATGTAATTTAGGCACAGTGTTGCATGACTGTGCAATTGCCAGTTAAAGTAGCACAGTGCTATATAGCAAAAAATGACCTGGTCATGAAGGGTAAAACCTTGTGAAGTGGTTAAATATATTTTGACATTTTCCCAATGTATTAGTTACAAAATGCTATGACCAGACTATTGGAATTCCATCACCTGTTATGCATACAGCCAAAACTAAAGCTGGCCATTGATGGATCGAAATTTGTCCGGTTCAGAAGGGACGTATTTCGATCCATCTATGGCCAGTCCCGCTCAACAGAATCTGATCCTATGATTGACTTCTGTCAACTGGGACTGCTGGAAAACTTTAATTTGAGCAGCGACTGCATCCAATTGGCTCCAACACTGATCAGTGTATTCTGACAGCAGAGGAGTCTCCACCACCAGAATACAATAGCACAGCAGAGAGGATTCCTCCATCCACCATCGCAGCATGTCCGGACAGAGCGTGGGGCATCCTTTTCAAATCATCAAGCCGACAATGGGATGCGGAGTGGTTCTAGCAACCAATCACCTGCCTGTTAACATTAAAAGCATGTCCCACCCTCTGTCTGGACATGCCGTGCCTTCTGCTTTGCCTGCTGTGTAAGGTAGGATCGCGAAGGTTGAAGGAGGATTGCAAGGAGGAACGGGAGGCTGTTAAGGGGACCAGTATACAAAAAAGGGGGGCTCTGTGAAGGGGACCTGGATACAAGAAAGAAGGGGGCTGTGAAGGGGACTAAGATGCAAGTAAGGGAGGCTGCAAAGGGGACTGAACTGCAAGAAAGGGGGGCTGTGAAGGGCACTGGGATTCAAGGAAGGGGGGCTGATGTAAAGTGTGGAGGTCTCTGATGTAAGGTGGGGGTGCTGTGAGGTAAAGGGGGACAGAGGACATTTAAGTAAATGAGGCATTGTGATGTAAAGGGGGGCAGTTATCTAAAATGGGGGGACTTGGATGCAAAGGGGGGCTGTGATGTAAAGCAGGCACTGTAATGTAAAGGGGCTGTATTGTAAAGGGGGTGCTCTTATGTAAAGGGGGTGCTGCATTTTAAAGGGGGGTGCTGTGATGTAAAGGGGGGCACTGTAATGTAAATGGGGGCTGTATTGTAAAAGGGGGTTGTGTGATGTAAAGAGGGGTTTCTGCAATGTAAAAGGGGCAGCTGTGATGTAAAGGGAAGGACCGATGACGCTGATATAAAAGGGTAAAGTGTAATGTAAGGGGAAGGGGCTGTGATGTGAAGAAACAGAGAAGAGTCATAGCAGAAACATGAGACTCGGACCTCTGCTGGATGAAAAATTTAATAGCCGGACCTCCGTGAATTTTAATACCCCTGCTCTAAAGAAAGCACAAGCAGTAATATGAGAAAACTTGGTTATGATAATCTACTTTGAGAAATAAGTAGCTGGTTTGCAGGGAACTATTCATTTGTAGAACATTTAGATCATATATAATTGTTTCTAGTATGACTATTTACAGTACATTACAAATAGTACATCAGTTCCCTCCTTAGTCTACTAAGCTTTTCTGACACATCAGTAAAAGTATACAATCTGTCAGTAAAATCACAATTTTTTGCAGGTCAACAAGGACACTGCTATCTCCAGTCTACCTGTGCAGTATTGTATCTCAGACAGATTAAGTCTAATCATTTCCTGCAAAAAGTGAGGTATCAAACCTTTTTAAAAGCATAAATGCGGGCTCAGAAAAAATAGAGTGCTGAATTTTACATTTACAAAGTAAATCTCCAGCTAATGCGCAGCGGCAACAACAAACATTAAAAAAAGCCTCTCTGCACTCCAAGGAATGGAGCTGCCATGGTAACAAAGATTTCAGATTTTCTAGCATTTTACCACTCATATCCCCCCTTATTACATTATGATAAAATGTCAGTGGTTTTCATAAAGGCAGAACCATCCAGTGTTAACCTCTTCTTGGTTTTACATGCTGATCGAAAGCTTAAAAGAGTTTAGATGTACAAAGTGCGATCCAATTGATTTGCATCTCTTCTGTGTAACCACACCGCTATGTGTTTTATTAAATCAAGACAACTGTTGAGTGATTGATGTATTGTGCTCTTACTTGGCTGTGACATTTCCTTTGAAAAGACTGATAATTTGAATTTTGACAGATATCACTCTTTCACCTGCTATTTATCCTTCAAGAGATGCAGTTATAATAAGAAATGACGAAACTCTGGGAGACATTAATCTGAACTGGAGCAGACAGAATCTGGAGCAGCTGTGCTTGGCAAACTTTTTCAGCTGTGCTTTTAAAATGAATGATGGAAGCCGACTGGTTGCCATGCATAGCTGCTCCAGATTCTGTCTGCTCCAAGTTTAATGAATTCCTCTAACTTTACTTTAATATTTGTTTTGCTCCAGGTCCCTTCCTTATGTCTTCCGTTAGGCCTCATTCCTTCACACCATGGTGCAGAGACATCAGTTTTTCTGCATGCGTTCTGCAACGGTTCAAAGAAAACAATAGTTCTCTATGTGCCCTGTTCACACCACAACGTGTGGATTTTTTCTGAGCAGGAATCTGCAATGTGTATGCAGTTCTCTGCACAGAAAAAAAAACTGACATGACATGACACGGGTGTGAACAGGGCACGTAACTGATGCACATGAAAACTGATGTCAATGTGCATAAAAGCTCGCTGAAATGCGCATGAAAACTGTTGTAAACAGATGTGAAACTGATGTAAACTCCTGACTCTGCAACTGAAATCCGTTTTACCATCAGTTTTCATTCATGTATGGTATGAACGAGCCTGTGAACTGATAAGCTGAATAACAGTTAGACCCCTTTCACACTGGGGGCGTTTTTCAGGTGCTTTAGCGTTAAAAAAAGCTCCTGTAAAGCGCCTGAAAGAAGCCTCATCTGCAATCCCAATGTGAAAGCCTGAGTGCTTTCACACCGAGACCCCTTTCACACTGGGGCCTTTTTCAGGTGCTTTGGCACTAAAAAAAGCGCCTGTAAAGCGCCTGAAAGAAGCCTCATCTGCAATCCCAATGTGAAAGCCCGAGTGCTTTCACACTGGGGCGCTACGCTGGCAGGGCGTCAAAAAAAGTCCTGCAAGCAACTTCTTTGCAGCGCTTTCGTGTTTTTGCCACCGGGCTGGGTGCGCTGATGGCCCAAGCCCTTTCAAACTGCCAGTGCCCGAAAAACGTCGGTACGTATGCATCTGCAGAGGAAAAGGATGGGATCAATTAGTTGAGAGACAAAAAGAATAAGTGCGCTTATTCTTTAACCACTTCCCACACTTTACTACTTCCCACCCAGCCTATAGACAAATGATGGCCATGCGGGACATTCACTATTCTTGGTGGACGTCATATGGCGTCCTCCCAGAATGTGCCACAGGCTGTGCTGCGGTGTGATCTGTCACCTGCTGTGTTTGTACACAGCGGATGACTGATCAGTGTACCAGCTGCTGCCAGGACCTAGTGATCACTGTGACCAATCACAGCAGATCTCATGACAATAGTACACAATGGATGGCTTTCATTCATGCCATCCATTGTGTACTATTGTGTTGATCTCTGATTGGTCACAGGGATCACATGGTACATACAGGTCCAATCACAGCCATCTGTATAATATGATTAGCTGTGGTCAATCAAAGCTAACCACAATAGTAAACACTGAATGAATCAATTTCATTTAGTAAAAAATGATGCTTATACCAGTGAAATTCACTGGTATAAGCAATCATAATGTGTAAAAAAATAAAAATAAAATCCTGATCACTTCCCCAGAGTAGTACAGTGTTACTATGGTAACACTGTATTGCTCTGGTCACAGTGTAAAAAAAAACAAAAAAAAACATAAAAAAACAATACAAAAAATTGAAAAAAAGTGTATATATGTTTTTTTTTTTTACATACTGTTAGCAGTCAGTGTCTCTAATCACCGCCACACCAGTTATATGATGACGCTGTACTGCACTAGTGACAATATGTAAAAAAAAAAAAATAATAATAATAATAAAATTGTGAATTTTTTTTTTAATTTCCTGATTTTCCAAAAAAATTGGGACAAAAAAATTACAACTTCAAAAAACTCACCATGTCTCTTACTAAATACCTTGGACTGTCTACTTTCCAAAAAGGGGTTGGGAGATATTTGTATTGTCCTGGCATTTTTGGGCCTCAAGAAATGAGATCAGTCCATCAGGATTGATCGATTTTCAGTATTGGGACACCTAATTTACACACACACACACACACACACACACACACACACTTTAATAGCATCTCAATCTCAGTCCGCAAGGCTCAATATTGAGTTGGCCCACCCTTTGCAGCTATAACAGCTTCAACTCCTCTTGGAAAGCTGTCCACAAGGATGACCATTCTTCCAGAAACACATTTGTGAGGTCAGGCACTGATGTGGACGACAAGGCCTGGTTCGTAGCCTCTGCTTTAATTAATCCCAGGTGTTTGGGTTGAGGTCAGGACTCTGTGCAGGCCAGGAAAATTGCTCCACCCCAAACTCCCTCATCCAAGTCTTTATGGACCTTGCTTTGTGCACTGGTTTGCAGTCATGTTGGAACAGGAAGGGGCCATCCCCAAACTGTTCCCACAAAGTTGGGAGCATGAAATTGTCCAAAATGCCTTGGTATGCTTACGGCCAAGCCCAAAATCTGAAAAACAACCCCACACCACAAAGGTTCATAAAGACATGGATGAGTGAGTTTGGGGTGGAGGAACTTGACTGGCCTGCACAGAGTCCTGACCTCAACCCTATAAAGATACAGCCTTACTGGGAGGAAATTACTAGGGCAATCTATCAAATCACAGGAGAATACACCCAAGTGGAGCCATGGAAATGTTTGTTCCATGACACGGAAAAAACAGTGGCTCAATATAAGAACACCCTAGTTACACACTTGTTAAATGTTGTCAAGTTGTGAAGTTGAAGCTCAGAAATGTGTATCAGCTTTAACTGTTTAGTCTGCTTTAAACTGTCTAACTGTTTGTGTTTAAAAAAATTTATAACAATAAAAAGAGAATATACAAAAAAAAAGAAGAAATATGATGGCTACCATTGCTAGCCTCGCCTAAAAAACTGCTAGTTACCTGTACTTTTCAGTGTGACTTACCAGTCATTTATGTACAGTTGGGCAATAAAAGTATTTAGTCAGCCACCAATTGTGCAAGTTCTCCCACTTAAAAAGATGAGAGAGGCCTGTAATTGTCATCATAGGTATACCTCAACTATGAGAGACAAAATGTGGAAAAAAATCCTGACAATCACATTGTCTGATTTTTGAAAGAATTTATTTGCAAATTATGGTGGAAAATAAGTATTTTGTCAAGATCAAAAGTTCATCTCAATACTTTGTTATATATCCTTTGTTGGCAATGACAGAGGTCAAATGTTTTCTATAAGTCTTCACAAGGTTGTCACACACTGTTGCTGGTATGTTGGTCCATTCCTCCATGCAGATCTCCTCTAGAGCAGTGATGTTTTGGGGCTGTCGCTGGGCAACACGGACTTTCAACTCCCTCCAAAGGTTTTCTATGGGGTTGAGATCTGGAGACTGGCTAGGCCACTCCAGGACCTTGAAATGCTTCTTACGAAGCCACTCCTTCGTTGCCCGGGCGATGTGTTTGGGATCACTGTCATGCTGAAAGACCCAGCCACTTTTCATTTTCAATGCCCTTGCTGATGGGAGGAGGTTTGCACTCAAAATCTCACAATACATGGCCCCATTCATTCTTTCATGTACACGGATCAGTCGTCCTGTTCCCTTTGCAGAGAAACAGCCCCAAAGCATGATGTTGCTACCCCCATGCTTCACAGTAGGTATGGTGTTCTTTGGTTGCAACTCAGCATTCTCTCTCCTCCAAACACGAGTTGCGTTTCTACCAAACAGTTCTACTTTGGTTTCATCTGACCATATGACATTCTCCCAATCCTCTTCTGGATCATCCAAATGCTCTCTAGCAAACCTCAGACGGGCCCGGACATGTACTGGCTGAAGCAGGGGGACACGTCTGGCACTGCAGGATCTGAGTCCCTGGCGGCATAGTGTGTTACTGATGGTAGCTTTTGTTGGTCCCAGCTCTCTGCAGGTCATTCACTAGGTCCCCCCGTGTGGTTCTGGGATTTTTGCTCACCGTTCTTGTGATCATTTTGACCCCACGGGGTGAGATCTTGCATGGAGCCCCAGGTCGAGGGAGATTATCAGTGGTCTTGTATGTCTTCCATTTTCTAATTATTGCTCCCACAGTTGATTTCTTCACACCAAGCTGCTTGCCTATTGCAGATTCAGTCTTCCCAGCCTGGTGCAGGTCTACAATTTTGTTTCTGGTGTCCTTCGACAGCTCTTTGGTCTTCACCATAGTGGAGTTTGGAGTGTGACTGTTTGAGGTTGTGGAAAGGTGTCTTTTATACTGATAACAAGTTCAAACAGGTGCCATTAATACAGGTAATGAGTGGAGGACAGAGGGGCCTCTTAAAGAAGAAGATACAGGTCTGTGAGAGCCAGAAATCTTGCTTGTTTGTAAGTGACCAAATACTTATTTTCCACCATAATTTGCAAATAAATTCTTTCAAAAATCAGACAATGTGATTGTCTGGATTTGTTTCCACATTTTGTCTCTCATAGTTGAGGTATACCTATGATGACAATTACAGGCCTCTCTCATCTTTTTAAGTGGGAGAACTTGCACAATTGGTGGCTGACTAAATACTTTTTTGCCCCACTGTATAGAAATTAAGAGTTCTGGCTTGATTGCATGTTTCCTCCAGGTCACTTGCTTAGAATGTATTTGTGATTTCACGCTTATTTATTGTAAAGAGTTGAGTTACAGTTAAGATTCTACCAGAATAGATCTTAGTTAAATGACTTTCTCAATACAAGAAAACAAGTGTAGGGGAGATTTACCAAAACTGGAGCAGAGAGAATATGGAACAGCTGTGCATAAGACTTAATCAACTTATATTTTTAGCTTATTCAGTTAAAACAAAACATATTCCACCAACTGTTTCCCAAAACTTCCCTTATATTGGCTTTCAACTTAATCATCAAGCCATCACATGGCTGGTGTCATAGCTGATCAAGTTTACAACACCATGGGAACTGCAGATCAAACAGAGGTCAAGATGGCAGCTTCCCTAACTGTAAAGGTTGCGAGAGTTTAATTCAATTCAAAAGTGAAAGACAGAAGATCATTGGTTGCCATGCACAGCTGCTCCAGATTCTGGCTGCTCTTGTCTTACAAAATTTCCATCACAGTGCACTAAAACAGTCTTTTATACACAAAACCCAACCATATAACAGTTTTGTTAACAGACAATAACAGAATAAAGAGAAAACTGCTTACAGTTTTGCAATGGTGTCCATAGGCCATGGGGTAGATTTTAGGCTTCTTTTCTCCTGTCTATGTTGACAAAGTCCCAAATGAACAAACCTAAAAGAAAGCAACAAAACCTCAGTGAGAGAATATTTGAGCCATTCTTTACTCATATGTGATTGTTAGGCTTTAAAGTGGTTGTAAACCCATATATATATATATATATATATATATATATATAAAAAAAACCTGCAAGACAAAGGCATAATGAGCTAGTATGCACGGCATACTAGCTCATTATGAAATACTTACCTTAGATCAAAGCTATTGCAGCGTTCTCCATACACTGCTGTGACCGGCAACATGTCTCCTGGAGTTATTTCCAGGTTCGCAGGCTCCGCCGCTGTGATAAGCCGGAGCCGCATGGACGTCACTCCCGCGCATGCACGCATGAGCTACCGGTCACGACACAGGCCCTTTAGAAACGGCACAATTGAGCCATTTCTTCAGTGCACATGCACCAATGACGTCGGCTCAAGCGTATATGGTAAACATCTCCTAAACCGTGCAGGTTTAGGAGATATTTACAGTATCTACAGGTAAGCCTTATTATAGACTTACCTGTAGGTACAAGTGGTGTAACAGGGTTTACAACCACTTTAAACTGGTTGTAAACATCAGACATTAAATATGGAAAAAGCACATCCTTCTATACTGTGTACTTGCCTCTCTCTAAAGCAGTGTTTTTCACTTTTTTCAGTCAAGGCACCCTTTAAAATTATGGACAATCTCAAGGCACCCTTTAAAATCATGGACAGCCTTGAGGCACCCCATTCGAAAATGTATAAAGCTATTCTAATAATTTTACATAATGCATCAACATCCACACAATAGGACACCCAATGAGGTGATTTATTCTTCCAAATAAAATACACTTCTGCACACTGGTACTGACTAGAATTCCAGTGTTTCTATTCTTCCTCAGTTTTTCTCCATCACTTAGCTAATGTGACCTCAGTGCTGACGGAGAGGGGCAGGGGAGAATTAAACAAGGATTCTCTGCAGACAACCGACATCCCCCTTATCAACTGATGATGTCATTGCTTGTTAGGATGCTGGCGGCTAAAAGGTCCTAATGGTGCACAATGAAAACCTGTGGTAAAAGGCAGGCTTGACCCACCTGCTGGCTTGTATACCATTTTTGGTCAATTTTTAGGCATTTTGTCCCTGAGGAAACCTCAAGGCACCCTGGTTAAAAAAAGCTGCTCTAAAGCACTGTATGTCATTTCTCTCTGTTATCAGCAAGGGTTACTTCGCAGCAGCTCTTCCCAACACCAAGAGTTAAAAAGGTGACGGGGAGGGAGCTGCAGCACTCAGCTTGTGGCTCATATTCACAGCTGTGCTTGTTCTCTGTACTGTGTGAAGGAGAGTGGTGTCCATTCCGTCCAATCAGGGCTCAGAGCAGTTGGCTATGTGAAGACTTCAGATCCCCATCCCCTGCTGATAGAACTAAGGAGACATGCTTTCCTGTTTGTGTTTCCAGAACCATCTACAGAAGGAATGGCTACAATTTGTGAAGGTTTATAGCCACTTTAAAGAACGGTTATACACAAACCCCCACAGCGCACTACAAGTCCCAGCATTCACAATCTGATGGCAGTGATATCCATAAAATCCAATGGGACCAAACAGAGAATTAAAAAGTCACAAATGTTTTGGATATGAAAAGGCTGTTGCTCTGAAAAATAGCAATGATTAGAGGAATGGATGGCAGGACAGGTGCGTATAAAGCCCCTTCTTTTGTATGTTGTGCTTTTTGACACTTTTTTAACTAGGAGACAGAGTCGCTTTAAGCATATCCTCAATAGTGACTGGCAAGATAGCTCTTATGTTGGTAAAACTAAACTTGTTTTTACACTTGCTATTATTTTAATATAACCATAGATTTAAATGTTTTATTTTTTAAGAAAGAATAGTGAAAATTATAGTCATGTGCACAGATTATAGAAATGAATCTATGAGGTCCACAAATTATATTGTAGGGTATGTCCCTTTATTAAGACTGCCAAAACAATCCAACGTGAATAATGCTCTACAACAGTGGTCTCCAAACTGTGGCCCGGGGGCTGGCTGAGGTTCTTTGCTTGATTTTATCTGGCCCTTGGGGCAATATTTCATCTACTGACACCAATGAAGGGGCACAATTTCTCCCAATGACTCCAACGATGGGTTGTAATTTCTACCAATAACACCCACGATGGGGCACGGTTCCTCCCAGTGACACCAAGAATGGGGCCTATTGACACTATTGGTCACAGTTACTTCCAATGACACAAACAATGGAGGCCAATGACACCACTGATGGGGCACAATTCCTCCCAGTGAATCTAATGATGGGGCACAATTCTTCCCAATAACACCAACGATGGGGCACATTTCCTTTCACGGACACCAAAGATGGGGCACAATTCTTCTTACGGATACTAAAGATGGGGCATTGTTTACTCACACTGATGTTGGGACATATTCTACTTCCGATGCCAACAGTCTGGCCCCCTTATTGTCCGAAGGACAGTAAACTGGCCCTTTGTTTAGAAAGTTTGGAGACCCCTGCTCTACGGCTACAATAGAAGTTGTGTACAAAACAAAACAAAAAATAAACATTATTATTATATATATGTGTCAAAATAAAGATTCTGAAATAATAAATGTCACATAAAAGAATGCTTTAGTAGTTTTTTTTTTCATGTCGTCATTTTTCTGGAAGGCCTAAATTCATGAAGCTATTTCTGTTGTTTACAAAGATGGAAAAGGTCTTGTTTTTATGAGCTTCATTTTTGTATTCATTTTTTGTTATTTTCCTTCTGTAGCAACATAGCTCTGGCCTTGTGAAACAATAGAAATGGAGATATCTCGCTACACGTGTTGCATTGTAAAATTGTTTCAACTTCTCTGTTACTTTAGCCTTGCTAAGCCTAACAAAAACAATTGTTTAGCAGGGTTTGAGGTGAGCAACCTCTGTCATTAAGCATAACTCTACCTATTATGCAGATTTTAACCACTTGCTTACTGAGCACTTAAACCCCCTACCTGCCCACATCAATTTTCAGCTTTCTGCACTTTTACACTTTAAATGACAATTGTGCGGTCACGCAATACTGTACCCAAATTACATTTTTATCACCCCCCACCCCACAAATTGAGCTTTCTTTTGGTGGTATTTAATCACTGCTGGGTTTTTTTTTTATGTTTTGAAAAAACAAAACAGTTTTTTGAAAAAACAAATGTTATTTTTATGTTTTGAAAAAACAAAACAGTTTTATATTTTGTTATAAAATTTTGCAAACAGGTAATTTTTCTCCTTCATTGATGTACGCTGATGAGGCTGCACTGATGGGCATTGATATGCTGGACTGATGGGCACTGATAGGTGGCACTGGTGAGACTGATGAGGCGGCAGTGGTGGGCACTGATAAGTGGCACTGATGGGTGGAACTGATGGGCACTGAGAGGTGGCACTGGTGGGCACTGATAGGTGGCACTGGTGGGTGGAACTGATGGGCACTAATGGGTGGCACTGAAGGGCATTGATAGGTGGCACTGATGGGTGGCAGTGATGGGCACTGATAGGCAGCACTGATGCGTACTGATTGGGCGCTGGCAGGCGGCACTGGTGGGCACAGATGAGGTGGCTGTGGCTCTTCCTCTTCGGGACCGATGTCCCTTTCACAGAAGCTGGTGATCGGCTTTTTTATTCTCCTGTCAGCGTGAGGAGAAAAAAAGATTACCGATCATCTGTTCACATCACATGATCAGCTGATCATGGTAAGGGGCCGGCATCAGACCCTTACTCCGATCTGTGATCAGCCGAGTCTCATTGACTCAGTGATCACAGAGCGTGCTGCGTGCAAAGGGAAGGACATCACATGGCAGCGTCCCGGCAATGTAGGTCCGCACGGTAGCTGTCATTCGGCTATAGCGCGCACGCGAGGAGGTTAATATCTTTCTAAGCTAACATACAGTTTGCTATTTTCAACCTTTTTCAGTAAAGAACACTTAAAGCGGACCTTCAGTCATTTTTTCAACTTTCCATCTATTAAATCTTCTGCCCTTGTTGTTTTAACTTTGGATAGTAAAACATTTTTTTTCTGCCAGTAAATACCTTATACAGCCCACTTCCTGTTTCTTGTCTGGAAAAATGCCTAGGCTTATAACATCATGCACAGCTCTCTCTCTCTCTCACTCTCTTGAGAGTTTGCCAGGAATGGAGGGGGGATGAGTCATAAGAGGGCCAATCAGAGCTGCAGAGCTGGAGGTGTGCCTCTGCGTGTCTGTGTAAATCCAGGAAGTGAACAGGAAGCAGCTTCAGCTGCCCACAGTTAAAATGGTTGCAGCCAGACTAAGCGGAGGGAGATTTCTGCAGCATATTTGGCAAGTAAAGAATCACAATATATATAAAATAATATGTAAAGTGGTTGGGGGGAAGCTTCAGAATGGCAAAGATGTTTTTATTGCAAATTATGTGAGCAGACTGCAGTTCCTTTTTAAAGCATATCTATGGTCAAAATGTATTTATTTCCACACTGCCTTTTAATTATTTTTAGCCTACTCCAAGTAATCAGAACAATCTTGAAGTTTGTAAACTTACTTTGTGAAGTTCCTCAGTTTTTTTCTACTGAAATTAGGTAATGCTGTGTTACACAGTTCACAGAGCCTGTCTTCTGAACTATAGAAATAATGAAGGTTTAGTAGGTGGAGCCACCACAACAATCACACCTTATAGGCAGCAAGTTACCATGGGATATGTAGTCCTTACAATGAGCACAAGGGAAGCTGCAAAGCATTCTGGGAATCTAGGAAGTAATGGACAGAGATAGACAATAAACAGGTGGCACTCACATTATGAAAGGAGATTTTATTAGGTAAGCTTATATTGAATCGTCAAAAATAACTATTGTTTGTATTGCTATTACAATGTTCATGTTATAAAATTAAATTGTATGCTGTGACCATAGATCTCCTTCAACCTGTTCCGGACCGCCTTCTGTACATGCGGCAAGCCGGTGGGTGGCCCGGCTGTGCGAACCGACATACCCGTACGTTGCTCGTGCTCACGGGTAGGGGACGAACGCGCCCCCGTCTCCGCGCCAATCGGATTTGTTACGGACCAATCGATCCACAGGTCCAGGCCAATTATTTATGGCCTGGACCTGCTGATCAGTTCTGGCAAATCACAGAACAACGTCCTGTGCCTGTTTAATGTAAACATAGGCACAGGAAATTATGTAATCTCCTCTCCTGGAAACCTTTTTGGTTCAAGCATGAGAGGAGAGAGTATCAAATGTGAGTAAAAAGCACTACACTGACACTAGTACACATAGGCACATTTAACCCGCCGATGGCCACCCCCCGTTAACCTTTCACTCCCTGTCACTGTGTCACCAAGTACAGTGTACAGATTTTTTACTGGTCACTGTATTGGTGTCTCACATGTCTCACTTGTGACGCTAAATAGCGTTAGGGGCAGTTAGCGGCAGTCCCAGATAGGTTCAGGGTACCCGCCATATATTCCCTAATAAATTTTAACCCCCTGATCACCCCCAGTTAACCCTTTCACTGCTCTGTCACAGTGTCATTAGTACAGTGTACATATCTTTTTTCTTTTCACTGTATTAGTGTCACGGATGACGCCAGTCAGCGTCAGTCTTATATAGCATCAGGGTACTGCCACATATTCTCTAATAAAGTTTAACTCCCTGATCGCACCCCCCAGTTAACCTTTTCACTCCCTGTCACAGTGTCATTAGTACAGCGTACAGATCTTTTTTTCTGTTCACTGTTAGTGTCACGGGTGACAACAGTTAGCTTCAATCCCAGACAGCGTCAGATTTTAACCCTTTAATTGCCAGTAACACTAACACACACACTATACACCTCCATTACTAGTATAGTGTCTGATTAAGATCGATATATTTGATCTGATCAGAACTATACTAGCGTCCCCAATAGTATAGTGTTGCCAAAAATGCACCGTTAGCAGGGTCAGCCCGGACACTTGCCAGCACCTGTGTCCTGTTTAGCACCTCTGCCCTACCCAAACAAGTGCAGTATAAGTAGATCACTGTCACTTCCAATACACAGCACACAAAACCGCAGCGTTAGCAGAGTCAGGCCTGATCTCTGCTAGCACTAGCAGTTACATTTTTTTGTACCGGTTCAAACAGTCCTTGACAACCAGGTGCTTTTTTACCTGTAATTCACACTAGTTACCTATAAATTTAGTGGCCAAAATGTCAAACGAAAGGTACACTAGTGAAGAGGCCTACAGGATCCTGAGCATGGCAGATGAGAGTAATGGGGAGTCTTCACTGTCGGATTCAGGCTCAGTATACGAACCTGTAGAGAGCAACAGCACCCTGACAGATAGCTCTGACGACGGAGTAGAGGTCCCTGCTAAGGTCAGGCGTACTCGACCCTGTTCTCCTGTTGCTGAGGTGCAACAATAGCATACTTCTCATATGCAGCAGAACGCCGGTACTAGTGCCGCTCTACCTTCTTTTGAACTGGCGAGCACCAGTGGCCTATTACATCCTGTTTGTAGACAAACCAGCACTGGAGTAACACATGGTGACGTGGCGAGTCCCATAAGTGCAGTTCAAGCTGGTGTGGTGGTTAGCACAAGTAGCGTCCCACAACCACAAGGAATTCAAATGCAGGCCCGTAGAGCCCATAGTGCCCTTCCTGATGTGCTTGTAAATCCCGATTGGCAGCCCACCACTTCTGCAGCGACCGTACTTCCCTTATTCACTGGACAACCTGGAATTCAGGTGGAAACAGCAAATTTAACTCCTATCGATTTTTATGAGACGTTTATCATGGAAGATCTGTACAAATCTATTGTGGACCAAAGCAATTTATGTGCTGATCAATTTATCGCCGCAAACCCAAATTTGACCCTTTCCAGACAATTTGCATGGAAACGCATCATGGTTTCCAAAACTAAAGTGGTTGTAAAGCTTAGTTTTTTTTTTTTTTTTAAAACAAACATGTACCTCCACTGTGCAGTTAGTTTTGCACAGTGTGGCCCCGATCATCCTGTTCTGGGGTCCCCTGGTGGTGCTATCAGCTCCTCCCCTCATTGTATAACCCCCTAGAAGCACTCTGCTGGGGGGTTACCTTGCGGGCGCACTCCCGAGTCCAGCATAGACGCAGAATGTAGGACTCGGCGCCACCCCGCGCCATTTGATTTGATTGACAGCAGCGGGAGCCAAAGGCTGCACTGTTATCAATCTATAAAATCAAGAGCCGAGAACCCCAGGCAGAGAGGTGCAGCGCGTCTCTGCCAAGGGATCGAGGGGGGTCAGGTGAGTAAAACGGGGGGCTAGGGGGCCGGTCACTGTCAGAAGTTTTTTCACCTTAATGCATAGGAAGCATTAAGGTGAAAAAACACAAGGGTTTACAACCCCTTAAAGACCTTTCTGGACCTATCCCTCATCGTTGGCATTACTAAAAAGAGTGAGTTGCGGTCATATTGGTCCAATGACCCAATTCACCATATGCCTGTGTTCTCTGCTGCCATGGCCAGGACTAGATACGAGCAAATCTTGCGGTTTACGCAAGTCACCGACAGTGAACTCAGTCATCCTCGGCGTGACCCCAAATATGATCAGCTCCACAAAATTCGGCCCCTCGTAAATCACTTGAACCAAAAATTTGCAGCCTTGTATTTTCCTCAACCAGCTGTCTGCGTAGATGAGTCCCTGGTTAAGTTTTTTGGCCGCCCTGTTTTCAAACTGTTTCTCCCCATTAAGCGTGCCAGATATGGGGTGAAAATGTATAAGCTCAGTGAAAAGGCAATAGGCTATACATGTAGTTTCCAGATTTACAAGGGAAAAGGCCACATGGAGCTCCCTGACTGCCCAGACTATATAGGGAGCAGCGGCAAGATTGTTTGGGACTTTGTGTCACCCTTATTCCAAAAGGGGTACCATTTATACGTGGACAATTTTTATACAAGCGTGCCACTTTTTAGATACCTCTTTCAATTTGGAATTGGCGCATGTGGCACCGCGCGATCTAATCGCTGGGGCTTTCCCAAATGGCTTGTAAATGCCCCACTTAGACCAGGGAGAGAAACTGCTTGAGGTGCAATGAATTGCTTGCAGTGAGGTGGAAGGACAAACAGAACGTTTTTGTTCTGTCTTCCATTCAAGCAGACACGGCAGTCCAAACTGCAATGGCGACTGGTATTGTTGAGAAGCCCCTCTGTGTCCAGGACTAAAACCCTAACATGGGAGGGGTGGACTTCAACGACAAGATGATGGGGCCGTACTTAATTGCCCGTAAAGCCAGACACTGGTACAAAAAAGTGTCTGTACTATACAAAGCAACAGGAAGAAGTGGATCCTTCCTAAAATTCCAGGAAGAAATCAGCACAGCCCTTTTGTATCCATAAGGTGCTGTGGCCCAATTTCCCAATCCAGACTCAGTGAGCCAGCTGCATGAGAAGCATTTGCTTGATGTCCTCTCTGGTACCCCTACCCTAAGACCACCCCAAAGAAGATGTTGTGTCTGTCGAAAACGCGGATATAGGTATAACGCTCTCTATTTTTGTCCCTCCTGTCCTGACCAACCTGGTCTCTGCATCAGGGACTGTTTCCTTCATTACCACACATCAGTGGATTATTATTACAGGGTACAGCAGGGCACACTTTCACACAGGGTCTCGAAGGTGTCAGATGGCCATCGCCATTTTGAAAGACCCTAGCCTGGAACGATCAAAGTTTTTTACGGTTACAAAAAAAGTGTAAAAAAAGTTAAAAAAAAGAAACTATAAAAACAATAGTTGTAGTTTTATTGTTTTTACTGTTTTACTGTATTGTATACTATACTGTAATGTTTTATTGTTACTGTGTTTTATTGTTAGCCATTGTTTGCTTTGCAGGTACACCATTCAGCTGCGGCACTGATATCTTTATTATGACAGCAACAGGGTTTGCTCTCACAATACGTAAATCATCGACTCCAGCGCTGTAGGAGGCGATTTCACCACCACAGTTAAAAGAAAAGAGCATTTATGGCGAAGCATAGGGGCTGGGGTGGACAGAGGGAGGATTGTTCCTATGCTTCACCATATATTTTTTACTCTTTTTTTTAGGGTTGTCCCGATACCGATACTAGTATCGGTATCGGCACCGATACCGAGCATTGGCCCAAGTACTTGTACTCGGGCAAATGCTCCCGATGCTTCCCCCGATACCTAGAGGACAGCTGTGATCGGTGAGTGGGGGAGTTACAAGATTCTCCCCCAGCGGCTTTCAGCAGCTTTAGTGACATACAGCGGTGATCGCTCACCGCTGACTGTCACTGCATCCTCCTCCATGCCCCCTCCGTTCCTCTGTCCCCCTCCGCTGTCCCCTCCATTCCTCTGTCCCCCTCCGTTCCTCTCTCCTTTTCTGTCCCCTTCCGCGGTCCCCTCCGTTCTGCTGTGTCTCTCCGCTGTTCCCCTCCGTTCCTCTCTCCTTCCCTGTGTCTCTCCGCTGTCTCCTCTGTTCCTCTCTCCTTCCCTGTGTCTCTCCGCTGTCCCCTCCGTTCCTCTCTCCTTCCCTGTGTCTCTCCGCTGTCCCCTCCGTTCCTCTCTCCTTCCCTGTGTCTCTCCGCTGTCCCCTCTGTTCCTCTCTCCTTCCCTTCAGCTGACTCTGTCCATTCACATAACTGATACATTGTAATCTCCTGTGATTACGATGTGTCAGTTTATGAATGGAGAGAAGCCGCTGTCTTCTCTCCATTCATTCTCAGTGCAGCTGAGGCTGCAGAGAAAGGGACTGGGGAATCTCTATCCTCTGTCTCTGTCTCAAGGGGGAGATATCAGAGGTCTGTTAAGACCCCTGATATCTCACCAAAGCCCCCCAACAGGGCTGATCAAAAAAAAAAAAAACATATAAAGAATTAAAAAAAAATTATTGTAAAAAATAAAAATTGTAAAAAAAAAACAAAAAAACACACACACACACACACACACCCACACACACACCGTTCAAAAGAAAACACTGTTAAAAAAAAAAACAAAAAAAAAAAAAAACACTGTCACGTGACATTAAAAAAAAAAGTATCGGTAATCTCTATCGGCGAGTACTTGAAAAAAAGTATCGGTACTTGTACTCGGTCCTAAAAAAGTGGTATCGGGACAACCCTACTTTTTTTGGCACAGATTGCAATAAAAAAAGTTATTTTATTGAGTTAATTTTTTTTTTGATAATGTGTTTTATAGTTAACCATTGTTTGCTTTTCAGGTACGCCATTCAGTTGCAGCACTGATTTTTTTTTTGACAGCAACAGGATTTGCTTGCACAATATGTAAATTAGTGACTCTAGCGCTGTAGGAGGTGATTTCACCACTGCAGTTGGCATATATGCCGAAGCTTGGGGCCTGGGGTGAACAGAGGGCGGGCATATATTTTTTTTTCACTTTTCTTGGCAGAGATTTCTGTTAGGTTCTTTTTTTTCGTTCAGCCCAGAAAAAAAAAACAGTGCACGTATGCCCATCATTATAAGTGGGTGGATGCAGGCAGTATTCTAATGGTGGGCATACCACACACTTTTTTGATTTCACATCGGTCGATGTGAGTAGAGGAATCTGTTAGGTTCTCTTGTTCCGTTCAGTCCACAGGCTGCATGAAAAAAAAAAAAGAACATTACAATATATGGCCAACAAGGACCAGCAACTTACTGGTATTTTGCTGGACTTTGAGTGGTTATACCGGAATAATGCCTGCAGGTTTAGGCATCATCTTGGTATCGTTTTTGCTTTTGCGTGAAAGCAATCCTAGCGGCCAATCAGCCGCTAGACTGCTTTAACAAGCAGTGGGAAGGGATGTTCCCCCCTCCCGCTACCTTCCATGGTTTTCTCAGGCTCTCCTGTCCCACCGGGGAACCCGAGAATGCAGCTGGTGGTTCCGCCAGTTGACCATAGAGCTGATCGGAGACCAGAATGGCTCCAATCATCTCTATGGCCTAAGAAACCGGAAGCTACAAGCATTTCATCACTTCGGTTTCGCCAGATATTAACAGCGCCATTTTTAAATTGGGAAAACATCTTATCCCACCGATCTTGGTGTGGTCAGATGCTTTAAGGGCAGAGGAGAGATCTAGAGTCTAATAGACCCCACATTTTTCAAAAAAGTACCTGTCACTACCTATTGCTATCATAGGGGATATTTACAGTATATTCCCTGGGATAACATTAAAAGTGATTAAAAAAAATGTAAAAAAATGAAAAGGTACAGTGTAAAAAAAAAAAAAAAAAAAAAGAAGAGCACCCCTGTCCCCCCGTGCTCATGCGCAAAGGTGAATGCAAGCATCGGTCTCAAGTAGGATGTAAACAGCAATTGCACCATGCATGTGAAATATCAACATGAACGTCAGATCGAGGGATGTAATTCTAGCAGTAGACCTCCTCTATAAATCTAAAGTGGTAACCTGTATGTTTTAAAATATGTATGTAGTTTGTTGCATGGGTAATTTTAAGCTTTGGAAAATCGCCGCGCAAATACTGTGTGAAAAAAAAATTGCAACACCCACCATTTTATCATGTAGGGCCTCTGCTTTAAAATATATGTATACTGTTTGGGGGTTCAAAGTAATTTTATAGCATAAAAAAAATATTTTTTCATGTAAACAAAAAGTGTCAAAAAAAGCTTGGTCTTCAAGTGGTTAGAAGCGTGGGTGATGCGTGGCATAAGCTTCTAAGCATAGGCATAGGCATAAACTTCTAATGTTGGGCAAATGCCAAGACAGTTCAAACACCCCCAAATGACCCATTTCGTAGACACCCCAAGCTATTTGCTGAGAGGCATGTGGAGTCCATGGAATATTTTATGTTTTGCCACAAGTTTCGGGGAAATTACAAAAAATAATCTTTTTTTTTTTTTTTTTTTTTTTTACACAAAGTTTTTATTGAAATTATATAATGTTCACACACGCCATGTGTATATGTGGAATTACACCCCAAAATACGTTCTGCTTCTTCTCCTGAGTATGGGGATACCACATACAGGTGCCGAAAACCAAGCACCGCCTTCAGGATTTCAAAGGGCGTAAATTTCTCATTTCACTTCCTCACTACCTATCACAGTTTTGAAGGCCATGAAATGCCAAGATAGCACAAATCCACCCAAATGACCTCTTTTTGGAAAGCTATTTGCTGAGAGGCATGTTCAGTATTTTGCAGATTTTCCAAATGCAATTTTTGTGAAAAAAAACAAAAACACTTTTTTGAATTTCAATGCACAACAACACACTATATTGCCCAAATGTTTGGTAAAATATAAAAGATGGTCTTATGCCGAGTACATAGATACCAAACACGACATGCTTTAAAATTGTGCACGCCTGTGCAGCGGCGACAAACTACATACATTTCCAAATGTTTTTTTAATTTTTCAATCACCTTTGACAATAAATTGGAATATTCAATGGGCTCAACATGCCTCTCAGAAAATTCCTTGGTGTGTCTACTTTCCAAAAAGTGGTAATTTGGGGGTTTTACTGATCTGCCATTTTAGTACCTCAAGAAATGAGAGAAGCAGTCAGAAAGTAAAAGTTGCATAAATTCCAGTAAATATACCATAGTTTGTAGATGCTATAACTTTTGTGCAAACCAATAAATATATGATTATTTAAAAATTTTTTACCAAAGACATGTGGCTGAATACATTTTGGCCTAAATGTATGACAAAAATTGAGTTTATTGGATATTCTTTATAACAAAAAAGTAGAAAATATCCTTTTGTTTTCTAAATTTTCGGTCTTTTTTCGCTTATATTGCAAAAAATAAAAATTCCAGTGATGATCAAATACCACCTAAAGAAAGCTCTATTTGTGGGAAAAAAAGGACGTAAATTTTGTTTGAGTACAGTGTTGCATGACCGCGCAATTACCAGTTAAAGCAGCGCAGTGCCAAATTGCAAAAAATGCTCTGGTCATTAAGGGGGTAAAACCTTCCGGGCTGTAGTGGTTAATGCAGTTGTAAACCGCTGAAAAACAAAACCTGCAAGAAAAAGCCATAATGTGCTAGTATGCATCACATACTAGCACATTATGAAATATCTTAGAATGAAGCCCTCCCAGTGGCGCCCGGTCACTGCTGAGAAAGCTGACATGTTCCCTAGGCCTTTCTTCTGGGTTCAGGGGCTCCGGTGCTGTGAGTGGCCAGAGCTGCAATGACGCATGCGCACTGGAGACCTCAGTTTTAGTAAGAAGCTCTGAAGATCCAGCACAATATGCCAGACCTTCAGAGAGCATGCAATGCTGAAGTCAGTGGCTGCATGAAGGGTGAATATCTCCTTAACGGTGCATGTTTAGGAAATATGAATTTTACCTACAGGTAAGCCTCATTATAAATAAGGCTTACCTGTAGGTAAAAATAATAAAGCAGGGTTTACAACCGCTTTAAGTGGTAGTTCTTAGCGGGACCTATTAGAAATGAGAACAGTAAAAGATGGATCCAGATTATTTTTTTATGGGATACTACACTCAAGAATTACCAATTATGGTTTAAGAGCTCTTTGTTGGTTAAAGCTACCTGTGAATGGTTAGAATGGGTACACAAAAAATCACTGACGCATAAATGACCAGACATTTTAATCAACAATACTATGACATAAATCATATCTTATAACTGTGGCAAACTATATATCATTACCTTGTGTATATTTGTAGATCAGTCTCTGAAGGAGCTTCTGAGAGATTAATGCCATATGTTTCTTTTGTTGACTGAGATGTTGTCTAAATGAAAAGCAGACATTTTAATTCTATCATTAAGTCAATGCTAAAAATACATGGGAGAAGATGATTTACAAAATGTAAGAAAATGTAAATAATAAAGCAGTCTATTACAGTGGGGCAAAAAAGTATTTAGTCAGCCACCAATTGTGCAAGTTCTCCCACTTAAAAAGATGAGAGAGGCCTGTAATTGTCATCATAGGTATACCTCAACTATGAGAGACAAAATGTGGAAACAAATCCAGACAATCAGATGTCTGATTTTTGAAGGAATTTATTTGCAAATTATGGTGGAAAATAAGTATTTGGTCAATATCAAAAGTTCATCTCAATACTTTGTTATATATCCTTTGTTGGCAATGACAGAGGTCAAACGTTTTCTGTCTTCACAAGGTTGTCACACACTGTTGCTGGTATGTTGTCCCATTTCTCCATGCAGATCTCCTCTAGAGCAATGATGTTTTGGGGCTGTCGCTGGGCAACACGGACTTTAAACTCCCTCCAAAGGTTTTCCATGGGGTTGAGATCTGGAGACTGGCTAGGCCACTCCAGGATCTTGAAATGCTTCTTACGAAGCCACTCCTTCGTTGCCCGGGCAGTGTGTTTGGGATCATTGTAATGCTGAAAGACCCAGCCACATTTCATCTTCAATGCCCTTGCTGATGGGAGGAGGTTTGCACTCAAAATCTCACGATACATGGCCCCATTCATTCTTTCATGTACATGGATCAGTCGTCCTGTTCCCTTTGCAGAGAAACAGCCCCAAAGCATGATGTTGCTACCCCCATGCTTCACAGTAGGTATGGTGTTCTTTGGTTGCAACTCAGCATTCTCTCTCCTCCAAACACAACGAGTTGTGTTTCTACCAAACAGTTCTACTTTGGTTTCATCTGACCATATGACATTCTCCCAATCCTCTTCTGGATCATCCAAATGCTCTCTAACAAACGTCAGACTTGCCCGGACATGTACTGGCTTAAGCAGGGGGACACGTCTGGCACTGCAGGATCCGAGTCCCTGGCGGCGTAGTGTGTTACTGATGGTAGCCTTTGTTACGTTGGTCCCAGCTCTCTGCAGGTCATTCACTAGGTCCCCCCGTGTGGTTTTGGGATTTTTGCTCACCGTTCTTGTGATCATTTTGACCCCACGGGGTAAGATCTTGCATGGAGCCCCAGATCAAGAGAGATTATCAGTGATCTTGTATGTCTTCTATTTTCTAATTATTGCTCCCACAGTTGATTTCTTCACACCAAGCTGCTTGCCTATTGCAGATTCAGTCTTCCCAGCCTGGTGCAGGTCTACAATTTTGTTTCTGGTGTCCTTCGACAGCTCTTTGGTCTTCACATAGTGGAGTTTGGAGTGTGACTGTTCGAGGTTGTGGACAGGTGTCTTTTATACTGATAACAAGTTCAAACAGGTGCCATTAATACAGGTAATGAGTGGAGGACAGAGGAGCCTCTTAAAGAAGAAGATACAGGTCTGTGAGAGCCAGAAATCTTGCTTGTTTGTAGGTGACCAAATACTTATTTTCCACCATAGTTTGCAAATAAATTCTTTCAAAAATCAGACAATGTGATTGTCTGGATTTGTTTCCACATTTTGTCTCTCATAATTGAGGTATACCTATGATGACAATTACATGCCTCTCTCATCTTTTTAAATGGGAGAACTTGCACAATTGGTGGCTGACTAAATACTTTTTTGCCCCACTGTATGTATGTTCAATCAGAAATAAGATGATCTCTTAGGAGTCTTACATTTCCCTGAAAGTCAGATTCACTTTTCACTTGAAAATGACCATTAGATGCAACAGAGAATTTTTTTTTTTTTTTTGCAGAGAATTCCTATTTTTAATTTGTTTTATTTATACATAAATTGACGAAGTAACATACAGTTGTAATTCGATGGCGTGGATTTTATGTTGACATCTACTGTAATTTGTCAATAAATTCACACGCAGCTTGTAGTCCATAAACTGCAACTTAGTGGTGGGGATGGATTTAGCTGCAGTCTGGCTCCAGGTCGTGACCCCCAGGGCCTCCCAGCTCACGCTCATGGTAGACTACAGGAAGGTAGAGAGGAAGCAGCAGACTGCAACAACAAAGGATAGTCAGGAGATAGCCAAAGGTCGGGGCAACAAGCAGGTAAGGATAGTCAAGGAAGCACGCCAAGGTCAGGATATGAAGCAGACAAGGACAGTCAAGAACAAGCCAAGATCGGTAACTAGAATCAGATGTAGAACACACAGCAAGGAGCACACGGAGGCCAAACACACAATATTGATCAGCAGGGTTGGCTTGCAGTGCACAGGTTAATATAGTGTTCCCTGATAAGGGCTGGGGTGGAGTCATGTTTTGAGGAGAGATTACTTAAGAAGCCAGGTGAAGGGTGGCTGGTCTCTAAGCTGAACACATGGAGAGGTAAGCTGACAGACAAGCATTGCTGCGGATCCATGACAATATTGCCAAAAAGGATCCATACTTGTAACAGGGAACTCAAAGGAGTGGCAACTGTAAATTGGTGTTGGTTAAATGGCAAGGTGGAAACAATGCACAATATTAGGCAGCTTAACAGAACAGACACTTGTAGGAGCAAAATGTCAATGACTTCATATGATGGACACTGGGTATATGTTTCTTATTTATGAAGTACTCTCTACTCCTTTTTTTATTGAAATAATCTATGGAATACAAGCTTTTGGCTCAGCTATGTGCTTTGATGGAGCCTTTGAAAGGTATGAAAAGTACAGTATTTCACAAAAGTGAGTACAACCCTCTAATTTTTGTAAATATTTTAAAATATCTTTATGTGACAACACTGAAGAAATTACACTTTGCTACAATGTAAAGTAGCGAGTGTACAGCTTGTATTACGGTGTACATTTGCTGTCCCCTCAAAATAACTTAAAACACAGCCATTAATGTCTGAACTGCTGGCAACAAAAGTGAGTACACCCCTAAGTGAAAAATTTCCAAATTGGGCCCAATTAGCTATTTTCCATCCCCGGTGTCATGTGACTCGTTAGTGTTACAAGGTCTCAGGTGTGAATGGGAAGCAGGTGTGTTAAATTTGGTGTTATTGTTCTCACGCTCTCATACTGGTCACTGGAAGTTCAACATGGCACCTCATGGCAAAGAACTCTCTGAGGATCTGTAAAAAAGAATTATTGCTCTACAGAAAGATGGCCTAGGCTATAAGAAGATTGCCAATACCCTGAAACTGAGCTGCAGCACGATGGCCAAGACCATACAGTGGTATAACAGGACAGGTTCCACTCAGAACAGGCCTCGCCATGGTCGACCAAAGAAGTTGAGTGCATGTGCTCAGCATCATATCCAGAGGTTGTCTTTGGGAAATAGATGTATGAGTGCTGCCTGCATTGCTGCAGAGGTTAAAAGGGTGGGGGTCAGCCTGTCAGTGCTCAGACTATACGCAGCGCACTGCATCAAATTGGTCTGCGTGGCTGTCATCCCAGAAGGAAGCCTCTTCTAAAGACGATGCACAAAAAAGCCCGCAAACAGTTTGCTGAAGACATGCAGACTAAGGACATGGATTACTGAAACCATGTCCTGTAGTCTGATGAGACCAAGATAAACTTATTTGGTTCGGATGTTGTCAAGTGTGTGTGGCGGCAACCAGGTGAGGAGTACAAAGACAAGCGTGTCTTGTGTACAGTCAAGCATGGCGGTGGGAGTGTCATGGTCGGGGGCTGCATGAGTGCTGCCGGCAATGGGGAGCTACAGTTCATTGAGGGAACCATGAATGCCAACATTTACTGTAACATACTGAAGTAGAGCATGATCCCCTCCCTTCGGAGACTGGGCCGCAGGGCAGTATTCCAACATGATAACGACCCCAAACACACCTCCAAGACGACCACTGCCTTGCTAAAGAAGCTGATGGTGATGGAGTGGCCAAGCATGAATCCAGACCTAAACTCTATTGAGCAACTGTGGGGCAACCTCAAACGGAAGGTGGAGGAGTGCAAGGTCTCTAACATTCACCAGCTCAGTGATGTCATCATGGAGGAGTGGAAGAGGACTCCAGGGGCAACCTGTAAAGCTCTGGTGAACTCCATGCCCAAGAGGGCTAAGGCAGTGCTGGAAAATAATGGTGGCCACACAAACTATTGACACTTTGGGCCCAATTTGGACATTTTCACTTAGGGGTGTACTCACTTTTGTTGCCAGCGGTTTAGACAATAATGGCTGTGTGTCGAGTTATTTTGAGGGGACAGCAAATTTACACTGTTATACAAGCTGTACATTCACTACTTTACATTGAAGCAAAGTGTCATTTCTTCAGCGTTGTTACATGAAAAGTTATAATAAAATAATTACAAAAATGTGAGGGGTGTACTCACTTTTGTCAGATACTGTGTATTGAAAACCTTTTCCCTAGTTTTGAATAGCATAGGGACGGGATAGGCAACCTAAGACATGGATGACATGGCCCTCCTTCCAATACCAGCATTGGCCTGCATACAGCGTTGGATGTTATTACATATAGATTCCTGCCCACCTACATTCTTCCTCCGCCTAGTGGAATTGCCTGTTGCATTAACTATGAATGTAACATCCCTATGTCTCGAACGGTGCAACAATTTTAGCTGATCTGTGATTTGAGGGTACAGGAATTGGAGCTGGTATAAGGTCTGAAGGTGCAGGATATGGGGATAATCTGAGGTCAGTGGCGCACTATTGTTCACTGGCACGCTAGTTGATTAACACTTAAAGTACTATTTTTTTGCAGTATAAATGTATGAGTTTGGTTTGCAAATATGTGAAAAATTTTATTTTCAATATTTAGGCTGTCTTTTCTAGAGTGAATTTAACATAATTTAACCTAATACCCTAAGAACATTTGTTCGTAAGAGGACCTAAGAACACGGTGGGGATGGTGTGTTCAGGGTGATGTGCAGTGTTAAGATTACCGCCACACATAGCGTGTTACTTTTAGGCCAAAAAGGTAAATTTTGGTCTCAGCTGAGCAGAGCACCTTCTTCCACATGTTTGCTGTGTCCCCCACATGGCTTCTCGCAAACTGCAAACAGGACTTCTTATGGCTTTATTTCAACAATGGCTTTCTTCTTGCCACTCTTCCATAAAGGCCAGATTTGTGGAGTGCACGACTAATAGTTGTCCTGTGGACAGATTCTCCCACCTGAGCTGTGGATCTCTGCAGCTCCTCCACAGTTACCATGTGCCTCTTGGCTGCTTCTCTAATGCTCTTCTTGCTCGTCCTGTCATTTTATGTGGACGGCCATGTCTTGATAGGTTTGCAGTTGTGCCATACTCTTTCCATTTCCGGATGATGGATTGAACAGTGTTCCATGAGATGTTCAAAGCTTGGGATATATTTTTTTATAACCCAAACCTGCTTTTAACTTCTCCACAACTTTATCTCTGACCTGTCTGGTGTGTTCCTTGGCCTTCATGATGCTGTTTGTTCACTAAGGTTCTCTGAGGGCTTCACAGAAAAGCTGTATTTATACTGAGATTAAATTACACACAGATGGACTCTATTTACTAATTAGGTGACTTCTGAAGGCAATTGATTCCACTAGATTTTAGTCAGGGGTATCAGAGTAAAGGGGGCTGAATAAAAATGCACACCACACTTTTCAGATATTTGTAAAAAAAAAAAAAAAAAAAAAGAAAAAAACATTTATCATTTTCCTTCCACTTCACAATTATGTGCTACTTTGATTTGGTCTATCATATACAAACCCAATAAAATACATTTATATAATAGAGCATTGTTTTCCTCTAATGGGACTTTGTAAGGCAAGAGTCTTCAAACAATATATCAAAAACATATATATAATTTTATTATCAAAAAATTAAAATCATAACAAGAAACATGAAATACTTGATTAGGAGGGGAGGATGCTAACAATTCAAATTGTGATGACAATGGCAATATGCTTGTAAAGGTACAACGATAAACGCAAAAACCACATCTACTGTAGTGACTGAAGTTTGCACACACAAAAGTCTGATGCATATCGAGGTTTAAAATGGGTTGTGACCTCTTCTTCAGGGGCTGGTGATGAGATGAGTGGTTATCTATGCATTTACAGAAAAAGCAAAACATCTTAGGAAAAATTCATGGTATAATGACAGCATATAATCATAAAGCATAAACATCAGGAATGTTTAAATGTATTTAAATGATATGCTCACCATTTAACTTTTGAACCTACAATTAGAGAGCATCCAAATTTTAAAAGCAAGAATGGGCACAGTGACCCACTGACAGGAAACTGACCCGTGAACCAACGCTAGCATCAAGGACGCGGCATAGACATGCAGCCCAAAACAGGACACAAAGGGCGTCCTACCACTTGCAGATTGACACCACTGGTACCAGCTGTTGTGAATGGTATATATCACCTAGGACACAAGAAAGGACAATCTGGTAGACTCCAATCCATAAGTGTAAGTAAAGAAAAAGGAATTATTCAAAATCAAGGGAATATATATAAAAAAAGTGGGGCTTACAGTACATCTACTGTAAGTTAGTATTGATATAGTAGGGACAGCAATCTGTCCTGTGCTTACCTATAGGCTCATACGAGGTAGAGAGCACTCCTAGCATAAATAGGGGAAATCGCATAAGACTCTACCAGGGTAGGGATGGATACCGCATCCCTCCGTGTGACCGGGTCTCACACCAAGAGGGGAGGCAGGGTAGTTGGACACGTCAGGAAGTGTTGTGTGCTTAACTAAAATCACATGAAAAAAGCATACAAGAACACTGCTACAAGCAGTGTCCCAACAGATGCAATCCACATTACACTGTGTAAGTGGATTTGCACATGCTGGCACGTCCTAGCCTGCATATGTAGAAACAGCATGCAATTGCAAGGATGGGAATGAAGTAATTACCTTAGGGAGTGATGCGGCTGAACGACCGGTCCGATGCCTGTGTAGGCATGAGACTGGCCGTCCAAGGCATGTAGCTTATCTAGTGCCGCTCGTTGATGCAGATATCAGTAACAGCTGGTGTGCAGGTAAGCGTCATGTGCAGTGGGAGGGATCGCCCTCCGAATCCCTGTCGCGCAGGCCCACCCCCTTAGTCCCACACACGAATCAAAGTGCAGAGGGAGGAAACATCCGACTCTAACACCAGCTGACCCATGCTGGGAGGGAATTGGCATCCCCGTTGGGGACCCGCGGCACATTGATCGCCATGGTAATGGAACAAACACCTTGTCACGGCCCAATGCGATCATGAAAAATGGGAGGCCAAAAGCGCCAAAGAAAGAGTGGCACATTGGCCCCCGTGCGCTGAGTGGACTGCTAGGGCACATGCCGACCGTTCCCCCAGCACAGCATCGGTCCAGGAGCCAGATCCACAGCAGTGCAGAACATCTGTGCCCAGGACTCTAAAGGGGAGGATGGGATATATAAATAGGGAACCACAGAAGCAGAGTGGTGAACCTGAGAGAGACACAGGAAAGAGTGGAAAGAACAGCAGATGGGCATAATAATACCAATAGCCATATGTATAAAAAGATTGTATGTACGATGACAGATAAACAGAGAAACAGAAAAAATGCCAAAATTATAGGCTGGTACAAATAACGCAAACATATGGTACAGTCAAAGCATATACATATAGTTTAGTTGGAATACCAGATGTAGATCCAACCTTGTTGGCTTGCATTAGTATGAAGTCTGATGATAACCAGCCTGCCACTTTCACTAAAATTTAGATAAGAGATTTATGGCTTGTAACCTTCCAAGAAAAAACATACGGATATCATTAACCACTTCCCGCCCGCACACGTCATATGACGTCCTGGGCTTTGGGCGGGTATATCTGAATGATGCCTGTAGTTACAGACATCATTCAGATATTGCCGGTTTCAGCCAGCAAATCTCTACACCATAGGAATGATCATAGCGGCCGTTCCGCCACTTGATCGTTCCTATGGGAGGTGAGAGGGGACGTCCCCCCCTCCCGCCGCCCTCCGGTGCTTGCTCCGACTCACCGTTACAATCGGTGAGGCGGAGAGCTGATCCTCTGGCGCCGGATGTAGATCATAGAGATTTCCGGCGGACCAGATGGTCGCCGGAGTCTCTATGATCATCGGAGGCCGGGCGCGATGTTATGACGTCACGCCCGGCCTCTCCATTCAAAAAAACGGCGCCGCTTCGGCTGGGAAGCGGTGATCGTTTTATTTTATTTTTTTATTTCAGGCTTCCCAGCCTAGTGGTGAGATATGGGGTCTTATTGACCCCATATCTCACTATTAAGAGGACCTGTCATGTTATATTCCTATTACAAGGGATGTTTACATTTCTTGTAATAGGAATAAAAGTGATCAAAAATGTTTTTTTTTCAAAAAAGTGTCAAAATAAAAAAAAATATATATATAATTATCAATAAAAAAAAAATTAAAAATTTTAAAGCGCCGCTGTCCCCATGTGCTCGCACGCAGAAGCGAACGCATACGTAAGTCCCGCCCACATATGAAAACTGTGTTCAAACCATACATGTGAGGTATCGCCACGAACGTTGGAGCGAGAGCAATCATTTTGTCACTAGACCTCCTCTGTAACTCAAAACATGTAACCAGTAAAAAAATTTCAAGCGTTGCCTATGGGGATTTTTAAGTACCGAACATTGGCGCCATTCTACGAGCGTGTGCAATTTTGAAGCGTGACATGTTAGGTATCTATTTACTCGGCGTAACTTCATCTTTCACAATATGCAAAAACATTGGGCTAACTTTACTGTTTTGTTTTTTTTTAAAAACAAAACTGTTTTTTCCCAAAAAAAAACGCGTTCGAAAAATTCCTGCTAAATACCGTGTGAGATAAAAAGTTGTAACAACCGCCATTGTATTCTCTAGGGTCTTTGCTAAAAAAAACATATATAATGTTTGGGGGTTCTATGTAATTTTATAGCAAAAAAAAATATGATTTTTACATGTAGGAGAAAAATGTCAGAATTGGCCTGGTAAAGAAGTGGTTAAACATGGTTTATAAAGATTTCACAAAAACTGAGGTATGTTCACCTCAGGAGGATCCCATTTGGGGCCCCCGGAGGTGAAGCCCTCTAAGAAGGGTCAAAAAGAAATGGTATCATTCAGGCCAGGAGGCTTGGTAGCCTGCAGGCGATAGATCCACTTCTGTTTCTTCTGAAACAGGATTTTGTTCCAATCCCTGCCGCGTAGCCCTGGATGAATGCGATCCAGAATCAAAAAAGACAGTCTGGGGAAATTTCCTGCGTGAACCACCGAGACATGCGGTAAGCTGGGATTGCAGGATTTCATAGAGGCTATGTGGCGGTGTGCCCGCCGCCAAAACTCCTGACTGGTTTTGCCAACATAGTAGCATGCACAATCGCAAATCAACAGGTAAACCACACCTATTGTTTTGCAATGTGCTTTGGAGCTTACTTATGACCATTGGGTAGTTTGATGTTGGGCTTGATGTTCATGTACTGGCAATACGGGCACCCGCCACACCGAAAGGTGCCAGGGCATTTACAAGGATCATGTTTGCCCACACCCCCCCCCCCCCCCCCTAAAAATTGACTGGATACTAAATTGTCCCTGATGGATCTGGCCCGCTTGAAAGTGAGGATGGTTTTCCTGCACAAAGGGGCCAATGGTAGGATCTAGTTTGAGGACATGCCAACAATGTTCTTGACGGTCTTGTGTTGATTAGAAAACCTAGTTATAATCCGAATTGGGTTCGTTTTGTTGCTCTTGGAGTCTGAGTTGAAAATTAGTGCATGTCTAGGTTTCGAGCATGCCCGTCTGAAGGCCCTCTTTAGACATTTTTTGGAGTACCCACAGGTCAGGAGTCTCTCTTTCAACATGTCAGCCTCTCTTTTAAATACAGTGTCATCAGTACAGTTCCTCCTGACCCGAAGGTACTGACTGTAGGGAATCGAACGGATCAGAGGTTGGGGGTGAAAGCTGGTGGCGTGTAGGATAGAATTTCCAGATGACGGTTTATGGTATAGGGAACTAGTTAGTGAGCCATCATGTTGCTTATGGATGATCACATCCAAAAAGGTAATCTCCTGTTCATGGAATGTCATAGTGAAAGTGAGATTGAATGGATAGGTATTTAATTTTTGCACAAAGATTTGGAGATTGTCCAGGGCGCGGTCCCAGACTAACAAAATGTCGTCTATGTACCGACGCCATATCACCACATTATCCATGTGGGGACGCATGGATAAAGACTGCTCCAACCAGCTTTCCCATTCCCCCCAGGTACAGGTTCACATATGATGGGGCACAAGACGTCCCCATAGCGACTCCCTGTACCTGGAGGAAAAAGTCACTGTTGAACATAAAATAGTTATGGTTTAAGATGAAATCTATAGCGTCAATCAGAAAATGTCTTTTGCTGTCACACAGACGGGCATCGCGTGACAGCACATGCCGAATGCAGGCCAGTCCTTTATCGTGAGGTATTGAACTATACAATGCTTCAACATCCAAGGCCACCAATAATGATTTTGGTGGAACGTGGATGTTGTCTATGATTTGCAGAAGGTGCATAGTGTCTTTTACATAACTGGGTATACTTAGCACATACGGCCGCAGGTGTCCATCTATGTATTGGCTTAATTTCTCGGTAAGGGAACCATTGCCCAAAATTATTGGCCGGCCTGATGGTTCAAGTATATCTTTATGCAGGTTTGGTAAAGCATAAAAAGTTGGGGTGCGAGGTAAAGTGGTTCTAACAAAGTCATATTCTGATTTGGTTAGCAGATTGGCAGCATATGATTCATCCAGGAGTCTGTAAAATTCCCTGTTAAACTTTTCAATCTTGTTTGATGAAATCCTACAGTACCATTGTTGATTAGACTATATTTTCTTGCAAATCGCCATGTACTGATCATTGTCCAGAATGACAATGTTTCCCCCCTTATCTGAAGGTTTTATAGTAAAGGAGGGATTGGAGGCCAACGTTTTTAGAGCTTCGCGTTCTTTTGGAGTGAGATTATGTTGTTGCTTAGAGGTGATGTTAATTTTGCGGATTTCACTGCACGTCAATCGGACAAAGGCCAGCACATTGGAATTCGTTTGTAGTGTGGGAAATTTGTCCGATATTTTCTTGAAAGATTTTGCAGGGGGTTGGGGAAGATCAGACTGATCAAATCGGCCGAGCAAATGCTCAAGGTCGATCTGGTCAATCAAATCTGGGGGTTCATTTTCATCCAGTAAAGATATTAGGTTATCTAACGCCTGTAGTTCTTGTGATTTAAAGTTGGGTTGTTTAGGTGTCTCTTTGGAATATAGTTGTTTCAAAATAAGCTTGCGTGCGAATAATTGAATATCCTTTGTCACTTCGAACTTGTCTAGATCTTGGTCAGGGCAAAAGCTTAGACCACGAGCGATTTCCCCCTATTTATGCTAGGAGTGCTCTCTACCTCGTATGAGCCTATAGGTAAGCACAGGGCAGATTACTGTCCCTACTATATCAATACTAACTTACAGTAGATGTAAGCCCCACTTTTTTGATATATATTCCCTTGATTTTGATGAATTCCTTTTTCCTTACTTACACTTATGGGTTGGAGTCTACCAGATTGTCCTTTCTTGTGTCCTAGGTGATATATACCATTCACAACAGCTGGTACCAGTGGTGTCAATCTGCAAGTGGTAGGACACCCTTTCTGTCCTGTTTTGAGCTGCATGTCTATGCCGCATCCTTGGTGCTAGCATTGGTTCACGGGTCAGTTTCCTGTCAGTGGGTCACTGTGCCCATTCTTGCTTTTAAAATTTGGATGCTCTCTAATTGTGGGTTCAAAAGTTAAATGGTGAGCATATCATTTAAATACATTTAAACATTCCTGATGTTTATGCTTTATGATTATATGCTGTCATTATACCATGAATTTTTCCTAAGATGTTTTGCTTTTTCTGTAAATGCATAGATAACCACTCATCTCATCACCAGCCCCTGAAGAGGTCACAACCCATTTTAAACCTCGAAACGCGTCGGGCTTTTGTGTGTGCAAACTTCAGTCACTACAGTAGATGTGATTTTTTGTGTTTATCATTGTACCCTTACAAGCATATTGCCATTGTCATCACAATTTGAATTGTTAGCATCCTCCCCTCCTAATCAAATATTTCATGTTTCTTGTTATGATTTTAATTTTTTTATAATAAAATTATATATATGTTTTTGATATATTGTTTGAAGACTCTTGCCTTACAAAGTCCCATCAGAGGAAAACAATGCTCTATTATATAGTTTCATAGGGATGTGGGCAAGCTGTCTTCCTCCACAAGGTTACCGTCACCACCCTTATTTAAATAAAATACATTTACGTTTGTGGTTGTAACACATGGCAAAATGTGGAAATTTTCAAGCGGTATGAATACATTTTCAAAGCACTGTGTGTGTGTATATATATATATGTATATATATATATATATATATATATATATAAATATATATATATACATGCACACACACACACACACACACACACTGAGCAAAATTATAAACGCAACACTTTTGTGTTTGCCTCTATTTATCATGAGCTGAATGCAAAGATCTACTACGACTTTTTCTATGTACACAAGAGGCCTATTTCTCTCAAATATTGTTCACAAATCTGTCTAAAGCTGGCCATACATTATACAATTTTCTTCTACAACTTTCCTTTAGATTTACCAAAACCATATAATATGAGGTCAAACCTAAAAACTTTCAATGTGAATGCAATCAGGCAGGCCCTTGCACTACATAGTTGAAGGTAAATCCAAAGGAAATTGAATAAGAAAATTGTATGGTGTATGGCCATCTTAAATCTGTGTTAGTGAGCACTTCTCCTTTGCCGAGATAATCCATCCACCTCACAGGTGTGGCACATCCAGATGCTGATTAGACGGCATGATTTTTGCCCAGGTGTGCTTTAGGCTGGCCACCATAAAAGGCCACTCTAAAATGTGCAGTTTTATCACACAGCACAATGCCACAGATGTTGCAAGTTTTGAGGGAGCGTGCAATTGGCATGCTGACTGCAGGGATGTCCACCAGAGCTGTTGCCCTTGAATTGAATGTTCATTTCTCTACCATAAGCCGTCTCCAAAGGAGTTTCAGAGAATTTGGCAGTACATCCAACCGGCCTCACAACCGCAGACCACGTGTACCACACCAGGGTCTCGACCTGACTGCAGTTCGTCGTCATAACCAACTTGCGTGGGCAAATGCTCAAATTCAATGGCGTCTGGCACTTTGGAGAAGTGTTCTCTTCACGGATGAATCCCGTTTTTCCCTGTACAGGGCATATGGCAGACAGCGTGTATGGCGTTGTGTGGGTGAGTGGTTTTCTAATGTCAATGTTGTGGATCGAGTGGCCCATGGTGGCAGTGGGGTTATGGTATGGGCAGGTGTATATGCTATAGACAACGTACACAGGTGCATTTTATTGATGGCATTTTGAATGCACAGAGATACAGTGACAAGCTCCTGAGGCCCATTGTTGTGCCATTCATCCATGACATCGCCTCATGTTGCAGCATGATAATGCAGGGCCCCATGTTGCAAGGATCTGTACACAATTCCTTGAAGCTGAAAACATCCCAGTTCTTGCATGGCCAGCATATTCACCAGACATGTCACCCATTGAGCATGTTTGGGATGCTCTGGATCGGCGTACACGACAGCGTGTTCCAGTTCCTGCCAATATCCAGCAACTTCGCATGGCCATTAAAGAGGAATGGACAGACATTCCACAGGCTACAATCAACAACCTGATCAACTGTAACTCTATGCGAAGAAGATGTGCTGCATTGCGTGAGGCAAATGGTGGTCACACCAGATAATGACTGGCTTTCGGACCCCCGGACTCGCCCAATACAGTAAAACTGCACATTTTAGAGTGGCTTTATATTGTGGCCAGCCTAAGGCACACCTGTGCAATAATCATGCTGTCTAATCAGCATCTTGATATGCCACACCTGTGAGGGGGATGGATTATCTCGGCAAAAGAGAAGTGCTTACTTAGGCAGGCCATACATGGGTCAAATTTCAAAAGAATTTTCTTTCGAAAATATTATCTAAGAATTTTCGTTCGTATTTCGTACCATTAGTGGGCTGCAGCAACAGCCGATTTTCGTGCAGCAATCAAATTTGAGTAATCGACATGTTGGAAATTTTTTTAAAAACTAACGATTTTCTAATTAATCATGGGAGAATCGTGCGAGAAATGTAATTGAAAAAAGAAATGTGCATGTGCAAGAAAAGAAAATTCCGGGAAAGAAAAGAAGATTGCCAGCCACGAAAATTCTTTTCTGTAGCAACATGAGGTGAAATTGAAGGCTTGGTTGGCCGAATTTCGAAATCAATGGTTGCATCATCGGATCACAAAACGCACAAATTTTCTGATTTTCAAAAGAAAATTCTTTTGAAATTCGACCATGTATGGCCAGCCTAACACAGATTTAGACAGATTTGTGAACAATATTTGAGAGAAATAGGCCTTTGTGTACATAAAAAAAGTCGTAGATCTTTGCGTAAAGCTCATGATAAATAGGGGCAAACACAAAAGTGTTGCATTTATAATTTTGCTCAGTGTATATATATTGTGACAGAGAGAGGCTGTGTCGGTATAAGTTTATAGGAAAAGGTGACCCAGGAGTCTCATTAAGGGTTAATGCAAGGTTCAGAACTAGCATCTCTCCAGGTTCTGCAGTTCTGAATCAGAACATTCAATTCTGGGTCCAGGTTTTGCTCGAGGCCTGCAACCTGGCTCACTACACATGTGTGTAGGGTCATTATATAGTCAGGTCTGAGAATTACTCAAGGCTCTCATTTTGGAGACAGCTTCCAGTTTGGAGATGGAAGGTCTCACCCGGGGTCAGGGGGCCCCAGCCAGAAGCTACGAGACACAGGTCTCATCGAGGGGTCAGAGGGCCTAGCCAGAAGACACGAGACAGCAGGTCTGGGTCCCAGGAGTCAGGTCAGCTCCTAACAGGGGTGTCAGGAGAACCCAATTCTTAGGTCAGAGGTGGGCCATGCAGCAGGGCACTGCGACTGAAGGCTAGAGAGCCAAGTGTTCTGAGAGAGCTGAAGGACTGGTAAGAGGAGAAGCCATGCTGCCAACAAGTAAGCCAGGTGGCTTGGTATTTTCGTCAATTCATGTTATGTGGAAGAAGCCCCTGCGTGGGCAACTGATGTATAAGTGAACTTTCCTTCTTTTAAATAAAAGTGGGCTACCACGCCCTTAAAATACAGTTTTGGACTGGCGTACTCACTGGAAACGCACCTACCGCTTGAGTCTGATCACCCCAATCTATCTATCTATCTATCTATCTATACACACACACACACTCAAACAGTCTATAGATCCCTGAAGATGAAGTCACTGTTAATTATAGCATTATACGGCATTCTCACTAATCCGATTGTTCTTTCATTTATTCAATGAAGATCAAGATGTATAGAAGATGTATCAGTCGGACCTTACTCCCTATTCTTCCACTTACATTTCATTATTATCAAAGTCTGTAAAAACACCTTCCATCAAGCATATCAGTATCTGAGTTCCACAGAGTTCATTACAATAAAACCAATGTTATTGTTCACATGCAAGATAAGCAAAATCTCTGCATTGAATCCAAGTTCTAACAACACTTTCCATCCAGTATATCAGCACCAGCATTCATCATCTCAGTTTATTACATTCTTGCCAGTGTTACTCACATACTGTATGAAAGAAGAGTTTCTGTGCTGTCGAATCAGTTTGCTCTCTCTCCCAGTGCCACTAATTCCATGTGGCCATATTCCTTAACCGGGCATAAATATCTGCTTCCAATTTAAAAGCTTGTAAAACAGTAAAACCCCAGGGAGAGAAGAAGCAGCTCATCATGTTGTGCCCTGGCAGGTAGCACAGAACTTCCAGAATTATCGATACATACCGCTCGTGAATGTGAGGACGTGGAGAATTTACAGGTTAAGGTATAGGGTGCTAAAGGAGCTGGATTTTAATACTGTTGCTGCACAAGCAATTACAATGCTGCTAAGCCTAGCCCTGATACAAATTATATGAAATTTAAAGTGGAACTTACAGTAAAAAGCAAAGTTTACTTAATATACTGGACCCCTTCGACTAGGCTAAATAGCAGCATGAAAAAAACCTGTAGGGGAAAAAGTTAGTAAATATACTTACTTTACCTCTGGCTTCCACCCACAGCACTTAGGCAGGGGCGATGCCATCATCCTCTGGTGAGATCCCGGGGAATGCCAAAGTATCTCTTTCCTAGACACCATGGGGTTGATTTACTAAAACTGGAAGTGCAAAATCTGGTGCAATTCTACATAGACACCAATCAGCTTCCAGTTTTTTTGTCAAAGCATAATTGAACAAGCTGAAGTTAGAAGCTGATTGGCTACAATGCACAGCTGCGCCAGATTTTGCACTCCCCAGTTTTAGTAAAACAACCCCCATGTGTCATATCTGTAAGGCTAGGTACACAGGTAGGACACGACTATTGTACGACTGTCATCCTACTTTGCCCTGTGACATCTGTCCTACTTCCATCCAACTTCATCGTCATTGGGGTCTGAATTTTTGGTAAGCTGCTTTGTTATACTTGTGTAGTGGAAGAAGGAAGTACATCGAATGTGAAGATTGTTGCCTGCATCTGTGGAGTGGACTTATTTTTTCACTTGTTTGAGGATTTGGGATCAAGGGCAAAATCTCTCCAAAATCGTGTTGTGATCTCTGCAGAATGTGCAATGCATTTTTGGATGCTATTATCCCTTAATGGCACCACCTCAAACACTATGCAATTGTCACAGCAAATTGTGCCTTTTCGAAATTGCGTGAAGCTTGTCATCTGAAAAGGAACAGGAGGGTCTTTTCGGGCGACATAGGGCATAGGGCACATAGGGCAGCTAATTCAAGTGAATAGGCTCGCCCTATGCAACATGCAAAAATTACATGCAAATCCCTAAGAATAAACATCGCAAGCAGGAACGCTTGTTTCTACTGCAAAGCAGTGTGAACGGGGCCTTACTTTACATTTCTATGAATAGTGTTCTTCTTGTGTCAGTTGTTATTTAGTTTGCACAATATTATATACTTGTTTTTTTTAGGAGACAGAACAACACAATGTTTTTATTTGTTTTGGTGGATATATGTGTCTTTATATCAGTGAGTGCTGCTGTCCTAATTATTATTTATAATAATGGATCTTTTTTTATATACACTGTTGTTTACAAAGGGGTGATATTTACTAAAACTGAAGCACACAGGATCTGATGCAGCTGCACATAGTAACCAATCAGCTTTTAACTTTAGCTTGTTCAAATAAGCTTTCACAATTCGCACCTTTTCGCTTTGAAATTGTGCGACTTCATCTGAAAGTGCACAATTTCAAAATTGCATGTCAGTGCCACTTCTGGTGCGACTTGAAAGACATCTGTGTGGCTTCATGCATAGAAGTCTATGTAAGTCGTGCCCAAAATAACCAAATGTAGTGCAAGAGCTACTTCTTCAAATTGGTGTGGCACTGCAAAGTTGGAGTTGCACTGATTTGAACAGTGCGATTTCTGGTAATGGGGTGCGATTTGTCATGCAAATTGACCTGCCAACTCGCACAATAAGTCGCTCCGATGTGAACAGGGGCTAAAACCTAAGAGCTGATTATTATGCACAACTGCACCAGATTCTGTGTGCACCAGTTTTAGTAAATCTCTCCCATTTTGTCATTAACACATCATTTGTTTTTGGGAACATTCTTATATCACATAATTGTATTCTGATACTCACCCATATAACAGTGAGTGCAGATATTTTTAATTTCTCGTGTTTTTGTTATTTTATCAATACTATATATATATATATATATACACACACACACACACATATCGTAGCAAGAAATTTAAGTATTCATATATTGGTTTTGCACTTCTGTCCTTTTGCTCTTTTTTTTTTCTTTTTGGGCCAAAATTTATACTGCTACATATCTTTGGTAAAAATAACCCAAATAAGTGTATATTATTTGGTCTTTGTGAAAGTTAGAGTCTACAAGCTATGGTGCAAATCATTGAAAATTGATCACATCTGATGCACTGAGGGCCTATCTCAATTCTTGAGGCCCTGTCAGGTGTCAGGAAAGTACAAATACCCCCCAAATGACCCCTTTTTGGAAAGTAGATATTCCACGGTATTTACTAAGAGGCATGGTGAGTTTTTTGAAGTTGTAATTTTTTCCCCCAATTCTTGGGAAAACTAAGAAATTATTATTATTTTATTTTTTTACACAAAATTGTCATAATAACAAGTTATTTCTCACACACAACATATGTATACTTCCAATTACACCCCAAAACACATTCTGCTACTCCTCCTGAGTATGGCAATACCACATATGTGAGACTTTTACACAGCCTGGCCACATAGAGAGGTCCAACATGCAGGGAGCACCGTCAGGCGTTCTAGGAGCATAAATTACACATAAAATTTCCTAACAACCTATTACATTTTCGAAGGCCCTGGAGCACCAGGACAATTGAATTACCCTCAAAATTACCCCATTTTGGAAAGCAAACAGCCCAATGTATAATCTATTAGGCATAATGAGTCTTTTGAACAGTTCATTTTTTTCCACAAGTCTTTGGAAAATGTGGAAAGAAAATGAAAACTTTATTTTTTACACAAAGTTGTCAATTTATAAGATATTTCTAACACACAGCATGTACATAGCAAAAATTACACCCCAAAATACATTCTGCTACTCCTCTTGAGTATGGTGATACCACATGTGTGAGAATTTTACACAGCCTGGCCTCATACAGAAGTCCAACGTTGAAGTAGTACCTTCAGGCATTCTAGGAGCATAAATTACACATCTAATTTCATTCCTTCCTTTTACACTTTTGAAGATCCTGGAGCACCAGGACAGTGGAATTACCCACAAAATGACTTAATTTTGGAAAGCAAACACCCCAAGGTATATTCTATGAGGCATGGGCTGCAGATAGGTACTCGGGTACTCTGATGGGCTGGTGACAGGTACTCGGGTACTTTGATGGTCTTGAGACAGGTACCCGGGTACTCTAATGGGCTGGAGACAGGTACCCGGGTACTCTAATGGGCTGGAGACAGGTACCCGGGTACTCTGATGGGCTGGAGACAGGTACCCGGGTACTCTGATGGGCTGGAGACAGGTACCCGGGTACTCTGATGGGCTGGAGACAGGTACCCGGGTACTCTGATGGGCTGGAGACAGGTACCCGGGTACTCTGATGGGCTGGAGACAGGTACCCGGGTACTCTGATGGGCTGGAGACAGGTACCCGGGTACTCTGATGGGCTGGAGACAGGTACCCGGGTACTCTGATGGGCTGGAGACAGGTACCCGGGTACTCTGATGGGCTGGAGACAGGTACCCGGGTACTCTGATGGGCTGGAGACAGGTACCCGGGTACTCTGATGGGCTGGAGACAGGTACCCGGGTACTCAGATGGGCTGGTGACAGGTACTCGGGTAATCTGATGGGCTGGTGACAGGTACTCGGGTAATCTGATGGGCTGGTGACAGGTACTCGAGTACTCTGATGGGCTGGTGACAGGTATTTGGTTACTCAGATGGGCTGGTGACAGGTACTTGGGTACTCAGCTGGGCTGCTGACAGGTACTCGGGTACTTAGATGGGCTGGTGACAGGTACTCGGGTACTCAGATGGACTGGTGACAGGTACTCGGGTACTCAGATGGACTGGTGACAGGTACTCGGGTACTCAGATGGACTGGTGACAGGTACTCGGGTACTCAGATGGACTGGTGACAGGTACTTTGATGGGTGGTGACAGGTCCTCTTTATTAGGGAATCAGTGTGTGAGGAGAAGGACCCGGTAACAGCTTGTTAGCATGGTTTGTTGACATTCTGTGACCAGCTGTGATTGGACACAGCGGTCACGTGGTAACCGGATGTGTCCAATCACCGCTCTGCGCACCCCTAGGGGCAAGCACAAGCGCTGTCCCCGATCACCGCTCTGCGCACCCCTAGGGGCAAGCTGATTGGACACAGTCAGTCACATGGTAAAGAGCCGATTTCTCTTGGCTCTTTACACTGATCTGGGATGGGCTGTGTCCCAGGGGCCCGCAGGAGCGGGATGAAGCAGAGGACGTCATATGATGCCCACCAAGGATAGCAAAGTGCTCCTACGGACGTCATATGACAATGGCCTGGTATGGAAGTGGTTAAAAAAGGTAAAGCTTAAAATCCTTATAATAGCTTTTATTTCCAGACATGCAAATGCATTGGGAGCATTGACAATGGCAATAGGTTTCAAATTTGTTACTACTTTACAAAAAGTGAAGAAAAAGGCATATTAGGCTTTTCCAAAAAAAAAATATCAGTGTGCATTTTTCTTTACAAACTCAAACATTTACTGTATAAACTGAAAAATGCTTGAAGATTTAGCTTTCCTGTGAATAACTGAATATTTAGTTGTATAACCACGGCTTCTGAGAACTGCTTCACATCTGTGTTGCATGGAGTCAACCAACTTCTGGCACCTGTGAATAAGTATTCCAGCCCAGGATGATTGCACTACATTCAACAGTTCATCTGTATTTCTTGTTTCTACCTAAGAATCAGCATTTTTGATGTCACCACACAAGTTTTCTATTGGATTAAAGTTCGGGGATTGGGCTGGCCACTCACTAACATTAATCTTGATGGTCTAGGACCAAAATGTTGCTCGCTTAATGGTGTGTTTGGGGTCATTGTCTTGTTGAAACACCGATTTCAAGGGCATTTCCTTTTCGGCATAAGACAACTTGACCTCTTCAAGTACTTTGATGTATTCAAACTGATCCATGATCCCTGGTATGTGATAAATAGGCCCAACACCATAGTATGAGAAACATCCCCATATCATGATGCTTGAGCCCCCCATGCTTCGCTGTCTTCACAGTGTCCTGTGGCTTGAATTCAGTGTTTGGGGGTCTCCTGACAAACTGTCTGTGGCCCCCTAGACCCAAAAAGAACAATCTTGCTTTCATCAGCTCACAAAATGTTGCACCATTTCTCTTTAGGCCAGTCAATGTGTTCTTTGGCGAATTGTAACCTGTTTAGAACGTCGTTTTTTCAACAATGGGACTTTGCGGGGGCTTCTTTTCAATAGGTTGGCTTCTCATAGGAGTCTTCTAATTGTTACAGTACTCACAGGTGACTTTTCACATCCTTTGATCACCCTGGAGCTGACCATTGGCTGAGTCCTTGCCATTTTGGCTATTCTCCCATCCATTTGAATGGTAGTTTTTCATTTTTTGTTTTTTTTTTTCATTCTTCCAAATCATTCTGGTTTTGGTTGCCATTTTAAAGCATTTGCGATGATTTTAACTGAGCAGCCTATCAATTTCTGCACTTCTTTATATGTTTTCCCCTCTCCAATCAAATTTTTAATCAACATACGCTGTTCTTCTGAACAATCTCTGGAACGTCCCATTTTATGAGAGAGAAATGCACTATACCCAGCATGTACAACATTTGCTGCCTTCGTCCTTAAAAATGAACCATCTGTTTGACACCTGTTTTTTCACAGACTGAATGACCTCACTAATTGAAATCCACACTGCTATTATTTTGAACACGCCCCTTTCAATTAATGATTCAATGACACGGAATCAGCAGCATGCATGTCATGACTGTTGGTTTTCTATTACTCTGCTACACCTACTAGTACATTATTTGCCATGTAGAAATCTAATTTATACTAAAAACAGTGATTGATCTGGTGATGTTGGATTGCTATTATTTTGAACACAACTGTATATACCATTGATATTCTTGGAGCCCATGTATAATAATAATGTGCATGAGACTATAGGCAGGATATGTATGTGGGTTATATATGTTAGTTTGGAAAAGGAATACAAGTATATGGAACAGTTTGTTAAAATAAAGAATGTGGTCAACCTGTTACATAAAAACAGAATGCCCTCCAAGTCTTTGGCTAGCTATACATTTTTGATAAAATTGTTCCTGAGGTTGTGTAACATTGATTCAGAAATGAAATCTTCACTCATTGTAGCCAGTATAGTTTAAACATTTCTGTCTATAGCTGTTAAAGTTTCATCATGGATAAATACCAACAGATGATGTTCTATATATGAAGTCATAATTTGCAGTACGTTCAATGGTGATTTTGTAACATCTTTGTAAAAAAATGTTTTGAAGTGTTGCAGTGAAAAAGAAAGAGCTTACATAACTCCTTATTACATAAGCACCATCTCTGCAGCTACCCGATAACCTGTGTATTCACCCCCACTCTTCTTACAAACTTTTGATGCTACATTGGAAAAAAAAAAAAAAGAGTTATTTTTGGCTATTACCATTTCTTTTACACTTTAACCCCTTCAAATCTGCGCTATAGCCAAATGACGGCTACAGCGCGGATCTACTTTGTCGGGAGGCTGTCCTCCCCTTTGCACACTCCCTGCATGCCCCCTACAGGGCGCACGCTGTGATCACTGAGTCCCGGGCCCTTACCACGTGATCAGCTGTCAGCCAATGACAGCTGATCACGTGATGTAAACAGAAGATTGGTAATCATTATTTTTTCTTCTCACGCTGTCAAAGTTGATCACCGACTTCGGTGCAAGGGACATCGGTCCCGAAGAGGAAGAGGCAAAGCCGCCTCATCTGTGCCCACCAGTCCCGCCTTCCAGTGCCACCTGCCAGTGCCCACACAGTGCCACAAATCAGTGCATAAGTGCCCGCAATCAGTGCCACCTATCAATGCCCACCAGTGGTGCCAATCAGTGCCTCATCAGTGTCACCTAGCAGTGCTGCCTATCAGTGTCACCTACCAGTGCCAATCAGTGTCCATCACTGCCACCCATCAGTGCCCATCACTGGCACCTATCAGTGCCACCTATTAGTGCCCTTCAGTGCCACCTATCAATGCCATTCAGTGCCGCCCATCAGTGCCACCCATCAGTGCCCACCAATGCCACCTATCATTGCCCACCAGTGCCACCTCATCAGTGCCCACCAGTGCAACCTGTTAGGGCCCATCAGTGCCACCTTATCAGTGCTCATCAGTGCAGCCTCATCAGTGAACATCAATGAAGGAGAAAAATTACCTGTTTTCAAAATGTATTATCAAAATATAAAACGGGTTTGTATTTTTTTTTTTAAATGTCAGTCTTTTAATTTTTTTTTTTAACAAAAAATAAAAAACCCAGAGGTGAACAAATACCACCAAAAGAAAGCTCTATTTGTGGGAAAAAAATCATAAAAATTTCATTTGGGTACAGTGTTGTATGACTGCGCAATTTTCATAGAGTGACAGCGCTAAAAGCTGATAATTGGTCTGGTGCCCAGTAAGCAAGTGGTTAACGTATACTGTATGTTCTTTTTTTGAAAAAAATGTAATAGAAAAAAAAATAGATGCTTCACATGCTGATATCCATATATTTTCGATTTTTCTTTTATTCCAAGAATATCTTATTATTATCATTAATATTATAACACACATTTTGAATTTGAGTTGAGTTCTTCTTTAAGCCTTTACAACCACTTTAATTTGTGAGGAGCAATTGTCTAACCATTTTTTTTTTTTTTTGGGGGGGGGGGGGGGGGTACAGTAGGGAATACAAAAAATTCACCTCAAGTTTTTGTAAGTTCCTATTGTATAAAAACCCATTGGGGAGATTTTTCTTCACAGAGACAACAGGAAGTGAAGGGAGATTTAACTCACACAGTTTTCACCAGAACAGGTGCCCCCAGTGGAAGATTTTTCCCACTATTCTTGTTTCAGTGAGAACGGCTGGCCGGCTGGCTAACAAACACCCGTTCAGGATGAGGTAATCAGCGATGACGTCAGCCCGTCAACCATTCGACGTATGTTTCATCTCACGAAACATACGTCGGATGGTTGACGCGCTGACGTCATCGCTGATTACCTCGTCCTGAACGGGTGTTTGTTAGCCAGCCGGCTGCTGCTATTATCACATGCTTTTATCTACATTCTCCATGTAAGCGTAACCTTTAAACATTATTAAACTTGGGTTTTATTGATTTACACTATGGAGCGCTGCTGTTTTATTCTTTTGGGTCCTGCCTACTGACTGTCTGGATGGAGCTACCCTGTTAGTTTTTGGTTCTTACTGGAAAGCCGTGGTGTGACATTATCAGCCACTGAGTGTCAGGTCGCCATACAAGCTTACCAAAGCTTGCCGTCTGGTAAGCGTACAGTACATACGGTGGTGGATCTCCTCACATATTGGTGTCTGTGTGATCGATTAACCTGACCTTTATTTGTTCCGAATACTTTTGGATGGTTTTATTCATGGACTGTTCATTATTCACATTTCCTATTTTTGGGACTATTTTTTACCACCTTTTTATGTTTTTTGGCACTTATATTGTTTATTTTGTATATTTCTTTGGGTCCATTACGGATCCTCTGATTGTACTTATTCACATATTCCTATATATGTTATTTCACTTTTTGTAGCGCTGCTCACGTTTTTTATATTATTATTGTATTTGTGTATACCTACATTTTTGAGCTGAAGCTTTATTTCTTATTTCCTATTTTTATCAGGTAGCGCGGTATATATTTTCTTTTCTGTTCTACACACTTTAAAGCCTAGTCCCCCAGGAGCACATCCTCACTCTCCCACCACTCCATTCAACTGCTGGGATTAAAGACAATACTTAGTACTTCTGAGTATGAAGAGCATGTAACTCACTCCCATGTGACAGTAGGGATGGCTTGGTGATTGACAGAGGACTGTCAGGGATAGCTATTTGGTGCACAAAGGCGAGAGTCCTATAAGGCTATAGCACTATGGCAATATGGCAGGCTGGGCAATACACAGTCCATTGTAGTATGTAAATGATAGTCCCTGGTGGTAAAATCTAAGGGATGCCAAAACTTGTAAAGCAGCCAGTTCCAGTGAGAGCTAGAAGATACTCTGTAGGCAAGCAGAGAGAACAGGCCTGATGAAGGAGTGCACATGCTCCGAACACGAGCCATCTCCCCTGCCTGCAAACCCGGAAGAGACATCATCCTCCTGTCTCCAATGTCCTCTGCTCCCACAAGCACTGCATCTAATGGTGGAATCCACCGGCTCAGTCACCAGCCTGCCTTTTGGGACACAGTGACTCACTGTGGGACCACCCGGGAACCGTACAAAGGGACTTTGTTTACAAGAGTGATCTCATCTACTTTTGTGAGTGTTCTACTTTTTAACTATTAAAGCAATTTAACCTGATACACTTAGAAGCGCTGTTCTCTCTCTTCCTAGAGGACTGTCACATGGGGGGTAGGGCCACAGGCAACCCTGTGTGTACTTCAAGTGGTAAACTGACTTGGGCTTATAGAGGGTTGCCCTTCCTCGTTCCCCACAGCTAAATGGAGGGGCAGGACTGAAAGGCAGGTAATTATGTGCCCCTGAGAAGGGCAGCACTGAAGTGGACTTGTTGTTTTGCCTTAAAAAAAAGGAAAGGGTAAATTTAACTCAGAAAAAAGACCTAGGGTACATGACATTTATTGTATATGAAAATTTGCAAGAAAGCCCTATGTTGTAGATAAAAGATTGTATTACATCTCTGACAACTTTTCCCCCATATGTATGTTCTTAACCACTTGCCGTCCGCCATATAGCAGAATGACAGTGGCAAAGTGGTTTCAATATCCTGACTGGTCGACAAATAGCGTCCGCAGGATATTGAGCTGCTGCGCGCCCCCGGGGGCGTGCATCGCGGTGATCGTTGTTACGGGGTGTCAGTCTGACACTCCGCAACACCGATCTAGGTAAACAGTCTCTGACGGGGACTCTTTACCACGTGATCAGCCGTGTCCAATCACGGCCGATCACAATGTACATAGGAAGAGCCGGTGATTGGCTTTTCCTCACTTGCGTCTGACAGACGTGAGTAGAGGAGATCCGACCGGCTGCTCTCCTGACAGGGGGGCTGTGCTGATTGTTTATCAGCACAGCTCCCCCCCGGATCCTGCCCAGGACCACCAGGGAAGCCGCCCAGGACCACCAGGGAAACCATCCACACTGGACCACCAGGTATGCCCCCTAGACCCCCAGGGAAATACTAATCAGTGCCTAGGCAGCTGCCAATCAATGCTCAGGCAGCTGCCAATCAGTGCCCACTCCAATGCCTACCACTGCCAGTGCCACCAGGGATCAGTGCCGCGTATCAGTGCCCAACGGTGCCACGTATCAGTACCGCCAAACAAAAATATTGTTTTGAAAAACAGAATTGCAACTTCAAAATATATATATAAAAAAAACTGTAAACGCTATTGGCTGTAACACCATTGCACATATTACTTAAATTTACCAACAACAAATATTAAGAAAAAAAAATAAGAAAAGCCTTTTTCGGCAGCTTAGTAGATGCCCCCTACTTAACCTTTTGTGGTAGTGCAGTGTTAATTTTTACGTCACATTTCGATTTGGTTTTAGTTATAGTCTTTTTAATAAAATGCCATTTTAGTTTTAGTCGTATTTTATTCATCCAAATTGTTTTAGTTTTAGTCGTATTTGTATTTCAACTAAAATAGTATTCGTTTCATCAACGAAAATACTTTCATCATCGAAAGTGCAAAGCTGTCAAGTTTGGCAAGCAGTGCCACCTGCCAAATTCACTCATTGAAGTCAACTGGGGCTTGCCACAACTACGTATCAAATGCTTGCCCCCCTTGGGATACAAAAAAAACAAAAAAAAACAGGCATTTAGGAAGCAGCAGTATTGCTTTCTGAACACCTGTAAATCATCTCTAAACCAGCGCACCATTTTTTTTTTTTTTTTTTACATACTTGGTCAGAAAGGACAAACATGCTTTCAACACTTTGATTGTGTTGTTTACACATCTACCTCTGCAGCTGACTGTCAGTGTTCTTTTGGACAGAATGACAACCAGCAATATGCGACCCAGCTTCTTTGAGGCCAAGTTGTCAATGACACACTCCCTGGTTGTGTATCATCATGCAGCCTGGGTTCACAGTACTCCTGGACAGGTGGTGGCACCCACCTGACACTACATAAGTGCTGCTCTATGAGGAAGATACCCCTACTGTCAAAGAAGAGAACGGACATGTGACGTCACAGGAAGGCCAGAAAACTGCAGGAATAAAGATATACAGTATCTCAAAAAAGTGAGTACACCCCTCACATTTTTGTAAATATTTTATTCTATCTTTTCATGTGACAACACTGAAGAAATGACACTTTGCTACAATATAAAGTAGTGAGTGTACAGCTTGTATAACAGTGTAAATTTGCTGTCCCCTCAAAATAACTCAACACACAGCCATTAATGTCTAAACCGCTTGCAACAAAAGTGAGTACTTTTGTGAAAAGTGAACACTCTTACAGTCCTCCCCAGGTCCTTAGATGCTTCAGCTATCCGCTGACACACAGCGCTCGTAGACTCTGCCACAGGGACACCCCAGCGTCTCTTTTGTGAAGCTGGATCTGGAAAGCACCTACCCTCACCAGCACTATGTAAGAGTACCTTATACTGTCAATATTTTGCATTTTATTCGAATATAATTATGCTGCACTAGGATTTGCCTGGAGCTTCTTTCCCTTCTTGACCGGTCCATCACCTTTACCCTCAGCTTCTTTAGCAAGGCAGTGGTTGTCTTGGAGGTATATTTGGGGTCGTTATCATGTTGGAATACTGCCCTGCGACCCAGTCTCCAAAGGGAGTGGATCATGCTCTGCTTCAGTATGTCACAGTACATGTTGGCATTCATGGTTCCCTCAATGAACTGTAGCTCCACAGTGTCGGCAGCACTCATGCAGCCCCAGCCCATAACACTCCCACCGCCGTGCTTGACTGCCACACATGCTTGACACCATCTGAACCAAATAAGTTTATCTTGGTCTCATCAGACCACAGGACATGGTTCCAGTAATCCATGTCCTTAGTTTGCTTGTCTTCAGCAAACTGTTTGCGGGCTTTCTCATGCATAATCTTTAGAAGAGGCTTCCTTCTGGGACGACAGCTATGCAGACCAATTTGATGCAGTGTGCGGCATATGGTCTGAGCACTGACAGGCTGACCCCCCACCCCTTCAACCTCTGCAGCAATGCTGGCAGCACTCATATGTCTATTTCCCAAAGACAACCTCTGGATATGACACTGAGCATGTGCACTCAACTTCTTTGGCCAACCATGGTGAGGCCTGTTCTGAGTGGAACCTGTTCTGTTAAATCGCTGTATGGTCTTGGCCACCATGCTGCAGCTCAGTTTCAGGGTCTTGGCAAACTTCTTATAGCCTAGGCCATCTTTATGTAGAGCAACAATTCTTTTTTGCAGATCTTCAGAGAGTTCTTTGCCATGAGGTGCCATGTTAAACTTCCAGTGACCAGTAGTGACAGAGCAATAACACCAAATTTAACACACCTGCTCCCCATTCACACCTGAGACCTAACGAGTCACATGACACCGGGGAGGGAATATGGCTAATTGGGCCCAATTTGGAAATTTTCACTAATGCCCCATACACACGATGAGAAATTCCGTCAGAAAAAACTTGGATGGTTTTTCCGATGGAATTCCGCTCAAGCTTGCCTTGCATGCACACGGTCAGACAAAAGTTCTCTGAACTTTCGACCGTCAAGAACGCGGTGACATACAACACTATGACGAGCCGAGAAAATAAAGTTCAATGCTTCTGAGCATGCGTCGAATTGTTTCCGAGCATGCGTGGTTTTTTGCGCATCCAAATTACATACAGACGATCGCATTTTATAGATAGGAACTTTTTCCGACCGAAAAATAGAGAACATGCTCTCAATCTTTTTCTGGCTAGAATTCCACCAGCAAAAGACAGATGGAGCATAAACACGGTCGCATTTTCTTACAAAAAGCTCTCAGAGTTTTGCTGGCGGCATTTCCGATCATGTGTACACGGCATTAGGGGTGTACTCACTTTTGTTGCCAGCGGTTTAGACATTAATGGCTGTGTGTTGAGTTATTTTGAGGGGACAGCAAATTTACACTGTTATTCAAGTTGTACACTCACTACTTTACATTGTAGAAAAGCGTAATTTCTTCAGTGTTGTCACATGAAAAGATATAATAAAATATTTACAAAAATGTGAGTGGTGTACTCACTTTTGTGAGATACTGTATATATAATGCATTTTTTTTTAAAACAAGGCTATATGGAGGGAGTGAAGATAATACAGGGAAAAGATAAATTGGGGTTCTGCTTTAAATGCTGGCATGTAACTTCTTTGGCAGAAGAGATTCTATTTTTTTTAAATATAATTGAGCACTGAGCCATACATGTGGAGCTCAGTGTATAATCTCAGCATACCATGGGTGCGTGCCAGGACAAAGTAACTCAAGTGCACATGTAAAGCTATTTACTTCAATTCTATGAATAAACAGGTGTTGCATTCAATGCATTATAATATATTTCTCTTAGCTTTGGCCTAATTTTACCTTAACTGGAACTGTAGGATGTAAAGGACGCAGTAAAATGGTGTTACCCAAACGCATTAGTCAACACACAAAACAAAATTGGTGAAAAGATCTCGCTGTGAAAAATAAATGTATCTTAAAATTTCTTCTAACAAAATTTCAGATGAAAAGGTGCTCTGAATGTTCCAGCTGTGGGGTCATGCTACTGCAAAATGACTCTGTCACCAGAAAAAAAAATTGCTCTTCCATTCCAGTCACAGCTGAAGATTTCTGATTGCTTTTCCTAGTAATGGAAAAATCATACGAAGGGTCACCTAGGTACCAGACCACAGAAAGAACAGTGATCATCAACATGGAATATCTGTAAAAGTTTGCCTGGCAACTCTTTATGGTTGAGTACAATCACATTTTTTTAAGTTTCTTAAATTGTACAGATAAACTGTTATTGTTTGCTACTGGAAGTATAACTGAACCTAACATGTTAGGTCTCCATTTCAAGTGAGTCAGGAAAGGAACACTTACCCAGAACTCAAAGGAACCAGTGAAAATAACATATTTGTTAATTAGTGAATCATTTGCAAAGCATCAAAGCACTCATATTGAGTAACGAAAGACAGACATATGAAAATGGCATATGAGCAAGTTAACAGTAATTGGGTCACAGGTACTTTAAGGTTACCTTACATACAATTCTAACAATGAGGTTTTCTTTAAAACAGAGGTGTTTGAGAAATTAATGTAGACTATAGTGCCTAAAAGTGGTCTTTTTCACCCCAGTTCACCACATTCTCTCCAAAAACTCTTAAGATATTAATTTTTTCATACTCTAGCCTATGATACTCAAATGATCTTCCACTGACTTTTTTTAGCATCTCCTATCAGCTGAGGCATGTCAGCATTTTTTTTTTTGTTTCATAAATTTTTATTGAGTGAACATACAAATTGTACAACATTTCAATGTAACATTTGCAAGCATTAAGGTATTAATGCTTATTGATTTTGTATTCTAGTTTGTAGATGTGATATTCAAATTTTTGCTTACATTAGTAATGTGAGTTTAGAAAATTGCAGTTTGTGCCTATTTTTGAATAATATTGCAATAATAAAGAAAAATAAATAAATAAATAAAATTAAAAAGGAGGGGGTTCTTTTTGTATCAGAGTTCCCCTTTCTTTGTTTCTATGTTTCTTCCTCCAATGCCTAGTGTATTCTATGGTTGAGCATTGTTTTCCGTGGTTATACAAAAGTTGCTTCGTAGGCCGAGGAGAATTTGAATTGTATCCAGTTATACCATGTGGAGGTGAATGTAGATATTCTTTCCTGTGATATACTAATAAGCTCTTCTATTTTTTCTACGTTATTGATTCTGCGGAACCACTCCTTTTTAGAATGAATGATATTTGAGCGCCAGTGACAAGGTATACAATGTCTCGCTGCGTTGATCATGAACATGGGTAATGATTTGATGTATTGTTTCTTGGGAATAGTGGTATGATGTATGAGGTGTTGCGCTGCATTAAAGTTCAGATTTTCAGATGTGATTGAGGTGATGTTTTTGTGAATCGTCCTCCAGAATTCCTGGATCATAGGGCACAACCACCATATGTGTATCATCGATCCCTCCTCTTTTCCACACCTCCAGCATCTATTTGATGTCTGGGATGAGAATTTGTTTAGCAAAACAGGTGTTCTGTACCATCTTGTGAGTATTTTGTACCCACATTCTTGAGTAGCTACATTTAACGATCCTTTATGTGCATCCCTGTATATGGTTTCCCATTCAGTATTAGTTAAGTTGATATTAAGGTCTTGTTCCCATGCTTGGCATGATGTACTGGAGAAAGAATTTTTTCCCTCAAAAAGAGAGAGGTACAGAATTGATATAAGGTGTCTTTGTGGGGGTTTTTTTTGAGCAAAGGTTTTCTAGATCCATGGGAGTTCTTATCCAAGCCTGAGATGACTCCCGTCTGGTTAAACAGTGTTTAATTTGCAAGTAAGTGCAAGTATTGTGGAATCGAGTTCGGAGTGAGATCAATGTTGAGTTCATCTCTAGATAGGAGAGAACCCCTTTTAAAGAAAAAGAAGTGTTTGGATAAGATGTCTTTATGGGGCCAGATTTTGGAGAGGAAGTTTTGTTCTAGTCCCGGGGGGAAGTGTGGGTTGGACTTTAGCGGGGTAAGGGGGCCCAACCAAGGTGTTGGGTTGTTAGTTTTGAAAGCTTCTCGGAAAATCTCTAATGTAGGGCCTATCAGAGGATGTGTTTTGATTGTGGGGGGATGGTGATTTGGATGTATCCATGGTAGAGATCTTAAGTTATAAGGGGATTGCAAATGTTCCAATGTTACCCACATTCTTTGACTTACTTATGTATGTTCCAGTCTACTGTTCTTGCTAAGAGGGATGCCTGGTGGCATTTGCATAGGTCTGGGAGTGCTACTCCTCCATTGAGTTTAGGTAGAGTCATGCCCTGTACACACGACTGGTTTTGCCGTCGGAATAAACTCTGAAGGTTTTTCCAACAGAATCCCGACGGAATTCCGCTCAAGCTGTCTTGCATACACACGGTCACACCAAATTCCAACCGTCAAGAAGTGGTGGCATACAACATGTATGACAGGACAACATGTATAACGTCTCGTACTTGCTTCAGAGCATGTGTCATTTTTGGTACGTCGGAACAGCATACAGATGAGCGGTTTTCCTGATAGGAATTTGTTCCGTCGGGAAAATATAGAACATGTTCTCTATCTAAGTCCATCTGAATTTTGGAAGTAAAAAATCTGATGGGGCATACACACAGTCGGAATATACGATGAAAAGCTCCCATCAGACTTTTTCTGTCAGAAAATTCCGAGCATGTGTACAGGGCATAAGTCTTGTGTGATTGATTCTGGGAGGTTTACTCCTCTATATAAATGTAGAACAGGCTCGTCTGAAGGAGTTGAAGAATGTAGCTGGTATTCTGATGGGAATAGTTTGCATAATGTATAGGAATCTGGGCAAAATTGTCATTTTGATTAATGAGGATCTACCAAACCAGGAGACATTTAAGGAGTTCCAGCGTTTTAGGTCCTCATATGTTTCTTTAAGGACAGGGGTAAAATTGCAGCTGAATAGCTCTGATAATTTATTGGGTATTTGAATACCCAAGTAGGTTATTGTATTTTTTGTAAAGGGAAAGTTTTTTTGCCAAAGTGACATTGATTCCAACGGTAGTGTTATATTTAGATTTAGTGTGGTTGATTTTTAAATTTGATATAGATTGGAAGTGTTCTAGATCTTGTAGTAGTCAGCATTTTTATGTGCAATAAATCCAAGGGTAAACAAAGGATAAAATTATCACCATTAGTATATTACACCTGAACCTATAGCAACTGAGTTACATGCTTCCTTGAATTTTCTAGCCTAGTAAGGAATCATAGCCATGGATGAAACTGGACAGTGTAAATAGAAATATAGATGATACTCTTGGATGTACAGTGGGGGAAATAAATATTTGATCCCCTGCAGATTTTGTAAGTTTTCCCACTTACAAAGAAATGAAGGGTCTATAATTGTTATCATAGGTGTATTTTAAATGATAGAGACAGAATATTAACCAAAAATCCAAAAAAAAACACGATACAAATGTTATAAAATGAGTTGCAGTTCAGTGAGTAAAATAAGTATTTGATTCCCTACCAACCATCAATATTTCTGGCTCCACAGACTGGCTACAGTATGTGCTCATGTGGTACACAGATTAGCCCTGTTAATTTAAGAAGGTGCTCTTAACGACAACCTGTTATGTGTATAAAAGACACCTGTCCACATAAACTTTCTTCGATTTAAACCTCACCATCATGGGCAAGACCAAAGAGCTGTCAAAATACATCAATGACAAGATTGTAGACCTGCACAAGGCTGGAATGGGCGTGATTATTCGCAAATGGAATAAATACAAAATAACCATCAATCGGCCTTGGTCTAGAGCTCCATGCAAGATTTTGCCTCATGGGGGGATCAGCCCAGAATTACACTTGTGAATGATCTCAAGGCAGTTGGGACCACAGTCACCAGTACCATTGGTAACACAATACGCCGCCATGGATTGAAATCCTGCAGTACCCGCAAGGTTTGCCAATGAACATTTAAATCAGGGCTCTCCAAACTACAGCTCTCCAGCTATTGTGGAACTACAGGTCTCATGCGGAATCTAAAACTGACATTCACAGACATGACTAGGCATGATGGGAATTGTAGTTCCTGAACAACTGGAGGAACCATAGTTTGGATACCTCTGATCTAAATGATTCAGAGGAGGATTGGGAAAAAGTGCTGTGGTCAAATGAGACCAAAATTGAGCTCTTTGGCATTAACTCAATTTGCTGTGTTTGGAAGAAGAAAAATGCTGCCTATGACCCTAAGAACACCATCCCTACAGTTAAGCATGGAGATGGAAACATTATGCTTTGGGGCTGTTTCTCTGCTAAAGTTACAGGCTGACTTTGTCGCATGACGGGGCCATGTATTATAAAATCTTGGATGAGAACCTCCTTTCCTCAGCCAGAACACTGAAGATGGGTTGTGGTTGGGTCTTCCAGCATGACAATGACCCAAAACATATCGCCAAGGAAACAAAGGAATGGCTCAAGAAGAAGCACATTAAGGCCATGGAGTGGCCTAGCCAGTCCCCAGACCTAATCCTATAGAAAATGCATGAAGGGAGCTGAAAATTCGAGTTGCCAAGCAACAGCCAAGAAACTTGAAGAATTTAGAGATCTGCAAAGATGAGTGGACCAAAATCCCTCCTGAGAAGTGTGCAAATCTGGTAACCAACTACTAGACAGCGACACTACCTCTGTGCTTGCCAACAAGGGTTTCTCCACCAAGTATTAATTAATCACTGAACTGCAACTCAATTTATAACATTTATATTGTGTTTTTTCTGGATTGTTGGTTGATATTCTGTCTCTATCATTTAAAATACACCTATGATAAAAAAAAATATAGACCCTTCATTTCTTTGTAAGTGGGCAAACTTACAAAATCTGCAGGGGATTAAATAATTATTTTCCCCACTGTAACTGCATCTCCATCACTCTTCAGCTTTATTCCTTTAAAGTGTACGTAAGGACAAAACCAAATATGTTATATCTTGATCGCATTAGTTTGTTTTGTTAAGGTTTTACTCCTTTATTTTCACCTGGTGATACTGTCAGCAACAAACTTCCTGTGTTAGGGTAACCACGACTCACTGCATAACATCTATGGATGAGGAACATGGGCACCTCAGGCTGCTCTACAGATTTGGACTACAAACACTTCTCCTTACCTCATTACCATTACATAGGGAGGAGGGGTTGTGTAGCACACAAAAAGATGGCTGATAATATTGTTTAAAATGTGAGGCTCTGTACACATATAAGTACAAGAACGTGGATTAACATCAAGATCCACATATATTATTCTGTTCCTGCAGAAAAGTGTCATGATCCTAAAAATAGATAACAACCGCAGCCACTACATCTGGTAAGCTGCAAATTATTACAGTTTTGTTCTTGAGTTTAGATAAATGTTAACAATATATATAGCGCCCCTGCTCTATTCAAATACCATTAAAAAGAAAAAGCTCTAACCAGCCCTGGTAGTGTCAAAACTTGCCTGCTCCCCTTCTGTCCCCGAACATTCCTAAGTTCCCATCACTGCGATGGGGTGCCCTATGGGCCAATAAGAATATGTGGGAGGCAGAGGAGGGGGGCAACTTTGATACGATCAAAGCTCTAAAGCTTTACCAGATAAAAACGGCCTAACATTCAATGTAGAGGCAATGAAAGCTGCTACAAGCTTTTGGCAGGCATCTCTAGAAGCTTGTACTTAGTAATTGTCAGTATTTTTTTATTTTTGTTATACTGTTAAAGTGACATAGTTGATTTAAGATTCTATGGCATCCAACTACAGAGCAAGAAACGGTTTTGTGTTAAATCTCACCACAGAAGCCTCTAAAAAGGTATGGTAAGCCAGTGTGTAATTCAGCTTATCAGCATGTAGCTATAACCAGAAAACTAATCTTAGCTATCCATTTGTGGTACAGAACTCTACATCTTTTTAAATTGTTCTTCTTTGGATTGGGGAAGAGGTGGAGACAACCTCTACTCTGTCTTGCCATATGCAGAATGACAACAACACTATTGCCCAGTTTTATTGGGAGTTTGTGGAGAGGGCCTTCAGTAACAAGAATGTTGTTTGAAATAGATTTGCTTACATCACTACTACTACTTGTGCAGAAAAAGACAGCACGCTATACAATATATAGTATTTAACACAAATGACAGGCCAAACTGCCAAACTTCCATACTGAGGTAAGGAAAAAAAGATAATTAATCTTTTTTGGAAAGCAGTCATTTTCATTTGTCCAACGAATACTACTCTTTTTATAGTATTAATGCCCCTTATGATTATGAATGTCTACAACATTTTATTCCAGATAATAATTGCACTTTATGAGTGTATCAAATAATTACAATTTTGTACAGCAGAAACCATTATAATAAAATCTCAGACAAATTACAAATGTACCTTACTGCAATATTCTATTAACTTTCACAGTTTTATTTCAATTGGTATATTTTGTTTTTCCAACAGTGAAATGTATGAATATAGGGACTTATTGTAACCCATTTTCAAAAGTACACAACAAACTGTCACCTCATGTGACTCCATCACTTTTTTTTATCCTGCATGAATTTATTCAGGACTCTCCAACCAAAGCAACATTTATCCTGCCAGGGTAAGTAAAATTCCCCCCTGAAACCATTCCATGTAACTTGAGCAATAATCTCTTATATTTTTCTGGTGTTTTTGTAAAAATTTATATCATCTTAATCAGGTAATATGTGGTTGATTTACTAAAGACAATAGGCTGTTTACTTTGCAAGGGAATTTTCCCTTAGCTTAATTAATTCACTTTGCGAAGACTACCCAATCAGTTGAAAGGAAAATAGTAAAAAAAAATCTCTTTGGCACATAATTGGATAATGGAAGGCATCAGAGTTTTACCTCTTTCAGTAAGCTATGGGAAACATTTCCTTTCACAGTGAACAGCCTTTTTGTCTTTATTAAGTACTTGCTGACAGCCCTATAGCACTTTTACTGCTACAGGGTGGCAGCTGTGCGCAGGATCACGTATATATACTTGATTCTGCACTTCTGCCTGTAGGGGGCACGCACGCACCACCGGTGGGCCGCTTCTGCTGTGATAGTTCACAGCAGAAGCCAATCTGCAGGTCCCAGGAGAGAACACAGAGAACTGAGAACAAGGCTTATCTCAGTTCTGGGAGGGGGGAAGGGACGATCCTATGTCTCTGCAAAGCAGAGACTAGAATCGATCTCTTCCCTAAGTGAAAGTAGCACAGGGCACATACACAGTAGCACACTGTGTACACAAAAACACTGGTTAGGTACACAGTTAACCCTTTGATCACCCTAGATGTTTAACCCCTTCCCAGCCAGTGTCATTAGTACAGGGACCGTGCATTTTTTAGCGCTGATCACTGCATTAGTGTCACTGGTTCCCGCAAAGTGTCAATTAGTGTCCGGTAGTCTGCCGCAATATTACAGCTCCATTATAAGTCACCAATTGCCACCATTACTAGTATAAAAAAATTAATAAAAATTCCATAAAAATATACCATAGTTTGTAGACGCTATAACGTTTGCATAAACCAATCAATATACAATTTTTTTTACCAAAAACATGTAGCAGAATACATATTGGCCTACATTTATGAAGATATTTGATTTTTTTATTGGATGTGCTTTATAGCAGAAAGTAAAAAATATTGTTTGTTTTTTTTCAAAATTTTTTTGTTTATAGCGCAAAAATAAAAAACGCAGAGGTGATCAAATACAACCAAAAGAAAGTTCTATTTGTGGGGAAAAAATGACATTCATTTTCTTAGGGTACAGTGTTGCACGACAGCACAATTGGCAGTGCCATATTGCAAAAAATGGCCTGGACATGAAGGGGGATAAATCTTCCAGAAGTCAAGTGGTTAAAAAAGCAGTATGGTCAAAGCTATTTTGGTCATACCTTTCTCCTGGGTCACAGGAGCGCACTTATTTTTGCACTCGTGTGACCCAGAATAAGCCAACAGTGGGCTATAAATCACCCCCTGGGTCTCAACAGTGTCCGTCAACCCACACTTGGAATATTTTAATACAACAAACATTTCTGTCCTGTTTAATAAACTACCTGCCTACAGAAAGGAATCTTAGAATAGCAAAACTTTATTGAATTCCTAAGAGTGTTCTATTCAGAAGTTTACTATGCTGAATCACTGGTTGATACTTATAAGTCAACTAAAAAAATAACAAATCCAACATAGCGGTCTCAGTTGCTCTAATTAACAAAGGCAGTTAAGAAGTTTATTCTATTTTGAATAAGATGGAGAATTGAGACTCTGAATACATTTTCACTCTGTATAATTTAAAGCAGGTTAAGCATCCTCAAGTTTATCAAGATGATGGGAGGCCTTTATGCAAGATTATAGAAATGACAATATTGTCAAATATGTCATAATGGCATACACTCTGCAGATTCTACAAGCTCATTCAGTAAGGAAGCAACAAATAACAACAGATATGTGCAGTGTTGTAGCTTATAGCAGTCAATGAAAAAGTGCCCATTCACATTTGGGCAGTTTATTGTATGTTCTTGTTGTAGACATGTTGATGGAGGAATCGTTTCTATTTTTCTTTCAGGCTGCTTGCTGAATGAAAAAAAAGAAACCATGTATGGCCAGCTTGACTCTCTTAGTACAGAAATTAGCTACCCTACATAGATTTACACAGAAAGCTGTAGTTTGAGTCCATTTAAAGGGCTTATTTTAACTGAAGCGCTAATGAAGTTTCTTCTGCCCCCCCCCCCCAAAATACCTTGGCTTTAATTATAAACCGATACATTAATTTGGACTCTTATTATTTGGTCTGGTGCTCCTTCCATTGTTGCATGTTTCCTTTTGGTAACCTACTGGGTACCCACAGGAGGGTAGCCCTGTCTGTTGCGAGTAGTCTCACTACTATGTATTTACTCACATCAAAGTACCTGCACCACTTGGATGATTTTAGTTTCCTTGGATTTTCCTAATTTCAGTCATCCAAGAAATTAAGTAGTACCAATGGATATTCCCTACATACATCATGAGAGAGAGATGAGAGTATTGTTAAAAAATGCTTGCCATAACTCTCCTCATTTAGGTCATATCTATTTATGTCCGTTTTTGTCCATTTTTCGCATATTTTTTCCTTGTCAAAAGAAGTTTATTGAGTATACAATGTTATAAAGATACATAAAGTAAGTTTACAAGGATCTATAAAGTAAGCTCATTGTTTTACAGTAGGGTTTATATAGGTAAATATCATGAAATTTCTAATATTAAACATTGGGTTCACGTAAACCTAAATTAAAGATATATATCATTTCCTTAGTTACTTTTGTAGGTATTTAAATGATTTATACCTACTATACATATTGTTTACAAGTAGAGTGTATATAGGTCAAATAAATTCTGATAATGAGCTTTAATCGTAAGGTGGAGAAAAGGAAAGAGAAAGAAGAAAAAGGGTTGAAAGGTAGAGGTATGGTCCACAAGGTTGTCCCGCTCGTCAGTTTATTATTCTTTTTAGTTCTCTTTGAAGCCTTAGAATGGGTGTCTCTGTAAGTCATTTAATCTGTTACCATGGTAACAGGACAGAGTCATTGAAGTTTGACAGGAACTGTTGTTTTATCCAAGGATGCCAAAGTTTTTCAAATTTTGGAATTTGATTTTGATCGATGGCTACCATCTTAGCATGGGACATTGTATTATTAATTCTGTGAACTGTTTCTGCTAGTACCAATGTAGGAGATTTCCATGCCTTGGCCACTGTTTGTTTTGCAGCCGTTATTAGTTGGATCATAAGTTTGAATTGAGAGAGTGTTAACCATTCCGGTTTTAGATTAAGTAAAGTTAAATATGGATCTGGTTGTATTATTTTTTTAAATATTTTAGATGCAATCACGAAGACTTCCTTCCAGAAGGTTTGGATTACTGGGCATGTCCACCATATGTGTAAATATGTGCCTATTTCTGGGCATCCTCGAAAACAAAGAGCTGAGGTATTAGGTGAATATTTTGCCACTCTAGCGGGTACAAGGTACCAGCGAGTTAGGACTTTATAATTTGTCTCCAGTGCTAAGATGTTGGGTGAAGATGACTTAGATGTGAGCCATATGTTAGACCAGTCCGTTTCGCATATTTTTTCAAATTTTCATTATTCGTTAGGGCATCACAATGCATGAAAATGCACAGACAATCTGAGACCTTTACCAAGCGGCTGTGCAACACACCACCGAGGCCTGAACAGATCTGAACAGGTTCATCGAATAACATTGCTTCTTATGACACGTGGAAGATGTGAACAGGGCATTAGGGAAGACACGGGAAAAGCAGGGACAGGAAGATACACAAAAAAAAAAAACAAGGAAGAACATGTACCGATATGGGTATACAGAAAAACAGAAGAAGCACTAGAAGGGGAAAAAAAAAGTTTGCTGATAAATGAGGAAAGACCCAGACAGACAGACATACAAGCAAACACAATAGAAAGAAAGAAAAGAAAAAAAGTGTAATGAAGACATATTGCCAAAATAAAAATTGGAAAGGACAGAAAAAAAGACTGAAAAAACATAAAAATTAGGATACCAAAATCATTTGCATGTTGCTAAAATTTAAATTAAGGAAATTGAACAAAATATTGTGTTTACTGTGGATTTTAAAATAAATTTTGGTTGGGCTATCAAAAATTTGACAAATGATTCTGTGATTTCTAGTAATGCCCTTGAAAAAGACCTTCTACCATACTGTTGATACCAGTTATAGCTTTTCCTCTATACAACTAGTTAAATATTTTTCCTAATGAATAACTTAGAATAATAAGCTTTGCAACTCCTGTAATTAAATGCCTGCTTGATTTAATTTCACGTACCCACACATCACTTAGCTCATCTGGCACAGAAATATTAACAGTTTGTGAACTTGTGCTGTAGAATTGTATGCAATAGTTATACGGTTTGTGTTTCATTTCACTGAAGATGTGGTGCTATCATGTAGTGTTTGATCTGCACAACTGATGGCTTAGATTGACATAACTCCTCTTGACCCAAACCAACATAGTTGAAGCCAGTTACTTGTGATTGTCTTAAATGGCAAAATGATAATACACACAATCCGGCCAGTATAAGCTGCATCACTGGGTTCATTCAGTAATTGGGAAGAATGTAAAAACTAACACAAAAATATGTGGGCACAGGGCACATACACAGGGCAAATAATATTGTCAAAGATGATAAACATTTAAGGGAAAAAAGAAAAGCAGAGTGAAAAACAGCATTTGGGGGAAAAAAAGCAAAACAACAAGACTTTTATTTCTGCCCTGACACTTGACAAGTCATATAGCAGATTTTTTTAATGTAATTTGGCACCAAACCTAATATCTTACCATTGACCTCCAATTACAATCACCACAATTTCCTTATTGTGACTCTAGGTTTTGAACATTAGTGAAATTAGCAGACTTATGCCCCGTACACACAGTCGGACATTGATTGGACATTCCGACAACAAAATCCATGGATTTTTTCCGACGGATGTTGGCTCAAACTTGTCTTGCATACACACGGTCACACAAAGTTGTCGGAAAATCCGACCATTCTGAACGTGGTGACGTAAAACACGTACGTCGGGACTATAAACGGGGCAGTAGCCAATAGCTTTCATCTCTTAATTTATTCTGAGCATGCGTGGCACTTTGTGCGTCGGATTTGTGTACACACGATCGGAATTTCCGACAATGGATTTTGCTGTCGGAAAATTTTATAGCCTGCTCTCAAACTTTGTGTGTCGGAAATTCCTATGGAAAATGTGTGATGGAGCCCACACACGGTTGGAATTTCCGACAACAAGGTCCTATCACACATTTTCCGTCGGAAAATCCGACCGTGTGTACAGGGATTAAGGCTTGCTTCACACTGCTGCACTGTGGTTTGCTGCTGCACTCTGTGTGTCCACAGTTTTCACAGGCGGTTTTAGCCATGGTCCCATAGACTATTATTTCAAGCATTTTTGGTGCATTTTCTTAAAGCGAACCAAATGTTGCATTTTTAATATACTCACCAAACATATGTGACCTAATAGAAAGTCTATGGGACCACGACTAAAACCGCAGATAAAACATGCAAAAAAATGTGGATACACCTGCACTGCAGCCAAACCGCAGCACAGCAGTGTGAAGCTGGCCTAAGTAGATTACTGGAGACACGAAGCTTAGGTTGGCACAATATTATCTTTGTTTATATGGCGACTTAGCTTACTACTTGCAAAGTACTACTAACTGGTAAAGTACAACCTGCTTCCTATAGGATTAAGTAAAGCAGATATTATGGTGCTGCGCATGGCAGTTATTCTCCATCCGCCATATTTCCTGTGCTAAGGTAAAGGTTGTCATACAAAGGAAGATACAGTATCACATGATGCACCTGGTCATGCAGGAACCAGATTATGTATGGTGTATGAATGGCCATACTGCAAGTTGGGTAACTACGTAGAACAGTTTTGATAGGTTGAAGGTTTTTGTCCAATTGTCCAATTTCCAAGCAGGCAAAGCATAATATGGACTTTATTTTATCAGGATTTCTGAATGCCTCATGTTGCCCACTGCCACATATGGGGATCCACTAGTAAATAAGGTAATTGGGTCCCACCATGGGATTAAACAAAGATATACATATCATAAATACACAATAATCAACACATCATTCTGATATATAAAAAAATGTAAAAAACAAACATTTTTGTTTCCTATATTTTATGTCAATGGTCTACTACCAAAAGGTCTTCTAGTAGGTACATGACTAGCCCCACTATCTTAAGTATAAATAGTAAATAGTAAATAGTTTATAAATAAATTCTCACCTCTGATGCTTTGGTATTATCGCCAACATCAGAAATTTTCACAGGTGTAGATCGCTGGGATACAGCCCCTTCTTCCTCTTTATCTGTTCCGGAGTCATCATCAGAGCTACTAGACGCAGCTTCTTCACTTGGGGGAGGAGGAGCACTTGCAGCAGTTTTCCGCTGTAATACAGTCTCTTCACGATTTGTCTTGTTACTGCAATATAAAAATTACATTAGCCCAATGGAAAGCTTAGTCTAGCATTATAGGCAAAATACAACCACTTAAAAATTAAGTACATGAATGAGGGTGCCTCCTCATATAGTTCCTCAAAAAGGTGTTGGAAGCAATGCAGCCAATGAAAAATTATAATATAAACACTATGATGTGCAAATACAAACCAGCTGCCTACTCAAAAAGTGTTTACACACCTCATATATCAATGTGAAAACAAACAGGTAGATACAGGCTTCCTGAGGACGCGTAGCATGCAAAATACATTGAGGCTTAGCCATTGACATCATATCCAGTCTGTCATCCACCTTACTCTTCCAAGCTTGGAACGCATGCTGGTTTAGTGGCTGCAAACGGCGGAGCATTGTAGCTGAGCTGATTGTGTTGGTGTCTCGCAGGCACCAACAACATGTGAGTAGTACTTGGATGTGTTTTATTGTTAGCAACCATTTTTAACAAAACTTACTACACTATAGTACACTCTCTGGTTTCTTTCTAACCCTACTGTATTGAAGAGAAATTACTGGGGCGATTACAAGTGGAAGAGATCCAGCAGCGGGTATCACAGTGTATTAAATACTTGCCTAACATTTGCTTCTGGTAAGTGCACATTTCACCTGGGCTGTGGAAAGACCACCTGTTCACTGGATAAGAAGAAGTTTGTGTTTTCACCTACATTGGCACATGGTGTACTAAGGGAACTTTGGATATAAAACTGACTGGAACTGGTCCCATTTTTTCATCTGTTATACTTTGATCTGAAATTGTCTGATCTTGAAAAAGACATTGATTAGAATCCATGTACAGTGCCTTGCAAAAGTATTCACCCCCCTTGGCTTTTTACCTATTTTGTTACATTACAGCCTTTAGTTCAATGTTTTTTTAACCTGAATTATATGTGATGGATCAGAACACAATAGTCTAAGTTGGTGAAGTAAAATTAGAAAAATATATACATAAAACTATTTTTCAGAAATAAAAAACTGATAATTGGCATGTGCGTATGTATTCACCCCCCTTTGTTATAAAGCCCATAAAAAGCTCTGGTGCAACCAATTACCTTCAGAAGTCACATAATTAGTGAAAGGATGTCCACCTGTGTGCAATCTAAGTGTCACATGATCTGTCATTACATAGACACACCTTTTTGAAAGGCCCCAGAGGCTGCAACACCTAAGCAAGAGGCACCACTAAGCAAACACTGCCATGAAGAGCAAGGAACTCTCCAAACAAGTAAGGGACAATGTTGTTGAGAAGTACAAGTCAGGGTCAGGTTATAAAAAAATATCCAAATCTTTGATGATCCCTAGGAGCACCATCAAATCTATCATAACCAAATGGAAAGAACATGGCACAACAGCAAACCTGCCAAGAGATGGCTGCACACCAAAAATCACGGACTGGGCAAGGAGGGCTTTTATCAGAGAGGCAGCACAGAGACCTAAGGTAACCCTGGAGGAGCTGCAGAGTTCCACAACAGAGACTGGAATATCTGTACATAGGACAACAATAAGCCGCACGCTCCATTTGAGTTGGGCTTTATGGCAGAGTGGCCAGAAGAAAGCCATTACTTTCAGCAAAAAACAAAATGGCACATTTTGAGTTTGCGAAAAGGCATGCGGGAGACTCCTAACATGTATGGAGGAAGGTGCTCTGGTCTGATGAGACTAAAATTGAACTTTTTGGCCATCAAAGAAAACGCTATGTCTGGCGCAAACCCAACTCATCACATCACCCAAAGAACACCATCCCCACAGTGAAACATGGTGGTGGCAGCATCATACTGTGGGGATGTTTTTCAGCAGTTGGGACTGGAAAACGGGTCAGAGTTGAGGGAAAGATGGATGGTGCTAAATACAGGGATATTCTTGAGCAAAACCTATACTACTCTGTGTGTGATTTGAGGCTAGGACGGAGGTTCACCTTCCAGCAGGACAATGACCCCAAACACACTGCTAAAGCAACACTTGAGTGGTTTAAGAGGAAACATGTAAATGTGTTGGAATGGCCTAGTCAAAGCCCAGACCTCAATCCAATAGAAAATCTGTGGTCAGACTTAAAGATTGCTGTTCACAAGCGCAAACCATCCAACTTGAAAGAGCTGGAGCAGTTTTGCAAGGAGGAATGGACAAAAATCCCAGTGAGAAGATGTGGCAAGCTCATAGAGGCTTATCCAAAGCAACTTGGAGCTGTGATAGCCGCAAAAGGTGGCTCTACAAATGATTGACTTTAGGGGGGTGAATAGTTATGCACATTGACTTTTTCTGTTATTTTGTCCTATTTGTTGTTTGCTTCACAATAAAAAAAAAAACAACTTCAAAGTTGTGGGCATGTTCTGTAAATTAAATGATGCAAATCCTCAAACAATCCATGTTAATTTCAGGCTGTGAGGCAGCAAAACACAGAAAATGCCAAGGGGGTGAATACTTTTGCAAGGCACTGTAGTTAGGGTACACAATCTTTTGGGTTCTACAAGCAATTGTTTCCAAAGTATTCAAATAAGTTCAAACAGGTAGGCACTTACAATTCAAATAAGTGCCTACCTGTTTGTTTTTAACAAAATACAACCCCTGAAAAATTATTTACATGCCTCTGTGTACCAACATGGAAGGATCTCCACATCCAACCTCTGGATTATACCAAGACTGAGGACAGCAATTAGACAATTGACTTTGGACTATGTAGGACAAGGGATTCCATGGCCAGTGACATTTGGCACAAATCACTGAAATAAACTTCCATTATAACTCTATTGCTGGGGAGGAGTTTCTCCTGACAGAATCCCTTGCCTTGAGCCTTAATGTTGAAATATGGCATGGCAATCCACTTGTTCAGTTTTACTGGTTCAGTAGAAGGGCCATTATAAGTGGTTAGAGAAACAAATAACTATTGTGTCTGTCAAGAGGGCTATGGCTGGATGGGATGCTGGTAGGGGCAAGACAAAGTATAAGTATAAAGGATTTGATTTACTAATGGCAAATTGGCTATTCAAATTGTAAGGGAAGTTGCACATTGCAAGGTCATTTTCCCTTAGAGCTTAGGGATGATGTGAGGCTTTACTGACTTCCATCATCCAAATATGAGCAAGCAAAAATGTGATTATTTTGTTTACCCTGCATGTGATTGGGTATTCTTTGCAAAGTATAACTTTGCCGCATTCACTAAGCTCTGGAGGAAACTTCCCTACAAAGTAAACAGCTTCTTTGCCTTTTGAACATCAACCCCATAGTATACAGGGACAAAGTACATGGTGTCTTGTCAAGCTCCTACAAATATAGACAGCTTTATAATAAAAATAAAAATAAAATACAAAGTACTGTTATGAATGAAAATCAATTCATTTTTAAATATTTGTCTACCCTAAACTGCTGTAATATTATATCACATTGGTTGTTAATTTGCTAAAAAGTCTTGGTCCTTATATGAAGTGATCTGTGATACTAAATACTTAAGCATCCTGAAAAAATGTAAAATTATTTAATAATATATATTAATAATTTACCAATCCTTAGATGTGGTGGCTGCATTAGTTTTCTTTTTTTATTTTCACCTGTTAATCTGGGCAGTAAGTCTGTTATTTTTCAGCTACCTTTCACAGATTATGCTGTTTTGCAAAAGTGGCAGCATGGCCTAGTTTAAGGTTAAGACACATTTCTCATGCCCTCCCAATCTGCAGAAGCAGCTGTACTGGGGTATACTTAAGTGTGGCAAAACTTTCCTCGCCTTCGGTGAGCAGTACAGTTTGTAAACGGGACCCATTCAATTGTATGCAATAAAAAAAGGTTGCAGAGCAGTGATGCAGGCTTTTAGGGGTTAAAACAGGTGGTGAGGGGGTAATTTACCGCCTGTGAAACACCCTCTTAAAAGAGATCCACTGCAGTTTGCTTTTTCAGTGGGCAACACTAGTGCACTAAATGAACCTCTAGGGGGTTGAGACAATTATCCTCCAGGCCTAGTGATTGGCTGCTAAGGACTAAGCAATGTACCTAGAGAATAACCGGAGAAGGTAACGTGCTGCTCCATAATCAGAAGCATCATATATTTCCAAGGAACATCACAGGTGAATGAAGTATCAGTGGGTAGGTGGGTGCACAGAACAGTGCAGCAGCTGCTATGCTCCCATATATCAGCCATCCTGTGGGCAGGAAATGAACCACTTTAATACCAGGCACTTGAACACCTTCCCGCCCAGGCCAATTTTCAGCTTTCAGCTTTGTCGCAATTTGAATGACAATTGCGCGATCATGCTACACTGTACCCAAACAAATTTTTTATCATTTTGTTCCCACAAATAGAGCTTTCTTTTGGTGGTATTTGATCACCTCTGTGGTTTTTATTTTTTGCACAACAAATAAAAAAAGACCGAAAGGCGTTCGACAGGGTGGCATGGGACTACATGGAAGCCGTGCTGCGTGCGGTTGGACTTCCGCCCCACATGCTCCAAATGATCATGGCCCTTTACGCCTCTCCGAAAGCCAGACTCCGGATCAACGGGGGACTGTCGGACGCCTTCTCTGTATCCAATGGGACACGTCAGGGCTGCCCTCTGTCACCCCTCCTATTTATACTAACCATGGAACCCATGCTCCGTAAACGGAGACTTAATCCCACTATCAGAGGCATAGACATCCATCGTACTCAATATAAAATGGCAGCCTATGCCAATGACATCTTGCTTTTCCTTACTGATCCTATCACGACCCTTCCTAACCTCCTCGCTGACTTTGCCCTTTTCAAATCTTTATCCAACCTACAAATCAATTTTGACAAATCTAAAGCCCTCAATGTAACCTTGCCAATAGAAACTGTCCACCTATGTAAACGTAACTTCCCATTTGTCTGGGAACACTCCGAAATAACCTACCTTGGCATCAAAATCACCACCAACTTAAAGGATTTATACACCAAAAATTTCTTGCCATTACTCCAGTCCATCCAGGGTGATCTACAGAAGTGGCATCTAGGCTCCTTCTATTGGATGGGTAGAATAGCAGTGATCAAAATGAACATTTTACCCAGAATCCTCTACCTCCTACAAGCCATACCGATCAAGATACCACCCTCCTTCTTCTCTTCTTATAAAAATATTTGCAGGTCCTTTGTGTGGGCCGCCAAACGCCCACGCCTCAGCTGGGAGAGGCTGGTTCTCCCCAAACAAATGGGAGGCCTAGGTCTCCCAGACCTTCAAAAGTATCACTGGGCCTGCCAACTGACCAGACTGATAGACTGGCACATACATCGCTCTTCCAAAGACTGGATCCAACTTGAAGACTCCTTTACAAACCTCCCCATAGCTGACTTGCCGTGGATCAACCATACGCACATATCTAAAGATTTACTAGCACACCCGCTCATTGACACCACATTATCAATACTCAAATTAGCGTCCAAAAAGCTTGCTTTTATCCCCGCGCCAGGCCCTATGACCCCGTTGGTCGATAACCCAGACTTCCCCCCAGGACTGAAACTGAAAGATCCAACCCTTGAAACACTCTCTTCACGAGCCAGAGCTCATGAATTCTTCGTAAACGGGACCCTCCTACCCTACCCTACTCTAGCGGCACAACTGCCCAACCACGACATACCCTTTTATAAATACTTACAACTGAGACACTTCCTCCAATCTCACCATCACCACCCTTGGCATAGGGATCTCACACAGCTCGAAATTCTGTGTTCCAGCACAGAACCCCAAGGTCACCTAATCTCGACAATCTACTCCCTCCTGTTTTCCCGAACCAAGGTAAAGGATGACAAAATTGTGAGACAATGGGAACATGACTTATCCATAGACCTCACCCCGTCTGAATGGGACCGCATATTCACCCTCATGCACAAGGGCTCCATCAACGTTACCACTCAGGAAAATAGATATAAACTGTTCTCCAAATGGTATAGGACACCGGATAAGGTTCATCACTTTCACCCCACTGTCCCCCCGACCTGCTGGAGATGCAACGCAGCCCGCGGTACCCTACTTCACATTTGGTGGGAATGTACCCTCATACAACCATTCTGGTCAGAAATTCACCGACTGATATCCCACATCACCACGTATTCACCAACCTTCTCCCCTGCTAGCTATCTATTACACCACACCCCCAAGCCCTGTAGCTCCTAAAAAAAATCCCTGACTCTAAACCTCATCAACGCAGCCAATCTATGTGTTCCCGCCCTATGGAGGAATCCCGCCCCCCCCCCCACAGTGACCGACTGGATCCGTAGGGTGGACAAAATATCTGATATGGAAAAACTTATTTGCCAAGCTAAAGATAACCCTACCAAATATAATACTACCTGGGCCTGCTGGTCACACTACAAGCAATCCCACACTCAGACCGCTTCACCGCCTGCGTCACTACCTGCACCTTAACTGCACATAACTGTCTTCCACCGGGGGCCCCCCCACCTCATTCATCAGTCACCCCCAACCCCTCCCTCCCTCCTATCACACTTCCCTCATCATATTGAGCTAATAAGGCCTCGACTTCCGTTGCCCCACATACCTATCCTACAGCTTTATTTCTACATATTACCTTACAAGCATGAGCTCCATCCTCAGCTTCACACTTAAACCTCTAACAACCCAATCTCCTCCTCAGTCTGACCTGATAGCGGGAACCAAGACTTAAACTTGACACACCGTCACCTCATTGGATGCAACCACTAATTCTTGATACACCCTGCCCCGTTCACAGCGAAGGTCCCGTTAGGGGTGAATGGAGTGGGGGTAGAACCCTGACGGTGTGGAAATACCCCACATTCTTTTCCCGGTCTGCACATTACCAGTCTTATCATACCCCAGGACGCACAATGCGTCGTATTAGATAGCATTAGATAGACTTATTGTTTTGTCTTTTTTTTTTCTTCGTCCTCTTACTTCACTGTCATGTACCCCAACAACCTACCCCGAGCTTCGCGCATCATCCGACCACATACAGCCTTTCATGCAGAAGCCTCTCTTCAAGTATTCCTTTATATCCTTGGTTGGTTTTGCCACCTTCCGTTGTTAGATTACCTTGTTGCATTTGTCTGTTTGTACACATCAAACACCTGTACCTTTGATTACTGTATTGTACGTTCTGTATTATTGGTGAATTTGAAAAACTCAAAAATGTTTTGGAAAAAAAAAAAAAAAAGACCGAAAATTTTGAAAAAAAAACATTTTTTCTTTGTTTCTGTTAAAATTTTTTGTAAATAAGTACGTTTTTTTCTTCAATGATGGGCACTGATATGACTGCACTGATGGGCACTGATGAGGTGGCACCAATGAGGTGACACTGATGGGCACTGATGATGGGCACTGATAGGCTGCACTGATGGGCACTGATAGGTGGCACTGGTATGAGGCACTGATGAGCACTCATAGTTGGCACCGATGGGCACTCGTAGGTGGCATTGATTGGTACTTATGGGTGGCACTGATTGGTACTTATGGGTGGCACTGATAGGTGGGCACTGATGACACTGATTGGTGGTACTGATTACACTGATTGGTGGCATTGCTGGGCAGAACTGAAATATAATGGTGCCAATCAGTGCCAATTTGTGGGCACAGATTGGGCACATTGGGCACATGTGGATGGCCATGGGGTACATACCTGGCCATCCACATGTTGCCCCCTTCCCTTGTGGTCCTAGTGGTGTCCCTGGTGGTCCAGTGTGGTCATCTGAGGGGGGCTGCGCTGATAAACAATCAGCGCAGACCCCCCCCGTCAGGAGAGCCGCCGATCGACTCTCCTCTACTCGCGTCTGTCAAACGCGAGTGAGGAAAAGCCAATCAACGGCTCTTCCTATTGACATCGTGATCATCCGTGATTAGACACGGCTGATCACGTGGTAAAGAGCCTTCCCCCGGAGGCTCTTTACCAAGATCGGTGGAGCGGTGTGTCAGGCTGACACACCGCTCCACCGATCGCCGCAATGCGCGCCCCCGCGGGCGCACGGCGGCATGGTATCCTGCTGGACGTCATATAATGCCCAGTCAGGATAACGGAACCACTGCCAGGCCGTCAATCTGCTATAGGCCGGGCGGGAAGTGGTTAAAGGACAAGTTCACCTTTGCACAACAATGCACATCTTTTTGCGGGTAACAAAAAAAAAATACGCATTTATTATTTTTATACTCTGCAGCCTTCAAAGCACTGCACCGTGATCAGCAGATGTCAGGATCCTGCAGACTCTCAGTAAGCTGTCTGTGTGCCATGTGGCAAGGCTGTGATGTATTCAAATTGTGACAGTGGATGGGGGAAGAAGATCCCCTGCCCTCTTTCACAAAGTGGGAAGTGCTGGTGGCAAGAGGTTGCTGCATAGGAGCATGTTACACGTTACACCCAAAATATGGGTGTAACAGCCTCCTAAAGATGAACTTCTTTAAGGGCCCTTTCACACTGAGGCGGGGGGCGGCGTCGGCGGTAAAATGCCGCTATTATTAGTGGCGTTTTACCGTCGGTATTCGGCCGCTAGCGGGGCGGTATTACCCCCCGCTAGCGGCCGAGAAAGGGTTAAATACCACCGCAAAGCGCCTCTGCAGAGGCGCTTTGCCGGTGGTATAGCCGCGCCGTCCCATTGATTTCAATGGGCAGGAGCAGTGAAGGAGCGGTATAAACTCTGCTCCTTCACCGCTCCAAAGATGCTGCTAGCAGGACTTTTTTTCCCATCCTGCTAGCGCACCGCTAAGGCAGCGGCACTTTCGGGTCGGTTTGCAGGCGCTATTATTAGCGCAATAGCGCCTGCAAACCGCCCCAGTGTGAAAGGGCTCTAACTCCTGTAACTGAATCTACCCCCCAAAACCAGTGCTTATATTATTTCTCTGCAGCCACACAGCTTGGCAAGAGCCAATTCTTCAACGGAAACCAAAGTCTGTTAAAAACAGAACATGAGGATGGCAGAGAAAATGTTTATTTCGTGGCATTTTCTAGATGGTTACAGATTGGCTTGATGATATTTTCCTTTAATGCTTATCAATATCATATCACATTATGATTTTTTAATGCTGAACTTGAGGCACCAACATTTTCATTCATTATATTTACCTCTCTAAAGCTACAAAGGATATAAATCTACTTTGTGTGCAACAAATGTCTTTGCAAGCCTAAATGTTACCTTGTAAAAGCAGCAGTGGCATCATCACTGTATTGTACCTAACCTGTACAGAGAGCATAGCTGAGGGTGGGATCCATTAGGCCCACCCCACAACAAGCAGCCTCGTAAAACTACAGGAAGGGGCGGAGACAAGACCAGTCACTCTGCACAAGGAGAGAGTGCAGCATTAACTGGTCTCTGTTACAGGAAACTCGTACTCCAAGGCAAAGGTTCACACTGGATTACTGCACCGATCTGGAAGAAATATACAAATTAAACCAAGATTCAATGTGGAATACACATCCCCTTGTATTTAGGCAATAATCACTAACCCAGGAGCTCAGCTTTAAATAATTACCAACTTAAAATACAAAGAAATGACATACACATACTTTAAAACCTTTTTAAGTCACATTTACAAAGATCTAGATAACACGTGAAATATTTCAATTACAGAATGGCTATATGGCATATTGTGGGTGATATAAAATGATTGATTGTTTGGCTAAGAGAAGCTTAACATTTATTCACAGGTTATTTGACCTTCACAGGAATTGCCATAAATGTCATAACAACTCCAACCAGAATAGACATATCCGATATTACAAATGTAATTATAGCAGGATTTTTTTTACTGCCGCTCACTTCCTACACAAAAATCATTTGCTCTGCCTATTTTATGTATGTATTATGAGCTGCTATGTGAGAAAGACGACAAATGAAATGTACATATAACGAGTCTTTTAAGCAAACTCTATATGATCGATGGAAAAAGCCTCAAAACTCAATATAAACTGCATTACTGTGCTTTGGATTATTAACTTTTTAAGTACAATATATGCAAATTATTCTTTTAATTGCAATTCACAGTCAGCTATGACTTTCTTAAACAACTGCAAATGTCACATTTCTTTTCTATGCTACCACGGCAACAGCGCTGCTTGTGTACAGGACTTTCCAGATGTCATTTGAGTAAATAGTTCTGTTCAACAAAATTGAAGTCCCACTTTAAAATCCAATTCCAAATAAAAAGAAAATCCCCAGCAGATTAAAAAAAAAAACAAAAAACAAAACAATCTGGTATTCTTTACCCGCTTGCCAACCAGCGCACAACGACGCACGTCAGCACGATGGCACGGCTGCGCAAATACGCGTACCTGTACGTTTCCATTAAAGAGCAGGCTAGTGGGCACGTGGGCCCGCCGCGTGAGCGCGCCCCCGGGTTCCACGGACTCGATGTCCGCCGGGGCCCGCGATCGTGACATGGAGAGGCAGAACGGGGAGATGCCTATGTAAAAAAGGCATTTCCCTGTTCTGCCTAGTGACATGACAGGGATCTACTGCTCCCAGTGATCTCTGTCATGTTCTAGTGAGCCCATCCCCCCTACAGTTAGAACACAGTTAACCCCTTGATCGCCCCCTAGTGTTTAGCCTCTTCCCTGCCAGTGTCATTTACACAGTAATCAGTGCATTTTTATAGCACTGATCGCTGTATAAATGTCATTGGTCTCAAAATATTGTCAAAAGTGTCCGATGTGTCTGCCGCAATGTCGCAGTTACACTAAAAAATTGCAGATCGCTGCCATTACTAATAAAAAAAAATGAATAATACAAATGCCATAAATCTATCCCCTATTTTGTAGTCTATAACTTTTGTGCAAACCAATCAATATACGCTTTTTTTTAACAAAAATACGTAGAAGAATACATATTGGCCTAAACTGAGGAAGATATTTATTATAGCAAAAAGTAAAAAATATTGCTTTTTTTTTTTCAAAATTGTCGCTCTTTTTTTTGTTTTGTTTTTTGCGCAAAAAATAAAAACCGCAGAGATGATCAAATACCACCAAAAGAAAGCTCCATTTGTGGAAAAAAAAAGGATGTAAATTTTGTTTGGGTACAACGTCGCACGACTGCGCAATTGTCAATTAAAGTGACGCAGTGCCATATCGCAAAAAGTGCTTTGGTCAGGAAGGGGGTAAATCCTTCCGGGGCTGAAGTGGTTAATAAATTGCTAGGTTTCTGTATCTACCTGTACTATACAATGCACATTTATTTTTCACTTATTGATTCGAATATATGGAAACCCTTGCCATGATTTTCCTTTTATCATATTTTCATCTTTCTTTGTAACTTTTGTTGCATCTCAGTGCTGCTGTTCGCTTGCTGCCTCTTTGCAGCCACTTTCTATTAACATGCATGCAATTGTACCATCAATGGATATCAGCTCATAATATGTATCATTGTAACTATGACGTACAACTTGCATAACTTGCTAATGAAGCTATTTATGAAATAAAATATTTGTTTTTAATAACAATACATTTTTGTATATCAGTTTACATTAAGTCTTCCCACTACAGACCAACTATTGGTTACGCACCTCATTTAAAGTCCCAAACCTCCCCTTCTTTTCTCCTTCTTTTCATATGAACAGGGATGGAGGCGCAATGTGTATATACAGTATCTCACAAAAGTGAGTACACCCCTCACATTTTTGTAAATATTTTATTCTATCTTTTCATGTGACAACACTGAAGAAATTACATTTTGCCACAATGTAAAGTAGTGAGTGTACAGCTTGTATAACAGCGTAAATGTGATGTCCCCTCAAAAAAACTCAACACACAGCCATTAATGTCTAAACCGCTGCCAACAAAAGTCAGTCCCCCCCCCCCCTCCCATCGCTCTCACTCTCTCATACTGGTTGCTGGAAGTTCAACATGGCACCTCATGGCAATGAAGTCTCTGAGGATCTGAAAAAAAGAATTGTTGTTCTACATAAAGACAGCATAGGCTATAAGAAGATTGCCAAGACCTCAGTGGTTTAACAGGACAGGTTCCACTCAGAACACGTCTTGCCAAAGAAGTTGAGTGCACGTGCTAAGCATCATATCCAGATGTTGTCTTTGGGAAATAGACGCATGAGTGCTACAAGTATTCCTGCAGAGGTTGAAAGGGTGTGGGGCCGCACACTGAATCAAATTGATCTGCATGACTGTCATCCCAGAAGGAAGCCTCTTCTAAAGATGAGGCACAAGAAAGCCCGCAGTTTGCTGAAGATAAGCAGACTAATGACATTGATTACTGGAACCATGTCCTGTGGTCTGATGAGACCAAGATAAACTTATTTGGTTTAGATGGTGTCAAGCCTGTGTGGCAGCAACCAGGTGAGGAGTACAAAGACAAGTGTGTCTTGCCTACAGTCAAGCATGGTGGTGAGAGTGTCTTGGTCTGGAGCTGCATGAGTGCTGCTGGCACTGGGGAGCTACAGTTCATTTAGGGAACCATGAATGCCAACATGTACTGTGACATACTGAAGCAGAGCATGATCCTTTCCCTTCAGAGACTGGGCCTCAGGGCAGGTTTCCAACATGATAACGACCCCAAACACACCTCCAAGACGACCACTGCCTTGCTAAAGAAGCTGAGGGTAAAGGTGATGGATTGGCCAAGCATGTCTCCAGACCTAAACCCTACTGAACATCTCTTAGGCATCCTCAAACGGAAGGATGCCCCCGAAGAGGTCCTGTCATGTTTGGGATGTTTACCTTCCTTGTAATAGGAATAAAAGTGACCCATTTTTTTTAAAAGACAGTATCAAAATGAAAAAAGAGGAAAAATAAATAAGAAAAAAAAGAAAGCCAAGCTTGCACGCAGAAGCATAGGTAAGTTTCGCCCGCATATGAAAACTGTGTTCAAAGTACACATGTGAGGTATTGCCACGATCATTAGAGTGAAAGCAATAATTTTAGCACTAGACCTCCTCTGTAACTCTAAACATGTAACCTGTAGAAATTTGTAAACGTCGCCTATGGAGATTTTTAGGGGCAAAGTTTGTCGCCATTCCATAAGTGGGCACAATTTTGAAACATGGCATGTTGGGTATCAATTTACTTGGGCTAACTTTACCATATTTTTTCCCAAAAAAATTGCGCTTGTCAGACCGATGCGCAAATAGGGTGTGACATAAAGTATTGCAACGTCTGCCATTTTATTCTCTAGGGTGTCTGAAAAAAAAACTGTTTGGGGGTTCTAAGTAATTTTTTAGCAAAAAAAAAAAAAAAAAGATTTTTAATTTGTAAACAAGTGTCAAAAAGAGGCTCGGTCCTTAATTAGTTAAAGTCACAAAATATCCCCTTCTTTTGCATGCAGGATCACCAGCGATCATTTTATAGAAAAACATATATTTAAAAATATTTTAAATTATTTTTGAAATTACATTAGCATGTGAAAATTATACAAGATTTTTTTTTAAAAATACTAATTGATTAACGTTAAGGCTAATGATTCACAAAATGCTTTTGCACGGTCACGTCGTTTATCCAATTTTAAAGTAATGTTTTTATTAATGCATTAAAGTGTAACTCTACTTTTATGAAAAAAACAGCAAATAATAATAATAATATAATACAGCATATACAGTACAATTGCTACGCAACCTGTTTTATAATTTAACTACTTCCTACCCAGAACAATCCTGACATTTCTCTTTTACATGTAAAAATCTGTATTTTTTTGCTAGAAAATTACTCAGAACCCCCAAACATCATAGATGTTTTTTAAGCAGAGACCATAGAGAATAAAATGGTAGTCTTTGCAATATGTTATGTCACACGGTATTTGTGCAGCAATTTTTCAAACGCATTTAAAAAATATATATATACACTTTAATGAATTTTAATGTAAAAAAACAATATATAACCCCTTTTTTTTGGTAAATTATACAAGATGATGTTATGCTGAGTAAATAGATACCTAACATGTCAGGCTTTAAAATTGGGCACGCTCATAGAATGGCCCCAAACTACGGTACTTAAAAATCTCCATAGGCGATGCTTTAAAATTTTTTTACAGGTTACAAGGTTAGAGTTACAGAGGAGGTCTAGGGCTAGGATTATTGCTCTCACTATAACGTATGAAGCGATAACTCACATGTGTGGTGCAAACACCATTTACATATGTGGGCACGACCTACATATGCGTTCGCTTCTGTGTGCGAGCACGAGGGGACAGGGTGCATTAAATTTTTTTTTATTAATATTTTGTTTTTATTTTTACACTGTTCCTGTAATTTTTTTTTGATAACTTTTATTCCAATCACAAGAAATGTAAACATTCCTTGCATTACAGGTCCTCTTTATGGAGACATAGACCCCAGATATCTCCTCTACCCTGGAAAGCATGCCATTAAAAAAAAAAAAAAAAAAAAAACATTGATATCTGCTTTTTAGGGGGAACAAATGGCAGTGTTTACATCTGCCAGAGCCAGAAGTGATGGCCAGGGACCATACGGTCCTTGGTCAGCTCTGTGGCAACCCAGCACTGCCGCCGTATTGCTTCCCAATCGAACGGGAGAGCCCGGAGAGGTGTCAATGGCCAGCAGGAGGGAGGACGTCCCCTCCTGCTCCCTTTAAAAGCCATCCAGCAGCTAATCAGCCACTAGGATGGCTTTTACAGTTAGGGAATTGGTAGCTGAAAAAAAGAAAAAGATATCTGGATGATGCCTGTACCTGCAGGCATCATCCAGATATAGCCACTTCAAGTCCACGATGTCATATGACGGCATGCAGGTGGGAAGTAGTTAATGTTATTAAAAATTACCTTTCAATTTGCAGCCACTGTAATTTTCTGTAAAATTCAATGCAATATGGCAACCTGGAGGCCTGCTGTACAGAGTTGGTGTACAAAATGCCCCCCTAGAAATGCAAATTCCTTCTTGTGCGATTGACTCATTGATTTTCCCAGAAGTCTGCACTAAGTCTGATTTTAGACATTCTCTACAATAGAAAATGTAGTTTTGGTGAGATACTCTCCAAGAGTTAAATACTTTTAAAGGCATGCAGCCACGGCACCTTTCCCAATTAGAACACTGAAAGTAAATCAGGTGATTATAATGACCAGACACAAAGTTTGTTAAAATCCATGAAATGTACATTGTTCACCCAGAAGGGTTTGTTTTTTTTCTTAACAAAAGGGGAGCTATTCATTAATTTTTACTAGCTATGATGGAACTGCAGCTTATCCATCCTTAAGGCCTCATGCACACAGGCTGTTAAAATAACGTTATGAAAACGCCAGTATTTTTGCAGTGATTTTTTTTTAAACATTTTTCAGCTTTTTTCAACGTTTTTGCAATAGTGTTTTTTAGCGTCTTTGAGCGTTTTTCAGCGTTTTTTTTTTTCCAATTTTTTTTTTTTTTTCAATGGATCAAAAACGTTAAAAAACATTGGTTAACGATGTTTTTGAGCGTTTTTGAGCATTTATCAGCGTTAGAGCGTTTTTACAGCTGAAAAACGTCTCTCAGAACCCACTGGTCCTGGTTTTTTTTTACAGCTTAAAAACGCCTAGGTGGGCATGAAGCCATAGACTAACATAGACAGGCCTTTTTAAGCTGCAAAAAAAAAGCTCAAAAAAGCAGCTGTAAAAACGTCCGTGTGCATGAGGCCTTAATGTGGAGGTTGCAATATTTTCATCTTTCACGCTTTTTGCCCTTATTTTAACCTGGGCATCCTGCATTAACACACTTTCTGTCCTGGGGTGACACCTGTATTGAGCAGTGTTTTGTGATCCTGGGACAATTTAACACTGTGATAGGACTTCATAAGACCTCCCTCTCTTCTCAGTAACAGAGTGAGGTGTTTTGTTGTCCACTGAGATAGTAGGGAGCAATGCTGTCAGTTAAAATTTGGGTTAAATGTCAAAGGGTGTAATTTAATCTGAAAGAGCACCGATTTAACAAAAAAATATCATCTTAATGTTAAAGTGGTTCCAAAGTCCAAATCTTTTTTTTACCTTAATGCATTCTTTATATTAGGGTAAAAAAATTCCCTACTACCTACCCTACTCACCTCCATCTTTAACCAGCTGCAGCACTGCTACTCCTCTTTCTGGGACACTGGGTGTAGTGGGAGCCATAGGGTCCTGCTGTGTTCCACCCTCCCCATACCTACTTGTAATGGATCAGTGAACTTTTAAATGAGTATTACACTTAAGAAGTTTTACCCCCGCAGCCTTGCTTACTGGACACTGCGACCTTTACAATTAAGCTACCTGTGCCTCCAATAGACAAATGAGAGCCCCTAATCCTAGGTGCCACAGTTGAATTTGTGTACTAATGACCTAGGACGACCCATGTTATACCCACTTGTTTGTTCATGGGCATTCACATCTTAATCAAATTACAGCTATATATACTGTTTGGGATGGCCACAAACTACTGCTTAATTAGGAAGGAGGACGGTAGTATATGCAATATATTGATCAACAATACTTCAATCAACTCCCATCCTTTTAGCTGTGTGAATGTCTGATTGTGTGGATGTGTGTGCGGCTGTGATCCCTCTTTTTAAATGACAACGTTGTCTTTTTTAATATTTTGGAAGGTTATACTCAGACCGCTATTTTTTCTATTTTGTCATATTTGATATTATGGTGTGTTTTTTCTAAATAATATTTAATTAAATTCAACCCTAGTGTTCAGTTACTGCGACCCCTTTGGAAGGCCTTGTCCTTTCTTTTTTTTCTTATATGCAGTTTTTCTGGTCGCATGGACTGCGCCATGTTGTTGATATTACATGGTGAAAGGCTGAAGTAATTACTAGATTTATTATCTAAATAGTTGTATAACAATAGTGCGTGAGATCTGGGCACCACAATATTTTTTCATTGTTGTCAAACTCCTGTGAGGAGGGAGCGGGGTGTGGGCTTACCGACACTGTGTGTTTCTATGGACGCACACAGCCTGGTTAAATAGCATGCATGCACAGGTGCCTCCTTGCTAAGGAGGAACCCAGAGGAAGGAGAGACAGACAGCGACGGCAGGGGACTGTTAAAAATGAGTTGGGGACTGCTCTATGTAATGTTGTTGCACAGAGCAGGCAAGTATGACATTTTTTTTTTTTTCTTAACTTAAAAAATTTCCTTTAGTAACACTTTAAACTGGAAATACAAGTTGCAACCAGAATGACATATTAGTAATAACAACACCACAATACTTATGATGGAGGGGGGGCTTTCCTTATGTTATTAAATCTTTTGAAGTGTTGCTTATTTCCTTTAAAGCTTGCTTAGGATCAATTCCATTCAGCGTTGCTGGTTTAAAGAGGTCTCTACAGTGTCCTTTCATAGCGTACTCTTTGTAAAAAAGAGAGAATGTCCTCACTTTCCCTCTAGAAGCAGATCAACTCTTGGCTCTACTTAATGAAACCATGTAAGAGGGGCTGTACCGCCGACATAAATTTATTTGTACTGCCCTGCTAATGCTTATAATGATTTCAAGGACTTTGCAAAAGAACCCATTTGGCTGCAGGCATCCTTAATCGCTAAACTTTCTGAAAACTTCCTATTAACTCATTTCTCATAAACTCATTGGTTTTATTTCTGTTACGTTATTTAACAGACACTGAAGTTCTCATTTTGCAGGGTCAATCACTAGTCTAGAAGATGGCTTTCAGATGTAACTGAATCTTTTATATGCTAGACAAAAAAAAAAAAACTGGTTACCTGAGACAACTTCACAGTAAATGTGAAAATCTAATGTAATTATGCTGAGTACACTGCAATGTACTTAGAATTTTTATAGCTTGCAGAAAATGTTCAGAGCTTTAGTACGGTATAAATGCATGCTCAGGATACGTTATCCAAACACAAATAAGTTAATGAATGAAATAATAATTCTGATCAATACACCTGCTGCTGGCCATTGACTTGAAAATAATGATGGTTAGAAAAGTTTCTCATTCAAACAGGAATTCGATTTTTAAAGTTATATTTTAAGTCAAACTTTAGCCTAAATGTTTTTAGGTTTGAGGAAAAGCGTAAGAACCTCTGTTGTGTTTTTAAATCTACTCTTTACTTGTCAAGTATAGAGTAAATTACAAGTTATGCGCTCACTGTTTCATTGCTCAGAGGGAAATATTCCCAACAGGGATGTAGTCAGCAACAAAAAACTGATAATCTAACACTATATAAAACTTTAAAAAGTTTGATGTTAAAGTGACCCTGTAAAAAAAAAAAAAAGTTTTCAGCAGGGGACAGTATCAGACACACCCAGATGTGTTGGATAGTAGTGGCACCCATAGCGCTTGAAGCAATCAAGGATTAAAGACACCACCCACCAAAAGCATAAGTATAAACCTTCTTCTTTAACATGCTTGGGTATTTTCATTTTTGTTTTCACATATAGGGCCACCTTAAAGAAGTCTGAATTCTGGCAGGATTAATTGCCTGGCCTGTTGAGTGCAAACATAGTTACACAGTTAGTCGGTTTAAAAAAAACACACAAGTCCATCTAGTTCAACCAATAAAAAGGGGGAAAAAAACCCATACAATCTTATATACACAATCCTATATCCATTGTTGATCCAGAGGAAGGCAAAAAAACCCCAAGAAAGCATAATCCAATTTGCTACTGAAAGGGAAAAAATTCCTTCCTGATCCCCCAAGAGGCAATCGGATATTCCCTGGATCAACTTTACCTATAAATCTTAGTATTCTATACATTTAGGAAAGAATCCAGGCCTTTTTTTTAAAACAATCTACTGAGCTGGACAGAACCAACTCTTGAGGGAGTCTATTCTACATTTGCACAGCTCTTATGCCCCGTACACACGGTCGGACTTTGTTCGGACATTCCGACAACAAAATCCTAGGATTTTTTCCGACGGATGTTGGCTCAAACTTGTCTTGCATACACACGGTCACACAAAGTTGTCGGAAAATCCGATCGTTCTAAACGCGGTGACGTAAAACATGTACGTCGGGACTATAAACGGGGCAGTGGCCAATAGCTTTCATCTCTTTATTTATTCTGAGCATGCGTGGCACTTTGTCCGTCGGATTTGTGTACACACGATCGGAATTTCCGACAACGGATTTTGTTGTCGGAAAATTTTATCTCCTGCTCTCCAACTTTGTGTGTCGGAAAATCCGATGGAAAATGTCCGATGGAGCCCACACACGGTCGGAATTTCCGACAACACGCTCCAATCGGACATTTTCCATCGGAAAATCCGACCGTGGGTATTACTGTGAAGAAACCTTTCCATATTTGGAGATTAAATCTCTTTTCCTCTAGACGTAAAGAGTGCCCCCTTGTCCTCTGTGATGACCTTAAAGTGAACAACTCCACACCAAGTTCACTATATGGACCACTTTTGTATTTATATATGTTGATCATATCCCCCCTTAATCTCCTCTTCTCAAGAGAGAATAAATTCAATTCCTCTAATCTTCCCTCATAGCTGAGCTCCTCCATGCCGCTTATCAGTTTGGTTGCCCTTCTCTGCACTTTCTTCAGTTCCCAGATATCCTTTTTGTGTACTGGCGTCCAAAACTACAGTGTATATTCAGTGAGCACATGTTCTTAACCACCTGAATACCAGCATGTTAGCCACCACAGTAATCACAAGCCTCTGTGGCTTTTGGCTATGCTCTAATTGGCTCTGTGCATTTTGGTTATGCTCTCTAATGACAGAGAGAGCAATAGCATTATGAAGGCCTAGGCACCATGGTAAGCCAAACTAAGTGCTGCCCTAGTGGTTGTTCTACTACAACAGCCGGTAGTGGGTGCTTAATTGTTATTGTATTGTCATTTTTATGTAACTTTTTTTATATACTCTCTCTTCCATATTTTTGTAATTGTATTAATTGTACATTTCTATAAAATTAGCCATTAGAAGCAGATCAGATGGCGAACAGGCAGGATTTTTAGTGCAGTAGAGACACACAGGGAGTTATTTACTAAAACTACATGGTGCTAAATCTGGTGCAACGCTGCATAGAAACCAATCAGCTTCCACGTTTTATTGTCAAAGCTTAATTGAACAAGCTGAAGTTAGAAGCTGATTGGCTACCATGCACAGCTACACCAGATTCTGAGTGCAACGATTTTAGTAAATCTGTCTAACAATATCTCTTCTGCAATTAGATAACACTTACCTGCCTGTTTGTAATTCTGCACTAGCTGATTGCAACACCCGAAGACCGGGACCAAGAAAAACCCAGGGAGAAGATGCTGGTAATTAATAGTGCCCCTTTTACTGTTCAGATATCATTCACATAGGGAGTGCACCGTTTCTGCACTGATCTGCATTGTGAAATGTAGCAGTAAAGCATAAAAACTGTTTAGCGCTGCAAAGCTGGAAGTAGCATCTAGGATTGCAATGAGCAGATTTGGCTGCCCCAATGCATATACTGTATTTAACTCCAAACTCTACATGGAAAAACCAAGACTTTTAAACACTGGCACACATACATCAATGAGATTATTTATATCAAGCGGTCATCTCTTGCATGAACATGTGAAAAATATTTAAAGCTCAACACCGAGCAGAAATACTCTTGAATATATACAAAGGTGCTTTCATACCTTATACAAATGTAGTAATGTGTTCATTATTAGGAATATTGAACATGAGATATCCATTGTTATCCTTCAGCTTTGCAGGTCTTATTCGCCTGCACATTCACATTTTAAAGGGGTTGTATTTTTTTTTTTTTTTAAATAACAAACATGTTGTACTTTTACTCCACTGTGCAGTTTGTTTTGCACAGAGTGGCCCCGATCCTCCTGTTCTGGGGTCCCTCGGCGGCTGTCTCGGCTCTTCCCCACAATAGCTAACCCCCTCTGGGAAGCTCTATCCCGAGGGGGTTAGCTTGCGGGCATGCTCTCTGTCATACACGCTGCATCCATAGACAAAGAGTGTATAACTCGGTCCCGCTCCCCGGCGGCCACGTCATTGGATGTGATTGACAGCAGCGCAAGCCAATGGCTGCGCTGCTATCAATCTATCCTATCTATCCAATCAACAGCCAGACTCCGTGGAGAAGAGGACGCCGGGGGACGTGCACAGCAGGTGAACGGGCTCAGGTAAGTAAACGGGGGGCTGGGGGGGGGGCGTCATTGCCAGGTTTTTTTTTTTTTAACTTAAAGTGGAGTTCCACCCACTTTTACAACTCTTCAGCATCCCTCACTAAACTGTGCACTGTAAACAAATTGGATATTTTTTAATTTTTTTTCTCAGCACCTACTGTATATCTGCTGTATTCATTTTTCACTTCCTCCTCCCTGGCCGCGGCCCATCGCATCATTTCCTGTTTGCAATGCCTTCTGGGAAGGGGCGGCAACTTCCTCTGAAACTGCCGTTGCTATGGAAACCTGACCTGAAATCTATTACACTGCTTGTGCTGCATTGAGCATGTGCGAGATCTGCAAGGATGAATTCCAGGAAGAAATACAGTCTGGCTTCAGATGCCCACACTTAAGATGGCCACGGCCTGCTTTAAGTTTATAAAATAACAAACTACTGCTATAAACTAACAAAACAGACCTTAGTTTACAGACTAAATTTACTAGAATACATTAAGCTTTTGTATTATAGGGGTATTTTTATTTAAAAAGTATAATTTCGGCCGGAACACCACTTTAATGCCAAGGATGCATTAAGGTGAAAAAACACATACCTTTACAACCCCTTTAAGACTGCTGGCTGCTGCACTTTCTATACTCGCATACTCGGTGTAGTACCTTGTAATACCTTCCCCACTGAAGATCTGCTGCAGCGAGCAGTGATGTAATAATGTCCCAGCTCGCTGTAGTGGGCCTACTTGAGAGTCTCAGACCCCTGTTCTGAACCCCCTACTGCGCCTGCATAATGAACCCTCAGCTCTGCCCACAACTCAGCCCTGGTGTAATAGGAGGGCCTACCAAGTACCTGCATGTCGTGTTTAGCGTCCTAGAAGTGCAGGGAATGATTATATAATTACCGAAAAGAGCACACAATGTCAAGCACTGGTTTGCCCCCATCTTCAAAGTTTTTACTGGTGTTTACATAATACAGCACCCTGGGTACCAGGGTTTGCATTTGTCTCTGGAATGATTTGGAGCTACATTTAGTTACCTGTAAGTTTCCACTATTGTGTCAAGGCGGCAATTTACTAAAGTTGGAACAAGTACAAGTACATTTCGGCAATGAGTTGTTTGTCTCCAAGATAAGCGTAAGAAATAATATTGGTAGCAATTTTTTTTGTTAGTGTTCTGCAAAAGATATGAATAACAGTCATATTATATACAGTTTTACACAAACAAAATCTAGACACATAAAGCTTGTTTTTTTGGAAAGAAAACAAATTGTTCAGAGCTTCCTAGTATGAAATAAGGCAGTAGAATAGATTATGAGGCTGAAGTTCCAAGTAGTGAGGTCAATTTTCCATGGAATAATCAAGCTCTCCATAATTGCATGATAGAATTATAACTGCATCTCTTAGTGAAAAGAAAACTAAAGCAATACACAATCAAAGCAGAATACAAATATAGCTTCTGGGAATACTACATATTGTGATGAACATTAACAATGTTCTTTGGTCTAAACTTTCTGTTGCCCAACCTGCACACCAAGGGCCACGTGCGGCCCATTGATATATACAGTGCAGTTTGAGGGCCCCAACAGCCAGCAGTCTGTTTTTCTAGCCTAGCTGCTTACTCAGGGACATGAAAGGATTTTTTTCTTCAACTTGACTGAACTAGCTAGAAGATTTGGTTTATATTTCACACCTTATTTTCTTTTATCTGTATTTTTTTCCTGTGATCTTTTTATTACCATTGGAGCCAGTCATTTTTTATCCATCGTTTTTTGTCTGTTAACCCAAGTCTATTAGCCTTTGTTACTTTGTTGCCTATTTTTGGACATCCCAGCAGTCTAAAAATTCCTGTGTCCCTCAATGGATGAGAAAGATTGGATTTTTGTACTCACCATAAAATCCTTTTCTTGGAGTCCATTGAAGGGCACAGGTCCCCCTTCTGTGTACTACAAAATGTTTTAAGTTGATCTATACCTAAATAACAAAAGCCATGGCAGCCCAAGCAGCTGGTATGAGGCCTAAAGTGAGGGGAGAACCCCATTAGAGAGGCTGTTAAACTGAAATCTTCAGTATTCACACAGTGATATTCCAAATGCATAAAGAATCAGATTCAGATGCCACAAAATCACAGAGGAACGAATGGGGGAGCTACATAGGAAACTCCCTGTACAAAGGTCTGAAACAAGGAGTGAAAAACCAGCAGTCTATGAAACAATACAGATCGACCAGAAACCTGGCGCTAAAAAGTGCTAAGAGCTAAAAGCGGATTCAGACCCAGCTACAGGAAGGAGAGGATTTGTCCCAAGGAGAAACTCCTAGGGTGGAAGCCCCAAATCACGCTAATTGAAATATGTCTTCCATGTCTGATGATAGACCTTATGGGAAGTAGCATTCCGAACTGTTAGTATCTTAGGAAACACAGATTCAGAGATACCCGTCTAAAAAAACCTGGGCTTCAAAAGTCATGGCATTAAAGCCAGCGACCACAAAGCAGAATAGAAAATCAGTCCTTGTGACAGAAGATCTTGACAATCTGATAACCTGGTTCCCTGCATCAACAGGATGCCTGCATTTGTCTTTAGCCCCGACAGATTGGGATTTGTCAAAAAGATTTTCCACAAGTTGGGAAGGACGGAATTCTTAGATTTCTGAGCTGCCTTCCTGAGTCACCAAAGAAAAAAAAGCATCCAAGAAGCATTGAGACTTTGATGTGAGTAAGTAGTGAAAAGCCAAAACATCTGAAGAGCTCACGAGCTGAGGTTAGGTTTCTGTCAACAGACAAGGCTACCCTCCAGTGGGTACATCAGCAGGTTACCAGATGAAACATGCACAAATAGAAGGCGTGCCAGACCAAAGGATAAAATCGTGCAAATTAATTTGTTTGTTTGTACTAAAAAACAGCCAACACATTTTGGTGGTCAGAGAAATTCTCCCTTCATCAGGGCTTCAGTTATTCCTGAGAATCCCCTGTCCCCATACCCTAATAAAGAAATAGAAAGTGATAGGAAAAAGTTCAGATTGAAATCCCAGAAATTTCCCCTTTAAGATCTTCTTTGTGTATCTGGGCCTTCCTAACTCAGGCCACTAAGGCTGTAGAGCAACTAAACCTTTCCCTCATACATGAGAGAAATCTAAATCCAAAGCAACTTCAGGCATCAAACAAAGCCTTGTACCCGTTCTTTGACAACCTTCCACCATTTGCATTGTGGTTTCTGTATTTACCCTGTCACAATGGACCATATTGATGAGATAGTGTAGGGTTCTCCTTAAATATGAAATCGTAATAGAAAGAAACTCAGCATTAAAGGACTGTATCTTTATTTCAATATTAGACTCAATCACACTGTGTAATTGGGGGTCTTTCCCTTGAAATTTGCTGTGTAGTTTTGGGCTTTGATTCAGGGCATCTGCCCTTTTTCAACATGGCAATTCCAGTATACATGGAGCCCTTGTGGCCATCTTGGTTCAGGGAGGATGGCCCGATATCCTGTTTCCAGCCGCCTGGCCCCAGCTGGAATCCATCTGTGGGTAATTATGGCCAGATATATCACCTGGGCAGTCTGAGGGCCCTTGTCTCCCTTCTTGATAGCCTGTAAACAGGCTGAATGATCATGTCTGGCAGAACAAAAAAACTACAGGTAATACAACTCTTATGAAGGTTTTTTTTTTTTAAAACACACATATATATTTTAAAATATTGTAAGGAAAAGGGCTAATTAAGTCACTGATGGCTAGTATATTTCCTCTTAATCCTGCAGATTATGTCAGTTTCTGTTTGAATGAAGCAGCATGATGCTTACCTTTGGAGTTTGCTGAATTTAAAGATCTGTAACCGGCATCTTTGTTTTGCTGTGGGTACTAACTTTAATATAGGAAAACTGCTATGATTAAATAACTAATTAGACTAAATTTGATATACAGTTGGATTAAATTATGGATTAATAATTACCATTACTATTAATATGATTAATATTATCATTAATATTATGATCATTATCATTACAATTACCATCACTGTTTTTTATAGACTCCACTTGAGGAAATCAAATTAAATCTAGAAAGGGGGCTCATTAATTATCTACCCCACGGATCCTTTACCACCACCCTAGCAATGAGGACGTATATGCCTTACATCATACTATAAGCTGCAACATAGAAGGTAAATATGACATTAATAACAATGCAGGTTTAAATATGCCAAATTACACTTGCCCCATAGGATATAATAAAATGTATATATATATATATATATATATATATATATATATTTTTTATTGGAGTACCCTGTTGGGGTCTTCCAACAATAAAATTAGATTTATGATTGATCATTAAAAACCTTTATATAGAGAAATAGCATATTTTTAAATCTGCCAGAATGTCATAATTATAATGAATCTACCTATCAGCTTTAATGTAACTAGGATAAAAAATTATAACAGTTTGTGATAAATTATCTCTATCCTAGGATAAAGTCAATAAACTCCCACATTCTTATGATCTAAATGGAACTGTGATATTAAGTCAAAAGGTAAATTATATAATATATGAAAACTACTCAGAAGAGACCAAAGTGAAACTATATTGGAGGTTGGAGGAGAAGGATAAGGGGAGAGAAAGGCTTGTGGGACCCCTTGGAGATGTATGTGAATTCATGAATAGGAATTGTCCAGGCCCACATGCAAAATTCCCTGGAAAATGCTATTACACAGTGTTTGAAATTTTGTTTATAAATTATTAAAACGTGTCATTCCAATTAGATGGCACAAATAAAGTCTACATTGATATCTCCTGATGAAGAGGACCATGTCCATGAAACGCGTTGAGCTTGAATGACTATTATATGCGGTTATCACAGTATTTGGGATCGACTGTTTTACAATTGTAGTATATTTTAGTATAATCTGCTACTATATGGACTAATATTGTCTAAATTAAACTGAATGAAATAAATGTTATTTTTCTACTAAATGCTATGCCTTAAAAGTCCCATAATTATACTATAAATATAGTTTCAATGCATTAAATTCAGGGATGCAGCATATAAATTAAATTATTCTTTTTTTCAGGGCTTCAGTTAAAATATGAACCTTGAATGGACCCAACATTTAGCTTTCCTGTGTGAATCTGTGCAGGTAGGGTATTTGCTGGATTAGAAGAGTTATTGGTCAGCAGTACCTGCGTGAGCAATCAAGATAATATCAATATCGTGATTGCTCACACAGATACTGCTGGCCAGCAATCTGCCTCCCTGCACAGATTCACACAAGAAAGCTCTATTTTGAGTCCATTTTAACTGAAACCTTGACAAAGTTTCTGTCATGGTACTACTTACAGTGAGCCCACAGGCAAGCAGGTGACACGGGATCCCCCAGGGCGTGGAGTCTAAGGACCAGCCAGTATTCTGCCAGGGACTGTCATGGTACTACTTACAGTGAGCCCACAGGCGAGCAGGTGACACGGGATCCCCCAGGGCGTGGAATCTAAGGGCCAGCCGGCATTCTACCAGAGACCTCCTTACGAGGGTTTGGGCTTAGCTGCGTGTTGACCCCAGGTCACGACCCCCGGGTTCACCCTGCTTGCTAGGGAGGTACCAGAAAACGCTGTCAGACAAGGATGGATGGATGAAGCAAAGGAGAGCCAGATAGCGAGCCAAGGTCAGGGCGGGCTGCAGACAACGTAATTAGAACAAGCCGAGTCGGTACACAAGAGATCAGTTCATGAGAGGTCAGGTTAAGGCAGGTTACACAAAGGGAGCTCAGAAACAAATGTTGCTCAAGCAACCAGAACTAGCCTGAGAGGGATTTAAATAGAAAAGCACATGAGGAGCTGAACAGGAAGTAGCAGGAAGGAATCATATATTAAGCAACAGGTGAGGCCGGCGACGCCCACAGCTGCATAGTGCAGCAGAGCTGAACACAAGCTAGTGGAACAACAGGTGCCAGCCAGCCTATAGCAGTAAAGGTGAGACACAGATCAGCTCTGCAGCTGATCTGTGACAGTTTCTCTGACCCATTGTTTCTCTGATGCATTGGCTTTTTCAACTAATAATTGAATCTGGACTCTTAACCTTTGGTCTGGTACTCTTTCCATTTGTGATTTTTTTTCCTGAGCCACCAGGCCAGGAACAAGCTGGTCCTTGGTGCCAAATGAATTGATCTAACCAGGGACCTGACTGACTTGTCCAATGACAACAGAATAATGAGAGAAACCTCCCTTAGAAGAAACACTCTGGCCTGAGCTGGTCCATGACTAGACCCAGATACCCCAAAACGAGTCTGTTCCTTCGACAATTTCTGAAGTTTCAGGATCTACCTGAACCACTGCAACTGCTGGACAGTCAAAGCCATATTGCCTGACAGAGCCCACGCCAACTGCTCCCGCAACAGGAGGTTGCCTAAGGGGGTAGGAAAAGAAGGCAGCAGGGCTAATACTAGGACTAGCATTTTGGTAATAGCCCAGGGTACAGACGACAGAGCAGATCCATAACCTGGTAGTATAGGGACCCCACAGCAAATGGTAGGAAATATTGAAGCGTGATGCAGATATGCCGCTGATGTCCACAGAACTCAGAAATATTCCTAGAGTAGACAGGCAGATTTGGTGGCTACCATGTGGAATTTCAGAACCTGAATGAAGGCATTGAGAGCTCTGAGATTCAAGATGCTCTCTTTGGGTTTGGGAACAGTAAACTTGGAGTAAAATCTCAAAACTGTTTCACAACAGGAACTGGACAATGGCACCTTGATCCAGAAGACCCAAGAAGTGACAAAGGAAGTTTAGAGGTGAGAAACCGAGGAGGGGGCAGTGAGCAAAACTCTGGTTTATACAGTGAGGAAAAAACGTATTTGATCTCCTGATGATTTTGTATGTTTGCCCACTGACAAAGAAATGATCAATCTATAATTTTAATGGTAGGATTATTTTACAGTGAGAGACAGAACAACAACAAAAATATCCAGAAAAATGCATTTCAAAAAAGTTATAAATTGATTTGCATTTTAATGAGTGAAATAACTATTTGATCCCCCATCAATCAGCAAGACTTCTGGCTCCCAGGTGTCTTCTATACAGGTAACGAGCTGAGATTAGGAGCACTGTCTTAAAGGCAGTGCTCCTAATCTCAGCTTGTTACCTGTATAAAAGATACCTGTCCACAGACGCAATCAATCAGATTCCAATCTCTCCACCATGCCCAAGAACAAATAGTTGTCCAAGGACGTTAGGGAAAATTGTAGACCTACACAAGGCTGGAATGGGCTACAAGACCATCGCCAAAGCAGCTTGGTGAGAGGATGACAACAGTTAGTGCGATTATTCGCAAATGGAAGAAACATAAAATAAAACTGTCAATTCCCCTCAGTCTGGAGCTCCATGCAAGATCTCTCCTCGTGGAGTTTCAATGGTCATGAGACCGGTGAGGAATCTACCCAGAACTACACGGGAGAATCTTGTCAATGAGCTCAAGAAAGCTGGGACCCTAGTCACCAAGAAAACAATTGGTAATACACTACACCGTGAAGGACTGAAATCCTGCAGCACCCGCAAGGTCCCCCTGCTAAAGGGGCAGAACAACTTCACTGCATCAAGGGAACGATGGATGGGGCCAAGTACCGTCAAATCTTGGGTGATAACCTCTTTCCCTCAGCCAGGGCATTGAAAATGGGTCATGGATGGGTATTCCAGCATGACAGTGACCCAAAACACACAGCCAAGGCAACAAAGGAGTGGCTCAAGAAGAAGCACATTAAGGTCTTGGAGTGGCCTAGCCAGTATCCAGACCTTAATCCCATAAAAAATATGTGGAGGAAGCTGAAGATTCGAGTTACCAAATGTCCGCTTCGAAACCTTAATGACTTGGAGAGGATCTGCAAAGAGGAGTGGGACAAAATGCCTCCTGAGATGTGTGCAAACCTTGTGGCCAACTACAAGAAACGTCTGACCTCTGTGATTGCCTACAAGGGTTTTGCAACCAAGTACTAAGTCATGTTTTGCAAAGGAGTCAAATACTTATTTCACTCATTAAAATGCAAATCTATTTATAACTTTTTTGAAATGCTTTTTTCTGGATATTTTTGTTGTTATTCTGTCTCTCACTGTAAAAACAAACCTACCATTAACATTATAGACGGATCATTGCTTTGTCAGTGGGCAAATGTACAAAATTGTACATCAAATACTTTTTCCCCTCATTGTATCCATGAGATACTACCACCTGAACTCAAGCATCGGAGATGCAAGTTGTATTAGCATACTCCACTCTGGAAAGTAGGGCACACCTGCATGCCGAAGAGTGCTTGTCTGACGATTTGGCTCTTTCAATGCCAGACCTTGCAGGCAGGCTGGGAACTGGGCTTGGAGGGCCTCAACAAGAAATTGGAGAAAAACAAAATTAATGTTTCTTAACTGTCAGAGAGGGGGAAGACTTTCTCTACTGAGGAAGATAAGTGCTCTTTCTGCTATCAGTGACCCAGATAAATAGTACTAAGAAGCAATCTGAAGAGATATCCCACAAATACCATGCAGATCATATACTACTTATACAAGAGTTCCACAGTCCAGCACCTTAACCAAAGTGCCCAAACATGAGTATGTTCAGTAGAACCATGTGATTCAACTAAACTAGGGTAGAGCTGACCGCTACCATAAGGAGAAAACAAATTCTCAGATAATAGCTGCAGATTAAAATTGGTTTAAAACAATATTTTTTTCAGAGAGAGCATAGAGACCACATCTAAGGATGTGTCTGCAGAGGAATGAACAACTGAACAAGAGAAGACTGGCAAGTCTGTGTTTGATTTAGCAGAGGAGGGAAAAAATGGACGTTAATGACACATTTGTCAGAGACGTGCCCAACAGACAGCTGAACCAGACCATAAAGGAGCCCTTGCACCGTAGAGCCAAGTGGGGCCAAACAAAAAAGCTAAAGGTGAAGTCACAAACAAATTTCCCAGTTGCCCATATGTACTACAATGCCACAGGTAATGAGAAAGCCTGTTATAGAGCTTTAGCAAGACATTGTTTATATTGAAGCTGAATGTTTAGCAAGTGTTGAACAATGTAACAGAAGTCAATAGGAAAACATTTCAAAGGTTTTAAAATGTTCACGCAATAAAATGTGTGAAGGTTCACTTCAGTTATCCAATCATGTGAAAAGAAAACACCTATTATTTCATCTGCACATGATTAGATAACTGAATACTTACACAATTTATTGTGTCAAAATATTTAAATCCTTTAGTAATACAGTTTCATATCACATTTTCTATATACACATAGGTTTGTTCACCCGCATTACAAACAGAAAAGCAAATGAGGTTTACAGATTGCCAGCAAGAAAACGTAAGGTGGTCTGGTGACTGTTGGAATGCCATGATGAAAAACGGAGGCCCTGAGCAAGCAAGTAAGGTGTGCTCTCAATATTCCATTCTTTTTTAGATTTGTCTATAGCGTATCTTTAACCGCTTCCCGCCCGCCCAACGTCATATGACGCCGTCGGCTTTGAGCAGTGATAACTGAATGATGAAAAAACAATCCCCTAAATCCTGCTAAAGATACTAATTAGTGATTAGGCCTGCCGCTGCTGTACATGACATAAGTCAAAACATGGAAAAAAGGGTATAAGTACCACAGCGCTGACAGCCTGAATAAATATAATGTAGCATGTAGCCCAGCAGCACTTTTGAAAGGAACTTGGGAAACAAACTTATCAACTGAGAACAGCTATATGTTTATGTGCACGTCTTTTTTGGACTTTCACTGGTCACATGCTGTATTGATTTGCACTATTTCTAGCACAGCAGCACCTGTGGAAGGAACCTTCCAACTAGAAGTTTATACATATTTGCATGTGTTTTATAAGATTTCACTGGCTACATGGTTGATTTTTTTTGTTTTTTTGGATTAATCTTGCACTTAATTTTGTATGCACTACAGTTGCACTTTATTATATTTATTAAGGGCTGTCAGCGCTGTGGTACTTATACCCTTTTTTTTTATATCTGAATGATGCCTGCAGTTACAGGCATCAATCAGATATCTTCTTTTTCAGCTGGCGATTGCTGTTCAGCCGCTTGATCGTTCTTATAGGCAGCATGAGGAGACGTCTCCCCCCTCCTTCTGCCGCCCTCCGGTGTTTCTCCCGCCTCACCCCTGCCATCGCCAAACCAGCAGCGGTGTGTTGATCATAGAGATTTCTGGCGGGCCAGATGGTCCCCATGGTCTCTATGATCGTTCGGAGGCCGGGCGCGATGTTAGGGAGACCAGAATATTTTTTTTTTTTTTTTTGGATTTCAGGCTTTCTAGGTGAGATCAGGGGACTTATTGACCCCAGATCTCACTGTAAAGAGGAACTGTCACGCACTATTCCTATTACAAGGGATGTTTACATTCCTTGTAATAGTAATAAAAGTGATAAAAAAGAAAACTTAAAAGAAAGCGTCAAACTAGAAAAATAAGTTGCAACGACTGCTATTTTATTCTCTAGGGTCTCTGTTAAAAAAACCGTATATAATGTTTGGGGGTTCTGTGTAATTTTCTAGCAAACAAATAAAGATTTTTACATGTAGGAGAGAATTGTCAGAATTGGCCAATGCAGTTCCAAATTACACCAGAAGAGGCAGTACCAGCAAAATCTGAGTTTTAGTTTATTCACACATTGCGGTTCTTTCTTGTTGCATTAATGAATTATACTTAAACAGCCAATTAATTTTTAAAGGCCTGCAATGAGCAAGAACAGACAAAAAAAATGCACAATAGTGTCAGATGCACTAGAAGAAAAACGTTTTTTGCCTTAATGCATTCCTTGTACTAAGGTAAAGAAAACTTCCCAGTAATGTTCACTATATAGCCAAACTCCGTTAACACGTTTTAAGCAGTTACAGCAACATTTTTTTTCCTTTTGGAGTTTTTCATAAATGAATAATAGCTAACTATTGTAAGTACCCCTGCCATTATTACATGCTTTGCGTCAACACTCTAACTGCCAGATTTGCTGGAGCAGCTTGGCTTGTAAATGGAAGCTGAAAAATAACAGACTTACTGGCTGATCATCAGGTGGAAATAAAGGAAAAAAGCCTAAAAGAATAAATAAAGCCAACATATCTAATATATCTATATCTATCTATTTTAAATGTTTGTTTTGGGGTTTAAACTGCTTAATGCGAATAAATTAATAGATTTTACTTGGATTAAACAAAATAATATTGTGAGTAGAATAACACCAGCTAAATTATAGTGAAATTCTTCTGAAATGACTGTACGAAGGAGACAGAAATGAGTGTGGGTGGAAGGAAAAGCAGCAGCCTGCTTGGGGTCAGTGATATATGTCTTCATCAGTGTGGGGGAGGGGGAAGACTTCTAGAAGTGTAATCTTTCTGAAGGAATAGATCCTCTATGTAAACCTAGAAATCAGTACTGACATCTGTCTTATTATTTGTCTACATTTTTTAATATCAATTGAAAAGATATTTCACAGTAAGGGCCCATTACAAGGCATTATGCATTATCTGCATCAGTGTCATGTGGTGCCATTCATTTTAAAAGGCACCCCATTGTACACTCCTAAAACACCTGTGCAGCACCCCCCAATGCATGATAATGACCTTTGGTTATAGTGTGCTGCGTTGGGGAAAATGGTGCATGCATGAATGTCAGTCCATTGCGCTGCTTTTTTTTAAGCAGCTTGTTCATTTAAATTTAAAGAGGAGCTCCAGGCTCCCCCCCAAAAAAATAAGTCAGCAGCTACAAATACTGCAGTTGCTGACTTTTAACATAAGCAAGCTTACCTGTCCAGGGATCCAGTGATGTCCTCATCCAAGCCGATTATTCAATTGGCTTTGGGTGCAGGCGTCGGCATCTCAAGTAAGGGAAATAGGCAGTGAAGCCTATTTCACAGCTGGTTTCCTACTGTGCGTGTGCGAGCCGCGCTGCACCTTGTGAATGGTCCTGTAGTCTTCTGATACTTGTGATGTGTCCCAGAAGACTGCGGGGAAAGGAGAGGGGCGGAACTTCGGCTCAGATCACCGTGGCACATCTGACAGGAAGTGGGAGCGGGTACCTCTCAAAACCAGGTACCCACTCCCCCCTCCCCCAAAAAAGTGCCAAATGTGGCAGTGAAGGGGGAAAATGCAAACAAGCAGAACTTCCCCTTTTGGGTAAAGTTCCGCTTTAAAGTGTATGTTACCCCAACATTTCATATTCCCAATATGTGTCTGTTGCATCATGTACTTGTGTTAAAAATGATCCTGTTCTCTTTGCATTACATCCTTTGTGTAAAATACCTGGTGAGCCTTCCAGTACCCCTGCTTTCCTATTTCAAAATGACTACACTAGGCACGAGAGCACATCCATCCCAGCATAGTCAGTTTTCTGGCTGTGCTGGGAGAATAGCCTGCCTGCCCTCCAATTGTCAGACTTGTGCTGGCACGCCCCACTGCACAGCTCGGAGGATCAGTGCATTGTGGTTTCTCTGCCTCCTGCTGACACGCTCCCCAGCAGTCTCCACCTCCACCTCTTCAAGCCACTTATGCAGCTGAGAACAGAGGTCATGTGGTCACTTATAAAAAAGGGAAAAAGAAAAAGTTTATCTATCTATCTATCTATCTATCTATCTATCTATCTATCTATCTATCTATCTATCTATCTATCTATCTATCTATCTATCTATCTATAAAAAAATCACACACACAGTAGTGTGCAAAAGTTTTACACAGGTTGTGAAGAAATGCTATAAAGTAAGAATGTTTAAAATATATATTTTAATTATTTATTTTGATCAATTTACAAGATTGAGAGCGAGCAAACAGAATAAAAAGCTAAATCAAATCAATATTTAGTGTGACTACCCTTTGGCTTCAAACCAGCATCAATACTTACACTTGCATGTTTTGTACACTTGCACAAAGTCGGGGAGTTTGTAGGATTAAAGTCAGGTATATGATTAATCATGTATACCAAGCAGGTGCTAATAATCATCAATTTTATATGTAGGTTGAAACACAGTCATTAAGTGAAACAGAAACAGCTATGTTGGAGGCTTAATACAGGGTGAGGAACAGCCAAACTCTGATACTAAGGTGAGGTTATTCAAGACAGTTTCATGCCACAGGTCATACACCATGGTAAGACTGAGCACAGCAAAAGGACACAAGGTAGTTATACTGCATCAGCAAGGTCTCTCCCAGGCAATGTCAAAGCAGACTACGGTTTCAAGATGTGCTGTTCAGGCTCTTATAAAGCACAAAAAAATTAGCAACACTGAGGACCATAGATGCGTTGGTCGGCCAAGGAATCAATGCAGCAGATGAAGCAAAAGAAAGAAAGAAGACGGACTTTGAGGTGCCAAACATAACCCCAACACAACAGTCACCACAGAACCTCAATAAAATAACGAGACGTTTAATCACATTAATATAGGTTAAAAAGGTATCAGAAAATCACGATACTGTATACAGTAATCCCTAAATAGGAGCGGCAGTCCAGCTTAGCCCTAACATTAAATAATACAGAATACAAATATAGACCAGATTATAACATCATATAGCAAGTGGCAAAAGTGCAGGACAATGATCATCTGTCTCGCCGTGTTTTGCCATTAAATTGCTTCATCAGGAGACCAAATATGGCCATAGTATTGTGTTTAGGGCACTAAAACCAAGTACATAATATCACAAATCACCCCAGACCATGACAGACACAGATATGGGTCTTTAAGTAAAACATGCAAAAGATATCGGGAACTATGCATAAAGGATACGTTCACCTTCGGAACATGTTACACGTTCCACCCGTTTTTGGGGTGGAATGTGTTAGATGGTGCCGCTCCTGCAGCGGCATGGCTATCTGAGGCTGGTGTGAAAGGTGTTACTTTTCAAAAAGTAACACCTGTCACTTTTTGAAAAGAGTGCAGTCACAGCTGTGTCATTTATTCACAAAGTAGTTCTGAGAATGAATCAACAAGTACTGGTCTCCTGCCAGAATGCAATGGCACAGCAGGGAGCATTCCCTCCATGCGCCTTGCTTGTGAAGATGGTGGAAATAAAAAAAATCTATGGGCATCTTTAGGGTTGCAAAATAATTATATGTATAAAGTACAAGTCATCTTAATACTATTAACTTTATATGAAACGTAAAAAGCAAAGCCTAGTAATTATTAAAATGGTCTCAAGCTTCAAATTTTACTAGTATATTTCTTATTTTATTCTGTTTGTTTGTTAGTGGCTAGCATGATCAAGCAACTGACTACTGCAGCTGCCAATATTGACCTCCATAAACTAATTGAGTCAACATAGTTTCTTCCAACAACAACTGGTTCTACACATGCCCTATTGTGCTTTTGTGCAATTTATTTTCCATCTTTGAATTTATACAAACAACAAAAACAGATCTGCTGTGTTAATGAATAAATCAGCTGCTATGTCCCATAAAGACAGTCTCAAAGCATCGCATTTGATAACTGGCTTTGTTTTCTAGCACAAGCTGTATCACACAGTATGTTGCAATAAGGGCATAATAAAGGAATGAATGAACGTGGATAACAATTACTGTATCTTTGGGGCAGTAGAAAAGTAGGGATGCACCGATATACCGTCCGAAAATAGGGTTATCTGCATTTTGCGGATAGAAAAGATGGTACAGATAATGACCTAAAATAAAATTCACATTCATTTAAAATTCATATTAATAAAATTAATTATGTTTAATACAATACAATTATGTACAGAAAATATAGATTTTTTTTTTAAAAAAAAGGTCCATTTCGGTTTTGGGTTTTCGGCCAAGTGCATCCTGAATTTTCGGTTTCCGTCCAGAATTTTCATTTCGGACGCCCCCCCCCCCAGTTTAGACCTCTCAGTACAGTCATTCCCCAGTACTCTCTAAACTTGTTCAGTCATCCTCTTGGCTCTGTAATATGACTGGAGCAGGGAAGGAGGCTTCTCCTCACAGCACCCCCATCACAGGCCACACCCCAACACAGCCCTTAGCACCCTACTGTTCCCCAGTGTATGTAGTCATGCAACCCTAATGGCTACAGTGGCTGGAGAGGGTGAAGATTCTGTAGTAAATACAGGAGCCATGTGTATTCTTATTTGAATATTGGTGTATCTTGTGCATTTTTTCCAGATCTGTGCAGTAATCCAGCACGAAACAATGCCTGTGCTTTGCCTTCATACAGGGGTTTTCTGTAATAATGACTGGTTACTGTGGCTCTCTCTCCTTGTGCCAGATGATTAGTTTTGAATCTGCACACCTGTGGTTTTCTGCACAAAGCCTGTGGTGGGTGGATCTACTGAGTCCATCCAACAGCTCTTCTCTCAGCACAGGCTATGTGCTCCACTGTGTTGATGTCACTGCTACTTTTGCAAGGTAGTATCTGGATCTGCAAAAACATTTGATGCACACTAAGTGGATTTATACCCTTCTAAGGAATATATTTATATGCAAGTTTTGTACTCTAACAAAAAGCAGAGTTCAATTAAAAAAATTAAAAATCATGTGAAATAGGTACAATACTTTAACGAAAGGCGATCCATAACCTACAGGAACACATAGTTGAGTGTTGACCTAAAAAGACATCTACATTTCACATTGAAAAATAAATACCAATTTGCAACTAGCTGATATAATGGAAGTTTTCTTCATCTGACTCATATTCTTTTAAACTATCAATATACTGTAAATTTCGACAATACTACATTGTCAGTTTGCTTTGTGTAAGTGTGAAGAATGCCTAGAAAAAAACTTTGCAGTTGCAATTCCCAGAAGTTCACAGCAGTATAGCAGATGTGCATTTTTTTTTGTTTGGCTAGTTTTATTAAGAACGTGGTTTTGAAAATGGAATGACTAAAAGATGACTCTGCATCACAGAAATATTTGTCATAGAGAAACAAGGAAATATAGGTAATCCTTTGTATGTAGTTAACACCATACCCATCTACAATGACTTCTCTCATCACAAAGTAATTGAAACGATAAGATAGATAATTACTAGCACAGTGGTGGTGACAGAATATCAGCTGAGATGAAAATCAAATCCCTGGCCGATTCTGGCAATGAGAACATGAGCTTGGGGATATGCAGAAACCAAGCCAAAGGAATATCAATTCTTTGTCTCTCTAACAAACACCATAAGAAGGCCAGAGGACAAGACACATGTTTTGTTAAACTCACAGATATTGCTTAACAAAGTTATCAGCCTTTAAGGATGTGCTAATCAGTACTTGGCAACTTGTTAATTTTGTTTTTATTGTGCACAGCAGTTTTCAAGCAAATAACTATGCGTTTAGACCCTACAGAGCTACTTTATTTCTAATAATAATTATATTCATTCTATATTCACAATGGCAAAAAGGTTAATATTTACTGTAATGCCCCGTACACACGGTCAGACTTTGTTCGGACATTCCGACATCAAAATCCTAGGATTTTTTCCGATGGATGATGGCTCAAACTTGACTAGCATACACACGATCACACAATCGTTCGTTCTAAATGCGGTGACGTAAAACACGTACGTCGGGACTATAAACGGGACAGCGGCCAATAGCTTTCATCTCTTTATTTATTCTGAGCATGCATGGCACTTTGTCCGTCGGATTTGTGTACACACGATCGGAATTTCCGACAATGGATTTTGTGGTCGGAAAATTTTTTTTATCCTGCTCTCAAACTTTGTGTGTCGGAAAATCCGATGGAAAATGTGTGATGGAGTCTACACACGGTTGGAATTTCCAACAACAAGGTCCTATCACACATTTTCCGTCGGAAAATCCGACCGTGTGTACGGGGCATTAGTGTTCGCTTCGGCCAACATAACAGGAAACAAACAAGTAGCCTACATGCTATGTCCACTGAAAACTAATATTCCATACCAGAGGATGCCCACTGGTTGGATAGCCCAGGAGAATTTCTTGTAAACATAGCATACCCATGACCCCCAGAGGCACGGTGGTAACCCCCCCATGACAGGGTGGGATGACATTTCACCTCAGGGTGTAGATTATTAGGCATAGTGGCATAATAACTGATGGTCACCAGTCACGAAGTACAGAAAAACAAAAATGTTTATTGCTCACAAAATGAAATTCTTGGGAGAGAGGGGTAGGGGCTCAAGACACCCAAAACAAGCAGACAGGCAGACTACTCCAAAAAATGTTTACATTAGTACAGAAAAGAGCATTTAAAGAAGAAGTACAGTCAAAGCTCGTTTGGCTGTACTTCTCCTATGGATCATAGGAGTGCAGTTCGTTTTGCACGCCTGTGACCCGTTTATAGCAGAGAGCAGGCTGAAGTCCGGTCTCTGCTGACGTCACATAGTCGGTCCTGGCACGGGCGTCATCACGACCATAGAGTCGGGATCCGCCCAGATTCCTGGACTGGCACCCGGCTCAGCCTCTCAGCGAGCCACTGAGAGCCTGACCTGCCCGCTCCCGCCCCCTCCACGGCCCACTGCTCCAGTGAGTGATGAGGGGGCAGAGCAGAGAGCTGTGTTAGAGCCGGTGGGGGACAGATTGCAACATCGGACCAATGCTGCATCCACCTAGGTAAGTATGAATTAAAAAAATACCCACACTTCTCTTTTAACCTGTACACAGCTTTCTGTTAGTAACAGCTGTCTCCAAAAGCAGCCTTAACTTATAGTGAACGCAGAAATTTACTGGATGAGTCCATCTTTTTTTTTTTTTTTTTTTTTTAAACAAGTTTTTTATTACCAGACTACAAAAGATACATACATTTATCAAATTCAATACATAAGGGTATCCATGAGAATACAAAATATACTTACTCGAGAAAACAAACTTGCACATACTACATGTGTCATACACAACCACATTTCGATCTCCAATAAGCAATTGAGACTGCCAATGCACCTCAGCACCTGGTAAGTGCTTTTTTCTCCCCCTTCCCCACTTTCTTTTATTTTTCTGTACCTTCTAAGTGGTTATTAGTAGCCTCAGGATACTTACACAAAACAGCGTATAACATTCAAACAATAAAAAACAAAAACATAGAAAACTGTTTTTTTCACAGAAAAAAACAACCATAACAGGTCCTTTAGCGTGTGAAAAACCTATCCACTATCCTCCACCCCAGGAATTATTCTCCCTCTCTGTCCCTTTACGTAACCATTCAAGCATCCACTACCCCCTCTAATGTATCAGAAGAATCAACCACCGGAACCAAGCCTTCCTACATTTTTTGGGACATCCTCGGGCCTCATATGTCATGTCACAGAGCGGAATATCTGTATGGACTAATTTCATCCACATCCCCAGGGTCAGATTTTCAGCATGTATCCACCTCCTCACTATAAGTTTACGGACATTAAAAAAAGAGAAGTCTAAGGAATAGTTTTGTAGCTGCATCCATCTCTTTATTCTCAATTGCTCCCAGGAGACATACTAAGGGGCTTTACCTTAGAGCACTCCCATACCATGTGAATAAAAGTACTATGACATTTATGACACAATGAAGAGTCTTTCTTATGCATACGAAATAGGCATATAGGGGTGTAATATAGCGAGGGAAAAAAGTATTTGATCCCCTGCTGATTTTGTAAGTTTTCCCACTGACCACTGAGAAATGATCAGTCTATAATTTTAATGGTAGGTTTATTTTAACAGTGAGAGACAGAATAACAACAAATAAATCCAGAAAAACGCATTTCAAAAAAGTTATAAACTGATTTTCATTTTAATAAGTGAAATAAGTATTTGACCCCTTAGCAAAACATGACTTGGAACTTGGTGGCAAAACCCTTGTAGGCAATCACAGAGGTCAGACGTTTCTTGTAGTTGGCTACCAGGTTTGCACACATCTCAGGAGGGATTTTGTCCCCCTCCTCTTTGCAGATCCTCTCCAAGTCATTAAGGTTTTGAGGCTAACGTTTGGTAACCTGAACCTTCAGGTCCCTCCACATATTTTCCATGAGATTAAGGTCTGGAGACTGGCTTAATGTGTTTCTTCTTGAGCCAGTTCTTTGTTGCCTTGGCCGTGTGTTTTGGGTCATTGTCATGCTGCAATACCCATTCATGACCCATTTTCAATGCCCTGGCTGGGGGAAGGAGGTTCTCACCCCAGATTTGACGATACATGGCCCCGTCCATTGTCCTTTTGAAGCGGTGAAGTTGTCCTGTCCCCTTAGCAGAAACCCCCCCCAAAGCATAATGTTTCCACCTCCATGATTGATGGTGGGGATGGTGTTCTTGGGGTCATAGACAGCATTCCTCCTCCTCCAAACACGGCGAGTTGAGTTGATGCCAAAGAGCTCGATTTTGGTGTCATCTGACCACAACAGATCTCCTCCCAATCCTTCAGATGGTCATTAGCAAGCTTCAGACGGGCCTGTACATGTGCTTTCTTGAGCAGGGGGACCTTGCAGGCACTGCAGGATTTCAGTCCTTCATGGCGTAGTGTGTTACCAATTGTTTTCTTGGTGACTATGGTCCCAACTGCCTTGAGATCATTGGCAAGATTCTCCCATGTAGTTCTTGGCTGATTCCTTACCGTTCTAATGATCATTGAAACTCCATGAGGTGAGATCCTGTATGGAGCCCCAGACTGAGGGAGATTGACAGTTATTTTGTGTTTCTTCAATTTGCAAATAATTGCACAAACTGTTGTCACCCTCTCACCAAGCTGCTTAGCCTTGTGTAGGTTTACAATCTTGTCCCTGACATCCTTGGACAGCTCTTTGGTCTTGGCCATGATGGAGAGATTGGAATCTGATTGATTGCTTCTGTGGACAGGTCTTTTATACAGGTAACAAGCTGCGATTAGGAGCAATTCCTTTAAGAAAGTGCTCCTAATCTCAGCTCATTACCTGTATAGAAGTCACCTGGGAGCCAGAAATCTTGCTGATTGATAGGGGATCAAATACTTATTTCACTCATTAAAATGCGAATCAATTTATAACTTTTTTGAGATGAGTTTTTCTGGATATTTTTGTCATATTGTAATTCTGTCTCTCACTGTTAAAATAAACCTACCATTAAAATTATAGACTGAAAATTTCTTTGTCAGTGGGCAAACGTATAAAATCAGCAGGGGATCAAATACTTTTTCCCCTCACTGTATATCTGATGCAGATATCATAATTTGCTCATTTGATCTGTAGAGGCAATAACTGTTATTAATTGCCCTGGCACACCCGTCAAGCACTAATAGAGGAAAGACGATAACCGGCACTTCCTGGTTACAATGTGATCAGCTGTAATTGGACACAGCTGATCACATGGTAAAAAGCCTACGTCATAGGCTCTTTACCAAGATAGGAGATGCGGTGTGTCAGAGTGACACACCGCACCAACGTTGGCGCGCGTGAGCAGCTTTTCCTGCTGGACATCATATGACGCCCAGGATAATGAAACCCCCATCATTCTGCTATAGGCCGGGTGGGAAGGAGTTAATGATCACCAATGAGAACCAGTGTCTCACCAACACAAACCAAACTTACTTGTCAATACCACTGCTTCTAAAAGTTCCAATGCCTAAGTCAGGGCACAAAGAGAACCGGCACCTTTATTTTATTAATCTACTTTACTCCTCCAGTGATACTAAAGAAATAAAAACAAAAGCTCAATGAACAATGGACATACTTCATCAAAAAAATTTTTGAGCATCAAATGGCTTTAGCGCTGGCAAGTATATTTATATACAATATCTCACAAAAGTGAGTACACCCCTCACATTTTTGTAAATATTTTATTCTATCTTTTCATGTGACAACACTGAAGAAATTACACTTTGCTACAATGTAAAGTAGTGAGTGTACAGCTTGTATAACAGTGTAAATTTGCTGTCCCCTCAAAATAACTCAACACACAGCCATTCATGTCTAAACCGCTGGCAACAAAAGTGAGTACACCCCTAAGTGAAAATGTCCAAATTGGGCCCAATTAGCCATTTTCCTTCCCCGATGTCATTTGACTTGTTAGTATTACAAGGTCTCAGGTGTGAAGGGGGAGCAGGTGTGTTAAATTTGGTGTTATCGCTCTCACTTTCTCATACTGGTTACTGGAAGTTCAACATGGCACCTCATGGCAAAGAACTCTCTGAGGATCTTAAAAAAAGAATTGTTGCTCTACATAAACATGGCCTAGGCTATAAGAACATTGCCAAGACCCTGAAACATAGCTGCAGCATGGTAGCCAAGACCATACATTGGTTAAACAGGACAGCTTCCACTCAGAACAGGCCTTGCCATGGTCAACCAAAGAAGTTGAGTTCACGTGCTCAGCATCCAAAGGTTATCTTTGGGAAATAGACATATGAGTGCTGCCAGCATTGCTGCAGAGGTTGAAGGGGTGGGGGGTCAGCCTGTCAGTGCTCAGACCATACGCTGCACACTGCATCAAATTGGTCTGCATGGCCGACATCCCAGAAGGAAGCCTCTTCTAAAGATAAGACAAGAAATCCCGCAAACTGTTAGCTGGAGACAAGCAGACTAAGGACATGGATTACTGGAACCATGTCCTATGGCCTGATGAGACCAAGATAAACTTAGTTCAGAAGTTAGTTCAGATGGTGTCAAGTGTGTGTGGTGGCAACCAGGTGATGAGTACAAAAACAAGTGTGTCTTGCCTACAGTCAAGCAAGGTGGTGGGAGCGTCATGGTCTGGGAGCTACAAGTTCATTGAGGGAACCATGAATGCCAACATGTACTGTGACATACTGAAGCAGTGCATGATCTCCTCCCTTCGAAAACTGGGTAGCAGGGCAGTATTCCAACATGATAACAACCCCAAACACACCTCCAAGACGACCACGGCCTTGCTAAACAAGCCGAGGGTAAAGGTGATGAACTGGCCAAGCATGTCTCCAGACCTAATCCCTATTGAGCATCTGTGGGGCATCCTCAAACAGAAGGTGGAGGAACGCAAGGTCTCTAACATCCACCAGCTCAGTGATGTGGTCATGGAGGAGTGGAAGAGGACTCCTGTGGCAACCAGTGAAGCTCTGGTGAACTCCATGCCCAAGAGGGTTAAGGCAGTGTTGGAAAATATTTGGACATTTTCACTTAGGGGTGTACTCACTTTTGTTGCTAGTGGTTTAGATATTAATTGCTGTGTGTTGAGTTATTTTGAGGGGACAGCAAATTTACACTGTTATACAAGCTGTACACTCACTACTTTACATTGTAGCAAAGTGTTTTTTCTTCAGTGTTGTCACATGAAAAGATATAATAAAATATTTACAAAAATGTGAGGGGTGTGCTCACTTTTGTAAGATACTGTATATTATCCTGAAACTGTGAACTGAGGAATAAAGCAGCTTCCAATCTGGTATCAGACATTATAAATACATTTTTTTTAAACAATATGAATATTCAGAATTTCGGAGTCTTACCCTAGGACTGATTTTCCTGTTTCATCTGGTTTACGTACAGTAAATGGGCTTGGATCAATGCCAACATTTTTTGGCATAAAATCTCTGTAAAAAGGAAGCATGAAAACGCATATTAATGTCTACAAATTAATAGAGCTATGCAATGCTGTCCATTTGTGTATGCTAAATTAAACTTTATGTCAGCTGCTTAGCTATACCTTGCTGAATTGGCCATAGACAAGCAAAAAGTGTCATCAAAACTGCTCAGTTCATAAGGTCGGAAAAACTCTGTGTAGATATTGATTTCCTCGTTACATTTGTTAAATTTCTTTATGATCATCTTCTTCAGGTTTTCAGCACAGGCTACTGTAAGAAATAGCAATGAAAGAATTACATTAACAAAGAAAAATAATTTTATTTGCTGAAAAGAACTGGTATTACAAAACAGCTCTCAGTATCCATTTTCATTTTGTTCCACTAATGCCTATTGCTGGTATGGCCCAAAATGCTCAGCATTTGGGGCTAACTCAGTGGAGGGAATCCTGAGAAAGAGCCTGGTTAAAAAATGCCCATCATGCTATTTTTTTTTTTAAAGGCAATATTGGAGACTTTTGTCATTTTAGCTTTTTTTCTGTGTCTACCATTGCAAATAGACCTTCTGATTGAGCACACATGGAGATGAAAAAAGTGCACTTAAGAAACAAATGTTCTAGTCCTCAAAATGAGAACTGCTTTCTTGAGCTAACCCAAATGAATGGAAGGAAATTTCATTAAATTTAAACAGCACAACATCTCAGTAAAATGTGTATTAAACCTTTTGGAATAAACAGAGTACAAATCTTACTAAATTAAATAAATTGTATTTTCAAGAAATAGGAGACAAATTTTGAAGTAAACATCAAGGAGTATTACATAAAACAAGGTGTCTGCCATTGCTGTGCTCTCATTCTGTAACAGTATTAGCCTGGATATCATACTGACTCTCCTGTCCTGTTTAAAGTGGAACTTCAGTTCGCTTTGCTTACATAGCTCCGCCCCTTCGAGGCACCACCATTATGCCCGGCATTTGGATCCAGTGAGTGCATCTGCGCATATGCCATGAAAATGCCATGCATGCGCAAAAAGATAGCAAATGATGCTAGCTTCCCTATTAGCAGTCTTTGCACGTGTGCGGCAACACCTGCACATGAGCAGATACCAGGTAACTCCAGCACGTGCACAGATGTGTGGCAGCGCTCTCTTGGGATCTGAACCCTGTGACACATCTGCGTACGAGCAGTGAAAAAGTCTCATCTAGGTGAACAGAGCAGCACAAATAAGGTAATTTAGACAAAAAAAAAAAGAAATGTCTGATGGTAAAAGAGGTAGGAGGGAGCAGGTGGGGGTCTGCTTTAAATAGACTGAGTCAATAACTCATAAAATGTAAGCAAATAAGGACTTCTGTCTTTCCTGATCTACATATTTATTTCAGGTTAGTAACACAGGGAGTAATGAAGGCAAAGAGCCAGGTTAACAGCCAGAAAGCTTGCATTTTAGCAGGGAGATAGCAAGGGAAAGCCTCAAAATAGTCTTAGGAAAGGTTTACATAAACTGGAACTTCACTCTCTCAATAAACATTGACTATTTTGAATCCTTATACTGCTAGCATTAGTAAATAAATAGGAAAATATTTTATATTTACTTGTTTTAAACAGTGTTTTACATTTCTTTTGTTACGTCCTAGTTTCCATACCTAGGCAAATTATGTCATACATCCCAGGAGTCTTCAAGAGGGGAGGAGGAGTTTTCTCAGCCACACACAACCTCCTGCCTGCATGTCTAAGCTAAGGGCACATAGAATACAGGAAGTAATTGCTACATGAATCATCTGCCCTTACTCAAGATGGCCACAGTCAGAAATGCTAGAGGTGTTTTCTAAGTGCTAGAATAAGGGAGAAGGGGGAGGAAATGGATGGGCATGGAAATAACTGACGTTGTACCACAGGTCAGGGTCTGGGAAAGAAGTACTGACTCACCCAATCTTGGGTGAAGTTCCCCAGTAGGTCCTGGGCATCACTGAAAAAAGAGGGGGGTTATGGACAAGGGTAGTCCCAAAAGAAATCCGTACCTCAAGAGGAGTGGGAACTGTCAGCGGTATAGTCAAAAATACTTTATCCAAGAATTAAAAAATTTGACAGAGAATAATACATAGTGAAAATAATAATGTTTTCTCCTGTTTAGCCTGTCCTAGTGGCCCCACCTGCTGCCAGTGTAGCATGGTACTATTCACTAGACCCCATGACAGGTCTAGGCAAAATTCAGGGCTTCGGCAAGGAGAAAAGAGGACTTACCGTTCGTTGGTAGACACAGAGCTACAGGGATGGGGAGCCACGTGGTGGACCATGCGTCTGCACATAGGCCAGATGTTTTCATTCACTCATGCTGGAACTCCTCTTCATACAGTGAGCTCACTAAACGCTGTTGAGCTGATCAGCTGTGCATTTCCTATGTCTAATGTCAGATGTCTGCCTCCAGTGGATGAGAAAGATTATGGGTGAAATTATTCAAAGCAACTGCAAAGACTGTCACACTAATAATGGAATGTAGATAGGGTCACTGGGGGTCCTAGGAAACCACACTATGCACTAGCCAATGAGATGCTCTGTGCCTTAGAAGCAGACATCTAAGCCCACATAGGACCAATATTTAAAAGTCATACAGCCAGTCAGATGATTCAGTGATTAGATGCAGAAGGCAGTGGAGTCTCCACAGACCTAGGATACTGTCAGCAATGTAGGATTAGTGCAGGTGATAGCACCCAATGTCCAGACTGCATGTGGACATGACTATCTTGCAGATGACCAGCGCTCCAAACAGCGTGTGAATGATGAGTGTGAGTCAATTATAATGTGACTTTAAATCCAAACGATTCCATTAATGCATGGTGATAGTAACAATGTCTGCTCATGTGTAGCCTGTCCTTATGACCCCCACCTGCTGGCAGTGTAGTGTGGTACTAATCACTAGTCCATATGACAAGTCTAACCAAAATTCAGGGCTCCAGAAAGGTGAAAAAGGGACCTACTGTTCGTTGGCAGACACAGAGCTGCAGGGATGGGATGGGAAGCTGTGTGGTGCACGATGTGACTGCACATATGCCAGATGTTTTCATTCACTTACTTATGCTGGAGCACCTCCTCACATGTTGAGCTCACTGAGCGCTGCTGAGCTGATAAGCTGTGCATTTCCTGTGTCTGATTTAAGAGGTCTGCCCCCGTGGATGAGAATGGTAATGGGCGATCAGATGGGAAGACGCCCAGGCATGGGCATAGTTGGGATGGCTCAGCTCAGCTCAGCTTATCAGCTCAGCAGCGCTCAATGAGCTCACCATGTGAAGAGGCGCTCCAGCATAAGTAAATGAAAATGTCTGGCATATGTGCAGATGCATGGTCCGCCATGTGGTTTCCCATCATCCCTGCAGCTCTGTGTCTGCCAATGAACAGTAAGTCCTCTTTTTACCTTGCTGGAGACCTGAATTTTGGCTAGACCTGTCATATGGACTAGTGATTACTACCACGCTATACTGCCAGCAGGTGGGGTCATCAGGACAAGTTACACATGAGCAGAGATTGTTACTATCACCATGCAATAATGGAATTGTTTGGATTTAAAGCCACATTATAATTGACTCACACTCATCATTCACATGATGTTTGAAGCACTGGTCATCTGCATGATACTCATGTTCACATGCAGTCTGGACATTGCTATCACCTGTACGAATCCTAGATTTCTGACAGTATCCTAGGTCTGTGGAGACTCCACTGCATTCTGCATCTAATCAATGAATCATCTGACTGGCTGGATGACTATTAAGTATTGGTCCTATGTGGGCTTAGATGTCCGCTACAAAGGCACACAGCATCTCAGTGACCCTATCCACATTCCATTATTAGTGTGACAGTCTTTCCAGTTGCTTTGAATGGTAATGGGCGAAAGCCTCAAAACCATTCTCATCCACTGGAGGCAGACATCTGAAATTAGACATAGGAAATGCACAGCTGATCAGCCCCACAGCGCTCAGTGAGCTCACTGTATGAAGAGGCGTTCCAGCAAGAGTGAATGAAAACGTCTGGCCTATGTGCAGACACATGGTCCACCACGTGGCTCCCCATCCCTGTAGCTCTGTGTCTGCAAACGAACAGTAAGTCCTCTTTTCACCTTGCCGGAGCCCTGAATCTTGGTTAGACCTGTCATGGGGTCTAGTTAATAGTACCACGCTACACTGGCAGCAGGTGGGGCCACTAGGACAGGGTACACACGAGAAGATATTGTTATTTTCATTAGGTATTAATGGAATTGTTTGGATTTAAAGCCACCTTATGATTGACTCACACTTATCATTCACATACGGTTTGGAGCGCTGGTCATCTGCGTGATACGCATGTCCACATGCAGTTTGGACATTGATTATAATTTCCTGTATTAATCTTATTTTCTGTTAGTATCCTAGGTCTGTGGAGACTCCATTGCATTCTGCATTTAATTACTGAATCGCCTGACTGGTTTTATGACTTTTATTTATTGGTTCTATGTGGGCTTATATGTCTGCTACTAAGGCACGCTCATTGGCTAGTGCATAGCGTGGTTTCCTAGGACTCCCCAGTGACCCCACATTTTTATCCTACTATAAGTGTGATAGTCTATGCAGTTGCTTTGAATGGTTTAGTGTGTTTGGGATCCCTGAGATGTGCATTTTAACAGACAACGTTGTATTTTAACCCTTTGCAGTTGCCTATTGTAATTGTTCCCTGTCAAATTTTGTAATTTTTGACTAAAGTATTTTTGAGTATAGCGCTGACAGTTCCCACTCCCCTTTTGAGGTACGGACCTCTTTTGGGACTATCCTTGTCCCTAACCCCCCTCTTTTTTCAGTGTTTTCTAAGTGAATTCTCAGCAAAATAAAGCTTGGATATATGGTAGATGGGGACGTTTGCTTTTAATATTAAAAATAAACTAAATAGTGTTTTTGATGGTCAGATACAGCGTTGTTCCACTTAAAAAAATTTTTTTAGTAGTTAACTAATGTCCTGTTGGTTCCATTTGAACAGCATCCTATGTATGCTCAAAGGACTGTAAGGAGGGGTAAATTTGTGAAGAAACTGAATTGTGGTCTTCTGAAGATGAATGAAAGTAAAATCAATAGGGACAGTACTGATTACTTGAGAGATTCAAGCATCAACATCAGCTTGTTAAGACACCTGAACAATGAAGATGGAACATTTGTGATAACACTCTTCCGCGCGATTAATCTACTACTCCAATAATTCACAGAAATTACAGTGAAGACCATACACCTTAACATGTTTACATCAGGGAAAATGAATAAAGAGAGATTATACTGTATCACCAGATTTGTTAACTGTTGCTGATCATTTAAGGCTGCAAATGAGCCTCAATCAAGACAATCCTTGGAATTCATAAAGGGTACCATATACACTCATTAGAAATCTGTATCCTGTCTGTGCAAATGGCGCAACTTGCAACTAATTGTAACTGTCAATATGATGTACACGAATCTGTTGAAAAATTGCCTCAGACAGAATTTTGTCTGCTACACAATACTTACAACTACTTTTTTTTTATTATCATTGGAATGATGGTATTTATCAATGAGTGTTGTAAATGTAAAAATATTACCTGCATTTGTTGCAGGTGTCAAAATTAGAATGAAAACCATTGCAATACATGTAGTTACACATAGTTTCTACATATCTCACATACAGTGGGGCAAAAAAGTATTTAGTCAGCCACCAATTGTGCAAGTTCTCCCACTTAAAAAGATGAGAGAGGCCTGTAATTGTCATCATAGGTATACCTCAACTATGAGAGACAAAATATAGAAACAAATCCAGACAATCACATTGTCTTATTTTTGAAAGAATTTATTTGCAAACTATGGTGGAAAATAAGTATTTGGTCACCTACAAACAAGCAAGATTTCTGGCTCTCACAGACCTGTATCTTCTTCTTTAAGAGGCCCCTCTGTCCTCCACTCATTACCTGTATTAATGGCACCTGTTTGAACTTGTTATCAGTATAACAGACACCTGTCCACAACCTAAAACAGTCACACTCCAAACTCCACTATGGCGAAGAACAAAGAGCTGTCGAAGGACACCAGAAACAAAATTGTAGACCTGCACCAGGCTGGGAAGACTGAATCTGCAATAGGCAAGCAGCTTGGTGTGAAGAAATCAACTATGGGAGCAATAATTAGAAAATGGAAGACATACAAGACCACTGATAATCTCCCTTGATCTGGGGCTCCACGCAAGATCTCACCCCGTGGGGACAAAATGATCACAAGAACAGTGAGCAAAAATCCCAGAACCACACGGGGGGACCTAGAGAATGACCCGCAGAGAGCTGGGACCAACGTCACAAAGGCTACCATCAGTAACACACTACGTTGTCAGGGACTCAGATCCTGCAGTGCCAGACGTGTCCCCCTGCTTAAGCCAGTACATGTCCGGGCCCATCTGAGGTTTGCTAGAGAGCATTTGGATGATCTAGAAGAGGATTGGGAGAATGTCATATGGTCAGATGAAACCAAAGTAGAACTGTTTGGTAGAAACACAACTCGTCGTGTTTGGAGAAGAGAGAATGCTGAGTTGCAACCAAAGAACACCATACCTACTGTGAAGCATGGGGGTGGCAACATCATGCTTTGGGGCTGTTTCTCTGCAAAGGGAACAGGACGACTGGTCCGTGTACATGAAAGAATAAATGGGGCCATGTATCGTGAGAGTTTGAGTGCAAACCTCCTCCCATCAGCAAGGGCATTGAAGATGAAACGTGGCTGGGTCTTTCAACATAACAATGATTCCAAACACTCCACCCGGGCAATGAAGGATTGGCTTCGTAAGAAACATTTCAAGGTCCTAGAGTGGCCTAGCCAGTCTCCAGATCTTAACCCCATAGAAAACCTTTGGAGGGAGTTGAAAGTCTGTGTTGCCCAGTGATAGCCCAAAAACATCACTGCTCTAGAGGAGATCTGCATGGAGGAATGGGCCTACATACCAGCAACAGTGTGTGACAACTTTGTGAAGACTTACAGAAAACGTCTGACCTCTATCATTGCCAACAAAGGATATATAACAAAGTATTGAGATGAACTTTTGATATTGACCAAATACTTATTTTCCACCATAATTTGCAAATAAATTCTTTCAAAAATCAGACCGTGTGATTGTCTGGATTTGTTTCCACATTTTATCTCTCATAGTTGAGGTACACCTATGATGACAACTACAGGCCTCTCTCATCTTTTTAAATGGGAGAACTTGCACAATTGGTGGCTGACTAAATACTTTTTTGCCCCACTGTAATCCACAAACTCACAGACTTCTCATTTTTTGACAACCTGGCTGCAGTCTTAATGAACCTAATGCCATTGTCCAGGCAACACTACCGTAAATCCCTTCTTAAAACACCTCCTGAATACTGTAAGGGCCTGTATCCCTACTATGAGAAATCAACAGTCCTCACCTACTGTAGCACAATGTTTTGCCAGAGTTAATGATATACTATGCATGGAACAATTTACCTCAGCTCTACGAGATAAATCCGAGGAACATAAAACCAGATGGTTCTACTGGAACCTCTTCCAATTTCCCAATGAATACCTTCAGTATGCATAAAGCCTATGCGCAAACCTCTCCTTCTTACATGACAAGATGTATGCCCCCCCCGACCAACCCCTCTAAGGTCCCCTCTCCCTGTGCCCCCCCTCTTCCCCCCCAGCCCTGCCCCCTTACTACCCTACAATTATGACCACTTCCCCACCTATTTTCCACTATAAATTGAAAAACTTGGTATGGACGGGTATGAATTGTGTAACTAACGGAATAGTTCCCTCACAAGAAACCTGTGTGTTTTCAGATTAATTTTCTTATAACGATACCAGTCTGAATTTTGTGTCAAACACAAACAAAAAATATCTTTGTTGTGAAGACATACTATATTACTTATTCTGAATGAACCTGTATTGTTGACCACTTGTACCACTACAATTAAGTCTGCCAACAATAACCACAAGACATGATGTTTCCTGCTGAACTGTTTATTCTGGGTGCAATCCATTAAATAATAAATAAACAAAATAAAAAAAGAAAGAAAACTGAATTTGGCAGGGGACTTTTTAATATGGCCACAACACCAGAAAAGTGTCACAAATGCTTTATTGAATCACCTCCAATGTTTCTTTGTCCCTCAAACGTGAAAACTAATGTTTAAACCTTCAATGTGTGTAACTGTTTATTGAAAATTTTACTTCTCTTCTTGTTCGGTCTGACAAAAATTACTTGGACAGAAGGGGAAATCTCCCTCACAGCGCCACAGATGGCAATAATATTCTCAGATATTCCAAAGCAGTGGCGGTCATATTACTTGATGAAGGGGGGCTAAAGTGCAGACCCAGACAAAGGACCGCACATAATATCCAGTAAATATAAAACTACAGAGAGCTGTCCATTACTGAAAACCTGCAACAGGAGGTGGTCAGAGACTACAGACGTGTTACAAGAGATAGTCAGAGACTGCAGACATGCTACAGGAGATAGTCAAATACCACACATTATCAAATATGCTACTGAAGATATTGATTGCTGGGTACATGCTTCAGGACACATTCATAGACTGGAAACACAATGCATGCACAAGACTGATAGAGAATGCTGCTATAACAGCTCCTTTACAAATCAATGCATTCACATTTGTGCTCCATACAGCCTTCTTAAAAATCACCTGTGCCACATCCGACTTTTAGTTTTCAACATGACCTATTATAAAAGCATACAAAATGTATTTGTGGGGATGTAGAATAATTGTATTAATTTGGCTTTATAACCAAGATCTGTATTTATGCCGTTTGTGTCCCCTTTTAAGCTTTGACTTTGAAAAAGCTCACTTAGTGTAGCTCAGCATAAGACAGATCTTGAAATAGGTGTGTGAACGTCATTTTTGTACTAGGTGTTCTCCATGTCCAGAGTTTATGACTTAAGGTCAGTAGGTCAGTGGTTTCACAGTTAAGAATACACATAGAGTAATGTGTCATAGAATTGAGCAAAAGTGCTTGAAGAGATCTTTTACAAACAATACAATTAGTAAAATTACAATTAGTTAGCTAGTTAGAATTTGTGTGAAAATATATATATTTATTCTATTATAGTGTAATATGTATTTGTAAGTTTTGGTACAGAATTGAATTTCTGTTACTTAAAGCGGGATTCCGGCCGTAAAAAAAAAAAAAAAAATTTAAAGTCAGCAGCTACAAACACTGTAGCTGCTGACTTTAAATAAGTACTTACCTGTCCTGGGTGCCCGCGATGTTGGCCGCCCGAGGCCGACCTGTCCCTCGGCTCTCGGGTCCCGGCACCGCCATCCAAGGTAAGGGAAACAGGCAGTGGAGCCTTGCGGCTTCACTGCCAGTTTCCTACTGTGCATGCACGAGTCGCGCGGCGCTCTGTGAATGGCCCCGTGGTGTTCTGGGAACACACACAGTTCCCAGAAGACAACGGGGCTGCTCATCGAGGAGCAGGACACGCCGCGGAAAAGGAAGAGGCAGATTAGGAAGACTGCCTAGCAACAAAGGTTTAGGTAAGTTTAAAATTTTTTTTTTTCAAATATTTTTTTTTAAATTTTTTTAGGATTTTTGGTGAATTTTTTTTTTCAGGGTGGCCCTCCACTTTAAAGAATGTATCCATTACATGAAGTGGTCATTTAGCAGAAGGTCAACACTACAGATTTTTTATAGAATACTGTTATGTGTTTCTGTCAATCAAAGAAGTTTAAAAGATGTGTCAGCTATTAGCAAAGTGAATATTTAGAATAATTACTAATACGATCATTTCACCTTTAGCTCAAACTATATATGGATATAGTTGCATTTTGCTGAGTTGTAGATTTGAAATAGTATAAAAAACAGTGTTACAAAGGCTTAGGACACTTCTTCTACACACACACTTCCACACATACACTAACACACACACAGAAGGAGACACTTTTATTACACACTCTTTCATACACTGAAGAAGACATTTTGTTTACTTTAGGCCTATATTCAGCCTAACTCTTAAACAGCTGTTCTAACAAGACACTTCTGTGACAATAGAGAACGCAAGAAACAAATTATTTTCCTGTATTTACTTTTACTACAGTTTTTATTCCTAATATACTTTGTTTTACTACATCAAGCTGTATGAAGTTTTAACTTTGTATTTATTTTCAAGTTAATGCCAAGTGTGATCAAATAAACTCACACTTTGTTTTAAGACAGCCTGGCTAATGAACAAAACGCCTAAAAGACACTATTGACATAACACGTGTCTGTGAAGTTTCCTTTACTTTGGCGAGCCAGTCAGGAGAATTACTAAAGTAAAAGTAAAGGAAACTTCACAGACACTTGTTATGTCAATAGTGTCTTTAAGGCGTTTTGTTCAATAGTTCAATAGCCAGGCTGTCTTAAAACAAAGTGTGAGTTTATTGTCACACAGTTGGCATCATAAATACAATGAAAAAAAGTATAACAGTTCAGTTCAGTGTAGGTAAAAATATATGAAATAGAATAAATAGTTATAAAGCTGTAATAAGCTTATGAAAGCATGTGTGCTTCATGGCTGCTGCCTTCTGTCTCCATGCTGTCTTGAGTAACCAAAAAGAAGCAGGAAATGACGTTCTTAGACTTCTGAGAGAATTCAGCTGTTCCAACTTGTCAAAGTCTTTGTGTAAATATGTCTGTGTCATCTCTCCTAGTGGGTGTGTGTGTGTGTGTGTCTGTCTGTCTACCCTTCAATATGGAAGCGTTGGCTTTATATGTTACATGTGAACATCATAACCTTACAACCTTGTATGGCACACATTCATTTCTGATAACTTCAGCAATATGCTATACAAAAGGAGATTCTAACTCAGAGAGTGATATGGAGTTTGATTGACAAGCCCACATGTAACACTCTATACTTGAGGTAATGTGCTGAACATGTAATGTCATATAACCAAACATCTACTAATATGAACACATATTACCAACTTTAACTACATACTAATACTTATTTTTATATGGCTGAGACTACACTAAACTAACTTGACAGGATATAAACACGTGTATTATTCCTCTAGCTACGTAGGTACGTGTCTATTTTTATCTTCTCATGGCATTCTATACCAAGATACAACAAGCAGTAGAAATATACAAAAATATTAGCATTTATTGAAATATATTTATATATATATATATATATATATATATATATATATATATATAAATAAAATAAAAACAAAAGGAACATGAAAGAAACCGAAAATCGATAAAAATCATATATACAAAAAACAACCTATATATGATATGAGCCCCAATGCATCTACACGTTTTGTTGTACACTTCTTCAGGACACATTTGGGGTTCAGTAGTTGCAAAGAAGAGAAAGGGGTCTCACTATCTTGCAAAAGGATTCACATATTAATCAATCAGTGATTGACAAAGTAATTTCCAACAAAGGGAAAAAGCAAGGTGGCGCAATGAGGTCAGAGCGAATCACCAGCCAAACAAAACCCAGGAACCACCTGTGAATCAATGTTAACGAGTGTCTAGGTATGATACTTTCAAACAGGGGATTCCGTATCAAAGTGAATATTCATAGAAGACAGGATATAATCATAGATTGTTCAAATCAGAAAATATAGGAATCCCTCAGTCAGAGGTAGCCACAGACTAAGAAATTTGGCCATATATCAAAAGTAATGAATCCAAATCATCCACGATAGATAAAGATACGGCAATGTAATGAAAATCCCCTGGGAGAGGAGCACTCTCGAAGACACTCTTCTTTCTTGTATCTATACCAAGATACCTTATACAGTGGGGCAAAAAAGTATTTCGTCAGCCACCAATTGTGCAAGTTCTCCCACTTAAAAAAGATGAGAGAGGCCTGTAATTGTCATCATAGGTATACCTCAACTATGAGAGACAAAATGTGGAAACAATTCCAATCACATTGTCTGATTTTTGAAAGAATTTATTTGCAAATTATGGTGGAAAATAAGTATTTGGTCACCTACAAACAAGCAAGATTTCTGGCTCTCACAGATCTATATCTTCTTCTTTAAGAGGCTCCTCTGTCCTCCAGGAGCAATAATTAGAAAATGGAAGACATACAAGACCACTGATAATCTCCCTCGATCTGGGGCTCCGCGCAAGATCTCACACCATGGGGTCAAAATGATCACAAGAACGGTGAGCAAAAATCCCAGAACCACACAGGGGGACCTAGTGAATGACCTGCAGAGAGCTGGGACCAATGTAACAAAGGCTACCATCAGTAACACATTACGCTGCCAGTGACTCAGATCCTGCAGTGCCAGACGTGTCCCCCTGCTTAAGCCAGTACATGTCCGGGCCCGTCTAAGGTTTGCTAGAGAGCATTTGGATGATCCAGAAGAGGATTGGGAGAATGTCATATGGTCAGATGAAACCAAAGTAGAACTGTTTGGTAGAAACACAACTCGTCGTGTTTGGAGGAGAGAGAATGCTGAGTTGCAACCAAAGAACACCATACCTACTGTGAAGCATAGGGGTGGCAACATCATGCTTTGGGGCTGTTTCTCTGCAAAGGGAACAGGACGACTGATCCGTGTACATGAAAGAATGAATGGGGCCATGTATCGTGAGATTTTGAGTGCAAACCTCCTCCCATCAGCAAGGGCATTGAAGACGAAACGTGGCTGGGTCTTTCAGCATAACAATGATCCCAAACACACCGCCCGGGCAATGAAGGATTGGCTTCGTAAGAAGCATTTCAAGGTCCTGGAGTGGCCTAGCTAGTCTCCAGATCTCAACCCCATAGAAAACCTTTGGAGGGAGTTGAAAGTCCGTGTTGCCCAGCGACAGCCCCAAAACATCACTGTTCTAGAGGAGATCTGCATGGAGGAATAAACCAACATACCAGCAACAGTGTGTGACAACCTTGTAAAGACTTACAGAAAACGTTTGACTACTGTCATTGCCAACAAAGGATATATAACAAAGTATTGAGATGAACTTTTGATATTGACCAAAAACTTATTTTCCACCATAATTTGCAAATAAATTCTTTCAAAAATCAGACAATGTGATTGTCTGGATTTGTTTCCACATAGTTGAGCTATACCTATGATGACAATTACAGGCCTCTCTCATCTTTTTAAGTGGGAGATCTTGCACAATTGGTGGCTGACTAAATACTTTTTTGCCCCACTGTTTGTCATTCTCACACACCAGAAACTTCCAGCAATACTCAACTTTAGATGAAGAATCATATCAAATCAATTGATCAAGGTCTTTCACACATACTATATTTATTATGACTAATCATAAAACCTGTTTTGCAAGCTTGCCATAAATATAATATAACACCTATAAGTGCCGTATTATGAATTTGGAATAATATTCTAACAGGGGAATAAGAGACCTTATATGAAGTGAAATACATTCTTTGCTCCAAAATCTTTGGGGTTGTTGAGGCTGCCCAATTTGTATACCTGTTAACAATGAGCTCAAATAGCTCAGCTGGCTCAAACCACTAAAACAGGCCCATCCTTAGTGGATGTTGCTGGAAGTGTTATCCTGTTCGCCCAATGCTACTCTTTCTCTAATGTGGGTCCCAAAGAGATGACAACCTCTAATAATGTGTTTTAAATTGATGTTTTCCCTCTCAGTATGGGACTGATGTAAAGGTAGGGGTGGGTTGAACTCTCCCCATACACCCGTAGCCTCTGGATTTTTGGAAATCCAGTGTTTCAGCCAGGTCATAACTAAGGCTGGCCATACGCTATACAATTTTCTTATTTAATTTCCTTTAGATTTACCTTCAACTATGTAGTGCAAGGGCCTGATTGCATACAAACTGAAAGGGTTTCGGTTTGACCTCATATTATATGGTTTTGGCAAATCTAAAGGAAAGTTGAACAAGAAAATGCTCTAGTGTATGGCCAGCCTTAGTCTCAGGAGATCTGGAGTGAGATTTGGTGATGCCATTACTGTGCTGCTCTATGTTCTCTTTGCTGAAGATCTTATATAAGAATTTAGAGCCCTGCCTCTACCAAGAGGGCCACCTCCACACAGAGAAACAGTGCAGAACAAGGTTTGGTAAATCAGTAATGTGAAAAAACAGTAATTTCAATGTGTTTTTTATACACACTACATATATGCAAAACTTATTCATTTAGTAGAAGATGCCCCAAAGTAAGATAAACGGTTATAGGATTGGGGTGATCCATACTATATTCTGGGAAGTCAATGCAAGTGGTACACAAACTTCCTAATGTACTCGGCTTCACTTCCATCACCCTAAGAGATCTAAACTAAACCTTGTGGCGTAGACCTACAGTAGAACCTAAATCATGGACTAGTCAATTTATGCACAGCCTACAACCTAGTTCTTTTTTATTACATTGGTGGTGTGAGGCGTTCCACATTGCTGTGACTTGTTAGGCTGAACGTTCTTTACTACAGTTAATGAACTGTTTGGTTAATGACAGCTGATGTCATCAGCTGCTAGTGGGGGTTTCCTTAAGACAACTGCTGATAAATGCTTTGTAATATAAAAATAATTGCCAGAAAATATGCTATTAGATAATGTATCAGTAACTCATTTTGAAATATGTGAGCCACCGGCGCAAAAAATACAAAAATTATATAAGTGTAACCTAGTTAATGTGAAATTATTGTTTGCTGCAGTCAAAAATGCATTCCACCTTTTTAGGTGGAGTGAAAAATCAAAAACAGAAAAGTGTTGACTGCGCTAACCCCTATGTTATATGAAATGAATTAGATAACACCACTCCTTTTATGACAGTGAATATATATGTGGGGTAATGAAACCCTAAAAAAAAAATACATACATATGTTGTGTACACAAAATGTACCACTATACACTATATAACCAATACCTGTGTCGCATCAAAATATGTCAACATTAATCTTTAAGTGATACGCCAAAACAACACCCCACCAACAATATAAATAATTTTAAATAAAATAATAAATAAAAAAAATAAAATAAAAACAATAAAATAAATGTCCAGTGTTTCTGCTGTTTAAATATCCCAGCTGATTGTTACTAGTGGGTAAGGAAATATACAGTCCCAGTGCAGCTCTCCAGTGTGTAAGAAAATATAAAGTCCCAGTGCAACTCTCCAGTGTGGATCAACTACTTCCGTGTGCTTCTATCTCCATCCATGGTTCCGTACAGCTAATTCCACCAATATTGTGACAGCACCACCACCATATGGATTGGCCACTCACCAGATATAGGTATCAACACGCCTTTGGTTCATTAATGGGATAACCACTCCACTCAGGGTCTTTGCCTATGCTTTTCCCAATAGTATCGGTACAAGGGATGTTCATCCTCATAGAAAATAAACCATGATCATTGTGCAGTATGTATGCACTATTTGTTTAAAAGTTATAAAAGAGAGAGACTATAAAACTCACATTTGGCTGTGCCCATATGCTGGCACCAAGCCTATCCAGCGGTTTCAAAAGGGTGAAAGTATCACCGTGTATCTCCTATGTCTTAGATGCATGCCACCATAGGAGATACACAGCGATATTTAATCCAGCAGAAACATTGGACATTTATTTTATTATTTTTTAATTTAATTTTCTGATATCATTTAACGATGTAACCATCCATCAAACACAACTGTGTTTATTACAAAACAAATATGTGTATTTTGCTCCCACTGGAGCAGAAGAAAAAACAAAATAAAAGCTTGTCACTGCGAAGATAGCAATACCAAAATGTCAAAGGAAACTTCATCTGTTTTACATATTGCATGCTTAATTAGATTTACAATCATTCAACATTGTCACAGTCAATAACAAAAATACTATAAAACTGATTCTTAAATATTTGTGTACAGTAAAAGTTAAATTGGTTTTAAGACCAAGCCATTTGTTTACCTTAAAGTAGTTTTAAACCTTTACCTATACGCGGTGAAGTGGCCAGCCTCAGGTGGTACACAGAGGTGAAACAAATCCTCCTACATAAGTTGTACCTGTTTATTTGCAGCCATTTATCTAGTACATCCTTGTAAACCTCAGACATGAAAAAAGTATTTTTCACAGACTCACAAAGCAGGGGGTGGGGAGCTGCAGTTACACATTGTACAAGAGCCCTGAGGGCTGATAGAAGGGAAGGAACACCCCTCTCCCCTTCACTCAGCACACAGGAGCTGAGGCTGTTAATCACAGGCTGTGTGCTACAGATCCCCCGTCACCTTTTTACCTCTTGATGTCAGGAAAACTTGTCACAAGTGACTCATGCAGATAGCAAAGGAATACAGCAGCAGAGAAAAATGACACCTAGTGATTTGGAGAGAGGCAAGTAAACACTATAGAAATGTGTACTTTGTTCAGATTTAATGACTGAGTTTTACAACTACTTTAATGCATTTTCTTAATGTAAAAAAAAAAAATCCAGTAGCAGTATCACCCCCCTAAATACTTACATGAGTCTTCACTCCATCTAGCGCTGTGCTTGTATACAGCAGCTCTCTTCTGCATTCACAGAACAGAGAAGCAACAGCGGGAGCCATTGGCTCCTGCTGCTGTCAATCAAATCCTGTGAGCAGAGAGCGGGTGGCAGGGCTGAGCGGCACTGTCTGTGTCTATTGATGCAAACAGCCTGGCTCAGGAGCAAGCCTGCATGTCTGCCCCCATAGCAAGCGGCTTGCAATGGTGGCAGACACAGAAGAGGGGGAGCCGACGGGGACCCCAAAAGAGGAGGTTCAAGGGACCGCTTTGTGCAATTCCATTGCACAGAGCAAGTAAGTATACTGTATCATGTTTATTATTTTAGAAAAAAAAATAACCTTTACAACCGATTTAAAGCTGAACCACAGGCAAACTGCTAAATTCACAGGTGAAATATATACAAGGGAGTTTTTTACCTCCCAAAGGCTTTGTAGATCTGCCGATCCAGTTCAGCGTTTCACACAGCTCTACACCATGCAACAAGATACTTTTGCATTAGTGTGTTTCTCTGTACACCAAAGAAGAGTTTACCTTAATTAGCTCCACTTTCGTAAGATACAAACTGTGTAAAAGTGGCGCATTTTAGAACTACCTGAATTTGGCGCATGAGTCACTGTCAGAACCAAAAGTGTCGCAGATGCTTCATGAATTTGGTGCAACACACTAACAAGAGAAATTAACACTGGAAAAGTGGCACAGCAGCTACTGTATATTAAATTCCCCGCATAGTTCCTTGTTCCCCAGTCTGGAATCTGCTGTATAGGGGCAAGATGAGGATGATACCAGGTCAAATTCAATCATTACACTGCTTGCATTAAAAAAAATGTAGTTATGTAATAATGAATATGGAACTGCAAAGCCACTACCAATAGCAGGAAAAAGTGTCTGTAAAAACTTTTAGTAGCTTTTTCCATTGGCGTTAATGCGCGTTTAGCCACGTTGGCTTTTAGCAGCGTTTTTCTGCCTCTATTCAAAATCAGTGCTTCCCCATGAGACCCTTATCCGAGCACTCAGCCTGGCAGGTCAGAAGGGGGGGGGGGGGGGTGTGAGCGCTCCTGGACCATACCAAGCCACATGACCTCAACATGGGGGGTGGGTGCTCTGGGGCAGGGGGGCTATGCGCCCCCACTCCAAAGCATCTTGTCCCCATGTTAATGGAGACAAGGGCCTCAACCCCAGGTGGTGGTTGTGGGGGTCTGCGGGCAGAGGGCTTATTGCAATCTGGAAGCCCCCTTTAACAATTCAGCCCCCAGATCCCAACCCCCTATGTGAATGAGTATGGAGTACATTGTACCTCTACCCATTCACCCCCCAAAAAGGCAATGTAGTGTAAATAAAAACAAGAGACGGTTTTGAGTCCTTTATTAAAAATCTTTCTTCTCCCTCCATCTTCTCTGAGGTCACCAGATGTCCACATCCCATGGCTATATAAGAACCTGCAGAGAGCGGAGCTGGCACAACGACGGGAAACAGCGTCAGAGGAGGACAGGGTGGGCCGCGAAGAAAATAGCAGTGGCGAGAAGACCGGAGGGAGAACACTGGAGGAAGATTTTTAACAAAGGACTTGTCAAAACCGTCTCTTGTTTTTATTTACACTTCACTACATTTTATTGGGTGAATGGGTAGGGGCACAATATATACCATACTCATTTATATAGGGGGGGCAGGATAAGGAGGCCCCCATTTTAAAGGGGGCTTCCAGATTCCGATAAGCCCCCTGCCCGCAGACCCTCACAACCACTGCCCAGGGTTGTCGGGAAGAGGCCCTTGTCCCCATCAACATGGGGACAAGGTGCTTTAGGGTGGTGCCCCAAAGCACCCACCCGCCCATGTTGAATGCATGTGGCCTGGTATGGTCCGGGGGGGGGCACTTGCTCGCCCCAAACCCTTTCCTGACCGGCAGGGCTGCATTCTCGGATAAGGGTCTGGTATGGATTTTGGGAGGGACCCCACGACAGTTTTCTGGGTGTGGGGCTTCCCCTCAAAATCCATAACAGACCCTTGGTCTGGTATGGTCTTGGGGGTGACCCCATGCCGTTTTTTTTTTTTTTAATTCTGGAGTGGGGTTTCCTTTTAAGATCCATACCAGACTCAAAGGACCTGGTGCAGATCTTCGGGGGGGGGAGACACCTCACGCAGGATTTTTCTTACATTTTGGCATGGGGTTTCCCTTTAAGAACCTCGGAACTTCAATTCACACCACATCATGAGCCAACTTGGATGCGACTTCCACTCAAATTAATGGGCTGAAAGTTGGATCGGTAAAGATGGCTCTCATAAGGAACCATTAATTTTCACATGACAAAAAAAATGCTTGCCGTGGCTTTACGCTGTATCCAGCGTTTAGCTGTGTTTAGCCGCGTCAGACATTTTTAAAGCTGTAATGCCAGTCCTCAGAATGTGCTGGCCCTGGGTTTTTTTTGCAGCTTGAAAACGCCTATGCCACTTACAGCTCCTAAAACCCTGTGTGCATGAGGCCATAGAATAACATGGAGAGGCGTTTTTAAGCTGAAAAAAAAAAATACATCTGACGCTGGTAAAAGCAGCTGTAAAAATGTCCTGTGTGCATGGGGACTAAATATAATTTAGAGTTTGTGCATCTGATATCATTTTACTTTTCCTTTGTGTCTCCTAAGGACTGACACACTTTCTGTTTGGATGCTTTTTTATCCCTTCCTTTTACTTATTAATTACACATGCTGCACATAATGTTTGGCCCGTGTGCTTACGTTATTTTGAATTATACATTTGTCTTAAATCATATGTCTATTTTTTTTTTTTAAGTTTTGAATAGTGGTATTTAAGTGAACCTGACCAGGGCTAACGCATTTCTAAGGTCACTATAATACTGAAGGGCACCCGTGGTGGCTGCAAGTATCTGTGTTGCTAGTCCTCTAATCAGTCACTGTGTCACTTCTGAAGCCCTTATATTGTAGGCTTAAGGCTGTACAGAGGGACTTCTGCCTGGGATTAAGTATTACCTCCTCCAAGCACTCAACCCTATCATTTAACTTTCACTCCCAGAGCCTCTACTGTCCACAGAAGTTCTGCCATTTAAAAAATGAATGACCAGGGGCTTAGCAAAAGGAGGGTGATGTGCCTAATCTTGACTTCCATAGAAGTTGAGGCTTCTCATGCAGCCTGAGAATAGGAATTAAAGAGCTCTACAGGGATTGGAGATACCACAAGGTGTCTGCATTTCAGCACTGTTGTTGTCCTAGAAACATTTAGACCCCTTTCACAATGGAGGCGTTTTTCAGGCACTAAAAATAGCTCCTGTAAAGCACCTGAAAAAAAGCCTCATCCGCAATCCCAGTGTGAAAGCCCGAGTGCACATGGGGAGCTGCGCTGGCAGGGCGTCAAAAAAAAGTTTGAGGTGCTTTAGGAGCAGTGTATACACCGCTCCTAAAGCGCCCCTGTCCATTGAAATCAATGGGCAGCGCCGCCAAAGCGCCACAGCAGCGGCTCTTTGCAGGCGCTTTTAACCCTTTATTCGGCCGGTAGTGGGGGTAAAAAGCGCCCGCTAGCACTCAAAAAGCGCCGTAAAAACGACAGTAAAGCGCCGCTAAAACTCGCGGTACTTTACCACCGACGCCCGGGCCTTGGCTGTGGGAAAGGGCTCTTAAGTTAAGGCCAGGTTCATTTTAGTATCTAACCTAAGGGTTGTATATTTAAAACAAAATTGTATTGTAAGCAGAAAATGAGACAGTATTAAGAGGCTGGTACATATATACAGTTGTACATCTTTGCAAGGGAAACTACAGAGGCATGCTAAAAAGTTGAGGAGATCCACCTGTTTCCATTACATGTGTTGCTCATTTGTAGCTAGCAGAAGTCTCTGGAGAAGAAGACATTGTAAAGTGCGAAAAGGTGAAAGAGGAGGAGAATGGTGCCCTGAGCACTTGTGAGTAACGTTGGGCTTGGGTGTGTTTGGATCAAACCAGCCAGGAAGCCTTCACTGCACACCACCAATCATAGGCAGTAAGGCCTTTCCCGACTCGCAGCTGCACACACACACACTGCCTATGATTGGCATTGTGCAGTGACGGCTTCCTGGCAGGTTCGATCCGAACACACCCAAGCCCATCATTACTTGTGAGTAATCACCCTGAATTGATTCCCAGTGACTGTGCTTTGGGATATACTGTAATGTCTGAGGTAGCTTGGACTGGGACTGCTCTCATAGGGTCTCAGATGCTGGCCCTACCCCGTCCTCAGCATTGTCCTTGACTGTGAGCTTAGAGAAGAGTGCCCTACTGTATTGTGCAGTGTTCCTAAGAGTACATATTCAGTTAGATCCATATATATTTGGACACAGGCACACATTTTCATGCTTTTGGATCTGTATGCCACCAGAATAAAATTAAAAGAAACAATCCAAATGAATTTGAAGTGCAGACTTTCAGCTTTAATTTGAACATAAATATCAAGTACAAATTTTAGGAACTGCAACCATTTTTATACAAAGTCCTGCCATTTTTATGGGCTCAAATGTAATTGGACACATTAATATAATCATAAATAAAATATTAATTTTTAGTATTTTGTTCATAATCCTTTACTGGCAATGACTGCCTGAAGTCTGGAACCCATAGACATTACTAAAACTGTGTTTCCTTCTTTCTGATGCTTTGCCAGGCTCTCTTCGCAGCTGTCTTCAGTTGTTCTTTGTTTGTAGGTCTTTCTGCCTTTAGTTTTGCCTTCAGCAAGTGAACCTTTTACTTGCTTAATTGATGAAGAAATAATGAAGGAGTAGCCCACACCTTGCCATGAAACAGCTTTTGATTCAATTGTCCAATTACTTTTGATCCCTTGAAAAAGGGGGATGGCTATTCTTAAGAGCTGTAATTCCTAAACTCTTCCTACAATTTGGATGTAAATACCCGCAAATTAAACCCGAGAGTGTGCACTTTCAGCCTGTATAACTATTGCTTGAATATGTTTTGGTAAATACCATGTTCCATCAGCTGCTTCCCCCAGCACTGATTCCGGAGAATGACAGCTCCAGTCCAGTAAGTTATGTCATACTTCCTGGTCTGTGTACAGGAGGGAGGTGGAGTGGATGGAGGTCTGCTGAGCTCCAGTCACCCTTCCCAGCGCCAACCAGCCATGACCACATCATCGGGCCTGCAGGTGAGACAGAGGAGCCTGGTGAACATGGCGGGGTGGGCATCACATTGCGGCAGTGTTGGAAGTGATAGGCGTCTTCACAGCTGCATGTATCATTTCCACGTGAAAGCAGACAGTTGACTTTACTAAAGTGAACACACTCCCAGCCGCAATAGCAAAAAAACACATCAGCAGTGTAAAAATCTGAATCCCCAACAAGAAGCTGGGGAATCGGATTTTACCCCCTTCCTATCCCGGCACCCTAAAGCAGCTGCTTAAGCCGCCTTATGGTAGCGCCAGCCCTGGCTGCTGGAGCTCACACACATGCACGGGAAGTTCATACAAGGTCTATGAGGTATGCCTCAAGAGACGTGTACAAAAAAAGGGGAAATTTGTATTTTTGTAACAAAAAACATAATGTGATTTTGTTCTACTTACAGTGCTCTAGATTTATTAGAGTAGTTAAAAATCTTACCTTCATCAAGTGGCAGTGGTAAATTCTCCAGAACCCCTGGTGTCCACCAAAATGTGTAGCTAAGAGACAGAAAACACATGTTATAGCAGTTGCTGTTTTTCAGATATTGCTGCATTGTTATAAAAATTATGAAGTCTGAAATTAGAACTATGAAAAGCCTGACAGCATCACTCCACAATAAAGATGTGTTGTGTGACATCTAGATGCCATGGACAGCACTTGCACCCTCAGTATTCCGATGTCATGACAGGTAACCCCTCTTCTCCTTTGGTTCCATGACCTATAGGCTGTGTTCTTGATCCCTCACCCCTGCATATTGCCACCACACTGGGGAAGTGAGGATGGAAGCAGAAGGAGAAGAACATCCATCGCCCCTTCCATCTTCTAAATTTCCCCAACCTCTGCCGCCTTCTCTAAAACCGCCTCCCCCTTTTTGTTTTGGGCTTTTTTCCTTCTTTTCTGTTCCTTTATGTCCAAGACCCTCAGCTCCTGGAGTTGGGGGGTACAGGCTATGGTATTTTTTTTAAATATGTTGATATATCTGTAGCAAATATTATTTAAAAAAAAAAAAACCATTGCGTTGAGCTGAGCTGGTTTACTGTGCTGTATTCTTTCAAAGTACTCCAGAGTACTCCAGGTACTTGAGTCTTCATGCCCTCTGAACGTTGAAAGTATTGACTGAAACCTCGGGGACCAACTATTACGCTGTGCACACCTGTGTCTATATTTTCTGGTCCTTCCTAATGGGGATGTATATTTTCATTTCTTATATCCTCGTAAAACTCATCTCCTTTTCAATTGCAATGGATTTGTACAGTTATGACCTATGTTCGGTCTAGTGCCATTGGATATGGTTTTATGCCTGCTCATCACAATTTCTAAATTTAAAAAAAAGTCTTTAATAAACACCTAGCACACAAGATACCTGCCCTCTACAGATTTCCTCCGATTTTGTTGTGGAAGTTCCAGTGCAGAATTTCAGGATACCAATTTTTGATTTTTAAAACATCGGTGCACTATCCTTTCAGGAACAAACAGTATATTAATGTAATATATTAGATATTATCATTTGTAACAGCTCCACAGAGACACACTTTATTACAGTATGCGTGGCTTAAACTGTCAGATGCAATGTATAATGACTCTAATGATATGAAACCGGTTGACTTGACTGAATGCTTAATTGCTGACTGTTGAGTAGGTTGAGAAGACCTTGGTTCTAATACATACTCTCCAGAGAAAATACCAATCTGTGAAAAGTCTATTGTGTGTGTCTAGTAATAAATCATTTTCATCTACTAGAATTTCTATTGTTTCACAGATCAGAAACAACAGAGTTGAATTACACAAACTGGTAACACAGTATTGTTAGATATATGTATGTATAAATAAAATAATTTTCCTAGACTAGCAGAGATGATCAAATTTATTTGTCCTTTTAAAAAAAAAAAAAAAGATAAATATTGTTTACATTGCTCCCATCATATCAGGGATCAGTAAATGCTTTCAACTCACTGAATAAATGTTATGGCACTGAAGAATTACATGAGACCAGCAGCTGAGCAGTAAACGTTATTTATCAAAAATTTCAATTGACTCCTGGGGTACTCTAAAGCCAGAAGGGCTTAGAAAACATGGTAGATAAGGGTTCCAGAAAAGAAATGTGGAGTTATGGAGCAATACTTCAGAGAGTGGTATATAGTCAAAATACGACAACACTGAATAGACTACTGTGAGTTAAAGTTGAACTGAACTCAGAAAATGAGGCGTTGATGTGTTATAGACTACATCTAAAACTGTTCATTGTGTCTCAGCAGTAGCCTGAAAGATTATTTTTTGCTTCAAATTCCTTTTTAAAACAAAGCACAGCACTTCCTGGTTTTTCAAGGTGCCTAGGCGTACCTGTTCTGTAGCATCATAGCTGTATATCTGCAGTGTGAGATCGAAGGCACTGCTGATCTCTGGAGATTTAGTGATGCCAATACTGTGCTGATCACTGTTCTCCTTGCTGGAGGCTCTGACTTGAAAAAACAAAGTTCAGGGGGCGCATGCACGGAGCCGAGCGGAGCAGACATACCCGCCTGAAGCTCCGATATCTGGAGAACAGTAAAGCCGCACTTAAACATTACCCACCTGTGCCCACAGCATAACTGACCTACAGGTAGGATGTTTTACCCCCGGTGGTCTTAGGCTAAAAATGAAGCCCCAATCCAACAAGGCAGCATCGCCTCAGAATAAATCTAAAATGTTGTTTGCAGTCGTTTGCCTCAGGAACTTCCAGCAGCGCTGCTAAGCTTTTAAAGGCACATACTACCTCACAAGCTCTGTCCAGTAACTCTGACCTAGACAGTGTAAATTTGGAGGATGCATCTCAGGATGAAATAGCTTCACCAGCTTTGTTACAATAAATAGATAAAATGCTTCAGAAAGCATTAAAATGACCATCAGACCATATTACAACTAGCCTAAGGAGATTAGAGAGCTGGGTCAACGTATGTCGACACTTGAAACCAGAGTAGATGACATGGAAAATGATACTGTAATTTGTTCTACAGAAATTGAAAATCTCAAGGAAGAAAATGAAATATTACAGACAAGACTGGAGGACTATGAAAATCGTGCTAGATGCTCCAATCTATGCATTAGAGGTATTCCTGAAACTGTAATTGACCTGCAAGCCACTATAACAGCACTCTTTCAGGAATTACAACCAGCTATCCCTGTGGAGCGTTTGGAAATGGACAGGGATCATAGAGCCCTAACGGCCAAAAAAGCTGACGGTTCACCTCGCGATATCATTGCAAAGTTCCATTTCTATAGAACAAAAGAACAACTATTATCTGCAACAAGAAATAAAGAATCTCTCACCTTCCGAGGCAATAACTATCAGCTTTTTACAGATTTATCCCAACTTACTATCAACAAAAGAAGGGCTTTTAAACCTCTACTACAAGTATTGCAACGCAATCAAATAACATATCAATGGGGTTTTCCCGTTTCGGTGCGTTTCACTTTTCAAGGCTCCAAATTTATATGTCGTTCTGCAAATGACCTCCAAACTACTCTCCGAGACATGAACCTATTGAGCGCGACACAAAATCAAGAAATCACACGCCGATGATCAACATCATCTTCATCAAACAAATCTACACTTCCTGGGAGAAATGAGCATCAGAGCTTGCACAAAAGAAGTCGCCTTCGATCTCCTAACCCTGTTCCTGATGATTCCATGGACTGAAGACTGCTCTATATTCAGATTTTTTTCTCTCTATTTGCTGTTTGAGTCCACCATCTATTACTGTTCCTTATACTTATGGCCTTTAATTGTTTTTTTTACATACTCAGATACACTATTCTGATAATGGAATATCTTATCCATTCTCATAAATCCATATTTTTATGGTGTTTATCCTTATTACGTAATCAATAAGGCAATTATAAAGATCTGTTATTCTTATCTCTCTTTTCTAGTAACTTTCTAGCTCAATGAGATACTTTAATTATCCCATCAGTTTTTAGTATAGAATATGGTGGATACAATTCTATTCCAAATTTAAAATTAATAGCTTTATGAACTACCTTGGTTCACTTTTCAGCAGCCATATGTATTTCTTGCTATTTAACCCTTTTATGCTTGGGCAAATATGTTCTCGTTTCATATACACTTATATTGCTATGTTATTAGTTGGCGTTCCTATTTCTCCGGGATGTTCCCTGTGCTCCCTCTTTGCTACTCTCAGTTTGCTCATTGATATAGTGGGCATGTGACAGTGGCCATTGCTCCCTTAGAGGGAGATTTTTTCTCCCCCCAACGGACCTGTTATGAGGTCATACACATTTTATCTACTATTCAAAACAAATAAAATATTTATTTTATTCTTAGATCTTCTTCCCTTTCCTTTTTCATCCTTCCTTATCCCCCCCACTCTGGAGGTAAACCCACTCACACAGTGATTTAGATTACATGATAACATACCTTATGAACTTGTAACACCATGGCCCCGCTAAATATATTGTCTCTAAATGTGCAAGGCCTCAACATTCCACAAAAACGCACCAAAGCCTTTCGTTCCTTTGCCACTAGAAAAGCACATATTTTGTGCCTTCAAGAAACCTACTTTACACCACAATCTACTCCTATGTTTTTCAGTAAGGTATATTTTCAGGTATAATATTTGTTAATTCCATGCTTAGGTGTAGGCTGGGGTGCTGCCTCTCCCAAGGCGCTCTAACTGGAGTACCAATAGTAAAAGTTATATGAGTATAGGGGTGGGTGGCGCTGCCCGTCACCTGAAGAGTGCTCCTCTGCAATGGGTCACTTTTTCCAGGTGAATGTAAAATAGGTGAAAAGACACTGCCGTCCCCTGAAGGGTAATCCTCCACAGTGAATCACTCTTTAAAGAATAAGTAGTGAGTCCTAACCTCAAAATAAAATAAATATCACAACGGGTGTTCTCACCCTGTGTTTAAGGCAAGTTTGTACAGATAAAGCCCTAATAATAGTGCTACTTGCAAACTGGTGTATCAACCTGCAGTGTGAAAGTGAATGTGCTTAGTGTAATAATGAGTGTTCTCACCAGCAATTATAACCAAAATTTCATCCTAAACAATTAATCTCAACAGCTATATCATAAATGTGCAGCATGAGTTAATTGTATCCAAATCATTATTAAACAAAAATAAGTGCATTAACACATTCTGTTAAAAATAATTTTTCGGTGAAAAAAAAAATATATTAAAAAATTTGAATATAAGTTCAGTCTTTTAGTAGTGCAAAAATTTGCAGGGTTTCAAGTGACTTTGTGTTTGTCCAAAAGTGACTCGTGCCTATGTAGCAATTTAGGTGACTTCCGTGCTCCTCTTCAGTTCCCCACTCACCAGATCCCTGCACCCCTGCAGGAGTAAATCACATGCAGTGAGTGTAGTAGCAGTCCTCAGGGCAATCACCTCCTCCTTAGCTCAGCACATAATGGGGTATCCAGATCCTTGAGCCTCTCCAGGGTTAAACCGTTCCCAATCGATTAGATTGTAGTAGTTACCTCTTCCATGGTAAACCACAGGTTACCCTCATGGACAAAAGAGAAGGGTACTCGTAGTGTAAATCCGGTTGATTTTATTAAAAGTTAAAGTTTAAAAACACCACTCAACACATTCAAGTGTGTAAGCTAGCATAGCTTGGTTGCAAGTACGGGAGCTTCAAACTGGCAGCTTTAAGTTTTAATAAAATCTTCCAGCTTTACACTACGAGTACCCATCTCTTTTGTCCATGAGGAAAAGAATGGAAAGAGTGACCCATTGCAGAGGAGCACTCTTCAGGTGACGGGCAGCTCCACCCAACCCTATACCTATATTCTCAGGTACATACAGCCTCACCTTCAACCAAACGTGGCATACTTATTGCATTCCACCGCAATACCCCATTTACATTACTAAAAGAGATAAAAGTTCCTGAAGGACGTTACTTAATTCTTACAGGACATTTACTTGATACTGCTATAACAGTAGTATCATATTAGGCCTCTAATAACAGACCTATTTCTTGCCTTTCTCACCTTCTTCAGGTAATAGAATCACACAAAATAGGTATGATACTTATTTGTGGAGATTCTAATCTGACTCTCTTTCCTTTTGTGGATAAATCACCTGAACCTCTATCAAACAATCTCAATAGACATTCCTTTTTGCAACTTATTGCAAAGTACAATTTAGTAGACTCCTGGTGTGAATTTAACCCAACTAAAAGACAATATACTCATTATTCTTATCCCCACCAATGGTTTTCACATTTTTTTAACTGTAGGCATGGTGCCTGAAATTTTGGCATCCAAGATTTTGCCCATCCCATGGTCTGAACATAGTGCAATATATACTGTCACAGCCTCTACAATTCCAAAAGCACACGATCCGACCTGGCTTCTCAGGGACTCTTTGCTCAAAAATCCAACTCACAAACTTAATATTGAACTTGCACTAAAAGAATACCTTGAAGATAATTCTACCCCTGACATTTCTCCGCTGACCCTGTGGGAAGCCCACAAACCAGTTCTCCGTTGTATATGCTTGAGGCAAGCTACTCTCTTCAACTGAGAACGTAAAAATCTTTACAGCAAGTTAGAAAATGATTTTAACATTTGCTATATGGCATTCCAAACCAATCCTTCCCCTTCGTTAAAATTGAAATTAGACAAGACCAAACTAGAATTTAATTTGTTTCTCACAGAGTCAGCAGACAAAACTATTAAACGATCACGCCACAATATTTATATGAAAGCAAATAAACGGGACACCCTATTAGCCCTTACACTTAAGTCTTATAATATCCCCTCTAAACCTATATGCCTTAAATTATCCAAGGATATATATTCCAATAATCCAAAGAAAATACTTCAAAAATTCAAATAACATCTACCTACTTTATATTCATCTGACAATGAGCTAGATAAATCCAAAGCAGATGAGTTTTTTTCCCACATTTCCCTCCCCTCCTTATCCACAACACAATTGGAATTAATGGAAGACCCTGTATTGATTAATGAGGTATCCAATGCTATCAAAACATTGAAACTAAACAAGAGACCTGGGCCAGATGGAGTTTCCACACTTTATTACCTTACATATATAGAAACACTTTCACTCGTCTTAACTAACGCCTTCAACTCTCTTCTTTCAGGACATTCTTTTAGACAAGAAACATTGACGGCGATTATTTGTATGCTCCTCAAACCTAACATTGATAACACCATTTGTTCGAATTATCACCCTACTTCCCTATTAAATTTAGATATCAAAATATTAGCCAAATTTCTCGCTACTAGACTTAATACATTAATTGGTAAAATTATTCATAGAGATCAAGAAAGATTATTCCTATTCAACAAGCCAGCGATAATATTAGACGTGCAACCCTTTTATCACATGCTGCTAAATTGCGCCACATTCCTTTCGCTAGATATAAAAAAAGCATTTGATTCTATCTCTTGGTCCTATATGCACTATACCCTTAGTAAATGGGGTTTTGGCCCACATTTTTTACATTGGATCTCTGCATTATATCATGAACCCAAAGCTAACATTAAATACGCAAGCTACAAATAGAGACATTCAACACAGAGAGGGGTACACGTCAAGGATGCCCGCTTTCTCCACTATTGCTTGTCCTGCTTATTGAGCCCTTGGCACTAAGAATAAGAATGGAACCTTCTATAACAGGAATAGAACTGGAAGGATATTACCACAAATTATGTTTCTTTGCGGAAGACATCCTTTTATTTTTGTCCTCGCCTCAAGTCGCTTATGGTTTTATTAAAACAATATTCATCCATTTCAGGTCTTAAGGTTAATATCCCAAAATCAACGGCATTGAATATTTCATTAACTAATGCTGAGAAACTAACTGTACAGGAGTGGTTACCCTTTAAATGGGCTACACACAGTATCCCTTATTTAAGTATCAAGCTCACTGCCAATCACCTAGATTTATTAACCACCAATTATCCTACTTTACTGAAACTAACTACAAATTTGATTTTACAATGGTCATCCATAACAATCTCATGGTTTGGAAAAATAAATATTAAAAAAATGGCTATACTCCCTAAATTCTTATACTTTTTTAGAGTTCTTCTAACACGTGTTCCTGGAAGAAGATATATTCTCTAAAAGTGGAAAAAGGTATTTACAAACCTCGTTTTAATGTTGAAGACATCTATATACACTGCTGCATGATATTATTTAAAAAAAAAAAAAATAAAAAAAAAATCTGGGTTTTGCTTCCTTTTTAAGAGGTTTTGTGGATTATATAACCCTCAACACCAGATTTATTATTGCACAATTGCCATATGCTGCTGTTACCTTGTTCTTATTCATGGGTCTGCAAGAGGTGGACTTTATCTAATACAATTGTTTGCTATCTTTGATACATGCAGTGGGCTATTTCTATTTTTATGATTTTGGGCTAGTTGAGCCGAGACAGGTTTTTATTTTATTCGCCATTCTAATTATGTCCTAAGCACAGCAAGTGGTTAAACACAGGTGGTTAGACCGTTGTTTCAATTTTTCAATTTTTTTTTTTTTATTTTTCACTTCCAGCTTTCAGAGTTTGTTAAAGACCCCCCAAACCATGCAATAACCAATAGGATAAAAAAGAATGCAGTACTATTTTTTTGGGTCCTGTGATATCTGCGCAAATGTTTAACAAAACAATATTTTTCCTAAAAATACACTAAAATAATTATTTGTTGATAAAAACACGGCATCGCATACACAATTCTGCCTAAATTCCTACAAAGGAGAAACCTAAAACTGTATTGAGTTAATTATCTGATATTTGTAATTATTAAATTGTGCCTTTTTGTGAAATGGTGAAAGGTATGCAAAACTCCAAACGAGCAACTCAGTCGCAAAATCTGGAGGTTATAATTTTTCCCTTACAGCTTTCAGAGTTTGTAAATGACCACCCCAAACCATATGTTTTCTAAAAGCACATGACCTGTAAAATAAAATAAAAATGTGCTACTGATTATTTTTTAGGCCCTGCAATAGTTGTGCAAATGTTTATCAAATAACTACAGTATTTTCACAAAAAATACACGAAAATCATTTTTAGCACACATAAGCACAACATAACTTACAAAATTCCTGATAAAGTCCTACTAAGGGTCGTTCAAATGGGGCGTAATAAAGTTTATTACTAAGGGTCATTCAAATGAGGCATGCAGAGGCTTCCTATTCATTCACACTGAAGCATAGTAAACACAGCTTACTATGTTTCAGTGATAAATGAACACAGGAGCAATCGGTTAATTGCTGCAATCAGCTATTGGTCTGTTTAGCGGGTCTGCTGAACAGTTCTACTAGAAATTCAAGGTCACTGAAGTAACCACCAGATTATAGCAGAAGGCGGAATGCCATGTCCATACGGCAGACTGGCCCGGCCACCTGGAAGCAGTTCTGTACGTCTTAACGCCGTACGGACCTAGCATCGAAAAGGTTATGTTTATTGCAATTGTAAGGCATTTTACAAAAAAATGAAAAAAAGAGGTGGATGACTACTATTTGTGTATGTCCTTATGCTGCTAGCTTTAGTAAATAGATAGGAAGGTATTTTATATTTACTAGTTTTAAACTTTTTTTTTTTCATTTCTTCAGTTGTTTCCTGGTTTCTGGCCTAGGCATTTTTTTTTCTTTCATCTGGAGAAGGGGCTTTCTTGGCTAAGCAAAGCACCCCCCCCCCCCCCCACATGCATGCACGCCTGAACTAAGGGCAGATGGATTCCTGGAAGTGAATGATACATGAATCATATGTCTTTATTCAAGGTAACTGCGGCTGGAAATGCTAGGGGGTGTTTTTCAAAGTGATTTCTTTTTAAAAATGAATTAAATAGCATTTTTGGTTTGTGGTGCTCAGATGTAGTTAAGTCCCACTTTAATAAATATAATATGCAGTAAGTTGTCAGGGACTATGTATGTTGGCTTACCGCTATTAGAAATGTAAAAGTACTCTGTATTCTACAACAAGCATCAGTTGGTGCATTGACAGAATAAATTATTACCTTCTCTTTGTATGAGGCAACTTCATTGTATTTTTATGGTGCAAGTAAAAGTCAGTGGGCAGCTCCCAGAGATGAGGCTTTCCTTCACTTGGCAGGAAAACACCCAGGAAAAGATTGATTGCATCCTGTCTGTCTGCATCTGTGTAAAAGAAACAAAAAAATTGCATTTCACGCACTTAAACTGAATTATTTTCATTGGAACTGATACTGTACATTTTCATTTTGTATAAAAAAGACTTTGACTTTTTAAAATTTAGCCAAAACAGTCAAACTATTTCATGATGTCTCTTTGTTCTTTTTTCACATCTTTCCTGGAAATCTCCAGAAAATACTTTGTGATCCCAACAATATCTTATTCAAGGGCAATGACCCTGCAATGTTCAAATATCTGCTTATTTATTGTCCTTCACTGCTTGTATACATTACATAATTATGTTGTACTGATTATCTTGTGTTACTTAAAAACAGGTTTAAAAATGTTGATTCTGTGATCAAAGGACGTCAAAAAAAAATCCTGGAAGTATCACGCTAGAAGGGGATGTGAGCCGGACCAGTTCACTTTAATTAGAATATAGAAGCACAAATGGTTCTCAAGGAAACGTCTTGCCACTTATAGATTTACAACCCCAGCATGTACTCTTCTCCCAGCAGCCACATTGACAAGCCAGTAAAGCTAATTAGGTTCTTTTTGTTCTTTTCTTCCAATCCAGTAAAGAACATTAACCTTTCTTTTACACACATCAAAAAACATATGACTGTTCAGTCTGCATTTACTAAAATCTTTGAAAAATTGCATACAAGAGCAAAGTACACTGGTCAACTATTTAAGATTCAAAATGAAATTTCAATTGTAAACTGAAATGAAATGTTTCACAAATGTTGCATAGCAATAAGAGCAACATACTGTATTTATGTAATATAGTGAGGTGCACAAAAAGTGAGGATAAAACAAAAATGAAGGTGAAACCTCTGTGACTTACATATTGTAAACCTTTACTTAAATGTGTATGGTAATGTCTGGGGGATTAGCAGGATTGCAGAACACTGGCTTTATGGAACAACATTGTCCTTTACTTAATTCAGAATGCTTATCAGTAGCAAACAAAGTCCACATCCACAAAAAAAAAACTCAAAAGCTATTTTTTTTGGATCAATATAGTCCCAGTAACAGGAAAAGAAAACATGCTTATGTCAATCAGTGAAGCTTCAGTGGAACAAATCTAAAGAAAAAAATGGCACCACAGGGCCCAATTACCAGTGGAGCTATCTGGCATGTATAGGGCCTTTTCTTATCATACATCATGGGACACAGAGCCATAGTAGTTACTATGTGGGTTATAGGCCACATTCAGGTGATGGACACTGGCACACCCTAAGACAGGAAGTCCACTTCCTATATAACCCCTCCCACTACTGGGAGTACCTCAGTTTTTTTGCCAGTGTCTTAGGTGTTGGTTACGAGTAAAGATGTGTTGTGCTGAGCTCCACTGGAAGATTCCTTTGCTGGGGCAAGCAATGCAACTGGATCCATTCAAAGTGTCTTTTCTAGGCCTAATTGAATGGTACCCGGGCCTCGTGTCCGAAGAAACAAGGTTTTGCCTGTAACGCTTCTCTTTTTAGAGAGCTAGATCCCAGGATCCAGAGCTTTGTTTTTTTCAGCCATAAAGTTTTTCTGGTGGGGTGCTTTACAGGTCCAGGAGTGTGGGTTCCCCGAGGGTCCCCGGATCCTGAAGGTTTGGTAACGGAGCCCACCGTGAGGGGTGAAGATTGGGTCTATTGGTTTTACTACAGAGAACCCTGCCTTGCCATGCTTTTCTCAGAGATCACGCTGTGCAGCAGAAACAGCAGGCTTCCCTCCGGCGAGCAGCTCAGACCTCCGGTAAGATTGGGGTTTTTTTCTTCTTCACTGAATTACCCCCCACCTGGTCCAAGCTTCCCCTCTTCTTAGAAAGGGGGAAGCCAAAAAACAATTGGCGATGCCGCCCCGCTTGTTTCACCTGCACGGCGGCTGGTCTCGGGTTTCCTCCACGCCATTTCCCTCCCCACACAAAGCCGATCCCGTCGGATTGGAGGCCCGCGTGGGAAAACCCTCTTTCAAAATAAAGAGGGGGGTGCAATGTGACGGAAGGGGGCAGGGCACAGCGCAGCATTGGCGTCCTGCAACGTTCAGCATGGGAGGTTGTTTAAAAAGCTCAATTTTTGCTGGCTGCAGATGTTGGAGGGACAAAGAGCAAAAAGGGGCATGCAAAATTTGGTGACACAGGCATTTCCTTGGCACATTTACTAAAAGCATCAGGCTGAGCGTTAATAGCAGCGGCAGTGGCCGGACTAATGCTCAAGCAGTGGATGCGATTTCTTCTGGTAGTACCTCTGCATTTGTGCATTGGGTTATGGTCGGAAGAGGGCGTTGAAACACCTCCCCCAAAAAAATTGGGCTAAAAGGGTCTCCCTCAAGCTCTGGAAAGCCTACTCATCTCTACAATGGCATCCTCCCCTTAGAGGGGGTGGCTGGTCAGAGTGAGCTTTGGAGCCAAGAAATGTTTGACTGCAGCCCCTGTCTATTTTACTAAAGAGGTTTTTTTTTTTCACCCAGCCATGAAATGTGTGAAAAAAAAAGATTAGTGGCTTTAGTCGCATCCCAGTGTGGGACAAAATGTGACAGGTTCCCTTCCATTACCCAGGATTCTCAAACTGAGGAACTGGGGGCGAGAGAAGATGAATTTACCTCAGGGGACTGTGGTTAGGCTGATGACTCCTCTTCTGAGTGGTCAAATGCGGGGGGATCAGCTTCACAATCTGTAAGATTGATGGTGCAATTTTTTACTGAATGGTCCGCTCCACATTTATGTACCCTTAACTGAGTGTTTGGGTTCGCTAAAGCCTCCTCAAGCTGTGCATGCCTTACCCGTCCATTCATTGCTGGAAAAGCTTTTTGTATCTGAGTGGGATCACCCAGATAAGCATTTTTTCCCTCCTGAAAAGTTTTTCACTTTATCCTATGGGGAAAAAAATTCAGGTGGGGATACCAGCAATTGACGCTGCTATATCCTCTGTGAATAAAAGTTTGACTTGTCCGGCAGACAATGCTCAAATGCTTAGGGATCCAACGATAAAAAGTTGGAATTCCTATTAAAAAACACTTTTTTTCTCTGGCAGGTTGAGTGTTTCAGCCTGCGCTGACAGTAATTGGTCAATCCTTGAGAGACCAGTTGATCTGTTTGCTCCTGTTCAGCAGGCCCAGGATCTGGCAAGCTACTAGCAGCTTTATGCTTGCAATAGTCGCTATGAGAGATTCTATCCTTCAGGCCTCGCGCCTTTTGCTAAGCGCCATGCAAAAAGCTCCTGGCTAGTCTTCCTTTTTGCGGTGAAACGGCTGTTTGGGGATGATTTGGGTAATACATCCAAAGAATTTCTAGTGGAAAAAGGTACCCCTTTGCCATTAAAGAAATGGATTAAACGTATTTCATTTTAACAAGCTCCTTCTCCAGTGCCAGGGACATCAGCCTCCAGGCAGTCACGACGGACTCCACTCGCTCGAGTAGGGGGAATACTTCTGTAGTTCTCAAGGGTCTGGCAGGAAGAGTGTCGAGACAGATGGGGGACTTCCTCAATAGCTCCAGGGTACAAACTGGTGTTCCAAGAGTTCCTGTCTTCTCTTTTTCTCAGATCAAACGTTCCTAAGTTTTTCTTTTAAGCATTGGACCATCTTTTGGCAAAAAGTGATCATGGTGGTCCTGATGAAAGAGCAGGGGTTGGGGTTTTGTTCAAACCTTTTTTCATGGTGCCCAAACCGAATGGAGATGTCAAACCCATTCTGGATCTCAAAAATCTAAACCGGTTCCTGAATATCCGCTCTTTTTTCACATGGCGTCAATCGACATCAAGGATGCATACCTCCATGTGCCTATTTCCCCGCTCACCAGTAATATCTACTTTTCAAGGTAGAAAATCTTCATTTTCAGTTTGTAGCTCTGCTTTTCGGTCTAGCTACTGCACCTTCAGTGTTTATAAAGGTTCTCGCCCCTCCTCTAGCCAGATTAAGGGCCCAAGGTATAACGATTATAGCTCACCTAGACAATCTGCTCTTGATAGACCAGTCAGTAGCCCGCTTAGACTAAAGTATGGTCACCACATTCAACTACCTGGAATATCTAGGTTGGATTCTTAACCTAGAGAAATCTTCCTTAAAACCATGAAGGAGGCTAGAATACTTGGGTCTGATCATAGATACACTCAGAAAAGGGTATTCTTGCCCCTGGCAAAGATCAGTGCCATAAAGGAACTGATTCAGGTGGTCGAAGCAAGATGAATCCTTCTATTCAGCTTTGCATGAGGTTGTTGGGAAAGATGGTGGCTTCATTCGAGGCTGTTCCTTGTGCTCAGTTTCATTCGAGACTGTTGCAAAACAGTATCCTATCGGCTTGGAACAAGAAGGTTCAAGCTCTAGGATTTCCCAATGTGTCTGACTCCAAATGTGCGCCGGAGCCTCAGTTTATGGTTAAAAACCAAAAATCTGCAAAAGGGAAAATCCTTCCTACAGTTACCTGTGAAGTGGTAACAACATATGCCAACCTTTTTTTTTTTTTTTTAGGTTGGGGAGCAGTCCTGGAAGAGGCAACTGTCCAAGAGAAGTGGCCCAGATCAGAAATGACCTTGCCCATTAACATTCTAGAGATTCGGGCAGAGCACTTGGCCCTGAGAGCCTGAATGTTCAGTTGACAGAATTGTCCTGTCAGGATCCAATCTGTGAATGCCACAGCAATGGCCTATATCAATCACCAAGGGGGCAAAAAAAGTTGTGCGGCCCAGAGAGAGGTGAATCTTATCCTATCTTGGGCAGAAAACAATGTACTTTGCCTATCGGCAGTCTTCATTGTAGGAATAGAAAATTGGCAGGTGGACTACTTGAGTCGCCAGCAGTTGTTCCCGGGAGAATGGTTCCTTCACCCCGATATCTTCCTGTCAATATGTCAAAGATGGGGGATTCCAGGCGTAGATCTGTTTGCGTCCAGGTTCAACAAAGAAATCGACAACTTTGTGTCAAGAACAAAGGATCCGCTAGCATGCGGAACAGATGCCTTGCTATTCCCGTGGAATCAGTTCTCACTGATTTATGCATTCCCTCCTATTCTGCCTGCATCCACGACGTCTTCGCAGGATCAAGCAGGGTCCCAACGTGGCCCAGGAGATCTTGGTATGCAGAGATCATAAGGATGGTGGTAGGGGTCCCATGGACCCTACCACCACGTCCAGACCTTCTCTCGCAAGGTCTGGTATTGCATCCTACCTTACAAACACTAAATTTAACGGTTTGGCTATTAAGTCCCACATTCTGAGGAAACGTGGGCTGTCAAGTTCAGTGGTATCTACCTTGGTTAATACAAAGAAGCTGGCCTCCAGAATCACATATTGTAGAGTCTGGAAGGCATACGTCTCCTGGGTTGAATCCAGGGGTTAGCACCCCAGGAGGTATGTCATAGGTAGAATCCTTGACTTTCTGCAGATGGGCTTAGAAATGAAGCTGGCCTTGAGTACTTTCAAAGGCCAGGTCTTGGCCTTATCGGTATTATTTCAACGACCACTTGCTTCGCATTCTTTGGTTCATAGTTTTTTGCAGGGGGTAATGCGGCTTAATCCCCCGGTTAGGTCACCCCTGAACCCTTGGGACTTGAATTTAGTTCTGTCGGCATTACAAAAACAGCCTTTTTGAGCCAATACAACATATTCCCTTGGTCATTTTGACAAGGAAACTATTTTTTCTGGTAACCATATCCTCTGCAAGAAGGGTATCAGAGTTGGCTGCTCCTTCTTGTAAAGAGCCATATTAATATTCACAAGGATAAGGTAGTATTGTGTCCTCATCCTAACTTTCTACCGAAGGTAGCGTCAGGTTTTTATCTAAACCAGGATGTTGTTCTACCTTCATTTTTTTCCAGAACCCTGTTCTATGGAAGAAACTCACTACATTCTCTTGATGTGGTGAGAGCAGTCAAGGGCTACTTAAAGGAGGCTGCTCAGATTCGAAAAACGGATGTTATGTTTGTGTTGCCTGAAGGTCCTAAAAGAGGACAAGCAGCATCGAAATCTACTATTTCTAAATGGATTCGACCAGTGATTTGATCAATTATGGTTTAAAGAGGAAAGTTCCAACTTTTCATATTACAGCACACTCCACCAGGGCTGTTAGTACTTCCTGGGCAGTGCATCACAAAGCCTCCATGGCTCAAATCTGCAAGGCCGCAACTTGGTCTTCAGTCCATACATTTACCAGATTCTATCAAGTAGATGTATAAGGTCATAAGGATATCACCTTTGGGCGCAGTGTGCTGCAGGCAGCAGTATAAGGGCTCCTTCACACAGACGTGTCCGTGTACGGAGCCCGCTCTGCTCAGCGGGGGAATCGCTCCGTCGATCCCCGGTGAGCAGGAAGATGACAGGTCCGTCGCTGCACACTGTGCAGCGATGGACCTGTCAGAGTGCCGCTCTCCTCTATGGGGGATTGGATGAGGACGGACCGTAGAGTTCGTCACACCCGATCTGATCCACAGACGGATGGAAAAGTAGGTTTTTCCTCCGTCACACTTTTTTGGATCAGAGCGGGTTGGATGTCAGCAGACATGTCACCGCTGACATCTGACGCTCCATAGAGGTCTATGGAGCGTCCGTTCAGGTCCGCCTAAAAAACTGACAGGCAGACCTGAACGGACAGTCTGTGTGAAAGAGGCCTTAGTCCTCTGATCTCATGGTGCCCTACTTTTGTTGTGTCTCCTTCACTTCAGTTGGCATTGCTATGGGACATCCCACATGGTAACTACTATGGCTCTGTGTCCTGTGATGTACGATAAAAAAATAGGATTTTTATAACAGCTTACCTGTAAAATCCTTTTCTTTGAAGTACATCACGGGACACAGAGGTCCCTCCCTTCTTTCTGGTATATACGTGTATTGCTTTACTACAAAACTGAGGTACTCCCAGTAGTGGGAGGGGTTATATAGGGAGTGCACTTTTTAATTTAGGGTGTGCCAGTGTCCATCACCTGAAGATAGCCTATAACCCACATAGTAACTACTATGACTCTGTGTCCCGTGATGTACTTCAAAGAAAAGGATTTTACAGGTAAGCTGTTATAAAAACCCTATTTTTTGTCCATAAAGCAGCTGTACTGCTACCCCCAACACTAGCCATGTGATTCACACTGTCACTTCTACATTGTAAATACAGAAGACGGTATAGAAAGTTTTCTGCACTATTCACTTCCTATGACGGCTTCTGTATTTACAAGTGATAACACACCTCTTCAGGTAGCACATGCACTGCTGAGTCCTGCACCCACTATGTTATGCACTGCTGAGCCCTGCACCCTGTGTGTTATGCACTCATGAGCCCTGCACCTTGTGTGTTATGCACTCCTGAGCCCTGCACAATGTGTGTTATGCACTCCTGAGCCCTGCACCCTGTGTGTTATGCACTCCTGAGCCCTGCACCCTGTGTGTTATGCACTCATGAGCCCTGCACCCTGTGTGTTATGCACTCCTGAGCCCTGCACCCTGTGTGTTATGCACTCCTGAGCCCTGCACCCTGTGTGTTATGCACTCCTGAGCCCTGCACCCTGTGTGTTATGCACTCATGAGCCCTGCACCCTGTGTGTTATGCTCTCATGAGCCCTGCACCCTGTGTGTTATGCACTCCTGAGCCCTGCACCCTGTGTGTTTGCTCTGTTGTGAACTTTGAAAATTCATTTTTCCACAATGCCTTAAAGCAGAGTTCCACCCAAAAGTGGAACTTCCGCTTTGTACTCTTCCCCCCCTCCGGTGCCATATTTGGCACCTTTGGGGGGGGATACCTGTCTTACACAGGTATCCTGTTCCGGGAGCCTCAGCTGTGGGTATTGACGTCACCACCCGGGCTCCCTCCTCCTCCCTCCTCCTGCCGGGCCAGTAGGAGAAAGGAGCGGAGCTTCGCACATGCGCAGTAGGGTTCCCGGCGTGAAGCCGTAAAGCTACACTGCCGGGTTCCCTTGCTCGCAATGGAGGTGGCATGCACCCGACAGCTGATGGAAACATCAGCTGCGATGCCAACAGTGTCCGATTATTAAAAGTAAGCAGCTGCAGTATGTCCAGCAGCTGCTTTTTTATTTTTGCAGTGGTGGGCGGACCTCCACTTTAAGCTACAGAAATAAATGAGGGCTTGTTTTAAAATAGTTCTACAGCTTGTAAATACATGGTTAAATATGGAAATACACGTGCTGCCAGGTTAGCTGTCTCAATTCATCTCTTGCACAAGTCTGCACAAAACAGACTAGCACTTGGCACAGCACAGTTCCTTTGGTATACAGTTAGGACTGGCATGTATGAGAGGCTGGAGGAGGTGAGGTGAAATAGGAAAAGCATTCAGCTATGACGACAGTTGCAGTGGGTGGGGATGTCAGCGCTGTTGAAATCTAGAATTTCAGAGACAAAACTCTAAGGAGCCAATAGGAGTGCCACTACCAGTGCCTGCCCACTATGTGAAGTAGCTAGAAGTCAGAGAAGAACCTAAATTATTACAGAGCCATATGTTTTACAGTGTATCAGAGAGAGGTGTTAGTATTAAATTAATATAAAAGACTTTTTTGAAAAAACTTGAATTTACAGTTTACAAGTGAACCTGTAACTGTACCTCCTCACATGCGCAGTCTGACATGGCCATGCTTTTCTTTTACCTATAGAGCATTTAAAGTATATAATAAAAACATGTGCACTAATGCATTATAAGTAACAGCCAATATACTTGCTGGTTACTCATGTCAAGATATGGGCGTTAATGGAATTTTAAAATGGTTGCCCTTTATTTTTTTAATTCACTGAAACACAGATAGAACTGCAATGTCTATAGGTATAGTCTTAAATATTGGGACAATGTTATACTGTATAATCAATAATACAAAAAAATCACAGTGATATACTGTATGTCAGAAAACATTCACATATAGTAAAAGAATATTTGGAGCTAAATTTAATTTAAGAAACAGACAAATTATCCATCTACATTTTGTTTAAAGTGCAAATCTATCCAAAAGTTATATTTTTATTACAGGTGGAGTCTGGTGGGTTGAGTCCCTGGTCCTGTGGACTCTAGAAGTAAGATGTCTCTTCCATACTAACTCCTGTCGTGTCTTACATTTTTATCAAACAATATAATTTTTTTCTATATTAAGAAAGTTGTGGCTTACCCGAAAATGCATTACTATAGTATCTAGAGAGTGTTTGCATAATATCCTTAGAGTGCTGGGTCCACGGCGCTATCTTCCTGTAGGTTTTCACTCTATGAACAAGCTGGGAGCCTCCATATTGAAGAGATAAAGTGTCACCGTGATCCTCATATAACTCCTCAAATAGCCTGTCAGAAAACAAAAAAACACTTTAACCAATACCTCAAGTACTCAGTTGAAATATATTAATTAGTAATAGCCAATTTATTGGACATTATAAGACAATTATTTTGTACTCTATGTTGTCAGAGGATTTATCATTAACTCATTATTTATGGACTGATTCATGGTCCTTGAAAAAAAATGTGCACATTACAGCGTGACAGCCTCACAGAGTTGCATTCAATCTCCGTTTAATATTCTTGCTTAATCTGTTATTAACAAGTCCCAAAATAACCATAAAGGTACTATTTGTTAATATTCAATATTTTACAATCATGCAGACTAACATTAGACCACAGTCACATGCGCCGTTTTCATCGTGCTGGGCTTTTTTTCTATTGCTGCCCCATCTCGCTAATGATGTGTAGTTATACCAATACCTCAGTGCATGCTGCTAACTAGAAACTGTTGGTGGAAAAAGGAAAACTACAGGGAGCCCAGACAGTCTTTTGAACAATGGCCTATTGCTAGATTTTTATTCTCTTTATGGAATAAAAAACTGTGATTATTATACTCTGCAAAAAATGTGCTGCTAAACATATGACTGATTATGTTTAATGTACTGAAAATCTAATGTACTGAAAACAACAATTAAAAAAATCTTGATTTCTATCCTTACTGTGTGTGTCTTATAATGAAAGAATTAAAAACTGAACATGGTTCATATTGTTTAAGATCACTTGATCAGTATAACAAGTAGGCCATAAACATTTCTCATTAGAAGCCCCACTAAAAAAAAATTGCAATCCAATAACTGTATGTGGGTAATACATTTAAAATAAAGAAAAAATAAATAAATAATATAGCATATATAATTGTGACAAGCCATATTGTAATTTATTGTTATTAAAAATGACCTTTCCTTTTCAGTCTGCAGCATTGTCATTTTCTATAAAATTGAATGCAATATGGCAACCTGGAGGCTGGTGTAAGGAATGCCTCCAGAAATGTAATATCCTGCTAGTGTGACATCCTCTGCAACAATAATCTCATTTTTGGGGAGATGCTTCCAAAGAGTTAATCACTTCTAAAGGGATGCAGACCTTGCAGATTTCCTCATTAGAGCACTGCAAGTGCATCAGTTGATCAATTACAAAAAAAGTCACTTCCATTCAGAATCAGTACAAGACTTGGAAGCACAAACAAATAATTCTTTAGAACAGAAAGACATTTAGACATTAGACTTTACAGAGTGCTGTTAAAAGAAGAGGGGGTCCTACACCATGGTAAACATGGCCCTGTCCCTACTTTTTTGAGACATGTTGCTGTCATCAACTTCAAAATTACCTTATTTTTTTTCTTAAAATGGTTTCTCAGTTCAAAACATCTGATATGTTTGCTATTATGTATAAAAAATTGATTTATGAGATTTGCAAATGAATGCATTCTGTTTTTATGTAGATTTTACACAGCGTCCCAAATCTTTTGGAATTGGGATTGTGCAATAATATTATATATATATATATATATATATATATATATATATATATATATATATATATAAAATGTAAACTACATACTAAATAGTGGAATGTGTATATAAAACTGAGCGCTATTGAGCATGATGATTGAAAATCCAGTTTGAAAATTGTGCTGATCTTTGCTGCTACTAAGTTTTCACAGAGATTGCAAAAGCCTCTTCTGCCTCAACATCAATTAAGAATAGGATGGGTATAAAATGTAGCACTAAAACCATAAACATTAAGCAATATATCAAATATTGCGTGTAAAAGTAATTAAAACCTAATGATAAAAATCAATGCCAAATATAATGAATATAAAACAAAACATTTGTAAAATGAGTGGAAACACAGGTGAGAAAGTCCCAAAGGTGAAACAATCTTGTGGTAAACATATAAAAAGTCCACCGTGGAATGTTGTTGCTCAGAAGTGGGGTACAGAGGCCTCAGCAGGCATGTAGAGCTTCAGGGCTAGTGTGTCCTCCACCCGAGATAAGGGGTATGTACTCTTACCAGAAACAGTGGACTCGGCTGTCGTACATCAAATACAGAAACCGTAGCCAATGACAAAACATTTTGCGTGTCAAAGAATAGATGGCTTGTAGTTCTTAATGAACTGCGAGGGTACTGATAAGTACCCTCAAAGTTCAATCACAAACTCTGCAGCTTTCAAACAGAAACTCTGCACAGAGGAATGGGGAGAAAGCTGTAGGGCTTGCCTGCAGGAGCCTGACATTGCACCCATGATTCACTGATCACAGGCGCAGTGCTTTGCAGGTTCTTTGGGAAAAATAATAAATGCACATTTTTTTCTGTGCATTTATAATTTTTTCCCCAAAGGTGAACTTAGCCATAGAAATCTGCACACTTGCAATTTATTGCTGATCCCCATGTTTTAGTGAAGTTTAAATAGTTTGTCTGGATCAAGCTGGTCCAAACAATCTGTTTACGTCCCTAACAGATGCAGTGGATAAGTGCACTGTACAAACTGTATGTAGCCGTAGATACACACAGTAAACAGAGCTGTATATTTGTTCCGTCCCACTCCCAGAACAAATTCGAGTCGGGTTGAGTGCTGCTCAGCCACTCACACGGAGCTTTGTATTCTATGAATGCATATAAAGTTTCCTCTGATTGGCTGAGTTGGAGATTGTGACATCATCCACTCACCTCTCTGCCTTAGCCAATCAGTGGAAGCTTTTTATAGATTTGTTCAGGGAGAAAGAAGGGAAGTTCTCACTCTGCTGCCAGAACACACTGCTGTACACTGGACCAGCTTGGTTCAAACAAACTATTAAATTATACTAAAACATGGAGATCAGCTTTAAATGGTCTCTAAACTTACTGTAGTGAAAGTGTTTCCAAAGGAAAGCCACAGGCACAACCTAGTGCAAACCTAATAACCATAATCAAAGCCAAGAAGCTTTAAAAGTGTAATCATTAACTGTATATAAATGGAACTACTATGAGTTAAAAAAAAATCTAAAATATCTGTTCTTTAGATTCTACAGTATATGCTTTTAGAGGTTCTCCTTTATCCACTATATGAATCCATTTTTTAAGCTGAAGCCTTATACAAAACAGAACAAGACCTTTTCTGCATTGTCTATTAATACATTTTTCACAGTAAGTTAAAACCCCTTGAACTTCTATTTATTGAACAAATATCTTTCGTAAGGATTCACTGTATATGTCAAAAAAAATAAAACAAATGATGTCATACCTAACTGCATCTGTGTCAAACTGCAAATTGGGTTTATCGATCAGCCCTAAGGAGTACAGTTGATACGCCAAAGCACACTTTCCCACCATGAACTGAGCAGTATTAGTTCGGTCCAAGCAGTCGACACAGTTTGTTCGTAGAACACCAGTCTAGGTAAAAGAGAAAAACAAATATAATTTTTAAGGTGTAAAATAAAAAAAAGTTAAACTGCAGCTAACAAGCTAAAGGCACAGCTGAAAGGCATCGTGAGCTCTGAGTCTGCAGCTTTCTGCCCCCCCCTTCCTCCAGTCTGCTGATGAACTCAATCATTGTCCTACTTGTGCGGTTCTGTAAGGTTAAATTAATCATGCAAGCTTTTATTGCCCAGACTATGTTAGCATAACCTTACATAATGCAATACAGCTTGAACACTATAATACAAACCTTCCCACTGTCCATCTTTAATACTCACTGCTTTAAAATACCTATTTTATATCTGTTAACAAATGTTTTCATTTGTTTATTCCTTATAAAGGGGGACCAACATCCGTATGGTAACATTTAAAATGTGACAATTTTACCACTTCCAGCCCTATTCTGGCATTCCTCTCCTACATGTAAAAATCAATGTTTTTGATAGAAAATTACTCAGAGCCCCCAAACATTATATATATTTTTAGCAGAGACCTAGGGAATAAAATGGCAGTTGTTGCAATTTTTTATTTATTATTTATTTTTTAAACAGAATAAAAAACAAAAAAAAACACTTTCATGAATTAAAAAAAAAAAAAAAACACTGAAGTTAGCCCAGTTTTTTTGTATAATGTGAAAGATGATGTTCCCCCAAAGTAAATAGATACCGAACCTGTCACGCTGTACAATTGCGCACACTCGTGGAATGACACCAAACTACAGTACTTAAAAATCTCCATAGGCTATGCTTTAAAAATGTTTACAGGTTACCAGTTTAGGGTTAAAGAGGGAGTCATGTGCTAGAATTATTGCTCTCGCTCTAATGTTCACGGCGATACCTCACATGTGTGGTTTAAACGCAGTTTACATATGCCTAAGGGACCTATAAATCCATTCCCTTCTGCGTGAGCACGAGGGGATGGGGGTGCTTTTAAATTATTCTTTAGTTTATTTTGCATTTTTTACACTTTCCCTTTAAATTTTTTTTTTTTGATCACTTTTATTCCTATTACAAAGAACGTAAACATCCCTTGTAACAGGAATAGGGTATAACAGGTCCTCTTTACATAGAGATCTGGGGTCTATAAGTCCCCAGATCTCTCCTCTATGCTGGAAAGCCTGAGATAAAAAAAAAGATTTCAGGCTTTCCAGCAAAAAAACAGGCAGCGTTTACATCTGCTGGCGCCGGAAGTGATGTCATGACGTTGCTTCCGGCCTCCGAGGGTCACAGAGATGGCCGGGAACCATCTGGTCCACGGTCAGCTCTATGGTAAACCGGCCCCGGATTCATTCAAGTTTCCCAGCTCACCCATGTGATCGGCGAGCCGGGAAAATTTGTGCTCCGGGCGCTTGCTGAAGCAATCAAACTAAACAGCTATGATGGCTTTTACTTTGCAGGGAATCACCTGCTGAAAAAAAAAGATATTTGAATGATGCCTGCAGCTGCAGGCATCATTCAGATCTCTCCACTCAAAGTTCAGGACGTCCTTGGGCCGATATGACACCCTTGAGTGGGAAGAGTAACGCCACATTTGTTGAGAAAAAAATGTGTCCCCTTTGGGTAAAATATGTACAATGCAAGGATTTTAACAAACTTTGTTGCAGATTTCTACCTTTTGATATTCTGAAGAAATAGCTGTCTGTTTGTCTGTGTCCATGTGCAAAGTGAATCTGTATGGGAGAGGTTTTATAATTATCAACTGTTGCACCTGCCGGGCTCTAACGAGGAAAGTGGTAGGGTCTCCATCCCTTTAGATGTGATTTCCCTGTGGGAGTATCTCTAAAAAATGCCATTTTTGTTGCAGGGGATGCTCAAGATCGAATTTGTATCTTAGTACAGACTTCTGGGAAAATCAGTAAGCCAATCACATAGGCAGGAAATTACATTTTCAGTGGGCGTTCTGTACACCATCTCTGTACAGAATGCATCCAGGTAGCCATATTGCGTCGCATTTTACAGAAAATTACAGAGCTGCAGATTGAAAAGGAAAGATTACTTTTAATACCATTCAATTACAATAATACTTGTGTCACAATTATATATTCTATATAAGAGGTCTTCAAACTTTCTAAACAAAGGGCCAGTTTTTTGTCCTTTAGACATTGGGGGGGCCGGACTATGGCCAGCTGTAGTGGAAATTTTCCTGGCATTAGGGGGAGAAGCAGTGTCCCATCATTGGGAGGAATATTGCCCCATTATCGGTGTCAATGGGAGATATTGTGCTTCATTGTTGGTCTCGGTTGGCAGAATAGTGTCTCATATCAGTGGGAGGAGTAGTGTCCCAAGGGCCGGATAAAAGCTGGCAAAGGGCATCAGTTTGGAGACCACTGTTCTATATTATTACTTCTTTTTTTAAATTTTCTTTCTTTTTTCCCATGAGTTGTTCTCTGTAAAGCACTGCTGCTGCAACTGTTCCAGCACAACTGGCAGCACTATAGTCTTGAAAATGAAAGGTAATTTTTAAAAACATTCAATCACAATATGACTTGTGTCACAATTTCATACGCTATATTTGTTTTATTTGTGAATTTTTTTCCCACAAAAGTGGAGTTACCCTTTCATTAAATTTTTTTTTTTTTTTTTAGAATTTTTCATCTCCTACCTTCTTCAGGCATTTTAGCCTGTAAGAATGACTCTGGGCTCACTAGCAGTCTAAAAAAGCAGTTTTCCGTGCTTTTTTAGCCCCAGGATACACAATTATACATCAAGACAGGTAAGATCATAAGCTGTTGAGCAGCACAGTCTTTACTTTTTTTCAGGGCAAGTGGTACATAATAAACATGCCACATACTGTGCAGTATAAGAACCTCAATGGAGACTGTATCTGCATTTTTTTATGTCATAATTTGTCTCATATGGCTGTTATGCCTGTGGGTGGCAAGATTGGGGCTTGGTAGAGTTAAAGCTGCTAGCTCTAAAATTACAGCTGCATTCACATTAAAGCCTTAGGTGTCCACATGTGTCCACAAGTAAAGCTCAGCAAAATATGGAAAATCATGGAAAATCGCAAGGGCTAATTTTAAATCACTATGCTTATAGACGGTTAGATTACTGCATTACACTGCAGCATTTAAATTATTCCTCATTAATGTCAATGGGTTTGTTTATGACATGTAGCTCATACTACGTTTTTCAAAAATAGCACGCCTACAGCCTGAAGGTGTAATGCCCCGTACACACGGTCGGATTTTCCGATGGAAAATGTCCGATCGGAGCGTGTTGTCGGAAATTCCGACCATGTGTGGACTCCATCGGACATTTTCCATCGGATTTTCCGACACACAAAGTTGGAGAGCAGGAGATAAAATTTTCCGACAACAAAATCCGTTGTCGGAAATTCCGATCGTGTGTACACAAATCCGACGGACAAAGTGCCACGCATGCTCAGAATAAATAAAGAGATGAAAGCTATTGGCCACTGCCCCATTTATAGTCCCGGCGTACGTGTTTTACGTCATCGCGTTCAGAACGATCGGATTTTCCGACAACTTTGTGTGACCGTGTGTATGCAAGACAAGTTTGAGCCAACATCCGTCGGAAAAAATCCTAGGATTTTGTTGTCGGAATGTCCGAACAAAGTCCGACCGTGTGTACGCCCTATAAGTGTCAGTTCACACTGGGGCGGCTTCAAAATCACCCAACTCTGAAGCCGCCCCGTACAGTGCGACTTGCAAATGACTTCTGTAATAAAAGTCAATGCAAGTTGCTCTGCAGTCGCCGCCAAAAGGTACAGGAACTTTTTTCTAAGTCGGAGCGATTTGAGTTGCTCTGATTAGAACGGTTCCATTGCACTAAATGGAGCACGACTTGTCAAGCGGCCAAGTCATCTGACAGGTCGCCTCGGTGTGAACCGAGGCTTAATGAGCGAAAGCAAATAACATGTTACTAGTATTTTTATGAGTGTTTGGATCGAGTCACTATAAAACTGTCCCAGCTGTGATCTCAGGTATCCTTGGAAATAACAAAAACACAACACAATGCCATAATTCTAAGCATATTCAACCAGAGAAAATGAAAAAGCACATAAGATATGTTTTTTAAATGAATGCAAAGCTCTAAACTCCAGACTGTGATTGTTATAAAAAGTATCACAAGATATTGTCAGTATTGCTATTACTGTGGTGGTTTCAAAATTCGGACTTTTTTGTTTTGTAGGACATTTTGCTAGCTTCTCAGTGTACAGTATAATCACATACACAGCATGAAAATGCAAGGCTCAAATCTTGAAATATTACCTGTAAACGACCAGATGGCCCAACCACGCCTCCAAGTTCATGCCATCTAGGAGAAAAAAATATCAATAATAAAAAAAATATATTACTAATACAATAAGTTAGTAAAGCAGAAAAGGGGGGCAGGTGGAACATGAATTTATCCAGAGACTGAGAATTGGAAATCAGCGAGGTAACCGGCACAGGCAAAATGTTTTTCTCTATATCTTGATGCATATAATCAGAGAGAACATTTAGAAATGATCTTTCAGAGATAAAAAAAAAGAAAACATGGTTTCTACTACACTAAACAACTGCTTCAAGTACTGAGAAGACACGCAAGGCTAGTCCTAGATTGCCCAGTACATACTTGTGGCCCTATGCCTTTTAATGTGTCATTAGGCACTTAAAATTATCTGCAGTACATAATGTGCTCAAAGCATGTATAGTATACCAAGTTAATGGATCAATACAAAAATAGCAAGCAGTAAATATCAATTAAACAGTCTAATCATCAATGATATAAAGAGAGAATATTACTTACTTTTCATCAGGTCTTAAGACACTGCAATATGAATCAGGGCGATTAACAAAGAAACCAGTCTTCTTCACAACATTTTCAGCAATCACATTCAGTCGATCCAGAACATTACACAGTTTGCTGCAACAAATTGAAAGATATAATGCTCATTTATAAAAAAATACAAAAAATTGCTCTTTTTTTACATTATAGCTATGTTACCAGACAAGTGATAAAGCTGTAGGCTTTAACTAGCTGTATACTTGGCTGTGTGTATACCAAGGTATTGGATAATTGCTTAATATGCACAGATTTATATATTACTATGTTGAATATATCAACAAACAGGCATTTTGGACAACCTAAGCCCTTAGAACAGGGGTGCCAAACTCAATTTCATGGTGGGCCACATCAGCAGTATGGTTGCCCTCATCTCGAATGTGCAATGTACAGTGCAGTGCTCAGGAGTGTGTTATGTAAAGAGTTCAGAGTTCAGGATTATGCAATGTAAAAAGTGCAGGGTTCAAGGGTGCTCGATGTACAGAGTGCAATTCCAGGTGGGCCCTATCTACAGAGTGCAAGATCCAGGGGTGTGCTGGGTATCGAGTGCAGGATCCCCCCCCCCCCAAGCTTCCTCGCATCTCTCTCTCCTACCTTGCCCAGCTCTAGTACCTCCCTGTTTGCAGGGAGATTGTTCTCTTTCTCAGAGATCTGTCCCCACTGTCAGCATGTGCAGAATCTGTTCCGGAAGCCTCTGACAGCAAAGCTGTCCCTTGTAAACACAGAAGGCCTCTGTGTTTACAAGTGACAGCAGGGGGCGGAGGGTGAGAGCTGGAGGTGGCGGAATGGATTTCCACCATGTTTCGGCTGCAAAACTGAGTGTGAGGGCCACATGATAAGGCCTGGCTGGGGGGATTTGGCCCACGGGCCTTTTGTTCGACGTATGTACTTTAGAAGGATGAATGTAAATGCTAAACATTAATAACACATATTCACATTAATAAATATATTTAAAAGAATAGACAAAACAGTTAAAAGAGAAGTTTTTTTGTCCTCTGACAGCTCTAAGACTGAGAACCGAGCGATCAAAGAACGCCGACCGCTCGGTTCTCAGAGCTCCGTGAGCAGAGATCTGGTGACTGCAAGTCAACACTTTCTGCTCTGCGCCCCCCCCCCCACCCACACACTCACTGGAGCACTGGGCTGTGGAGATGGCGGGAGCTTCTGGCTCAGGCTCTCATCGGCGGTTCACTGAGAGGCTGAGCTGGGTGCCGGTCCAGGCATGTGGGCGGATCCCAACTTTATTGTTGCAATCTTTCCCAAGCCTAGAGCGGATCTGTGACATCAGCCAATAGCTGCTGAAAACGGGTCACAGGAGTGCAGAACGAACTGCAGTCCTGTGATCCACAGGAGAAGTACAGTCAAACGAGCTTTGGCTGTACTTCTCCTTTAATGTTTCAATTTAAATGGCAAGATTCAGTACAAACCATCATTGGATTAGTGTTTGCAAAGGGTTAATAAAAATTTCCTTCAGAAAATGAAGATATAAAACTAAGTACTTGTTCCACTCCACCTAGATAGACTAGAGCAGACAATTATTTATTTCGCTGGTAGCTCCAGTTCAACTATTGGGAAACAAGTATTGTGGCAGGAATTAAACTCCATTGCAAAAAAAGTGGGGATCAAATGTGTGAAGAGAAATCTCTTGGCTAGAGCCTATAAGAAATATAAAAACAGACTTCACCCAGGATTAGTGGATTTAGCCTTTAACATATTTGATGAAGCATAACTTTATAACATCTCTGAAAGGCTTTAGAGAATGCTGCACGTCAAAGAGACCCTGCCTCCAAACTCTTCATTTTAACTAAAATCTTTCCATAGGATTATATGTGCATTTATTGTTTGTTTAGGCATGTTATTTATGTATAAAAGCCCCCCTTGTGTAGGTTTCCAAAAGCTCCAAAACTGCTGCTGGGTGTGGCCAACTTGGATCTCATGTCAGCAGCTCCAGTTTGTCACTCAAGAGCCACTGTATAGTATTCCACTTCCCTTTTTCTCCTGGCAGCTACAAAAATGTTATGAAGGAAGGGCCTAGGAGCTAGGCCAGCACAGACAGAAAAACAACACTCTGAGAAGAGAAGAGGGCTATGACGTCCAAGGAGAGCAGGGCGGTTTTCTGGGGAGTTGACTTTTCATGAAGTAGTCATGTTTTCTAGCAAGTTCAAAGGCAAATTGCTAGTTTATTTAAGTAATTTATGAAAATGAAAAAAATACAAGTAAGCATTTAAAATACTTGAATCTTCTGTTCTTTTCCCTGCGTTTTTTTAAAGTCAATAACAGGGTATCTTTAAACTGATATTTTGCTTTTCAATGCAGTTTTTTTTATTCATATAGAACATACCTTTTGGTATACTTAGCCATATCCCATGGAATGTAAATAATGCTCCGTTCAGGAGGAATAAACTGATTTAAATAAGTAACAGCTGCAACCAATTCATCACTAAGGATCCTCTCGTGTTTCCTCTTTTCACGCTCCTATATTGCATAAAGTTAAAATATATTAATATAAATACATTTTGACATTTAGTTAATTTGAGTGTTTTAATCCAGAGTTAATTCAAAAGCTACCTTGGTCAAAAAACAATGAGTACAATTTCATAGTCAATTTTAGCTTCAAACACTTTGAATGTTTTCAATTACTGTTTTGCCTCTAGTTCCAAACCCATTTACTAAAACAAAAAAAAAATACATGAATACATCATAGAAGGGAGATGCTGATCATCAGTGCTTCCTCAGTGCAGACATGACAGATAGTACCTATCACAGTACACTACAAGCACCATTTCTTATGACACCCTTTATGAATTCTCCCATCTAAATCCAAACTTTGGGTGCAAATAGAACGAGATGTCACAAATATCTTACTACCAGGATTCCCATGGCTCCGAAAAAAAAAAATCCTAAACTAATAATCGTGAACCAGTCAGAGTGGTTCCCGATCATGTGGTCACTGATACACGGCCAATCATGGTGATCACCTGAGGTCTGTTTACAAACTTGCTTTCTGAAGCTGTCACTGTGTCGCAGACTACAGTTACAGCAAACACCCCAAGGTATTTTCTGAAAGGCATAGCGAGTCTTTTGAAAATGTAAACGTTTTTAGAAATGCAGGAAAGAAAATGAAAATGTGTTTTTTTTTTTACACAAAGTTGTCAATTAATATGATATTTCTAACACACAACATAGGCATACTTAGAATTACAACCCAATACACATATTGCTACTCCTCCCAAGTGTGGGGATACCACATATGTAAGACTTTTCAATAGCCTAGCCACATAGAGCGGCCCAACATCCAAGGAGCACCTTCAGGGTTTCTAGGTTTCTAGGGGCAAAAATGATGCATCTAATTTCCTGATTACTTATCACATTTTTGGAGGCCCTGGAGCACCAGGACAGTGGAAACACCCACAACATGACCACATATTGGAGAGTAAAAACCCCAAGGTGTTTTTTAAGAGGCATGGTGAGTGTTTTGAAGACTTCATTTTTTGCCACAAGTTTTTGGCTAATGCAAAAAGAAAATTAAAATTATTTATTTTACACACAGGCAGAGACATGGTCAACAAACAGGCAAGGAATCCGCCCAGGCAGCAGGCAGAAACATGATCAACTCACAGGACAGGGTTAGTACAGGTAGCAGGCAGAGGCAACACTGCACTGGTGTGGCAGTGATTGGGAACACTGTTGCTAGCTCCACTGGTTTGGTGACAGTGGGACTTGTGTAACAGCGATCAGGAACACTGTTGCTGGCGTACATTGGTGGTGGTGATAAGAACTGTTGCTTGCAAACACTAGTCTGGTGGCACTGGTACTGGTGTGGCTGTGACCAGAAAAACTGTTGCTTGCTGCACTGGTCTGGTGTGATGGCAATCAGGAACACTGATTCAAGTTACACTAGTCTGGCAACACTGTGGTTGGTGTGGTGGTGATTGAAGAACTATTGTGTAGGATGGCAATCAGCGCAAACAACCTGTGATGCCTGTGACACCCTGATCCGGATACCTAGAGTGGACTCTGCTCCAGTGACAGCATCCAAGACACCATCATCCCTGAGGGGATATACGTGAGTTTGACCTCTGCTGTGCAGAGGTCCACAGCCTCTGGTAAGCGCATACATATGTATTGCCCTTGGATCGTATCTCCTCTGGCCACTGAAAAACACATTTTATCTGCTTGTATTGCAATTTTGGGGACTTTTTATTCATTTATTGTTTTTATTGCGCTGCACTTATCTTGTCTTATATGATTGAAGAACTATGCCTGGCTGCACCATTAGGACTCATTCACACGTTAGGTTTGGGGGTGGTAAAAGCTGGCAGTTGAGCTGCGGTTTTATGGCCCCTCAACTCCAACCTCCTTTAGCTGCAGAGACAGCAGCCGGGGTGTACACATGCTGCAGCTGTGATGCTTTGTTTCACAGACATGGCAGAAATTATACCTCCTGTACACCTGCCAAGCGCAACCCATTCAAGTGAATGGAGGTGTCCAAGGGGTTAAAGCAAGTGGTGATAAAATGCCTCCCCACTGCCTGTCAAATGCTCTCTGAAGAGCGATCTGAACACGGATCCCTTTCCACAGAGCACTGCACATATGAACAAGCCCTTATGGTAACAAAATGTCTAGTGTGGTGGTCATCAGGGACGCCATGATTGGTGTGGTGGTGTTCAAGGGCACTGGGATTGGTATGGCAATGATTATGAACACTGTAACTAGTGTGGTGGAGATCACAGACAATGTAACTAATGGGGCGGTGATTGGGGACATTGTAAATGGGTGACAATGATTAAGGACACTGACTGGTAAAAGTATGTAAAAAAACAAAAATAAAAAAAAATATATATGTATACCCACACACAATGTTTTTTACATACTCTCATCAGAGCAATACAGTGTCACCATAGTGACATTGTGCTGCTCTGAGGGAAAGATCTGGATATGTTTTGTTGGTTTTACAGCCATAATGGCTGTATAAGATATCATTTCTGACAACCTCCAGCTGCAGTTATGTAGCCATTGAGTACGATTGTGATAGCAGTGATTGGTCACAGCAATCACATGGTACAGGACCGCTGTAATTGGCCCTCTACCACTATAGCAATAGCGTCATGAATAAAAGCCATTGTTTACTACTGGTAATGTTATCACTGTGATTGGCCACAGTGATCACATGGTACCAGCACCAGTCCAGTACCCCGATCTGTAATCCACTGTGTCCAGTAAATACAGTGGTCACAGATCATGCCACGGCGCGACCCTGAGGCTGCACACAGGTATCTGTTCTGGGAGGATGTACAGGTACATCCTCCCAGAAAAATGCTTGTCATTTATGTGCGGTGGCCGGGCGGGAAGTGGTTAAATGCGTTTCATATAAATTCAATCAGTGTAGGTAAAAGTATCTGACTTGGTATCAGCCTGCTGCAGTCCACAGAATAGCTTGTATAGCAGAGCTTAGAGAGAAAAGGGAAAAGTAGCACAAAGTACCCAAAGTATTGTGTTGAGATGCAAGAAACTTGCTAAAAGAAGGAAGGAGCAGAGACAGAAAGATAAGCTCATTAGTGTGCTGCTTGTCCTTTCATGGTTCAGTCACAGGGGAGTGGGGATTTGTAAGTGAAAGTGAAACTGCAGCAGAGAAAAATCAGATCCCCTCACCTAGTGAACAGGACTGTGCTGTGGGCAGAGCTGTCCAAATTTCAGGACCTGATTGGCAAAAGCACAAATCCTTTGGCAGGTAAAAGATCTCTTACATATGTATTTTAACTATTTAGCTGCTTGGATGGAGTTCAGCTCTAAAATACACTATCATATAAAGTCTGCAAGCTAGTCTATTTTATTCGATTTTTAAAGTATTATTCCAATAATACAAATGTACCAGATGCCATCAGGCATGGGAATAATAAGATTCATTATTTTGCTTTGTTTTTCGATGAATTTAAATGCTTTCATTATGACAATTTTGGAAATCAACACACAAATCTTCAGTGTTTCTCTAGGTTTTCTTCAGCTTGGAAGACTAATGCTAAAAAATTAACTCATTACTGGCATTTTAAAGAAATTCATTCCACTGAGATAGTCTACACATAGACAGTTTCCATGACAATGCATGGAGTCATAGTGGAACATTAATACTATAAATTTGAGGCGCTGCATTATCATAAATGGCTAGGTAAGCTTTATGAATTTGTATAATTGCATTTCCATAACAATTTTATCACATTTTTGTCAAGAAAGGTGTTTTACGTTAAAAAAAAATATATATATATATACATTCTAGTGACTGGATGAAATAATACAGTATGCGTAATAGATATTGAGTTATGCTAATGGAAAATACTTAAAGATGAACTATGGGTAAATAAGAATGATATATATCATAGAGCATTAACACAGCAAATTTTGTTTTTCTAAGTCCCCTCTGTAACAGTTTATTACCGGTTGATCCTGCCAGAAAGGCTAGGTTCACATCTGAGCGAGTACTGCTTCTTAGGAGATGAGTGGGGGTGGGGGTGACATTACTCCTAATGGCACCCCCATGAACTGTAAACCACAGCACGGTTTCTCATACTGGGAACCGCACTGTGCTATGTGGTTTTCTTGCGCCCGCGTTTTTGGAAAAGGTGCAGGGGGACCTTTTTCTGCATTTTTTGAAAGTACAGCAGCCCATTCAAATGAATGGACTGCTGTGCCCGAGCAAACGCAGCCATCAGAAACTGCATAGATGTGAACCAGGCCTGAGGGCTGGTTCACACTAGCATCACACAGGAAGGCGGCTCGCTTTCCCGTGCAATTCCTGTGCGCTACCCTGCCGTGCAATTTTCAGCCCTTACATGGACTGAAACTGCACAAAAAGTAGTGCATGCACTACTTTTAAAAAATTTGCTGCACCAAATGGTATGGTGCTCATAGGTACCCAGGACCCATAAATGCACTGCATTTGCAAGCTGTGTTTGGGGCGCCATTAACAATTTATTGCCACCCGCAGCAGATCACAAAGGCAGTGCGTTTTGACCACGGTGCGGCAAAGACGCATTGAAAGTGCCTTTCCCGCACCACGTTCTGTTTTGAACCAGCCCTTACTGCATAATTTTTCAACTTTTATTAACAAGTCAGGCTGTCCAGCAAAGGTTTCAGTTACAGAGGTTGGGATAAACCATGTAACACTGACATGGATGCTTACAATATTGATATAACATATAAAAAGAAAACTGCTGTTATAACTGCTTAAAAAGTGTTAGCAAGATTCAGGATTTAAATAGATTATCTCTCACTTAGGCTTGGTTCACACTGCGGCAACTTGGGACCCAACTTGTGAGACCCCAAGTTGCGTGTGAAATTCATGTGAAATTCCATGTTAATCAATCAGAGCTGTCTTAATTAGCACTACTCAACTCGCTCCAACTTTAGAAACGGTTCCTGTACTATTTCAAGGCGACTTCTATCCGACTTGTGTAGATAGACTTTAATGGAAGTCTTCTCTAATTTGGATCCTCATCTATATTGATGTGATTTGGATCCGACATTACAGGAAGATTACCCAGGTCTTTTCCCAAAAGTTGCTTCAAAGTCTCTTCAAAGTTGCATCAAGTAGTACTCAAATCGCCTGGCAAAGTTGCACCGTAAGTGGCGGCAGTGTGAACCAAGCCTTAGGCCTCATGCACACTGGACATTTTTAACCTTGCTTTTGGGAGTGTCTGTTTTTTTTTTCTGCCTCTGAAAGCCCCTGCATGTTAGCCTGTGTCCATGCACACATAGGTTTTTAGAGGAGTTTAGCCGCAAGGGTGTGAAGAGGCAGAAAAAAAAACTATTGCATGCATTTGTAATGCAAGACATAAAAAAGAAAAAAAAAGCTTTTCAAAACTGCTAAAAACAACTACCAAAAGTGTGCCCTATTTAGGGCTGGTTCACAACAGATGCTTTCCAGTGCATTTTTAGGCTCGATTCACACCTATGCATGTTGCTTTTGAGCGTTTTTGGAGGTTTTTTTTTCATGCTTGCCGCGTTTTTGAGCCGCGTTTTTGCCGCGTTTTTGTGGCGTTTTTGCCGCGATTTGCGTTTTGCGTTTTTTTTTTTTTTTTTTTTTTTTTTTTTACAGTCTTAAAAAAAAATTACAAAAAAAAAAAAAACGGCAAAAACGCACCAAAAACGCATCAAAAACGCTGCAAAAACGCAGCACTTGCGTTTTTGATGCTTGTCCATTGAAAACCATTACATGCAAAACGCTGCTTTTTGCATGCAAAAAAGTCCCCGACCCTTTCCAAAAACGCTGAGATACAAAAAAGCATTGATGTGAACATGTTCCACAGGAACCCATGTTAAAAAATTCCCGTGCATTTCTGCAAAATGCAAAATGCATCAAAAAACGCGCTAGTGTGAATGGGGCCTTAAACTGTGCCCAGAATGCATGCACAGTGTTTGCCATGTAGTCCAATGACCCTAGTTCACACCAGTGCAGTCAATTTCCATGATTTCAACAAAAGTACAACCTGCTGCATTTTTTTTGTCAGAAATGCATAAAAACCCATGAAAACACACAGGAAAGCACATTGTGCACAATGAAAAAAAAAAAAAAAAGATTTGGCAAATGTCAAAAAAATGCTTTGGAATGCATTAAAAATTGCACATCAATGCGTATACAAAAATGCATCTGGAATGCAGAAATTGTGATGTAACAAGCCCTCAGAACAGGCAAGGCTGGGGAGAGAGAGAAAAAGAGAAAAAGGATGAGGGAGAGAGAGAGAGGGGAGGGAGAGAGAGAGAGGGGAGGGGAGAAGAGAGACAGGGGGAGAGACAGGAGAGAGAAAGGGGGGAGGGAGAGGGGGAGAGAGAGGGGGAGGGAGAGGGGGGAGAGAGAGGGGGAGGGGGAGAGAGAGGGGGAGGGAGAGGGAGGAGAGGGGGAGGGAGAGGGAGGAGAGGGGGAGGGAGAGGGAGGAGAGGGGGAGGGAGAGGGAGGAGAGAGGGGGGGGAGAGGGAGGAGAGAGGGGGGGAGAGTGAGGAGAGAGAGGGGGGAGAGGGAGGAGAGAGAGGGGGGACAGGGAGGAGAGAGATAGGGGAGAGGGAGGAGAGAGATAGGGGAGAGGGAGGAGAGAGAGGGGGGAGAGGGAGGAGAGAGAGGGGGGACAGGGAGGAGAGAGAGGGGGAGAGGGAGGAGAGAGAGGGGGGAGAGGCAGGAGAAAGAGGGGGGAGAGGGAGGAGAAAGAGGAGTGAGAGGGAGGAGAGAGAGGGGGAGGGGGAGGGAGGAGAGAGAGGGAGGAGAGAGAGAGGGGAGAGAGAGGGGAGAGAGAGAGGGGAGAGAGAGAGAGGGGGAGAGAGAGGGGGAGGGTGGGGAGAGAGAGGGGGAGGGTGGGGGAGAGAGAGGGGGAGGGTGGGGAGAGAGAGGGGGAGGGTGGGGGAGAGAGAGGGGGAAGGGTAGGGGGGGAAGTGGGGGAGAGAGAGGGGGAAGGGTGGGGGGGAAGTGGGGGAGAGAGAGGGGGAAGGGTGGGGGGGGGGAAGTGGGGGAGAGAGAGGGGGAAGGGTGGGGGGGGAAGTGGGGGAGAGAGAGGAGGGTGGGTGAGGGAGAGAGGAAAAAAGTGGGGGAGAGAGGAAAAAAGTGGGGAAGAGAGAAAACGTGATAGAGAGAAAACGTTATAGAGAGGGGGAGAGAAAACGTGAGAGAGAGGGGGAGAGGAAAAGAGAGAGGGGGAGAGAAAAAAAGAAAGAGGGGGAGAGGAAAAAAGAGAGGAGGGAGAGGAAAAAAGAGAGAGAGAGGGGGGAGGGTGGGAGAGAGAGAGGGTGGAGGAGAGAGAGGGGGGAGGGTGGAGAAGAGAGAGGGGCAGGGAGAGGGAGGAGAGAGAGGGGGGAGGGTGGAGGAGAGAGAAAAAAGTGGGGAGAAAGAAAAAAGTGAGAGGGGGGAGAGGAAAAGAGAGAGAGAGTGGGAGAGGAAAACAGAGGAGGGAGAGGAAAAAAGAGAGAGAGGGGGAGAGAGAGAGGGGGGAGGAAAAGAGAGAGAGAGGGAGAGGGAGGGGGGAGAGAGAGGGGGGAGGGAGAGGGAGAGAGAAGGGGGAGGGAGAGGGAGAGAGAAGGGGGAGGGGGAGAGGGAGAGAGAGGAAAATAAAAAAGAGATTATCCTGTAATCAAACATGACCAAGTTTCAGAGAGAGAACGAGAAAGAGAGGGGGGAGAGGGCGAGAGAGAGGGGGGAGAGGGCTAGAGAGAGGGGGGAGGGTGGGGGAGAGGGCAAGAGAAAGGGGCGAGGGTGGGAGAGAGAGAGGGGGGGAGGGAGAGGGAGGAGAGAGAGGGAGGAGAGAGAGAGAAAGGGAGAGAGGGAGAGAGAGGGGGGAGGGAGGAGAGAGAGGGGGGAGGAGAAAGAGGACAGAGAGTGGGGAGAGAGAAAAAAGTGGGGGAGAGAGAAAAAAGTGAGAGGGGGGAGAGGAAAAGAAAGAGAGGAGAGGAAAAAAGAGAGAGAGGGGGAGAGGAAAAAAGAGAGAGAGGGGGAGAGGAAAAAAGAGAGAGAGGGGGAGGAAAAGGGAGAGGGGGAGAGAGGGGGGAGGGAGAGAGAGGGGGGAGGGAGAGAGACAGAGAGGAGGGAGAGGGGGGAGGGGGGGAGAGGGAGAGGGGGGAGGGGGAGAGAGGGAGAGGGGGGAGGGGGGAGAGGGAGGGGGGGAGAGGGAGGGGGGGAGAGGGAGAGGGGGGAGGGGGGGGAGAGAGGAAAATAAAAAAGGCGATTATTCTGTAATCAAACATGACCAAGTTTCAGAGAGAGAACGAGAAAGAAAGAGAGAGGGAGAGAATGAGGGGGGAGGGGGGGGGAGAGAGAGGAGAGAGAGGGAGGAGAGAGAGGGGGGAGGAGAGAGAGAGACGGGAGGGTGGGGGAGAGAGAAAAAAGTGAGATGGGGTGAGAGGAAAAGAGAGAGGGGGAGAGGAAATAAGAGAGAGGGGGGGAAGAGAGGGGGAGAGGAAAACAGAGAGAGGGGGGGAGAGGAACAGAGAGAGGGGGGGAGAGGAAAAGAGAGAGAGAGGGAGAGGGGGGGAGGGAGAGAGACAGAGAGGGGAGGGAGAGAGAGGAAAAAAAAAAGGAGATTATTCTGTAATCAAACATGACCTAGTTTCAGAGAGAGAACAAGAAAGAAAGAGGGAGAGAGAGAGAGAGAGAGAGAGAGAGAGAGAGAGAGAGAGAGAGGGGGGGAGGAGGGGGAGAGAGAGGGGGGGCAGGGGAGAGATAGGAGGGAGGGCGAGAGAGAGAGGGGAGGGCGAGCGAGAGGGGGGAGGGTGAGAGAGAGGGGAGGAGAGAGGGGGGAGACAGAGGGGGAGGGAGAGAGAGGGGGGAGGGAGAGAGAGGGGGGAAGGGGGAGAGGGCGAGAGAGAGGGGGGAGAGAGAGGAGGGAGAGGGGGAGGGAGAGGGGGAGGGGGAGGGGGAGGGGGAGGGAGAGGGAAAAGGAAAGCAATGAAAAGGAAAAGGAATCTATCCTGTAATTAAACATGACTGCGAGAGAGAGAGAGAGAGAGAGAGAGAGAGAGAGAGAGAGAGAGAGAGAGAGAGAGAGAGAAGAAAGGAATAGGAAAGAAAAGAAAAAGGAGATTATCCTGTAATCAAACATGACTGAGTTTTAGACACAGCATGAATCAAATTTCCAGGACTGGTTGGTAAACACCATTGACCTCCTAAATCCAGATTTAAAACAGTATAATTTAAAACATTAATTAGAAATTGCAGAACATTAGCTATATATAAAGTTTGTTCCTAATAGGGAGTCATGAATTTCAATTTGTCTTAAATGCATTAATCCACTACAATTGCCAAGTTAAAAAAAATAAAAATAAATAAAGCACTTCACAAGTCACATGAGCAGAAGCCTTGCAATTTTCCTTTGACAACCGAGTCTATAAATAAATGTGTAAAGTATCTTTTATTTCCAAACTATTTTAGTGTATTACTTATTGTTTACATAAATTCTGCATCTTGTGGTTTAATTGGCACGTATGTAATTATTTCATCACAGTACAACTTTCTTCTCAAAAGGGAGAAAAATAAGCTTTGGCTGACACTCTTGAATACCTTCAAAAGGATAACACCAGAGCAAATGTACCCGATCACTGACTGCTAACAATCAAATACATCTCCCAAAATGTCTTGGTCACTGACAGCCAATTGCCCTTCTTTTATATTGAAGCAAACTAGAGTTTGAGGATGCATGCAATACTAATCCATCAGAAATTAGTAAAAAGGCTGTTAAAGATACCAGTGTTCCAGACTTCATTCAAGGTTGGCAAGTTATTTTCGGTACAAATATTTTTATTTGTAATAGAAAAACAGAAAGGCAGAAAAACTGCCCATGCAGGGGCTCAGAGTGGCAACATAACTCAGGGAAAACTACATATACAGACCACCAAATGAGAGAAAAGGGGAAAGAGAGACCGCAGGAATATCATTGTCAAACCTGGAACGGCTAAATCCCTGATAGCGGTTGACATGTTATTTTAACAGCCCACTGTTTGTCTAATGCACTCCCAAACCCTTATTTCTGCTTGCTCTGATGTAATTTGCAGTCTTTGTTGCCTGGTTCAGCCCACTGCTTATCTGGCCATTCCAGACCTGTGATCCTGCTTGCTTCAGTGTGGTTTGCAGTCTTTCTGCCTGGTTTGGTCTGCTGTTCACACTACATGCTCCAGAACCATGTACTCAATTGCTCCAGAGAGGTCCACAGTCCTTATTTCCTCTTTACCACATGGTTGCTGTCCTCTCCACTGCCAGTGGTAGTAATCTGAGCCTGACTATTTCTGCTAGTGCAGGTTAGACTTCTTACATTAGAGCCAAGCCTCCATGAGGGCATCCCTGGTGGAACACCCCAGCTGGCCCTTAGACTCCCTGTACTGGAGAATCCCACAATCACCCACTCATCTGTGGGTTCATTATATTTAAGATCATGACAATTAAGGTAATACCAGACATTTTTACCTGGCTTTCAAGTGGCAACTCAACCAAAAGAATGAATTCAACAAACCACCCACATTTTCTACCAATTCTACAAAATGTTTGAAAGTCTTTGACCTTGATCCATTTGGCTGTTCTTAGAATTAAATCTGGTTAAATGTGGTTAAACTTGCGTAAACATTGGCTTGTGTGGGGAATGATCCTTTACCTCCAACCCTAATAACCTAATCCAAAATGTTAAATTAATCCCCACAGCAGCATACATACTATATCTCGTGGCTGAAGCATCTGCAAATAAGAGTTACTTGTTCTGCACCTACTAATTTAATTTAAGGGTGGGATGATATCACAGCATCTATTATTCTTGGTGAGACATCTGTATGTAAATGCCCACATTTAGATGAGCACAATAACTACCCCTCTGTCTATATAAAGTCCTTGAATCACAGTTTTTGTGGTGCTGGCACAGAAAGGCCAGATCTTTCACATTCTGTCACGTGTATAACCAAATCTTGCAGTAAGAAGAAGCAGCACGATTTTCTATTTCCCTTTTTTGAAGTAGATGGGGAATCAAAAACGAAGTGATTCCTTTTTTTTTTGGAGGTTTCTCATATTGCTCAGTGTTAGCAGGGCAACAAGGCAACAAAAATCCTACAACATTAATACTGAGCAAGAAACAAAGGTAAATTGTCAAGCAGTAGAAAGTTCAGAATGATTTGTACTCCCATTGTGCATTTGTTTCGCCTGAACATTAGACCATGACAAGAGAACATTCTAGAGAACATGATAGCCAGCCCCAACATGTTCCCACTATAAGCTCATTATGTATACTTCAATTATTTCGGGCATGAATCTTATGTAAGCAGTGAAAAATTACAAACATTTGCATTGTACATTATGTTTTGGACTCTCGAGTTTGGCTGAATTTGCTAAAGGTCCCAGAGCAGTCCTCCAAAATACCTAGAAAAGCAACGATCCCATGCCAAAGTACAGATGGTCTTTGCCATGCATAAGCTCTTGATTTTAGTGTCTGAAATATTTGCCTAGCAGCTTTCATTACTGACTAAATTACACTTCAGACAAAACATGAATATTCTTAATTTAAAAGAAACTCATTTTTATCTTAAAAGCTTTCTTTTAAGGGGTAGCTCCATTTTTGTTGTGAACAAACCCATCTAAAGATTTTTGGTAAATACCGTGCTGTCAGTGTGATAAAACGCTGCTGCCAGCACCACAAATGACAATTGTAAATAACAGAGGATATGTGAAAAGGTGCAGCGCTAAATACAAATGTTGTTAAAGCCAAATGAAAATATCTAATATTTAGACATTAAAAACATGTGCAAAATATACGTGGATGTGTAGAAACATATATATATATATATATATATATATACAGTGCAAAGTTATCCACGTTAGAAGTCCACTCTAAAAGGAGTGGACTTCTATATACTTCTATATATAAAATATAGTCCAAGACAGTAAAAAAATAAATTGGTGACAAAAACTTCATTCTCAGGCTCCCCAGTGGGAAGGGAGAGCCCGGAAAGGCACTGGAAGGCAACGAGGGGGGGTCCCCTTTTACCTTATGTAAAAGCAACCCAACAGCTAGTTAGCAGCTAGTATTGGTTTCACATTAAAGAGCATCACCGGCCAAAAATGTTGCTGCAGCTGCATGCATCATCCTGGTATAACCACTGAAACTCTAGGGCATCCTTACCCGATGTCCTTACGGGTAGGACGTGGTTAACAACCTCTGTTGCAGATTCCCATATGCTTCTGCTCTAAAGGAATAGCTTTTTGCTTGACCATATCCTTTGGATACTGATTCTGAATGGGAGAGTCTGGTTATTATAATCGCCTGGTGAACTTTAAGTGTTCTTATGAGAAAAGTTGCAGTGTCTGCATCCCTTTAGAAGTAGTCAAATCTTAAGGAGTATTTCGACAAATATTACATTTTTGTTGCAGAGGATGCCTAAAATTTAACTTGTATCCTAGTTCAGACTTCTGGGGAAAAATCAGTGAGCCAATCACACAAGCAGGAAATTACACTATGAGGCAAATACAGTAAACAGAATTGCTTACTCCAGGTTGCCAAATTGCATGAAATTTTACAGAAAGTTACAGAGCTGCAGATTGAACTGGAAAGGAAATTTTATAACATTTTAAAGCAATGGTAAACTCGAAAGCAAATATTATATTGCAGCTTACCAATTCTTAGATGTGATGGCTGCATTTGTTTCCTGTAACTGCTTATTAAATAGGAAGTAAACTCTCCCACTCTGATGCTGCTTTTCATTTAGTCCATTATAATAAGTAATTATCAAACTATAGCCACTGTAATCCAGCCCAAATCGCATATTACTTACTGTTTAAAGAAACTTTAAAAAAACTTGTTTCCAGGGGTAAGGCAGCACCATCTCAAGTATTGTTTTCTGAGTCCACAGTATCTAGTGTTATCTAGTGTTTGCCTGTGTCAGTCTTATCAGCTTCAGCTGATAAGGCTGCAGTAATTCCTCTCCAATGCCTAAGTTAACACTCCATGTGATGTCACATGGTCACATGGGGTGTAGTAGGAAGCTCTGAGTGATTATGCAGTCTCGTGGGATTTCAGTGTTGTGCCGTAGGAAGATCTGATAATAGAAAGACAAGTACAAAGAGTGTGCCATAAATCAGGGGAGATCTGGGCATGTTCAGTGAAGTCATTCTAAAGAAAAAAAAGGATTAGAACAATACTAAGCAAGTAAGGAGATATCTACAAGAATTGTTCATTAGGGTTTTTTATGCTGATTTACATGGGACAAAGTTTTCAGGGAGAGTTTACAACCACTTTTAAGTATTAGCTGGAGATTGGATGGCACTCTACAGGTGGTGTATTACTAGCTGGATCAGCAGGTAAAAACAGAGGGAAAAAAGCCTAAAAAAAGAAAAACAAATGCAGCCACACATCTAATGATTGGTAAGCTGCAATATATAACATTTTTGGTTTTGGGTTTAATACTGCTTTAAATACGGCTTGTACAGCAATTGCATATGCTATAGAATTTTTTTTCTATTTGTGATTTTTTTCCCCTGAAAGTGAAGTGACCCTTTAAAATAACTCAGTAAAAAGCAGCTGATTAGCTGAATGACTCATTGCCTCATCCTGGCACCATTCTTGGCATTCATGCAGATGGTTGCCCTGCTAAATCACTGTAGTTGCTGGTATCTTTATATGAATGAAGCTAAGCTTAGAAAATTGCAAGCTATTGTGTTTACTGATTTATGCACCCAGACAGAAAGGACGTAGATTCACATCTTGACAGACATATGGGTGTTTTTTCATGACACAGATCTACTGTGGGTAGTCATAAAGTGTTTACCACGGAAATATTCAACAAGATCATTTTACTTTTAAGTATAGGAAATATAGAAAGAGAGAGGAAAATGGAGGTAATGACATAGAAACTAGGTTCTTAACGAGGATCTTCACCCTAGAGAGCAAAAAATTTAAAGTCAGCAGCTACAAATACTGTAGCTGCTGACTTTTAATAAAAGGACACTTACCTGTCCAGGGATCCAGGGCTATCCTCACCCGGGCCAATTTTTCACTGGTATGTTTACTGTGGGAAGCCAACTGTGACTCCTTGCGAATTTACACTGTGCATTTGTGAGCCCATTCACCCTGTGAATAGTCCTGCAGCCTTCTGTGACATGTGATGAATGTCCACTCGGATTGCCTAGGCAAATTGAGCAGAAGTGGGAGCAGGTACCTATCAAAATGGAGTACCAGCTTTCTAAAAAAAAAATGTAAGTGCCAAATGTGGTAAAAAGGGGGTGGAGGGGAGGACATAAAGTTTAACTGCCCCTTTAAGTTCATTATGAATTGTTACTATAGGCAACTCTCACTCTTTTCTTTTCCCACACTATCACAAAATACTTCTGTTAGAATATGTGTTGGAAAACACAAAAAATATAGTCAAATGAAATGTCAGTGTTTGATTGAGGCCTCTTTCTCTAAAAGGCATTATGATGACACTGTAGCTATTTTGCCCACTAGGACAACTGGTTTCCCCATTTTACGTAACACCGGGATATTAAAGATTGCACACCGCTGAAATTAAAAATTAAAAAGTATATCCTATGTTGTGTACGTGCCTCAATCCAAAGCACCTAGTGTGATTTCTGTCTGCTCTGTCATTCCCCTGCTATCTGCAGGAGTTACTTCTGACCGTCTACATTGCCCCGTCTCCAGCACACAGCAGGTGACTGACAGCATCAGCTGTGCATGTTTTCTTGTGTAGATATGAGACTTTCCATTCCCTCCACTCAGGTCTCAGATTACACTCCACTCTCTTCTCTATGCTATGCAGTGTGTGACATCAGAACCGTGCCCCCTGCCTTCTGAAGCTGAGAAATGCTGTGTAAATTATGTACTTTGAACAGCTGTGGAGAAGAGAGGGCAACAGATAAACAGATACAACTTATCTCTGTGTATCACCTAGGTTGCGTCACTTTAATTAGTATATGAAAGGGTTTACAAGAACTTTAAATCTGGGATAAGGGCACAGAAAACAAGCCTTCCAAGAAAATTAGTTCATTTTATATATTAAAGCTTTATCGCATTTTCTATGCCTAGGATTCTTAGTGTAATGGTCTCACTCAGTAGATGTCCTTCCATATAATGTAATTGTTGAAATTGAAGTCATCATTACTATTTCTGTAACTGGTAAAATTGGTAAATTATTTTCAGGCCTTGGGGAACCCCTGATAAAACCCATTCATTGGGGGTCAGTGGGAACAAGGCCCTTTACTTTAATGGTCAGTGTAAGAATAGCCCCCTTACAGATAGCTATAAAGATCATCGGTGTCATACCACTGGCTCCTCCAAGTGGCATTGGCTCAGAACTATGTAGGCACCATCAAACAGGAGGTAAATCAGCCATGGCTCAAGGAACCCCTAGCCACCTCTGGAGGAACCCTAGGGTTCCAAGGAACCCTGGTTGAGAATGGCTGCTATACTGAAATGATGGTGATCAGCGACTTACAGTGGGATTGTGATAAGGTGGCGGGCAATCTGGCAGTAACCAACATTATTTGGGAGACTTACTGACACTGACGTCGCTAGTGACACTAATACAGTGATCTGTGGTAATACTGTACACTGACACTGGATGGGAAGGTGTTAACATCTAGGGGCAACCGAGGGGTTAACTATGGGCCTAACAATATGTCATGTGTGCTGCTTTTACTTTGTGATCTGGATGTTTTCTCGCTCTGCTTTTCAGGGAGAAGAAACAGCCAGATTGCCGTTCCCTGTACACAGAGTTCTGTGTGTTTGTAAACACAAAACTTTGTGTGTGATTGGACACAGGTGATTAGCTGATTTCAGCTAAAATCTGCTGCCAAACTTGTACTTTGTCCAGCGCCCAGGCGAGACCCAAACCCGGAAGAAGGCTATCATGTACAGGTACGTGATTGTGCCTGTACCCGCCGCTCGCTCACGCTAAATTTACTGTAAGCGGTTGGCAGGTGGTTAAGAAATAAAGGGAGACAGTACAGTAACAATAATTTCAAAACAAGACGGTTCTAAGGGCCTTGCTCATAAGAGCTTACAAGCTAAAAGTTAATTTCATTGTCACTATGATCTTGTCTTAAGTGTTTTGCAGGACCCCATTTCCAGAAGGGCAGCCACAGGACTAACAGACTCTGTACAGTCCTAACAAGACAGACCACTACCCACTACATCTGGGATCTCAGAGCTTGGGTTGACAGCCTCTGGTGCTTATTACAATTGGAAGCGGCTGGCACTCCAAGCGCTAGTGTGCAGGTAAGGAGACTGGCAGACTTTAATTCTAATTTAAATGTACCAACTTCATCCCAGCCCCAGAACAGTAAAATGTAAACAAAGGCTGTTGCTGTGCAGGCTGCCAATTCTGAGCTGTTGCAGTTATATCTCTCTGGTGCCCAACACACAGCTGGCTGCACACAGAGGGATTGGTGGGCCACAAGTTAGACACCAGGGTACTAGGATCTCCTCCTAGCAGGTGAAGTGTGGAGCCTGCCATTTTTTTATGAGTGTCATCTGTATAACATTGCAAAAAACACACTAAAAGGGACCGCAGGCCCAACGTCATGCCATGCGTTTTATAAATGACATGCAGAAAGGCAAGTGCAGTATGGAACGAAGACTGCTGTGTTCTTCGGAGAACAGTTTACACTCTTCATTAAAAATCTGCCTCATAGTGATAAATAATGTTTACATTTCACTGAATATTTTTTTTAATGAAAAAAAAATCTCTCTATGTGACGAAAAAAACCCAGCACTGAACACAGTATCAATGACAAGGTTTAATAATGTTATTCATTACTCACTAGGCTAAAAAGAAATGTTCTTACCTTGACGAGGTTCAGAATGATAATGGGTGATCCAAATCTCTGAAGCATTTGGTCAAAGTGGGAAGCTGCAGCATGTGCATATGGGTCTGCTTGGTCCACTGGCAGAACAGAAAATACAATATTAGACAACGGAAATATTATTATTGCTCGTAAACTGAGACTGTCCAGAGGAGTCATTACTGTGTACAAGAATCTTGAATGAATGTAAAAACAATCTTAGAGCATGGGTTGCAAGCATTTAACTACTTAGCCAGATGTTTACATGGATTCCTTAATTAAAAGTGTACCTGCCATGGGAATTGTACAAATGTGTGTACAGAGTTTAGAGGTACATCAGAGTTAAAGTGCTTAGGGGACCCTATGGGAGCAGAAGTCATGAAAAGATTCTAATAAAAATAAGTAAGGATGGCCGGGAATTTTTTGGAATAAGTTTGCTAACAAAGTGTTATTAAAGCCAACCTACAGTTATAGAAACTACAGAGCTAACAGCAGCTGTTATCTGAAAACATAAGCGGTCAATACATACCTTGTACCATAAGCCAACACCATACATACATGATGTTGCAGCATACACTTTTATTCTGTAACATTTGCATTGTAACAGCAATGCAATCAATAGTTATTGTTGATAATCTAATATAATCTCTTTTCAGGTTGTGAGCGTTGCCTGTCTGCTGGCCCTCCCTCTCCACAGTTTCCTGGATTCCATAAATGTTCTGCAGCTTCCCTCTGCTGTTTACTTTTGATTTCTAAGGACTACATATCCCATAGTACCTTGCTCTTTACAAGCTGTGACTTCTGAACTGACTCCACCTCCTGAAACTCCTCTCAGCGCCTCTTTAGTTCAGAAGGCAGGCTCTGTGAATTCTGAGACACAGCATTGTCTACTCACAGGGCATAGTGAATATGTGTCAAAGAAGTTAAGGAAGTACACGTGTAGGGATCTTTACAAAGTAAGGTTACAAACTTCAAGACAGTTCAGATTAATAGGAGTAGAAATAATTAACAAACAATATGGCAATAAATAAATGAATTTCAATTTTGACCATACATAGGGCCATATGCAGCCTATACCAGTTTCTCAACTTCCTGAACTTGGAGACTCAGCACTCTCGCTCCCCATTCTCCAGTACAGTGCTCTTTGTCTGAACTACTTATCAGCAGGTCCCAACACTGTCACATGGGGTGAGATGTGAGTGAGTAGGGATCTCCAAGAAACACTGAGCTTTCTGCAGCAAAAAGTGCATGATGATGTTTTATATAGTCAGATAGCTAGTCCTTCTGTTGGATGTCTGGTGTCACTCTCATTATAGATTCACTTTAAACTATAATTCAAAAAATGATTGTTCAACACATTGAAAATATTTTTCTGCAGACATTCGAATATTTCAAAATGTTTTACTCTTAGCAACCATTCACCGGCCAGGACAAACAGTCACAACGATGAGAAGTTATCTGTGAAAAAAATGTACGTACTGTTCCCATGCGGCCTGGCTGACTTAGGCAGAGAAACATTTTTCTTTTTACTGTTCCTTTGGTACTTTACCTTTGTCCTTCTTGCCCGAACAAAAGGGCATGATGAAATAACAGAAACATTGCCCTTGCAAAAAACCATTAGATTGTTTATGCTTCAGTTACCTAACTAACTATAATCTAGTATGCCGGTTCATTTATGTTTTATTTTTAAGAGTTTTTCTAACCAACGCCAACCATCCTACCCCAATAAGTATATAAAGGGAACCTACATGTTATTGGTGGCTTTGGCATCATAGTGGAAATGTCCTGGGACCAATACAAGGGGACTGAGCCTCGAACTTGGACATAGGAGGAATAGCTTCCTGCAGTAAATGACATCACAGAAGCATCATGTACAATTTGCTCAGTCTCGACTTCATTGGCAACGTCACCCTATAGGACAATAGAAACACCAGAGCTAAATAATAATACATTTTAGTGATATATAGCCATCTACAAGTGTCATTCTTTCAGGCCTATAATTGCACTTTAAATTATTTACAATGTTGTTGTAGCCAAATGGAGATCATCTCCCAGCCATAATGGTTTCTACTGGACTATCCTAATTTTGCAGTTCTCCTCTGTCCTTCTGTCTATTGCTGGACAAAAAGGAGGTGAATGTATTTCTTGAATATTGATTAGGTGCTTACATTTTATTTAAAATAACAAACATGTTATACTTACCTTCTCTATGCAGTTGGTTTTGCACTGAGCAGCCTGGATCCTACTCTTCTCGGGGTCCATCTTTGCTGCTCCTAGCCCCTCCCTCCTTTGAGTGCCCCTCAGCCAGCAACTTGCTACAGTGGGCACCCAAGCCGAATCAGAGCTTTGTGTATCCATTCAGACACGGAGCCCCGACCTGGCCCCGCCCCCTCTCTGTCCCCTGATTGGCTGACTGACTTTGATTGACAGCCGCGGGAGCCAATGGCGCCGTTGCTTAGTCTCAGCCAATCAGGAGGAGTGTTCTGGATCGATGAGGGGATCATGGACATCGCTGGAGAGAGAAAGGGGAGGCTGCTAAAAACAGAAGGTTTTTTATCTTAATACATAGAATGCATTAAGATAAAAAACCTTCTGCCTTTACAATTCCTTTAAGTTATCTAAAAATTCCCTATATCTATATTGGGGATCAGTGCAGCAATTTGTCTGGGCTTGAGTGCCCAGGTCTGCAGATCAGCTGCAGCTATAAAGCAGGGGTTCCAGTCTCCCTGTTAGACTTTCAATTTAGTTTAAGACATGTAGAATTCAGCAATAAGAGTCTGAACACTCCAACGCCGGCATGCAAAGTTGGTAGGAACAGAGCCAGGGAATATAGGAGACAGGCTCCACACTGGGACCCTCAAAAGATATCAGAAGCCAGCAAGTGACTCAGCCCACAAGACTCCACTAATTATAACCCTAATGAAAGTCTGCAGAGGTTCCTAATGATGTAAAACATCCACACTACTCATTGATAGCCTCAGGCCATGTAAGCTTGGATGCCTAAAGCTGGCCATAGACGGTTAGAATTTTAAGCAAAAATTCTTAGGAAAGGTCTTATGAAAATCTATACGAAAATTCTTAGAACATTCGAATGTCGTTCAAAAGATTTTTTTTGATTTTAACATTTGATTTTGGAATGAATGGACTCTACTGAATGAAAACCACATACACTGTAAGAAATTCATTCAAGAAAATGTTCCATCCTGCTCTTTCGAATGTTCTCAGCACTGCAGTCAAAAACAAATGTCGATTTGACCCACTAATGATTAGAAAAATGAATACATTTTCTTAGAACAGTTTCGTTCTACCCATCTATGGCCAGCTTAAGGCAGGAGGAGCCAGGATACAGTGTTTCTACAGTTAAAAAAAAAGGAGTTTGTCATTCAAAATAATTATCTGATATGTTTAAAAGAGAAGTAAAGGAATTTTTTTTTTGCACATTCATACTTACCTAGGTAGATGTAGCATGGGTCTGATGCTACATCTGTCCCCCGGCGCCTCTACACTAAGAACCGGGCGATTGAACATCGCCGATCCTCGGTTTTCAGAGCTCCGTGAGCAGAGAGCTCTAGACTGTCAGTCACAGCTCTCTGCTCTTCTCCCTCCTCGCTCATTGGAGCGCTGGGCTGTGGAGGGGGCAGAGTGGCCATCTCAGGCTCTTAGAGGCTTACGGAGAGGCTGAGCTGGGTGTCAGTCCAGGTACCTGGCGGATCCAGACTCCGTGGTCGGGATGACGTGGTGCCTGGACTGACATTGGTGACGTCAGCAGAGAGCGGACAGTCTGCTCTGTGCTGAAAACAGGTCACAGGAGTACAAGACAAACTGCACCCCTGTGATCTATAGGAGTACAGCCAAACAAGCTTTGGCTAAACTTCTCCTTGAAGCTTAAATGTGAATTTCAATGAAAGGTTAGCTTTAAGAATATTGATCCAGTTGAGATACTATCAAATTCTCCCTGTTCCTAAATATTTAGCACTCAAAACATTATGCTTTACCTCACAATTTGCTCCTCTCTTTAAAAACCTTGTGCCAGCAAATTTGCTTGATCTTCTTGCCATCAGAGTCACATAGACAGGTCGACCATAAATTAACAGCTCTTTGTAGAGTTGTTTAGGTAAATTTTTGATATAATGGACTAAACAGAATTGAACAAATAATAGATTCATGATATAAAATAATCACAGCATGTGACTCAAAATGCGCAGATTTTGCTGATCATTCACCTATCAGTAAGGCTCCTTTCACATTTGTGCGACTTAGGATCTGACTCGTGAGACACAAAGTCGCAGGACAAGTGAAATGTTATGTATCTCTATGAGAGACATTCCAATTGACACTACTGCTGCGACTTCAGAAAAGGTTCCTGTACTACTTTGATCTGACTTTGACACAACTGTAATGCCAGAGTGTAAAAGTTTTATCACAGTCCCTTCAAAGTGTATCAAAGTCAGACTGCAAAGTTGCACTGAAAAATGCGCAACTTTGGAGTCGGCTAGTGTAAAAGGAGCCTAAATGACACTCATCAGAAAGATAACATTTTTCAGGAAAATAAATTTTAACCACTCCAATACTGGCCAGTTTCACCCCCTTCCAGCACAGGCCAATTTTCAGCTTTCAGCACTGTTACATTTTGAATGACAATTGCGCGGTCATGCAACAATGTTCCCAAAGTACAATTTTATCATTTTTTTTGGGGACAGATAGAGCTTTCTTTTGGTGGTATTCAATCACCCCCAGAGGTGCGCACGTTGGAGGATGCCCATGGACGTCCTCCCGAAACTGGAGAGACGCACTGTGAAAGGGTTAAACAGAAGAACCAAATGGGGTTGATTTACTGCACTGTGCACTTTGCAAGTGCATTTGCACTCTGCAAGGGTATTTGCTCCAGAGCCTAATAAATGAGGGGGAGCTCTGCTGACTTCCATCATCCAATCATGTGCAAGCATAAACACTGTTTTTTTATTTTTCTTTGCATGTGATTGCGTATACTTTGCAAAGTAAAGCTTCACATCATTTATTAACCCCTTCAAGCCTAAGCCTTTTTCTGACACTAGTTGCTTACAAGTTAAAATCAGTATTTTTTGCTAGAAAAGGAATTTGAACCCCCAAACATTACATATTTTTTTTTAGCAGAGACCCTAGAGAATAAAGTTGTTGCAATATTTTATGTCACACTGTATTTACGCAGTGGTCTTTCAAACAAAATTTTTGGGGAAAAAATACACTTTTATTAATTAGAAAAACAAAACCGTAAAGTTAACCCACTTTTTTTTGTATATTGTGAAAGATGATGTTATGCCGAGTAAATAGATACCTATGGAATGGTGACAAACTATGATACTTAAAAAATCTCCATAGACTACGCTTTAAACTTTTTTTTAACAGTTAAGAGTTACAAAGGAGTTCTAGCGCTAGAATTATTGTTCTTGCTCTAACGATCACGGCGATACCTCATGTGTGGTTTGAACATTGTTTACATTTGCGGGCGCAAATTACGTATGCGATCGCTTATGCGCACATGGATGGGGTGATTTAAAAAAACAAAATACTTATTTATTTTATTTTTACACTGTCCCTTTAAAAAAATATTTTGATCATGTAAACATCCCTTGTGACAGTAATAGGCAGTGACAGGTACTCTTTATGGAGAGATCGGGGGTCTATAAGACCCCAAATCTCTCCTTTGCACTTAAAAGCATTCAAAACATCAAGTTTGGCTGAATACTGACATTTTTTCAAATCCGGCACCTTTAAGGCTTCAGTTAACCGGAAGCGATGTTATAACATTGCTTCCAGGTTACTAGATCCTAGACCAGATCAATGCCTATTCCCGCTTTGTTTGGGTTTCTGGCCAGCTGGCAGACGTGCCGGCTGGCCACTCGAGTCTCCCGGTGGGACAGGAGAGCCTGAGCGAGCCATGCAAGGTGGCAGGAGTGACTGATTAGACACATCAGTTGTGATTAAAAAAACGGTACGGTACCTCGGTACAACCCCTTGAAGCCGAAGGCCGCATAATTGTATTACATCGGCATCAAGGGGTTAAGCTCTTCAACTGCAAAGTGCACAATCTTTTTACCTTTAGTAAATCAACCCCTGTGTTTTTCAAAATTTTCTAAAGAAAAAACCGTCCAGCATGTTGAGCACTATTATCACCGCAGTCATTACATAACATGAAACTCTCATCTTTCATTCACAGTTCATTGATCATGTTGTAAAGGATACTTGACTGTCCACAAAAACCATGAATTATATAAAGCAGCCAGTCACGATGTACAATGTCTTTTACACACTTTAAAAGCTGTCCATTCCAAACATATTTCATGCAAGGTTCACTGCATATGCCAAAAATACCTGGAAAAAAAATTAACAGTTAAACAGTCAATAAATACATTTTGTTGATTGCTGCATATTGTATTTCCACATACAGATATAATATACCGTATACAAAAAATGGCATATACACACTGTATGTATAGCATTTGAGATACAAAAGGGTCAAGGCCTTCCTAACACCATAATTCTGCCAGAATGAAGCCATGATTTTCTTTTTAATAAAGTTTCCAAATTTAGGAAAGGTAGCAGATCAAGCAGAAGCTCAGTTGGCAATAAAGCTCTTAAGCAACACTGTCATGCTGACATAAAAAAAACTAAAGCAAACGTGTAACTGCAAAAGATAGTCAATCTGATACCAAAAAACACTGAATATATCGTGCTACACCTTTAACAATTGCTACACCACAGCATGCATTCAAACAAAATAATGATTACATGTTATGTACTCACTACCAGGCAGATTTTTCTGCTTCACATTGGAACTGGATGCTTTAGGATAAAGTGTGAGTGTATAAATTGAACTGCACGCTTGATTATTAATAAGCAGTATTGGTAAGGTAAATTACCCGTTCTAACTATCTGCAGTGTTCAGCATAAGTAAATAGTAAATTAATAAATAGGAAGGAAAGGTCTGTCTGGTTTTGGGAAAACATGGGTAAGTTTTTAGTAGGTTTTATTTTGTGTAAAACATTTTTTATTTTTTTTTTATTTAAATGGTAGTGAATAAATAACATGTAATTACTGTTTCGCGTAAAGGCATACTGTGATATAACAGTTGTTAAATGTGTAACAGACTATATTCTATGGTGATTAAATTGTAGCAATACACCTTTGCACTCACAGCAAACATTAAGGCAGCTTTCCTTGAAGCAGTGAGGAATACAACAGTCTATACAATTCAAAGCCAATGCTGTCACTTGCATAATACTTGAGTGATGCTGGCTAAAGAATGTCTGCGTAGAGATAGGAAAAAGGGAACCAAGGTCTAAACTTACCACAGAAGAGAAAGCTGTTCCATGTGAGCACATTAGCCATCCATCCATAGTATAGCCAGGATGCAGATGAAGGTGCTAGCCCAGCTGGAATTCAGATACACAATCAAACGAAATCTGGAATTTGCTGAAGTTATGAGTAAGCGCTAGCCACAGCGCGAAACTCGTCAAATTTTACTGTACCCCACACTGTCTGTGATGTCTTTTGCATGAAAGGTCAATGAAGGTGAAGTGTTGCAGCAAATTCCGGATTTCTTTTGATTGTAAAGGTCTAAATTTACATGAATACAAAGTTAGTCAGGTAGAAAAAAGACGTATATCGATTTTAACCAATAAAAAAATGAATAAATAAATAACCTGAAAGCTTTCACCCTCAGAACTCTAAACCATCAGTTGATCCAGAGGAAGGCAAAAAAACTTGATCCCCTTAGACAACCTGATATTTGCTGAATCATCCTAATTAGAACCAGCTCTTGTAGGAGTCTATTCCATATTTTCCCAGCTCGTACTGTAGAGATGTCTTATGAAGAGGCTACACCTCTTTTCATTTAAACACGAAGAGTGTTATCATTTACAATGTCCTTTAAGTGGACTACTTTGCACCCTGCCTCAACCTCGGGTGAGACAGTTTGTTCCGGACCACAAAAAATCCCTTTGTTGGAGTTTTGCCCAATTTATGGGCTAATCTGTAACTAATTTTCAATTAAGCGGTTGAGGTAGAGAAAAATATTAATATTCATCCTATTCTATTGATTTTTTTTTTTAGTACATATGTGCATCCCATCCCTGATGACTGGCAGGAAGCCAAGAAACGCGTTAGATTTTAAACTAAGGGTGCCGAGCTAAGCCTACTTTAATTATGAATTTAATCAATGCCATTCTCCTGAATTTGTATCCATATCATGTGATTTATGTCATTTTGATCAGTAAATTTATGATTCATGTATTTCTTTGTAAGAATTGCATCAATGTATGTCCATTGATTTGTTTGCATTTAATTTGTTGATTACCATTATAAATACATTAATCTTTTTGATTATATTTGCATTCTAATTTATTTCATTTGTTTTTGCTTTAAAAATCACGGACCACCCCTAGGGGTTAATGACATCAAATTAAATCAAAATTAATTTAATTCATTTACATTCATTATCCATATCCACAATGACATGTTTCATTTAAAGCCCCATTTCCGTTCTCTAATTTCCTACTTTGCACTAAGTTTACTATATGGGCCATTTATGTACTTATAGTACCACAAACAGAAATTCAAGCAGTAATATAGTTGACAATAAATAAGGAATATTTGAGCACATGTATACTAAAAAATCCACCACAGCTGAGAGGAAAACATGGACACCGGGCAAGGTGAAAAGGGAGAAGTGACAAACACAAAAGCTCCTGAATGTGTAGTGCTGGGGGATGCCCACCTAGGCAGCCTTAACTGTGTGTTGTTAAGTATACTGGCTTTTACTTGTAGTCCCACAGGGATAGACAGATGACTCCAAAATATTATTATCACCAGAATATGAGTAAACATAAGAAGTTTAATGGAAAGTGCTGGTTAAAAACGATAATAAAAACCAGACTGGTCAGTAAAACCGACAAATATCACATTATCCCAAAGTCATAAGCAACAAGGAAGGCTCCACATACCATACAGGGAGCGCTGCTGAAGAGGAGAAGGGAAGTGGTCTGCCCAGGTAAGGATCACTCCATCCCAAGGGGGTCAGCTGGACCAATTCAGGCATGGAAGGCACTTGTAGGAAAACCCTGCTGTGCTGCCAATGTTAGATGAAATCACGGCTCTGAAAAGCTGGCAGTGCATTGGTAAAGGCGTCTGCTGCAGTGTGAAGCAGTGGCCCGCTGTTGTCCCTGAAGGTAGGAGATGATCCACAGACTCAGTCTGACCGGCTGGGGCGAACAGATGGCACGCCGGGATGACGTCAGAGGCTGGGAGCAGTGCCAGCGCTGTCAGTATGCAAATAGCAGGGGGATGATGGATGTGGTGTGAGACAGTCTGTCACAACGCATTTCGGGCATGGCCCTTCTTAAAGTCATGCCTTGACACCAGTCTTGAATGTAATGAAGGTCTTATTTAGAGGGGAAATTTTCAAAAAATATACTACCACATAAAATCACCAATATTACAAACAAGATATAGTGTGCTGGGCTCTTTTGTATATCTGTGCCTTGTGGTGAAGAGCTTTTTGGCAATGTACTTTACCATGATAAGGCAACAAAGTTTCCATCTTTAGACTCCATGAAACAGGTACATGCAGCCCTGGGACCCCCTTATTTGATTACTAAAGTAGTTAGAAATTGGTTAAATCTACGACTATGATAGAGATATGAGAAGCATGGAAGATAGCATGGAAGAAAAAAAAATCAGCTAATGATACTCACTTTATATCTTTATATTACTATTAACCACTGGGAAAACCAAGAAAAGCTTTATGATTTGCATCATCTACAATAACTGCCAAACTGATGTTGGTTATTGTGGGTGGTAATATAAGAAAAGCAAAAATAAAATTAAATGCTATAGGTCCTGTCTAAGATAAGGCAACAACAGAAATTTGTATATAAAGTGCTGCACTACTCACAAAAAATGCATAAATAACCAAAATGCACCAGTCAATGTGTAATTCATCCAAAGTGCGTAAATACATAAACCAAAAAAATTGGATTGGTATCATTAGTAAAAGGCAAATTTTCCTTTAAGCATCATACTTGTGCTTAGAGCAAAGCACAAGGAAAGTGAGCTTTTTCATTGTGTGAAAAACACTATATATGTGCTCCTCCACCAGGGGCCACACAGGGAGACTTACCGCAAGATAATTACCTTCTTAATCAAAGAAGTTACATAGTACTTGCAATATTCAGGTAAATTACTGCAGAGAATGGGAAAAGGCCACCACTTCCATCAGATAATCATATAACCTCCAGTTCACAGAAGCGTACATGGCAAAAACAGATGCTCCACATAGCTTAAAAACCACTCAGCAAAATGTTATTGAAACCATTCAAACTCACATCCGAATGGAAAATAAACAACACTGTGTATACAAAGCAGTCCGGAAGTGGTACTGACCGCTTCCTCATTCTCCCAGGTGTGGTGATGTCACAAGCGCCGGCTCTACCCCACACGTTTTGTCGTAGGTGGCGTTGTCTGGGGATCGGAAGCCAAGCTTGTCCACCACACTGTATATCAGGACTGGGCATTGGAAAACAGGAATAAAGCCTAAGCCAAACAACCAAGCTTCTTTATGGGAACACCATATTATTAAATAAAAGTATGCCATCTTGTGTTAAAAAAAAATAAACAATGTCCTTCACCATCAGGTTACAAAAAGATCCAATTCAAAATAATATGAAACACAAATAAACAAAAAAGTAAACACGTTTTTCAGTGTCCACTCACTACAACACATCGAACACCAAAGAAAATCCCCACAATTGATAAAAAAAACCCTGTAAGGATTTAAGAATGTCTAAAACATAATAATATAGGAAAAAAGATGTACAGTATATAAACACATGATTATACATATAAGAGTATGATGCCAAACACAGGGTATAAAAATAACTATCCTCTGAGGATCATAAGTCCACCAAATATATATATATATATATATATATATATATATATATATATATATAAAAATATATATATATATGGCAAGATAGCTACAGAAAAAGAATGTGGAGTGGGTATTCACTCGGTGTTAAAGAGGAAGTAAACCCTGATGGGTTTTACTTCCTCTTTTGTTCCCTGCAAACCCTGCAAAGTAAAAGCATAATGGGCTATGCATCGCATTCTAGCCCATTATGTGGCACTGACCTGCAAACGAAGCCCACGCTGTCCCTGCTGGTGGCCACATCCATGTCTGCCCCTCTTCCTCCGGGGGCCGTGGACTCCGGGTCTGTGACTGACCGAAGCCATGTGACGTCACTCCCATGCATGCGCGTGGGAGCCACCAGTCATGGCACTCGCTCGGGAAGAAACGGCACGGAGGGCCGTTTCCTCACAGTGCATGTGCCGATGACATCATCGGCTTACTACAAGGTAAATATCTCCTAAACTGCACATCTTTAGGAGATATTTACAGTACTTATTAGGTAAGCCTTATTCTAGGCTTACCTATAGGTACAAGTGCTAAAAAGGGGTTTACAACCACTTTAATAAACGCTTTGACATCCCACTCCACACTGGTTTACTTCACAGGTCTGAAATACACACCAATCATAACAAGATTAAAGTAAGAATAGTCATTCCTATTATATTTAGACAATATTTGCTTATCTCGGAGTACACAAATGTTTCAGTTTTAGAGAATCTGTACAGTGCTAATAAACTGTGGGAGTACAAGATGCACAAACCAATCATCTAACTTGCCTTTTCATTATCAGGGTCAGAAATTCCAATCAGGCGTGGCCCATATAGCCATTATCATCACCGCAAAAAAATGCATTTGTTTTTGAACCAATTGACCACAAAAATCCACCTTATTGTTGCAAAACCAGGAAATAATATATGAATGCATCCTTAGGCCTTGGATGTCTATATTACCTGCATACTTTAGCATCTATGAATGATGTGACTGTATGCTTGCTTACTAAATAAATTTCACATTTAAGAAAAGATACGCAATGTAACACACTGCATCAGCCCATAGATAATATTCTGGGTCTCAGAAAATGTCTAGATGAATATCTGTGCTATACTTCTTGCTCATGTAATATCACCAGGAAATTAATTTTACTTCTTAGTGCTATACTTAGTAAAATGTACCTTAGCATGATTACCTTTAAAAGTGAAGATTAAAATACACATCTTATATTAAATATTTAAATTATATAGTGAACTCCCTGATAAAAACTAAATGGAAATGACATGCAAGATCCATAAAGTTTACTTGGTTTTATTAAAGAGGTTGCACATGTATAGTAACTACTGGCAAGGTGCAAAAAAAAAAAAAAAAAAAACATACTTGTTATCTTTTTAAATAGTAATTGATTTTTCCACATTTTCTAGTGTAACAACTTAAAAAGGAATTTACCTGGGATTTTTTTACTTTTACTTAACCAAATACAGTGGAACCTTGGATTACGAGCATAATCCATTCCAGGAGAATTCTTGTAATCCAAAGCACTCGCATACCAAAGCGAGTTTCCCCATAGAAGTCAATGGAAACTAAAATAATTAGTTTTGCATTGACTTCTATTGCATGACATACTGTATGTTGCCAGAGGTGGGGGGGGGGGGGGGTGCCGGAGAGCCTCGGAAATACCAAGAAACCCTCGGAAAGACTCAGAAACACTCGGGAACGAAGTATTTCCGAGTGTTTCAGAGTATTTCCAAATGGCTCTGAACCATTCACAGTGTTACCGGTGCCCCCGCACCTCTGGTCAAATGCGGTACTGCACACCACATTAGCTTGAATTCTGCTCGTTTTGGGAGACAACACTCGCAAACCGAGTCAGGATTTAAAAAAAAAAGTTGCTCGTCTTTCAAATGCTTGCTAACCACGTTACTCGTTAACCAAGGTTCCACTGTACTCCATGATACCAATGCAAAAAGATCTACCCCTTTTTTTTTTAATTAGCTACAAATAAAAATGTACTGAACTAAAATAAATACACTGAAAATTTTATATGCAACACCTAAAGTGTCATATGACCTCTACTTAAATACAACAGCTTCTGGAAGACCCCCAACGTTATTTGGAGAACAAGTCTGGAAAAATATTCCAAGAGAAAGATTTTTTTCAGTCTACAAGAGACTGCTGGGAGAGACTAACTAAAAGTTTCTCAGCGAGCATTGCAGACAAAGTTTTATCGAGTACCCACTAGACTTTGTGCCCAATGCAGGTCCATGTTTTCTCAGCATGAAGATGTACAGGTGTTGCATGGATCCCCGTGCTGGCAGTCCATAGAAGCCTATTGGGACAAGGCAGAGCTGCACAGACAGAGCCACTGTGTCTCAATAGAGGAGATTTACCAAAACTGGAGTATGCAGAATCTGGCGCAGCTGTGCATGGTATCAGCTTATAAATCCAGCTTGTTCAATTAAGCTTTGGTAATAAAACCTAGAAGATAATTGGTTACTGTGCACAGCTACACCAGATTCTGTGTGCACCAGTACCCGCATACCATATTGGAACACAGCAGCTTTGTCCGTGCAGCCATGTGTCCTAATAGTTATCTACGGATTGCCAGAATGCTGATGCACGCAACACCTATGCATCCCCGTGCCAGGAAAACATGGACCTGTATGGGGTACGCAGTCAACTGCCTTGTGTGAATAGACCCTAAGGGCCTGTGGTGAAAAACTTTTCTTCAGTCGGGCTTTGCATCCCCATGCAAGTATATGGGAATGGAATGCAAATCCTGCTAGAAGCAGGTCAAGTGCAAATCAGAAGGAATTCAAATGGAGGTCAATTTACAAGTGTCTTGAACTGATGTCGATAAATGTCCCTAAAAGAACTGCTGTGCCATAATAATAATATATTGCACCTATGAAGTGTTTTGTAATTTGAATAGTAAAATCCTTATTAAAAGACAAATTTAACAATTTTACATTTTTTTACAACACTACAAAATGCTGTATAGACAAGTCAAAGAGGGTGAATACAAAGTACTGTGTAAAGAGGTACTTCTGCATGCTACACAGAGGTTGCAAAATAGCCCTTAGTACATGTTCATGCTTGGTACCAAGCACTAACTGGCACTGGCAAGTGTAATAGCAGTGCTTTTACTCCTTCATCCATCAGGGTCAAAATGCAATGTCTGAATTTTTCCCTTTTTTACTTAGCATAGTGAATGAGGTGAAGTCATGTGTGAACTTTAATCATCTAATCGTGTGTAAGCAAAAATCCTGTTTTTTTTTTTTACATTATTTTATTCACAATTTATCTACGTCTGCTATAATACTGATTATTTATCAATGGCCACTACACTAACTCTAGAAAACCTAAAATCATCAAACTTAGGCAAAGAGATAAAGAGGAGAATTAGAGCCAAAAAACATTACATATAAAGTATATTCACCATACACTATCTGTGCCACTATTAGATAGCAGAAGCAAAAGTGATGCCAAAAAACAGAGGCACTATAGGACCTCTATTGGCCCAACTAAAAGTTATTTTAATTATGGCTTTAAAGCTTAACTTTGGCTTACTGACCTATTCCCCCCCCCCCCCAGCTAAATGCCTCATATGATCCACAAGCAACTGCATTCACTTCACTTTTGGCTAAAAAAAAAAAAAACCCTTTACTGCCAGGCTCCAGGCTTATAGCAAATGACATCGGTGGGTCTTCTTGTGTAATTTATTTTAAATTACTAAAAAAATATAAAAGTCGGAAAACTTTTTTTTACACAATAAGCGGTACAAGGCCATGGTAGAAGCCAGCCCACATCATGGGGTACTTGTGAACATACACCAAAGATGTGACTTACACCAAAGATATGGTGGCTATTCTAGTTTGGATTATGTTTTCTTTACGACTTTCCGCCCACCATATAGCAAAATGACATCGGCAAAGTGGTTGTGTTATCATGACCGGACGTCATATGACATCTTTCAGGATAGCAAGCCGCTGCGCACCTCCGGGGGCACGCATCATGGTGATCGTACTTGCAGTGTCTCAGTATTGATTCACCGCAACTCTGATCTAGGTAAAGAGTCTCTGACGGAGACTCTTTACCACATGATCAGCCGTGTCCAATCACGGCTGATCACAGTGTAAACAGGAAGAGCCGTTGATCGGCTTTTTCTCACTCGTGTCTGTCAGACATGAGTAGACGAGAGCTGATCGGCTGCTCTTCTGACAGGGGGCTCTGTGCTGATTATCAGCGCAGCCCCCCCAAGGATGCCCACACTGGACCACCAGGGACACCACCAGGACCATCAGGGATGCCCACCACTATTCACCACCAGGTACGCTACCCATGGCCACCAGGGATGCAAATCAGTACCCCAATGGATGCCAATCAGTGCCAAAAAATAATGCTTGCCAATCAGTGATGCCCATCAGTACTATCCATTAGTGTACATCAGTTCCACTTATCAGTGCCCATCCGTGCCTCCTATCAGTGCCCATCCATGACGCCTATCAGTGTCTATCAGTGCCGCCTTTCAGTGCCCATCGGTGCTGCCTTTCAGTGCCACCTATCAGTGCCCCATCAGTGCCGCATATTAGTGCCCATCATCAGTGCCACCTCATCGGTGCCCATCAGTGCCTGTCAGTGCAGCCCCATCAGTGCCCATCAGTGAAGGAGAAAACTTACTTATTTACAAAGTTTTGTAATAGAAACAAAAAAAAACTTTTTTTTTTCAAAATTTTCGGTCATTTTTTTATTTGTTTAGCAGAAAATAAAAATCCCAGAGGTGATCAAATACCACCAAAATAAAGCTCTATTTGTGGGAACAAAATGATAAAAATGTAGTTTGGGTACAGTGTAGCATGACCGCGCAATTGTCATTCAAAGTGCAACAGCGCTGAAAGCTGAAAATTGGTCTGGGAAGGAAGGTGTATAAGTGCCCAGTATTGAAGTGGTTAAACATAGAACTGAAATAATATAGATGGGCAACATGCTCCTTCATTTCCAAAAGTACTTGGTATATCCGTCAGCTCCTGACACTGAGAAGAGTGGTGGGCTGCAAAGGAAAGGCAAATATATACTGCTGGATGTAGCAACAGAAAAAGAACAGAGTAGCAGGGACTTTAACGGTGCCAACAAATCTTGGAAAATGCTTTCATATTAAAAATGTAAATTTTTTTGATACAAAATATGTTTAAAAGAAACAAAATGATTACATGTGGTACATCACTTCTTACAAAGGTAATAAAAACAAGGTGGCTATAAAATACATAGGTTCAAACCAGATTTGAGAGAAATTGCACATTAGCCCAACATGTTTCGCTGATTGCTTCTTCAGGGGACGTGCAATTCAAAGACAAATTGGTATGACAAACTAGACAATATGAGAAAAGAAAAAAGACAATTTAGATGAAAATCTCATTCAGTATTAATTTTAGGCATAAAGGTAGGTTTAATAGTATCATAGCCAGGTTCCCACTACAGATCATATGAACGCTGCCACTCACCCCACAAATAACACCACCAATAACACGCCAGCCGGATGTGAAAGCTCACCCCCAGAGGTTTCCCAACACAGGAGGGAGATGGCCTAGGTTGTGGACATAGAGGATAGAAGGATCGGGCTGTAATGTGAAACATGGGATATTAGACAATGATATGCACAAGGTAGGCGGTGGCTGATATAAAGGATAATAATGGGGAGAGATTCTTTTTCAATTATAAACAGGCACTCAATCTTATGCCGATAGTCTGCGGATGCCTCAGAATCAGTCCTACTTTTACTAACTCCTATTCAATCAATTATAATCATACTAAGTAAGTAATGTTGTGAGAGGCATCAGTCCCCCTATATAGCCTGTGTATAATTGAAAAATAATCTCTCCCCATTATTATCCTTTATATCAGCCGCCGCCTACCTTGTGCATATCATTGTCTAATATCCCATGTTTCACATTACAGCCCGATCCTTCTAGCCTCTATGGCCACAACCTAGGCCATCTCCCTCCTGTGTTGGGAAACCTCTGGGGGTGAGCTTTCACATCCGGCTGTCGTGTTATTGGTGGTGTTATTTGTGGGGTGAATGGCAGCGTTTATATGATCTGTAGTGGGAACCTGGCTATGATACTAAACCTACCTTTATGCCTAAAATTATTACTGAATGAGATTTTCATCTAAATTGTCTTTTTTCTTTTCTCATATTGTCTAGTTTGTCATACCAATTTGTATTTGAATTGCACGTCCCCTAAAGAAGCAATCGGCGAAACATGTTGGGCTAATGTGCAATTTCTCTCAAATCTGGTTTGAACCTATGTATTTTATAGCCACCTTGTTTTTATTACCTTTGTAAGAAGTGATGTACCACATGTAATAATTTTGTTTCTTTTAAACATATTTTGTATCAATAAAATTTACAATTTAATATGAAAGCATTTTCCAAGATTTGTTGGCACCGTTAAAGTCCTTGCTACTCTGTTCTTTTTCTGTCTCTACATCTTTTTTTGGGGATGAAGTGCCCTTTGCTCTGGGTGTTGACCGTGAACCAGACCAACCTTAGTCATTATATACTGCTGGAGATGTTGGGATGAAAGCAACCTGTTAATTTGCCTTAAATGAGCCAAGCACAGATTTTGTTAAGTTCCCATGTTAGATATTTATAACATCAGCATATATGCTTTATTTGTTCAGGATAACATAAAAGGAGAATATATCTTAAGCTGGGTATTCACAGGTCAAAAATCTGCTGAAAACAGTTGATTCAGTGGAAACTGGCTGTAGTACGGGTCTATATTCATAATTGATTTACAAAGAACTTGGTATTAGGAGTTATTAACTATGATAGTTTTAAGGTGATTATTTCTATATATGTAAAAATGTATGCTTCTGAGCTCACAGATGGTCACTCACAGAGGGTCACATTGTCTCGGGAAGACCATTGTGGCCAGTCTTTTGTTAGTACCAGATTAAACCAGCTTTTTCGCGCCTTCCATCAAGCCTTTAAAAGTTTAGACAATAGAGAACAGGGGAGAACTTCTTCTAGGACGTGAGTGTGCCTAGATCTTGAACAGGCTGTTGGCTTCCAGAACTATCTGAAAATTCAGAAGTTGAGGGGTTCCCTGGATTGAATGCTGAATTTATCCTTATTGTATCATCTGTAATACATCTTTAATCGAAGCTAAGTAAATCTCTTTTATTACATTCTTTGTTTTGTGTGTTTTAATCATTGCATTTACTGACCACATATCTGAAAGGGTAAATATACAAATGAATCTATGAATAAATGTAACACAGAAATTAACCCCTTGTTATACTGGCCAACATTCGGCACGTGCGTACAGCTGTCTTATGACTGCCTTCTGTTGAACTGGCATGCTGGAAAACCAGCATCTAACCAGCTTCAGTGTGTTCTGGTGGGGGAGCAGTCCCCTGTCAGAACACAAAGGCAAAGCGGGAGATCACTGCACTAACATCGCTTGTGTTAGTACAGCGATGTCTCCGATTTTTTTCGTTCAGCCCGCTGAGTTAAACGAAAAAAGAAAAGCTTCTAGTATATACCCAGCCTTAAGGGAAGATGCTTTGGAGTACACATCTGACTTCTTAGGTTTCCTGCTCATGACACTAAGTGCATTTTTTGTTTTATCTTGAATAAAGCAAATGGAAAATACATTATATTCAACCATTCAGCAAAATAAATAGTTTGATCAATACTTACAAATCTAAAGAAGGCTGACTTTCATATTTCCACATTTTAGATCAAGCACGTGTACTGCTGCTTAAAATTGTGGTTCTGTTTGGCAGTGCCTTGCAATCATTTTTACAATGAGCAGAGTTGTCGTGATGGTTCAGTTGACATGTTTGCAACAAGAGGATGGATTAACTTAATATTCTGTACAACAGTTACAAGAAGAAAGTGTGGGTGTATACCGAACTCCGTACACGTGCTGTCTTCAGAAGACAATGTTGCTTTATTATAACTGTGGGTAGGCCTTTATTATCCCATTATAGTAAAAATTTGGGTATATAAAATTGGGGGGGGGGGGTGCAAACATTATTAAACAATTGTTTCAACACCACACCTCCAAAGTTGCTGACATTTATTTTACCTTTAAGACTGAACCATTTTGGCAACATCCAGGTAAGCTGGGTGTAGAGAGATTAGCCACTGATGTGCAAATGTTCAGTTTCTATGGCAACCTCAACTTTGTTACACAGCAGAGCAAAGACAGCAACAGCAATTATTGAAAATACTTTACTGTGCTTTTTTTACACTGCTTATGTGGCAGCTGGGTTTGTTTAGCATTAGGAGCTAACAAGAGAATCCTTCCTTCAATATATTCATTTATACTGTATAAATACAGTAGAGTACTGTGGAAATTTTTTTTTGAACACTTGTCAAAAATGGTGTAAAAGTGAGAATTCTTTCAAACACAATTGAATGTTTTAGTGTAACAAGCTAAGGGGTGCCTAAACAGAAGTATTCCTAAATCAAATCAGTATTTTGTGTGTCTACCGTTTGTCTTCAAAACATTATTAATCCTCTTAAGGCTCGTACACACGATCAGACTTTTTGACAACAAACATGCAAATTAGCTGTTTTGGAGCAACATCCGACTGTGCGTATGCTCCATCAGACAAACTTTTTCTGTTTCCATCGGACTTTTGTTGGCTGTGCGAACGGACAAACTTTCCGGCAACAAAAGTCCGATGGAGCAAACTCTGATCGTGTGTACACAAAAGCATCGGACTTCTGTACAAATTACAGTACGCAGCCGCGAGAATGTTTCCAGCGCGAACCCATCGTGCTGGTTCTCGGCGACAGGGTACTGTACATCTCGCATTGGCTGCAATAGGTAAAACACATTTTCCTATTGCGGCGAGCGTGAGAGGGAATTCCCCTCTGGGGGCATACCAGGCCCTTAGGTCTGGTATGGATTTTAAGGGGAAGCCCCTATGCCGAAAAGACGGCGTGGGGCCCCCCCCCAAATCCATACCAGACCCTTATCTGAGCACGCAGCCTGGCCGGTCAGGAAAAGGGGTGGGGACGAGCGAGCGCCCCCTCCTGAGCCGTACCAGGCCGCATGCCCTCAACATGGGGGGTGGGTGCTTTGGGGAGGGGGCACCCTGCGGCCCCCCACCCCAAAGCACCTTGCCCCCATGTTGATGAGGACAAGGGCCTCTTCCCGACAACCCAGGCCGTTGGTTGTCGGGGTCTGCGGGAGGGGGGCTTATCAGAATCCAGGAGCCCCCTTTAATAAGGAGCCCCCAGATCCCAGCCCTCCAACCTTTGTGAATGAGTATGGGGTACCGATAAGCCCCTCGCCCGCAGACCCCGACAACCAACGGCCAGGGTTGTCGGGAAGAGGCCCTTGTCCTCATCAACATGGGGACAAGGTGCTTTGGGGTGGGGGGGCCGCAGGGCGACCCCTCCCCCAAAGCACCCACCCCCCCATGTTGAGGGCATGCAGCCTGGTACGGCTCAGGAGGGGGGGGGGCGCTCGCTCGTCCCCACCCCCTTTCCTGACCGGCCGGGCTGCATGCTCGGATAAGGGTCTGGTATGGATTTTGGGGGACCCCCACGCTGTTTTTTCGGCGTAAGGGTTTCCCCTTAAAATCCATACCAGATCTAAGGGCCTGGTATGCCCCTGGAGAGGAACCCATTTTTTATTTAAAATTTGGCGTGGAGTTCCCCTCAAGATTCATACCAAACACAGTACCTGGCATTGGCGGGATCCGAGTCGGATCCCTGCACCAGTGTGAACCCGGCTCGCAAAGTGTCAATCTCGCCAATAAAAGTGGCGAGATTGACACAATATCAGACAACAATACAGAAGTTGACCAAAGGGTGGTGGTAAAGAGCTGAAAAACCACGTGATTTGGTGAAAGTTGGCTGGAAAAGTCCTGCCGTCTGTACGCAAGACAAACTTCTGGCCGACGCCCTTTGTACAAAAATCCAAGGGAAAGTTTGTACAAAGTCCTATCGTGTGTATAGGGCTTTAGATATACTTGCATACTTGTTTTTTTTTAAGGAACTTGGAACATAGGTTGTTCTAAACAGACTACTACTAGAAGTACTAACTAAAGTTCTTCTGTGGATTTAGGCTGTGCCAGTTGCTCCTCTCTTTTCATATAATCCCACCCAGACTCAATAATGTTGAGATAAGAGCTCTGTGGTGGCAAAGGCTATCTGGTGGCCATACCATATGTTCCAGGTCCCCTTGTTCTTCTTTTCCACTGAAAATAGCCCCCTATAACTCTGACTCTGTTTGAGGTCATTGTACTGCTACATAATACAATTGTAACCAATCAGATACCTACCTGATGGTTCTGTATGATGCATATGTATCTGCCTGTGTTTTTTAGCATTGAGGAGACTATTATTATTTCTGACCAAATAACCAATTCTATATGCAGAAATGCAGCCCATAACCTGCAAGGAACCTCTGCCATGCTTCACTGTTGCCTGCAGACATTCATTCTGATACCACTCGCCAGGCCTTTACCTTCTGTTACAATCATGTATTTCAGACTTGGACTCATCAGTCCGGAGCACCTTCTGCACACCAGTTCTTGGGTTTTCTGCATAGGTGATTTTTGTTGGCCTTGTTTCCACATTGGTGGTATGAATTTTTAGTCACAAGTCCTCCATGAAGTCCACTTTTGACCAGGCTTCTCCAGACTGTAAAAGGGTGCTCCTGGGTTCCACCAATAGCTGCCCAGTGTCTCCACCGATAGCAGCCAACAGAGTCAAAGGTATAATCCCCAAGAATCTGACTGACCATTATCCAGCTTAGCACCATAGTGCTAAGCTGGATGACGGTCAGTTGTGACCCTAGGGATTATACTTTTGACTCTGTTGGCTGCTATTAGTGGAGACACTTTTATTGGATACCTCCACCTGAGGATTGATTTTTGGGACGATGCAGCTTGGACACAGATTTCAATTATGTCCTCAATCTCTAGTGGTGATAAAAGAGGTAATATATATAGCATAAACCATGTTGCCGGATAGTGCTTTTTGAATTAGAGTACACCCCTTAGGTTCCGTTTAGTCACATCTGAGGCCCTTACCTATGGCTCCCAGGTACAGTATCTCACAAAAGTGAGTACACCCCTCACATTTTTGTAGATATTTTATTATATCTTTTCATGGGACAAAACTGAAGAAATTATACTTTGCTACAATGCAAAGTAGTGAGTGTACAGCTTGTATAACAGTGTACATTTGCTGTCCCCTCAAAATAACTCAGCACACAGCCATTAATGTCTAAACCGCTGGCAAACAAAAGTGAGTACACCTCTAAGTGAAAATGTCCAAACTGGGCCCAAAGTGCCAATATTTTGTGTGGCCACCATTATTTTCCAGCACTGTCTTAACCCTCTTGGGCATGGAGTTCACCTGAGCGTCACAGGTTGCCACTGGAGTCCTCTTCCTCTCTTCCATGATGTCCTTAGTCTGCTTGTCTTCAGCAAACTGTGTGTGGACTTTCTTGTGCATCATCTTTAGAAGAGGCTTCCTTCTGGGATGACAGCCATGCAAGCCAATTTGATGCAGTGTGTGGCGTATGGTCTGAACACTGACAGGCTGACCTCCCACCCCTATAAACTCTGCAGCAATGCTGGCCACACTCATATGTCTATATCCCGAAGACAGCTTCTGGATATGACGCTGGGCACGTGCACTCAACTTCTTTGGTCGACCATGGCGAGGACTGTTCTGAGTGGAACTTGTCCTGTTAAACAGCTGTATGGTCTTGGCCACCGTGCTACAGCTCAGTTTCAGGGTATGGGCAATCTTCTTATAGTCTATGCCATCTTTAAGTAGAGCAAACATTTTTTTTTACAGATCCTCAGAGAGTTCTTTGCCATGAGGTGGCATGTTGAACTTCCACTGACCACTATGAGAGAGTGAGAGCGATACCACCAAATTTAACACACCTGCTCCCCATTCACATCTTGTAACACTAACGAGTCACATGACCCCGGGGAGGGAAAATGGCTAATTGGGTCCAATTTGGACATTTTCACTTAGGAGTGTACTCACTTTTGTTGCCAGTGGTTTGGACATTAATGGCTGTGTTTTGAGTTGAGTGTTTTTGAGGGGACAGAAAATTTACACTGTTATACAAGCTGTACACTCAATACTTTACATTGTAGCAAAGTGTCATTTCTTCAGTGTTGTCACATGAAAAGATATAATAAAATATTTACAAAAATGTGAGGGGTGTACTCACTTTTGTGATATAGGAACTACAGATATCCAAGAATATATGGTGATTTTTTGGTCAGACTGTGCAGATGTTTGTCACACTTGCACAACAAACATTTTATACATAGACCCCCAATTGTCACAAACTTGGGGCTCAAACATTTTTGAGTTATGGATTCAATTTTTTTTAAGTGCCTTGATGCAGTAGTGTGGGTTCACATGTACAGTGCCTTGAAAAAGTATTCATACCCCTTGAAATTTTCCACATTTTGTCATGTTACAACCAAAAACGTAAATGTATTTTATTGGGATTTTATGTGAAAAGGACCAACACAAAGTGGCACATAATTGTGAAGTAAACGGAAAATGATAAATAGCTTTCAAATTTCTTTTACAAATAAATATCTGATAATGTGGCGTGTATTTGTATTCAGCCCCCTGAGTCAATACTTTGTAGAACCACTTTTCGGTGCAATTACAGCTGCAGGTCCTTTTGGGTAGGTCTCTACCAGCTTTGCACATCTAGAGAGTGAAATTTTTGCTCATTCTTTCTTTGATAAATAGCTCGAGCTCTGTCAGATTGGATGGAGAGCGTTTGTGAACAGCAATTTGCAAGTCTTGCCACAGGTTCTCTCTTTTTTTTTAAAAGGTGTTTAGTTTGGTTTTACAACAAAAAAACAACAGAGACAGACTGCTTTACATAGTATGTAGAATAGATCACTTTTAACAGTCCATAAGAAACAGAAATACCCCAACAACAAACATTCACGCATTCATACTTACACTCACTCGAGCCCTCAACACATACGATCCTGTAGCACCAGTAGCGATCCAGGATCCCCCCAGGCATTGGATGTTTCATATAAGGCAATCTCTGGTTATTTGTTTTGGCATCTTGCCGAACAGTGTTACTGGATTAAATTGGTGGAGGACTCACTGGGAGAGCTGTGAAGAAAGGACATCCCTCCAGAAATTCTCCGAGACATCTAGCCATGGTTGCCATATTTTGGTGAATTATTTAGGGCATGCCCTACTCTTATATGTCAATTTGAATTTGGGGAGGGCCCCATGAACAGTGCGAAAGAAGGCGTGGGCTGAAAGGGGGCCCACATTCTTTCAATGCAGCAAGATGGTTTTACATGCATAATATAACAGTATACGTAACAAAGTCCTGGCGTGTGTACGAGGGACATGGTCCTAAAAGTCCAACTTCTGGAGTGTGAGGTATCAGGAGGTGAAGTTTGTGGTCAAAAAAAGCAAATAAATCCTTGCAGAAGGTTGAAAGTCCAGAACATGTGAAAAAAATCAGCAGCAATCACATCTAGCACATGCAATATCCCGAATGCAATATCTACGAATGTTGTCAAATGTGTTTCTGCCAGGCATAAAACCGGATTGGTCCGGCGGTATGAGGGACAGAATGACCATCTGAAGTCGAAGGGCGAGAATCTTTGCTAGAATTTTGGCATTCTTGTTTAAGAGGGATATGGGACGTAGGACCCACACTGCAGCCTATCCTTGCCAGATTTAGGTATGACAACAACGAGTGCTTCGTTCATAGAGTCAGGAAGTTTCCCCAGCTTAAGAGAGTCTTGGATTTACTTAAGGAGCCTAGGAGCCAGTCCTTCTATGTGTGTGATACCATTCTGAGGGGAGGCCATCCAGGCCTGGAGTTTTATTGGTTGGTAATAGGCGTATGGCCGTAGTTAACTCCTCTAGCATGATAGGTTTATCTAGGAGGAGCCGCTGGGGGCTACTAAGTGCTGGGAAGTCAAGTGATTCAAAGAAGACTCGAAAGGCTTGTTCTGAAGGCACAGATGTACCTTCGTATAGTTTGCTATAGAGTTCTGCAAAGGTTTGGTTAATAGTCAGTGAGTCAGTAGTAGTTGACCCGTCCGGGAGTTGAATTTCAGCAATCGAACTGTTCTGAAGGTCCGTATGGGCAAGATATGCAAGGAGCCTACCGTTTTAATCCCCATGCTCATGAATGCAAGCAGAGAGGTATAGTTGTTGCTTCCTGGTCAAATCCACCATATGAAGCTGCAGCGCCTGATGAGTGTCCGTCAGTATACCTCTAGTCTCAGAGGAGGGGCTATCCATTTGGCGAGTGCGTGCCTCCTCCAACGACTTTTGGAGAGCTTCTTGCGTAGCCCGCCCGTGGGCTCTGTATAGTTTAGTGCGTGAAATATATGAGCCCCTGACTACTACCTTAAAGGTGACCCAGACAGGGCCCCCAGCTGCAGAGTCAGTGTTGAAGGACCAGTAATTGGCCATGTCAGTCAGGATGGACTCAGAGATTTCCGGTGTGGAGATCCAGAAAGAGCTGAGTCTCCAGACCCAGAACGATGGTCTGTGGCCCACAGTCAAACCCACCTGTACTATAGAATGATCAGACACCGTCTGGAACAGATATGCTATGGACTGGACATGGGGTAAAAGGTCTCCCGTGGCCAGGGCATAGTCAATTCTGGAGAGGGCTGCGTAGAACCCAGACTGGCAGGAGAACACTTTGTCACTAGGATATTTCCAGCGCCATAGATCCACATATCCATAGGTACTGCACCACACACAAATTTAGACTCAGACTGTAGAGGTTTCAACCTAAGCCAGGCTGCAACACAGAGTTAAAATCCCCAAAGATGAGCATGGGACAGTTAAGTAAATAGGCAAAACGCACACCGAGTTCAGAGAACACTGCAGCCGTGACCAGAGGGGGAGGCAAACTGTGACCAAAAGGAGGGGAGTTCCATGCACGGTTGGATTTAGGATAATGTACTACCCCTTAGGGGTGGCACAAGAAAGGTTACCCTTTGCGAATTAGGATTGCAACCCCCCGGAGCATAGTTAGAATAAGTAGAGTGGTAGTTATGGGCCACCCAATGTTTTTTGGGGGCCAGACTTTTAGACCCTATGAGATGAGTTTCCTGGGGGCACAGAAGATGCAGTTTGCTGTGCTTCAGGACCACAAAGATAGATGCTCTTTTAAATTTAGAGTTCAGCCCGTGAACATTCCATGAACAAACGTTTACCTCAGACATGGGATCGATGTTGAAAACACTTGGGGAAGGGGGGGTGGAGGGGCTCCTGCAGGGCTCCCCGTCTCCGGTCACAGCTACAGAAGGTTGTGAGGGTCGCCGTGCTGCAAAAACATACATGCACACATACAGCATACACACAACAATAAAACTATGTACAATAACATAATCATTACCCAGGGTAGCATTACCCCTGCCCAGCTCCAAAAAAGGGGAGTGGGCCTATACCCCAAACTTGTACCATGCGTGGGGCGCATGGCCAGCAACAGAAAGTAAAAAACATGTCAGAAAAACAAAATAGTGTTCAAAAAATATCAGAGAGGGGGGGTAAACCCCAAGGCAGCTCAGGCCTGCTCAGGAACTGAGGGCCAGTTACTCTCTGACAGGAGATGTGTATGATCAACCATACTTATCACTTAACAGAGCTTCAGTGGTGATTAATAAAGTATAATGGGAAAAGGTCAGGGGAGGAAGAAGATTCAGTTTCTCCAGCTTTTCCACCAAAGTGTGCGGACCTTCATCAGGCAGGTGGTTTAGGAGGGCAGGGTAGTGATTCCCTCCAGGGCAGGGCATCCTGTGGGGATTGGAAGAATTGGACTTTCCCCTGGTAGGTATCCCGGAGGGTAGCGGGGAACAGCGTATTGAATATCCTGCTCCCAGAGTTTCTGCTTGACGCGCTGGTAACCGGCTCTTCGGTTACGGACTGTCGCAGAGTAGTCAGGGAAGAGGGACACCCCGGCATTGTTAATCCGAAGACTTCCCTTCCTCCTGGCAGCACCCAAAATGGACTCACGATCCCTGTAGTTGAGGAGACGAATCGCCACAGTACATGGAGGGTGACCTTCAGGGAGGGGGCGCCCAGGGACTCAGTGGGCCCTTTGAATCACAAAGCAGGGGGATAGTTGAGTACGGCCAAATTCTTGCTCGAGCCAGCTTTCAAGGAAGGCTACTTGGTCAGATCCCTCCACCCACTCCGGGAGACCAATCAGATGCAGGTTATTCCTGCTGAGACGGTTCTCAAGGTCATCGACCTTATCCTCCAGGGTTGCAATCTTCCCCTCATATGTATTACGTTTGGGAAGGATGGGGTTAATGGTGTCCTGCCGCTAGATTGTTAAGTCAATCTTTAGCCCATCCACCTTCCCCATAAGGTCTGCATGGTTTACGATGGCCAGGACCTCCGACAATGTAGGCTCCTTGACGGCATCCATGACCGCCGCTCCCATGGTCGCTTGCAGGGACACAGCCAGAGAGTCCGGAATCTCGGGGGAAGGCGTCCTGGCTATCTTCAAAGAGATCCAGAGTGGAGGCTGGTGATGCACTAGGCCCATGGACGGTGTTGCGGTGGCCATCTTGGCAGGAGCGGGTGGTGATGCTCATCTTTGTCAGGGGGTTGCTTCTTCCCCCGCCGATTTCCCATCCACCAAAACGCCTCCCTGGGATGCAGGAGATGCTTCTGGCTGGGTTGGGCGATAAATTAGTTGTTTTCTGTCTATGGCCGATCAGGATGGAGCAGGATTGTAGAAGGAGAGACCGGAGATGCACAGGAACACGTCCGTTCACATACCACGCTAGGCCATGCCCCCCTTGCCACAGGTTCTCAATTGGATTTAGGTCTGGACTTTGACTGTACCATTCTAACACATGAATATGCTTTGATCTAAACCATTCCATTGTAGCTCTGGCTGTATGTTTAGGGTCGCTGTCCAGCTGGAAGGTGAACCTCCACTTCAGTCTCAAGTCTTTTGCAGACTAATGCCCCATACACACACGGTCAGATTTTCAGACGGAAAATGTTCGATGGGAGCTTGTTGTCGGAAATTCCGACCGTGTGTAGGCTCCATCGGACATTTTCCATCGGAATTTCCGTCACACAATTTTATAGGGATGGGGCGTGGTCACTGGGTGATGTCACCCAGTGACCCCGCCCCCTATGACGTCACAGTCCCGGGGAGTGATGGGACTGTGATGTCATAAGGGGCGGGGTCACCTGGTGACATCACCTGTGACCATGCCCCATCCCTACAGAAGTTGTTGCACACCACGCACACGGCATTCCAGTGGGAGAGAGCGTCGTGTCAACATCGGAAGAAGAGAAGAGGGAAGAAGGCGGCGGAGAAGACTGGGCCACCGCTAGCAAAAGAGCGGGCAAAAGAGCAGAAAATAGCGGAGCAGCCCGCCAGAAGATACCGGAGAGCGGGAGAAGAACCAGAGAGCGCAAAGAAGGAAGAGACCGATGAGAAGAAGGAAGAGACCCCGAAGTTGGAAGAAGACCCCCGGAGCTGCCTAATAAATTACATTAAAAACCTGTCTTGTGTGTTTTTTTATTGACACTTTTTTTCCTAGGTGAATGGGTAGGGGATACTCATTCACATAGGGTGGGGGGGCGGGGATCTGGGGGCCCCCTTATTAAAGGGGGCTCCCAGATTCCGATAAGCCCCCTGCCCACAGACCCCGACAACCAACGGCCAGGGTTGTCGGGAAGAGGCCCTTGTCCTCATCAACATGGGAACAAGGTGCTTTGGGGTAGGGGGGCCGCAGGGCACCCCCCTGCCCCAAAGCACCCACCCCCCCATGTTGAGGGCATGCGGCCTGGTACGGTTCAGGAGGGGGGGCGCTTGCTCGTCCCCACCCTCTTTCCTGACCGGCCAGGCTGCGTGCTCGGATAAGGGTCTGGTATGGATTTGGGGGGGAACCCATGCAGGTTTTTTATTTAAAATTTGGCGCGGAGTTCCCCCTCAAGATAATCTGAGCACAAGTCACATGCCAAAGTCAGATCATGCAAGACGGCGATCCGACTTCAATGACAGTCAATGGGCTGAGGTAGGATCAAAGTCGGACCAAAGTAGTACAGGGAGCATTTTCAAAGTCGGACCGACTTGTGTCGGACCAGTTAGGATGGCTCCCATAGGGAAACATTGATTTTCACACGTCATGCGACATGAGCTCCCAATGTCAGAGCGTTTGTTGCACTAGTGTGAACCCGGCCTGAGATGGTTCTACACCTTCATTTGAGTCTAGCTGTGTTTGATTATACTGATTGGACTTGATTAGGAAAGCCACACACCTGTCTATATAAGACCTTACAGCTCACAGTGCATGTCAGAGCAAATGAGAATCATGAGGTCAAAGGAACTGCCTGATGAGCTCAGAGACAGAATTGTGGCAAGGCACAGATCTGGCCAAGGTTACAAAAAAATTCTGCTGCACTTAAGGTTCCTAAGAGCACAGTGGCCTCCATAATCCTTAAATGGAAGACGTTTGGGACAACCAGAACCCTTCCTAGAGCTGGCCGTCCAGCCAAACTGAGCTATCGGGGAAGAAGAGCCTTGGTGAGAGAGGTAAAGAAGAACCCAAAGATCACTGTGGCTGACCTCCAGAGATGCAGTCAGGAGATGGGAGAAAGTTGTAGAAAGTCAACCATCACTGCAGCCCTCCACCAGTCGGGGCTTTATGGCAGAGTGGCCCGACGGAAGCCTCTCCTCAGTGCAAGACACATGAAAGCCCCCATGGAGTTTGCTAAAAAACACCTGAAGGACTCCAAGATGGTGAGAAATAAGATTCTCTGGTCTGATGAGACCAAGGTAGAACTTTTTGGCCTTAATTCTAAGCGGTATGTGCGGAGAAAACCGGGCACTGCTCATCACCTGTCCAATACAGTCCCAACAGTGAAGCATAGTGGTGGCAGCATCATGCTGTGGGGGTGTTTTTCAGCTGCAAGGACAGGACGACTGGTTGCAATCGAGGGAAAGATGAATAGGGCTAAGTACAGTGTTATCCTGGATGAAAACCTTCTCCAGAGTGCTCAGGACCTCGGACTGGGCCGAAGGTTTACCTTCCAACAAGACAATGACCCTAAGCACACAGCTAAAATAACGAAGGAGTGGCTTCACAACAACTCCGTAACTGTTCTTGAATGGCCCAGCCAGAGCCCTGAGCTAAACCCAATTGAGCATCTCTGGAGAGACCTAAAAATGGCTGTCCACCAACGTTTACCATCCAACCTGACAGAACTGGGGAGGATCTGCAAGCAGGAATGGCAGAGGATCCCCAAATCCAGGTGTGAAAAACTTGTTGCATCTTTCCCAAAAAGACTCATGGCTGTATTAGATCAAAAGGGTGTTTCTACTAAATACTGAGCAAAGGGTCTGAATACTTAGGACCATGTGATATTTCAGTTTTTCTTTTTTAATAAACCTGCAAAAATGTCAACAATTCTGTGTTTTTCTGACAAATGGGTGCTGTGTGTACATTAATGAGGAAAAAAAATGAACTTAAATGATTTTAGCAAATGGCTGCAATATAACAAAGAGTGAAAAATTTAAGGGGGTCTGAATACTTTTCCTCCCCACTGTAGCAGAGTCAATTGCTGGTATCTTCCACCTTTAGAAAAAAAAAAAATTTTTCATAGGAAAAAGTGTGAAAAACTTTTTAGGAGGGAAAAAATGCTTATCTGGGTGATCCCACTCAGAATACATAAAGTTTCCCAACAATGAATGGACAGGAAAGGCATGCACAGCTTTGAGGAGGCTTTAGCGAACCCAAAACAAGAAGAGGACACTCAGTTAAGGGTAGCATAAAATGTGGAGCAGATCAATTCAGTAAGAAATTGCACCCACAATGTGAAGCTGATCTTCCGCATATGACCCCTCAGAAGAGGAGTCATCAGCCTGTTCCCGGTCCTCTGAGAGAAAACATCTTCTCCGGCCCCCAGATCCTCAGTTTGAGGGTCCTAGGGTAATGGAATGGAATCTGTTGCATTTTATCCCAATCTGGGATGCGAATAAAGTCACTAACCTTTTTCCCATCCTAACACGGCTGAGAAAAAAACCCTTTTAGAAATATAGGCAGGGGCTGCAGTTTTGTAAACAGTTGCAAACATTTCATGACCCCTGAAGGCTCACTCTGACCAGCCACCCCCTTTCAGGGGAGGATTTTGCTATTGCAGAGATAAGTTTTAGGCTTTCCGAGCTTGAGGGAGATCCCTTTAGCCCTCTTTTGGGGTGTTTCTAGCCCCCCTTCCGACCACAGTCGGATGTACAAAGGCAGAGGTACTACCAGAGGGATCGCATCCATTGCTTGAGCAATAGTCCAGCCACTGCCACTGCTATTGGAATGCCTGTGTCACCAAAGCTCTTTCATGCCCCTCTTTGCTCTGGTGTCCCTGCGACAACTTGCAGCCAGCATAAATGGAGTTTTATTTTTTTTAAAAACATACTCCCATGCTGGACGTTGGAGGACGCCAACGCTGTGCTAAGCCCCGCCCCCTTCTTGCATAGTTCCCCCTCTCTTTTTCAAAAGAGAACTTTCCTGCGCGAGCCTCCGATCTGACGGGATCAGCTTGTGTATGAGGGAGGGATGCAAGGAGGAAACCTGAGAGCCGCCGCAGCGCAGGGGCGGTGGAAGACAAACAGCATCACTGATCGTTTTAGCTCTCCCCTTCCCTGTGAAGAGGGGGAGAGCTCAGCCCAGGTGGGGGGTGTCTGGTGGAAGCAAACTCATCCCCAAACTCACCGGAGGTCTGAGCTGCTTGCTGGAGGAAAAGAGTCTGCTTCTTCCTGATACAGCGTGATCTCTGAGGAAAGCATGAGAAGGTACGTGCTCCATACAGCCCCCAGTGGTGACACTTAGGCATGACAACATTTACTTTTTTCCTTTTAAAGGAGGCATTTTATAAGAAAAAATTAAAAATTTCTTAGAAAAACTCCACTTACCTTTCCCGCCACAGGGTTTTCTGTGGTAAAACCAACAGACCCAATCTTCACCCTTCATGGTGGGTTCCGTTAAACCTTCTGGAACCAGGGACCCTCTGGGAACTCACACTCCTGGACCTGTAATAGCACCCTGCCAGTAAAACTTTATGGCTTAAAATACCAAAGTACTGGATCCCGGGGTCCAGCTCTCTAAAAAGAGAAGCGTTACAGGCAAAACCTCGTTTCTTTGGACACGAGGCCTGGGTACCATTCAATTCGGCCTAAAAGACACTTTGAATGGATCCGGCTGCATAGCTAGCTCCAGCAAGAATTGCTCCAGTGGAGCTCAGCACAGCACATCTTCACTCGTGATCAACAATGTAGACACTGGTGAAAAAACTGAGGTTCTCCCGATATGGGAGGGGTTATATAGGGAGGCAACTTCCTGTTTAGAGTGTGCCAGTGTCTAGCACCTGAAGGTGGCCTATAACCCACATAGTAACTACTATGGCTCTGTGTCCCGCGATGTACAATTAAAGAGACACAATCTAAGGTGATCCAGCGCTACACTCTATATTCCTACATGCCATGCAATCCTATAATAATCCCAATATTCGACAGATAAAAGATGATAAAAACAGTCCACATGTAGTACTAATCTTGTTGGTCCAAAAGGTGCTTGAGTGTTTGAACCATGAAATATCCACTTCACCGGTGGAAGTGGTGGTCAACTTACTTGTTATGTAATGTTAGAGATTGCAGAATAAGCACAGTAGATGGTTACAAACTGTGGGCATACTTCAGTAGGGCGACCGGACGTCCCCGTTACAGAATCATCCCTACATTTGCCCCCGCATCTTCAATTGAATCCTTGGCCTGTGGGCTACAGAGTAAAAATCAGCCAATAAAAAAAATGTTGCCAGGTAGATTACAGTAATGTACCTAGTAACATTTTTCTTATTGGATGATTTTTCCTATTGGCTGCCTGTGTCTGCAATAGGGAGGGGAGAGGTAGATGTACATTAGCCCCCGGGTCCTTGCTGAATTCTGGTCTGATGATGTCACTCACATCTGCCCTCCCAGTTTGAGCAGTTTTACCAGCAGGAGGTGCAGGAGGTGAAGAGGGGGAGCAAATGCCACCTTCTTGCTCCTTAAGCACAGTGGAGCATCTGGGCACTTGTTTGTGTTGGTCAGTTACAATGGGTAACTGGGCCAATATATAGATAAGAGTTTAACTTTATTTTTGCAAGTGGTGAGTAACCCGTGGACAGAGGAGAAAACATGTTACTAACTGTATTGTCACATACTCACACTCTGCGTTACTACTGGCTGCTGAATATTTCTTTATTTACTTCTGACCCCTGAACTGTGCAACGCTTAATACTGACCTCTGCGTCACTTACTTCTGACCTTTGAACTCCACATTTCTTAATATTGACTTCTGCATCACATACTGCTAACCTCTAAACTCTGCATCACTTACCACTGGTGTCTGAACTCTGCGACACTTACTACTGCTCTCCGCCCTAACAGAGGGGTGGAGCTACAGCGTGTGACATTATCCCACGCTAATTGCATCAAGTGAATGGCCGGAGCCGGCTTTTCCATTATTTCATTTTAAAAATCTGGTACACCTTATACAACATGAAATGGTGAGAAACTACAGACATGCTAAATGAGTGGTTGGAGACATGATACATGAGACTACTAGAGATCACTACCACTACAGCAAACACTCACTACTTGCTAATGCGGTTGTAGAGCACGAGGGCCACAAGATGAGAACAAAAGGACTGCAGTTTGTGGACCAAGGTGTTTGTCAGGTGTCAAGTAGATTAAATGATGAATCAATTGAATTCAACTGCATACACTGTATAACTAGAATGAACTCAACAGTATACACTGTCATTAAAACTTTTTTTTGAATGATGTATTGGTCTGTGTGCATTTACAGAACATACTGACATGGAAGCATTCCAACTTTTAGAATATAGAGAGTATAGTGACAGATATTTGGTATCCCCAATGGAATTCTTCAATTTCTTTCTTAAAAGTGTGTATACTCGACTATGTTGAATTTATTATATGTCTTTTGTTATTTTCTTTTTTCATTCTGGAGTGTATCAAGGGTTTAATCTACACTGTATATATTGTATTACAATCGCTTATTAAGTAAAGAGGACAGGTCCTTCCTTCCTTCCTTTTTTCCTTCCTTTCCTCCCTCTTAGCCATGGATTAATGCCTTGGAGAAAATAAATTAAAGAAAAAAAATTTGAGTTATTCTTTTTTTAAACCAAGTATGCTTGTTTTTGCAATGTGCCTTGTTTCAACCCATAGAAATAGAAAGCTTAACGAAAGTTTTGTTATTATGCCTTATCTACTGTGAAGTCTTATACTGGAGCGTAATGCTGGATTACCTCAATACATAAGAACACGGTCTAATTTTTTTAAGCTCATCTTCTGTCAGTCTAAATCCAAAAAGTAGTTGTGATATATGGCCAACAAAACATTCATTTTTTTTTATATATGAAATGTACAGAGCTGGAGCTGTAATGAGTTTTTCTCTGACAATGGTAAAACATTTTTATTTTTCATATCTGAACAATAATGCACTGCTCAACAACAAGAAACAGAATATGTAAGTGTTTTAGATAATATTTCTATATGATTTTTGCTAGTTGTTATTGCGCTTTATGAATATTCAAATTGTAATGATTATGGTTTTATGATTATATAATTCCATGTTCATAATATCTGTAGCTGTGTGAAAAGGAAGACGCTTTGGCATTCAAAACAACTTGCACCTCTTCCTGTTGCATTTGATGTAAAGGTGCTCAGTATTTACAGCCACTGGAAAATGTCATAGTGCCTCATTAAATTCTTAGCAATTTCCAGCAATGCCTGATCATCTTTAAAAATGTAAATTAAGGGATTGGAATTTGGGATTATAACGGTGCCCAATATCTAAAAATACAATTTTGTTCAAAATATTAAAAAAATGTTATAACATGAAAAAGTCAGACAGGACAATCATAGGTGCATAAAACACAGAGTAAACATGTAATTGCTAATACTGGTTAGAGTATCCATATGGCTATGGTAATTACTAGTAGCGATCCCTACATGTTTCGCCAAACATTGACTTCTTCAGGAAAATGTGTAATTGCCAGTATTCAACAATGGTTCTAATAACAACAGATTAGTAATGAAATTGCATAGTATACATAGACACAAAAAAAACACATGGAGCAAAATGATCCTGTGACATGGCTCATAATATCTCCCACCCAGCAGTCCCCAGCCCCACCTAACTAAAGAAACCCCCACACCCACAGGGCGTGCACCAAAGCAATCTAGCAACAGCAAGAAGGGCACCGTAAAAGAGTGGTTACAGGGGGCATACAGGGGCCATGCAAAAAGTGAGAAAGAAAAAGAAGGTAATAAATAATAGTGTACAAAACATAGTCCAGCATTGTGTGCTAACATAGCCTCAATACTTAAAAAACTCAGGGGCGCCAAGGGAACTCACAATTTGACAAAATTAAATATTATAGCTTGGCCAAAGGAAGAGAAATGGGAGAAACAATGAAAATTAGTGAACAAGAAAAGGAAAGGGTGTAAGAAAAGTTTTAATCTATTAGTAAATACAGATAAACAGATGTAGAGAGTTATAATAGAATAGGGTACTTTTCACCATTCACCCTATATGTCAGGTGTGAGTAAGTTAGTGCAATTTCAACCAACAAAGTTAAAATCACACAGTGCAATCGCAGTTGCATACAGCGAGATAGAGTGACTTTCAGCAGTTAAACAAAATAAGGGATGTTAAAAATCAATACCTATATACCCCCCACTCACCAGCCGAGTGCAGACGAAGTGGGGGCCACGGGGAATGTGCCAGTGAGCCCTCCACTCACCTACAAGTCCCAGGATGTCGGACGGTAAACTCGAGCCAATCAGGTGACGCATCGCGTCAGTGACACGTAGAGTCACATGGCGCAGATGGGCATGCGAACAGAGGCAGGCGGAGCCAGCCACCGCAGGTGATCCACCCGGCAGGCGGGATAGGACAACCCGGCCCCATAGGAGGGGCCAAGGAAAGGATCACAACACTGGCACATTAAGCAATGGCCACGGTTGTGCGAGGGACCAAAAGGAACCCAAGCCCTGGGCGTCCATGCAACAACATACAGCACCTAATCAGAGCCGACCTGCCCAATAGTGCCGCCCAGTGAGTGGGGACAGGTATCAAGGCAGGAGATGGTGGTGGTACGCGAGGTGAAGGGAGATTGAAGGCATGGGGCAAAAGTACAACTGATGCACCAATCAGTAGGGACAAACCCAGTCATCAAGAGCCATGATAGACAATAATGAAACAAAAATAATAACGTAGTGTAATTATGGTATAACACCAGAACACCAATAATGGCTGTAGAATTAACAAACCATGCTAGTATTATATAGTCAGAGAGTAAGAAATACACATATATCATAATCCACACACACAGCAGGGTAACAGATCAACAAATTCAAGATGTTAACATAAATTAGCGGTATAGAATGTGGGAAAGGGACAGGGAGAGGAAGGGGCTAGATGGATATGCCTACTTGTAACTGAATCGGTTAGTAACAAAACATCCGGGACCAAACGCACAGACCCAACATGAACAAAATCTAAATTTATAAAAAAGTAATTAAAACTGATATATTTGTTTAAGCCCAGATATTTTGTGGCATCCAAATTATGGATCTACCGAGTTTCCAGTTGTAGTATATTTTTGCATATCGCATTTTTAACCTGATATCTGGTGACCTGTATTGAGGCCTGGGGTGGTTCAAAAGCATGTTTTGACTTAGCAGCTGTGTCACACGCCCTGAGGTGAGCATATTTCCTGGGGGGCACTGGATTGCACCAAAGCATGGTTTGCATCACAAAGAAAGTTTATGAGCACACTGGAAAATAACATCATTGGACACTTAAGCACATTTTTTTTATATTGATTTACCCGATTTCACCATATTTTATTGTTCTATTGAGGACTGTTTTGGAAATATATATATTTTTTATATAAGATTTTGTTTTCACTGCAGCATGCTTGTTTGAATTGATTTTACATTTTGCACTCTAATAAAAGGTTGGATTGGTTGTATATACTGTACCTTAGTGAGCTTATATATATTTTATTTAATTTTGTGTTTCAATATTGGGCTTGTTATTATTGTCACTATAATAATTTTCATGTGTCACTATATGGTTCTATTCATGTCCATGGACATACACATATTTTGATTTAGTATCACAGTACACTTTAGCGCAACGTGTTTTCTTTTTTGCACGATATATGAGACGTGTTCAACGTAGGCAGCTGAGTAGCGTTACTGTCTAAGCCAGGGGTCTTCAAACTATGGCCCTCCAGCTGTTGCAGAACTACACATCCCATGAGGCATTGTAAAACTCTGACATTCACAGACATGACTAGGCATGATGGGAATTGTAGTTCCTGAACAACTGGAGGGCCATAGTTTGAAGATCCATGGTCTAAGCATTAGGTACATTGTGGCTCGCAGGACTTTTTTCCTAATTGCTCGGGACCAGAATCCCACCAGTCACGGGCAGGTTCACCACATCCCATCCCAGCAATCACTAGAGGCTGGGTTGGCATGAGCTATACGAGCTGGAACTCAATACCACTGCAACAGTACTTTGTATTCTGCATCCAAGATGGCGGTATTAAAGGAGAATTTAGCTACAGAAGACCAGGCCTTGCTCCAATCTGCTGGGTTGATCTCAGTACCCAGATCTTGTTCCCACTGGGACACGAAGGAAAGTGAGGTGAAAGATAATCGGCCATTCAAAGATGCATAGAGTCCATCGTGATTTGGCAGACTACACTCCTTGAAACTGAACATTCTTCCAAGAGTTTTGTACTTGTTTCGTACTTTGCCCGTGATGCTCAATAGATCTGACCTGTTGACATTTCAAAAAAAGCTTTTTAAGTATATATGGGGTGACAAGAGGCCCAGGGTAAACATGCGCACTTTGTTCACACCAAAACAGAAAGGGGGTCTCGGACTTCCTAATCTGCAAAAATATTATTACGCGGCCCAACTAGCTCAACTCACCAAATTTCATTCTCAACAACCCCAGTCACCGTGGATGTCAATGGAATCTACTTCCTGTTACCCCAAACCAATTTCACATATCATGTGGTTGCCAATGAAGGAAAGGCCGACGATATTATGTCCCTCCCTCTCCTAATCCCTAAATATATGGGATAGATTGGCAAGGACCCACAGATTTAAATCACCCCACAACCCATTAGCCCCCCTTTTGCGAAATAAGGCGTTCATCCCAGGCCTCACCCCCTCTGCTTTTACATGGTGGTCCAACAAGGGCTAATTGCGGACTGCAGACCTCTGCGACCATTAGGGTATGCTATCCAAGAGACTACTGATAGACAAATACAGATTGCCAGATTCAGAACTTTTTAGATGGACTCAAATATGCCATTATATGCAAACCCTATCACGCAAAGGGGACCTTACCACTAAGTCACCTATGTAAAATATGTGTAGCCAATAGGACAAAATTTGTGGTCACCTATCAGCATTTTATACTATTTTAACATATGTGTCAGAAAAACTGACTTATATGACCCAATGGGAACAAGATATCCAGGTTCCCTGGAGCTAGAGGAATGGCACTCGATAGCAATGGCAGCTTCTAGGTCACTGATCAACACTTCAATAGTAGAAGTGAATTACAAGGTTTTATTGAGGTGGTACTTGGTGCCAGCAAGATTAGCCGCTTTCGTTCCGGGGGCTTCTTCAAAGTGCCTTCGGGGTTGTGGTTAGGAAGGGACAGTATACCATATACGGTGGCAATGCCCCAAAGTACGAAGATTTTGGATCAGGGTCTATAACTTCATTTATACCTTTACCCAGATCAACCTGACCAGGTTCCCAAAGCATGCACTCCTGGGATGCAAGGTAGGAGAAGCCTCCAAAGCCCAAAGATGGCTCCTTACGTTCATATTCGTATAGGCTAAAATCACAATAGCAAGGAACTGGAAGTCAGCAGTCATACCAATTGACCAACTTAAACGTAAACTTTCTTGGCTCATGTTAAATGAGAGACTGACGGCTATGGTGCAGGATAAAATGAAGCAGTTTAATAAAACATGGGACCCTTGGATTGGATACTTGACAAATGACCCCCGGACAGTCTCTGAATAGGGATTTTCCTAGGAGATAGACCAGAGCGTGGAGTCTTCCCCCCCCCTTCTCCTTTTATTCCTCCCCCCGTATTCCACACCCTTTGACCTCCCTCTCCCACCGTCTTTCTTCCCCCCTTTCTTGAGACCCAGGTGTTGTTAGGACCGGAGTCCGCCCTCTGAGGTTTAAAGGAGTGGGATATCCTTGCTCCCTATTGGGGTAGTCGGGGTCTCCTGGGGTAGAGGATATACCCTGGTAACCATACCATAGAATTGTTAAAATGATAAGGGGTATAGTGCTAAGTATAACATGGATGGTTCACTAGACAACGTGTATACTGATTTCACAACTAGGATACTAGTTGAGCAAAGGAATATAACAGAGATCTTTATACCCTACCTCAACGGTATAGAAGGCGGATTGTCAGTATTTATTTGTATGCTACACCGTCTATGACAACAATATACTGTTAAAAGTCAATGTCATGGTTCTTATTCTGTACTGTGCAAAAAACTTGAATAAAAACTATTGAAAACCAAAGATGCATAGAGAGTGGAAATAAGGCCCAGAGAGCCTGGGAATGTAGACAGATGTGCTCAAAAGTGGTTGTCTGAAATGGATAAAAGGAGGTATGACGCAGTGAAGCTATCCAGTGTTGGAGCTGGAGAAAACAAAACAATTCTGACTGGAAAACATCATAGCACTCACAAAATGCAGACCATGTTGGTGGGGTATGTGTGGTCAACAGATGGTGTACCTGCATAAGGCCCCGGGGCAGATAGGGAGACATAAGGGAGCCTGAGTACCGATTCCCATAGCTTTAAATTGTGTTGCATGAGAGGGCCTAGTGACCTTGGGTGGAGTGTCTGAGGAAGCCATAGAAGCGCCTATATAGAAAGAGGGGCACAATTAGGAAGCTCCAAGAGTACCCACAGGGGGACATCGGAGGAAGCATGGAGTAGCGTCATTTGGGAGATCTGGGCCGCCAGGTAGTAACTGGCAACATGGGGAACCCCCAAGCCGCCTTGCAACCTATATATGAAGAGGGTGGTCTTAGCGATTCTAGGGCGTTTATTAGCCCAGATAGTTGTGCCAACCATTTTTATTCTACAATAAACATTAGGTGTATACGTTCAATGGAAGTTGGTATTCTACCAGTTTATGCCTTTCACCAAGAGTATTAAAATACTCAAGACGCTATACCCTGTATCTAAGCGCCCTTATTGAACTTTAACTGTTTTTCCCATGTCACTTCTTCCCAGATGTTTTCCTAGCAGCTACGCGATCCATAGGTTTGACACCATCTTTGCCAATCTCCTACTGTTGCCCTTTCTGGCAGGCTCCTGATCATCTTTGCAGCTTTTTTTAAATATATATGTGTAAAACAATTTGGATTTGAGCACAGAAATATTCAGTGCAGGTTAGGGACCAGACTCAAGTCTGTAGCTCTACTACAACTGTGTGTTATTTGCACCATATTGGCACTATATCTACTGGAGTATGCTATAAGCAAGTAAGTAATTTGCATTTTGCAGAGTAGAGTAGGGAGGATATCAGAGAATTGATAAGTGGCATGGAGGAGCCTATATTATGAAAGATTAGCTGAACTGAATTTATTCTGTCTTGAGAAGAGGCGATTAAGAGGGGGAATCATCTCTATGTATAAATACATAAGTGATCCATATAGTGAATTTGGTGTGGAGTTGTTAACTTTCAGGTCATCACAGAGGACAACGGGGCACTCTTTATGTCTGGAAGAAAAGAGATTTAACTTCCACATATGGAATGGCTTCTTTAAAGTAAGAGCTGTGAAAATATGGAATAGATCCCCTCGAGAATTAGTTCTGGCAAGGTAAAGGAAAGCTAGATGCATTTCTAAATACAAAAAAAAACATAACTGAACATTATTATTATTATTAGGTAACAACTCCTGGGATAGCTGATCCAGGGAATATCGAATTGCCTCCTGGGGGATCAGGAATTGATCCCTCCCCCCACTGGTCCAAACTAGATCATGCTTTATTGAGGCTTTTTGCCTTCCTCTGGATCAGCTGTTGGTAAAGGATTGTGTATACAGAGGTAAGAGGTTGTCACTTTGTTATTATTCTTTTGGTTCAGCTGGATAGACTTTTGTCTTTTTTTAACCTGAACAATTATGTAATCCATTCGTCTATTAAACATTACAAGCACAGTGTCACCCCAAACTTAACCACTTGCCTACCAGACCAATTCTGAAACTTCTCACATACATGTAAAAATCTCCATTTTCTGCTAGAAAATTACTTAGAAGCACCAAACCCCCCAAACTGTTACCGACACAGGAACCGGGACAATCATACTCTGAAGCAACAGGGCTTGCTGTCTAAGCACCACTGCGGAAACAGAGACTCAGCAACCAGGGGAACTGCGGCCAAGAGGCATAGCAGACAAACTGTAGCGCCTAGACCAACAAGTCCACCAATGCAGCAAAGTCAGGGGGATTCTGCTCCCCCTCCAGGTATGTCAGCTGGATCTTTAGAAGCCAAAGATTGCCTTGAGCAGCGTAGAGACAGGGGGGTCCACTACTGGTGGAACAGTCCACTTCTGAAGGAGGGACTCCTCAAAGGGGTACCTCACAGCAAGTCTTTTCGGAAGCACAAAGGGCACTTTGGACACTTCCAGTCTTTGGCAAAATAAGAGGGAGAAGGGAATGCTGTCGCCGTGCAAGACGGCTTATGGGTGCCAAAGGGGAACCGGACCTCCGCCACAGCCACCGCTGCATCCCCATCAAGGTTCCCGCACAGATGTAATAAGTGCGACAACCAGCGACTTTTCGCGCACCACCGCGGTTGTGGAGGAATCATCTTCACTTCCTGACAGGACAGGGAGCGTGGCCACCAACCCCTCAAGGTGGGCCATGTCTGTGGCGGCAGAGCCAGATATAGGATCGTTCAAGACAGAAGAGGTAGGCGAGGGCGGGGGGTGCCATTTACTAGGCTATATGCCTAAGCGCCACCACAAAAAACTCAGGAGGGGGCCACCAACTGAGAACCCAACCACCCGAGGCTCACGCAGGGGACGCTGACCGAGGCCCCTCACAGGGGGGTGCCGACCGAGGCCCCACATAGGGGATGCTGACTGAGGCCCTGCATAGGGGGCGCCGATGGATGCCGCCCACATGAGGCACCGCTGAGACCCCTCACAGGGGGCCCAGGCCGAGGCCCCTCACAGGGAACGCCAGGAGCACCCACGCTGGGCCCACTTAAAGGACCCCGAAAAGGATAATGCCCTCAGAGCCCCCACAGTACCACCCCTCTGGTAGGAGGCGGCCACAAGGCCTAGCAGGCCGCAAAAGCTACGGCCTAGTGGACCGGACCGATCTGAGCCACTGAACCAAGGCAGACACCTAAAAAACGGAAGCGGTGGCCTCCGGCGGCCGCCCACCTAGCACCAGGTCGTTAGGCCGCAGCCTAAATTTTTGGCCACCTGCTGTGAGTGAGCGGTCCGCGGGGGGACCGGACCGATCCGAGCCGCTGAACGGAGGGCAGACACCCAAAAACCGCAGCACACACTGGGGCCGTTCACCCAGCGCCCGGGTGGTAGGCCGCAGCCTAAATTACAGGAGGGCCGCAGCCGGCATTCCCCCGATCGCACACGTCCGGTCACCCGCCTCCTAGGCCCAACCACTGCAGCAGGTGGGCCCAAGGGATACCCCCCAGTAGCAACCCCAAGGGTAGAGGGGGTGGGACAGTGTGTCCAACAGCACCTAGGCCAGAAGCCTGGGGCTCACCCGGGGAAGGAAGGGAGGTGGAGGAGAACCCCTGAGGGACAGACTACCCCAGGGAGTGGAGTACTATGAAGAAGTCAATGTGACGAAACATGTCGGAGGCGTGGCTGTACGGCAACCCAGCATTTGCTCGTAACGTGTGACGCACTGCGCTCTGCACTGGCCGGCTACTATCGCCTCGGATTGTTGAAGAGCTAACGAGGGGAGGGGTGAGATTCATATGCTGCATCCTGGGTCCGCCGTAACCACCAGTACATTGCCATTAGCAGTCACAAGGAGTTTCTGTTTATGTGCTTTTTAACTTTTTTAGAAATGTGAGTATAATTATAGAAGATCTTTTTATGCAATTCAATAAATGTTCTCAAACAGTATTACACTATTGGAAGCATTATTTCTTTTCATGGAGACATATCCTTTTGCCTGGTGAGGAACGCTGATAACTAGAGAACTCCATCTGCTGTGGATGCAGCTCCATCCAGTCTGGATAACCCATTTTGGGCATTGTTTCACTGCATCTATGCGGAGCATGAGAGTGCAAGGCATTATTTTCTGGTGAGTGCGGCTCCATATGAGGGGATCACAATCACGGCTGGTGTGGTGAAGGAGCTGTCTTTGACACAGGAAGATTTATGTTTGAGGGTCACTTTTTGATATCCACCTTTGAGCACGGACTTTATTGTAGTCTCTCATTTTTAACATTGCATGAACTATTTGCAGATGTTTTGATTTTGATTATTTTTGTATATTTGACTAAGAGAAATGTTTGTATATTTTTTATTCATTCAAGGATTATGATCATACATCATTGAGTTGTTTTATAGCACTTACCACGGTCACTTAGTATATGGCTGTTGAGTACAGCTATAAAACTTTCCATTACTATTGTTTTTTGCATCACTGGTTATAATTTAGAAGTACTCCATTCACCATTATTTGATGTTTATGGTGTTTATAGCGTCACTATTTTTATTTATTTAAAATATGTTTTCACATTATACATTTTTAAGTTGGCAGCTACAGGTATCACAGTGGAATTAATACCATAGCGCAGTGGTGGTTCATCAGGTTTATTGTGCGCGACACTTGATAACCGTCTTTTATACCCCTGGGAGTACCTGCGCCCCACGTCACGTCCAGGGAAGGAGAGGAGGGGACCCCGAACTTACCAATCCAGCGAAGCGTATGGGTAACACTCCCAGACAGATCCCCTCGTCACCGAAGTGGGGGGCTGTCGGCCATGAGGAATGATGTGACTCAGGCCGAGACCCAGTCGTATGCGACCTTGCGAGATGTTTAACTCACAGGGCCAGCCTCCGTCCAGTGGGGCTATGTCGCGGCTGACCTAGCATGTAGCTGCGGTCTGCATGTGCTTGCTGGCCAGACTAGGGATACCACTGGATCTTAGTGTCCAGCCCATCGCCCAGCCCGGCAGTTGATTGTAGATCTCACCGGAAAAAAATCCAAGAAAAAAAGAAAATAACAAAAAAATTCCCAGGACTAGAGATCCCAGCAGGGAACTAGGTCCTTACTCCTGACTAGGCAGAAAAAAACTGAAGGCCTATAGCAGAGAGGTGGTGTATACCTAGGACTGCCCATAGGCGTAGCCAAGTCTTTTTTTCTTCCCATTAAGGAGAAAAATATTTGAGTAACAGCATCCCCCTCCTACCCCCCCCCCCCACACTTACCTGAGCCCTCACTTAATCCAGGGCTGTGACGGTCTGTAGCGACTCTCCCTGCTTTCAAAGGCACTAATGAGGCAGTAGGAGTTATTGGCTCCCACTCCTGTCAGTCAAAGCCTGTAAAAAGGGAGCGGGAAGTGGGGCCGAGCCGCTGTCTGTGTCTATGGATGCAGGCAGTGCTGCTTAGGATCAAGACCGCAGGTGTGCCAGAATAGGAAGTGGCTTCCTATGGTTGCACACCAAGAAGAGGAGGAGCCAGGAGTGTCGGCGGGGGGACCTGTGAAGAGAAGGATCAGGGCTGCTCTGCAATTCCATTTCACAAAGCAGGTAAGTATATCATGTTTCTTATTTTTAAAAGAAAATGTTTTAACTTTACAGTCATTGTAATCAATGTTGCAAAGGGATTAAAGTAATAGTAAAGCCTCGTTTTTTTTTCTTTAAAATAATGAACATGTTATACTTACCTGCTCTGTGCAGTAGTTTTGATTATCCTCTTCTCAGGGCCCATGTCGGCACTTTTGACTCCTGCCGGGTGCCCCCACAGCTTGCTGTGGGGGCCCCCAAGCAGGCGTGCTCCAGACCCACGGCTCTGTGTGTCTATTCACACACGGGACTGCAGCTTGGCCCCGCCCCCTGCATCTCCCGATTGGCTCACTGGCTGAGACTGACAGAGCTGTTGCCAAAAGCCAATGAGGAGCGGCAAGGCTCTCGTGGACATCGCTGGATCAAGAAGGGGGTCGGGTAAGTATTAGGGGGGCTGGCAGGCTGCTGCACACAAGAGGTTTTTTACCTTCATGCATAGAATGCATGAAGGTAAAACACCTTGTGCCTTTACAACCACTTTAATCTCACTCCATTAGAAACAAAAGTAACCTCTCTCGATTCAGGCATAGATCGCTAAGATCAAAGATATGGATGCAAAGAGATAGGCCAGTATGATAAGTTCTTCCATATCTGGGTAACATAGTTACATTTTACCTCTTCAGATACTAGGGCAACATTGCTTGGAACATTTATACTGGAAAATATTACAGGTAGAGAAAATATTCTGTTGGATACTGCATTTCCTGTGTACTGTAAACCAAAGTTTGCTTTTTTCCACAGAATTGCACCCTTGTTGTGTTTGGTTACCACACAATTAAAAACAGACATTCTTTTTGTTCAAGAACCTTTAATTCAAAGATTGCAAAATGTCATCTATTGTAATTGGTCATATCCAACTACCTACTTGTGAAATAAAGATTATTTTTGAAAACAACTGAACTTTTGGTTTACCTGTAAAACCAAAGAAAAACAGAGGAGTTTTCATGACTGGTGCTGATTGGACCTAGGGTTTACTTGCTGAAAAACATTGCTGCTTATTTGCATTGTTTGTTGACGATTTATATGTTACATATTTTGATGAACTAGTGTTGTACAACTGCCCTTCCATTTCTTTAGTATTGGTGTATTAAGTGGACATTTGGTTTGCGTTGTATGGTGATAATTGAGCTGTGACTGCTCAATTCTCTTTTTTGTTTTTTATGTATACTGTATGTGTATGTTTTATATACTGTACAATAAAAGTTACCTTTAAAAAAAATAAAATATTCATGACTACTTTGGTTATGTTGCCACCTTTAGGTGAATGGGCTCTGACCAAAAAAAGGGCATGAATCCTCACCCAACTGTACAAAAAAATGGCAACAACCACATATACCATGTTTCAGGTTTTTAAAAGGCCATATATAACTGTCCTTTGCAGCAAGGTGCACATGAAAGGGAGCACGGCCGCGGGGGCTACCGCACACGGGCGCTACCGCGCACGGGCACGCACCCCCGTTGGCGCCAGGCGGGTTATTTAAACCTGCCTGTCACACTCAGTCCCCGCTGTCTGCTCTACAGCGTTCCGTGTGCCAAAACTTGATCTGATCTGAAACCTTCTGTTTTTTGACCCGGCTTCCTGTTTGACTATCCAGCTATCTGCCTGCATCTGACCCTTTGGCTTGCTTAGACCATTCTCCTGTTTGATCCTTGGTACCTTTGCTGTCCGCCTGATACCGACCACCGGCCTTGTCTGACTATCCTTCTGCTTGATATCTGCTATCAGCCTGCTACCTACGGTTGTTCCTGGTTTCAGTCCAGCCTTTCAGTATCCAGCCTGCTACTTGCTGTTGTTCCTGGTTCTGGTCCAGCGTTCCAGTATCCAGCCTGCTACTTGCTGTTGTTCCTGGTTCTGGTCCAGCGCTCCAGTATCCAGTCTGCTACCTACTGTTGCTCCTGGTTCCAGTCCAGCCTTCCAGTATCCAGCCTGCTACTTGCTGTTGTTCCTGGTTCCGGTCAAGCGCTCCAGTATCCAGTCTGCTATCTCCTGTTGTTCCTGGTTCCAGTTCAGCATTCCAGTAGCCAGCCTGCTACCTGCTGTTATTCCTGGTTCCGGTCCAGCGCTCCAGTATCCAGTCTGCTATCTCCTGTTGTTCCTGGTTCCAGTCCAGCATTCCAGTACCCAGCCTGCTACCTGCTGTTGTTCCTGGTTCCAGTCCAGCATCCCAGTATCCAGTCTGCTACCTGCTGTGGTTCCTGGTTCCAGTCTAGCACTCCAGTTCTCTGCCTACTTACCTGCTGCTGTTCCTGGCTTCAGTCTGCATTCCAATCTCCAGTCTTCTCGTCAGTTCCTGGTTCCTGAGTTTCCACCACTCCAGGACTTCTGGGTGACTGTTGATCCTGCCAGGCACCCATACCACTCCTTACTCCTGTGTCCTCTGTCCCAATTTCAGAGGGCCGAGAGTGGGAGCCATAGGGGAGGTCTCTCTCTGCACTTCAGGCTCAAAACCTACCAGGTACGTGACAACCAACCTGCAAAACAACCAAATTGGCCCTAACAGTTTATGTTAAAAACAAAGGGTTATGTTTGCACACATTTGCAAATATATGCATAAGCCATACTGCCAACGCCAAGGGACCTCTGTATATGCTGTGGTCCTAACTCTAAATTTCCAGAGCCTCCATAGTAGGAGCACATGTAAGAATGGATAGATTAAGGGTAGGTATGCCTGGAGGGATCCCACCCCTCCTAAAATTCCTCACCCAAGCATAACCCTAGTTCAGCTAAGCTTTAATTTTGTATCAAGCAATGAGGAACACAAGCAAGAGGGGATTGATCTCAGTGTCCTGTGATGTACTCCTAGATAAAGATTTTGCAGGTAAACCAAAAAAACTACTTTCTTAATTCATATATCACAGGACTCAACAGCAACAGGACAGGCTCCTGAGCAGCATGACTGCCTGTCACCCCTTCATTGATGGCCATGGCATTGTTCAACTGCACCCCCCTGGAAAGATGTGAAAGCAGACAGACCAATGTATGAGAGCTAGCTGAACTGCCCAGAGGTCCAGGATGTTAGTAGAAGAGAACAAGAAGACCTAGACAGCTGCACACCGGCAGCACTTGAAGCACTTATGAGTAAGCACTTGGTGTAAGTGCAAAACGCATCAAATATTCTTGTACCACCCCACAGTCGTGTTTTGTGTACCCCATGATCCTGTATTTTGAATAAAAAGACGGATTTATCCATTCCGGTGTGCGGCTGTCCAGGTCTTTCTGTTCTCTTCTACTTGCATCAGCATTTAGTCAGCACCTGGGGCTCTTCTCTTCCTGGAGGTAATGAGACACATGCACTCTATTTTAAGCCCCTCTTTGAGCGGAGGATCCCACATCACCTCATTTAATTTCAGGTCCAGGATGTTGATTGGCAACTTCAGCTCCTCTGATGACCTGGTTCCCTGAACTGGGGAGTTTCTCCAGAACACACCCTAGCCTAACAGGCTGGCATCCATTGTCAAGACTTTCCAATTCATCAGAATGAAGGATTTCTCTGCATCCAGCATCTGCATGGATAGCCACCATTCCAGAACTTGGGAGTCAGATGCACCAGCAAATCCAAGGACTTATGACATTTGTCCCATACTTACAGGTTATGAAGCAGCAGAGCTCTGAAGTGAAACTGGGCATATGGGCATTGAAGGTGGCTATCATCTCCTCTAGCACTATCATGTATGCCTGGATCAGGAGACTTTCCAAAGACCTCAGGAACTCCACCTGAACTAGAAAAGGGAAGCATTTTTTGTGTGGAAGAAAAGCCTTATCTAAGATTAAACCCATGTACTTAAAAAGTTGAGTTGGAACCAAGGCAGACTTCTGAAGTTTATGTACGCAACCAAATCTCTCCAGGACCTGTACTGTGTGCTGGACGCTGCACATCAGTTTTTGATCCGATTGCTCCCCTAGTAGCAAGGTTGCCACAATGGGAATCACCAGGAGCGATTCTAACAAAAGCTTCATAGTTATGAAAATGACTTTGAAATGACATTAACATGATAAAGATTACATGAGATTTTAGTGAATGGGTTTATATTACCTTTTAAATAAAACATAAAAATAAATAAAATAAATAGGAGGGTATTACATATTTTTCTAATTTTAGTGAAACTCAAAAAGTTGATCGACACGCTATAAAAATTACAGGACCTATTTTGTGTACAAATCGATTGGCATTTGTAAGAATCAAATTATGAAGCATAACATTTTACATAAATAAGTACATCTGAACAAGTAGTCTGATTTCATAAACTTTTCCAATTAAATCATTCTTAGTGGGAATATCAAGTTTAAATTTGGATTTTGTGCTCAGAAATTAAACAGTCAGGAAAATAAGAAGATATACAACTCACTGCTTCCACCATGGCTACTTATTGCTTCATCCTCAAATATATCAAAACCTTCCTGACGAGTCTGATTTGTTATCTCGAACTTCATCATTTCAGTGGGCATCCGTAAGATTGTAAGATTGTACTGGAGCGAGTGACTCAAATCATAACTGTAGCTGAAATTGTAAACAAGCAGTTAAAATACATACAATCACTGCCCATTTTGTAAGAAAAAGTAAATCTTTTCAAAAAGGTAAAAAATGTTTTTTTTTTCCCCATTATGCTTTTTCATGTGGAAATTTTATGAAGACCAAGAAAAACAATGCAAAAACAGAAATTTGATTCAGTCCAGACACTGCAAATAATACTCAGTTACCACATACTAATGCCCTGTACACACAGTCTGACTTTCCGACGGAATATGTGCGATCGGAGCTTGCTGTCGGAAATTCCGACCGTGTGTGGGCTCCATCTGACTTTTTCCATCGGAATTTCCTTACGCACAAAGTTTGAGAGCAGGCTATAAAATTTTGCGACAACAAAATCCGTTTGCGTAAATTCTGATTGTGTATGGCCAATTCTGACGCACAAAGTGTCACGCATGCTCAGAATAAATTCCGAGATGGAACTGATCGGTCTGATAAAATTAGCGTTCGTAATGAATACAGCACTTTCGTCACGCTGCAATGTTTTAAATTGTTGAATGCAGCGCACTCTCTTCTTCTTTATAATGTTAGAAGAATGAAGTTGTTTTGCTGCTCATATTTACACAGACTTTTCACAAACTTCTTTCTTTATTATTTCTCGTGATTTCATGAATATAATATTTTGATTTGTCACATCTACCGAAAATGTCTTTATTTTTTTCAATTTATTTTTTGGTATTATTTGTTTATTTTTTTAAAAACACAGATCTCCTGTTTTTTTTTTGTTTTTGTTTTTTGGTGATCTCCAGAATAGTTTTGGGTGTGTTTTGTGTGTCAAGTTACCACAACACCATTATTATCCTGTCTTTTTTAATCTCAAGGAAATTGGTTGGTGTTGGTGTCCCTTGTTAATTTCACATTGTATTTTGGAAATGTACCTGCCTCCTCACAAACAAACTGTCCTTTTTGAAGGAAAACACACATAGGCAAGTATTAGTTCCAAAAAATACCTTTATTAAGGGGTCCTAACCAAATAAAGAGTGAGGCAATGCTAGAGAAACAGCAGAAATTGGTGAAGCCTTTGGCCCCCAGGGCAAACATCAACTATTTTCAGGCAAAATTGGTGGCCTGAGGAGTCCATATATTTAAGGGAGTACAATCTAGTCCAGAAGTCCAAGAGATCATTAACAGTAGCAGATGACATGTATGTCCCCAGGCTGTGGTCATAGAAGAGCCTGCATCTTTTGTCAGACCAGACTGAACCCAGGCCATCACTTTCTTGTCTTCCTTCCACTCTTCCTTCCAGGCTGTGTCTGTGGTGTTGGAGCTGTGGCAGGAGGAGGAGGATGATGATGCAACTCACACAGGTGGGTATTAGGTGTGATTTCGCCCCTCAACCCCTTATTTGATGTTTTATAAATTATTTCCTCACACATGAGGCGTTGCCCCTCCTGCATGTCCTGCAGTTTTGTGGCAGCCATGGAGGCAAAGGCCTCTTCATGAGTGGGGGTGGCTCTGAGGGACGCAGAAGCCTCCCGAATCAGCCTGAGCGCTGACTCCTCCATGTTACTCCCCTTCCTGGGTCTTTTGTTTGGAAGGTGGAGGGGAATAACCTGTGATTGTGTGAGGCTCCTACTGGGCCCTGCCATCTCCTGGCTGCCACTTACCCTGGCCACCTCCTGGCTGCCACTAACCCCCGCCTCCTCCTGGCTGCCACATTCCACAGCCTCCTCCTGTGTGCCATATTCCACAGCCTCCTCCTGTGTGCCATATTCCACAGCCTCCTCCTGGCTGAGGTCTTCCTGTGTATGAAAAAGTGACATAGTTTTAGTTTTTTCTTCATCAATCACACACAATTTTCATCTCATGACTGTTGCAAATTGATTGTTAATAAATAGAAAAGACTATCATTCTGAGCCCAGCACTTTTCATTCTTGTCCCAATTATTTTTGCCCACTACTGTCTATTGATATGTAAATGCCTTTATTAAATCAGCTATTAGTGAGCAATAATAACATCTGGTAATCATTTATGTTTTGCCAAGAAATCTGTAGAATAATGCTATACCTGGCTCAAGCTGGGCTCCTCCACTTCTTCCTGGCTAGAAGTCCCAGGTTGGACATCGGAAGCCTCAGCTGGGGTGCAAGATAGTGTGGAAGGAAGAGTGGAAGGAAGGGTTGAGAGGGATTCCCTGATTTCAGTCTAGTCTGACAGAAATCGCAGTCTCTCATAGTACCACAGCCCAGGGACATAAATGTCATCTGCTGCAGCTCCGGATCTCTGGGAATCCTGGACCTTCTTGAGCTCCCTAAGATAAGTGCTCCTGGGGCCACCAATTTTGGCTTTTAAATAGGGGATGGTTGCCATGGAGCCCACCAGCTTCACCAACTCCAGCAGTTTCTCCAGCGCTGCCTGGCTCTTTTGTTTATGATTATAATGCGGGTGTTTCACCTGCCACAGACAGGGCAGCTCCCTGTATTTGTCTATGAACAGGGGGAGGAAGTTGTGATCATGGAAGCCATCCATTTTCTCTGCAAGACAAAACACAAGACGAACCCTAATGTCAGGCTAAACTCTCCTAATCTTGTCCCAACGTAGGCCTCAATCTATAAGCAGTATAGGCCCAAGTTAAACTTGTAACTTCGTTACCACGATTGGCGCTTCCGATACTCCCTTCTCCGCTCACAGATCGTACGTACGACGCACGCGTGTTGCGCTTTATATACACTGCGCATGCGTGAAACTCCGCCCACCCCTGACGTTCTTTCTAGTCTATTCCCAGCCCCTTCTCTTTCGGCGCAGTGGGGAAGAGCACATGGCGGAGAGACAACAGATGCATGATAATAGCAGCAACGAAGAGGAGGAAAGCCCGGAGCCAGAAACGTCACGATCCCAGAGGAGATTTAAGGCCTCAAATATGGCCTTTGTTGAGATGGTGGAGATGGTGGACATATTAAAAAGTGCAGACTATGATGGAAAGTATGGACCTTACCCAAACCCAAATGTCAGAAAGGCCAAGATCATGGCTAAAGTTGTGAAGAGTCTGCAGAAGAATTTTGGGGTACAACGATCCAAGGATCAACTGAGGAAACGGTGGTCGGACCTCAAATTAAGGGAGCACGATCAGTATAGAAGGATCAGGAGAGTGCTGAAAAAAAGTAAGTAGTTGTCCTGTGTTCCTATTCTTTCTTTTTATTACGTTCGTGCTGCTCCATGTGCTTTTCTTTACTGTTGTACATTTAAAAATGGCAACTTTCATGTTCATGAGCACAATAATCGCTCGTAGGAAACATTGTTCGTTTAGCCACTAAAATACGATGTTTTGGCCAGATGCCAAAGGAGAGGACACTCAGCAGCTGTTTACACATCTGGACGCTGGAGCACTAGTGTGGGACAAAATAACACCCTTTTTATTAGTAGGGGTCCCACACAGGTGCTCCAGTGAATATTATAGGGGTGTCTCCATGTGTGAAGCTTGCACAAAACAGGTAAGTATTCAAGCTTTACAAAGGACAAAAAAATTTCTTCAGCTTCGAACTCTGCTAAAACAGACCATTGTACCCCACTTTCAAGCAATGTTTCATATTCCTATTTCTGCCATCAAATATCTGTGTGCCAAGTATACCTTTTTTGTTTACATAGGGGAGAAAAGACTCGGAGGACACCACTCATCAGGAGACACCATGGACCCCCCCAAACCCAACCAGAGGAGAAGGGAGACGTTGTAAAAATTGTCACCACAACAGGTGAGTGTCTGCGACCACAGCCTCAGGTAAGAGATGTATGCCTGCATATTTATAATACATGGTGTGTTTTTTTTGTTTTTTTTGTAGGTGATCGGGATGTTGTGGAAGAGGAATGTCATTTCACCAGTGAAAGTGCCCAGATCCTCATCGGGGAGATAATGGGGTGTAATTTAGGAAACGTAAAGCAAAACATCAATGGTATTCAAAACAAAATGAAGAACATCATTGATGTTTTAGGGGAAATCTAAAACACCCAGAAATCCCTTTTTTTTGTAACAAATTTTTTTTCCGTATGTTAAAAGCCAAATTTAGAAGATGCACACAGTGTGTCAACATGTGCTATCTGCCATCACGGGAGATCAATGTACGCGTTTTGTGGGTGCAACCCCTTCCTCAATAATAAATTAGCTTAAATAAAATTAGTTACACCCACAAAACACGTCCATTGATCCACCATGATGGCAGCTAGCACATGTTGACATTAGGCAATTTGTGTGCATCTTTTAATTTGGCTTTTACAGGGGGGACATCACCCCATCTGCTGAACGCATTATCAAACACAGTTTGTACATACTCATGTCTGATCTTGCCTTCACTTTATAAAAGTTGAACTTTGTAAGTTCCAGAGTTGTGTATTGTTTTATGGGTTTAAACATGCCTGTTTTACCTTAAAAGGAAATTTCTACTTAATGTGACCTTTAAAAATGTTATACAACAAACATGTTGGTTTTGTTCAAAGACCATTTTAGAAACGCACGTGATTGTGCTTTGATTAAAAAGATTGATAATCAACAATGTGTGGCTTCTTCTATCAATGCTCAAAAGCATTTTATATAGTAAAGTTGTTGTTTTCAGTGACAATGGGGGTTATTTACTAAAGGCAAATCCACTTTGCACTACAAGTGCAGTGTTAGTGCAGTCTCAAGTGCACTTGTAGTGCAAACTCTATTTTCCTTTAGTAAATAACACCCAACAGTGCTTTCTAATTTTACACAATCACGCCATTTTCATGACTCCCTAAATTTCGGTCATGGTGTTGAAAATTAATAATATTTTTTAATTTAGGTTTACGTGAACCCAATGTTTAATATTTGACATTTCATGATATTTACCTATATAAACCCTACTGTAAAACAATGAGCTTACTTTATAGATCCTTGTAAACTTACTTTATGTATCTTTATAACATTGTATACTCAATAAACTTCTTTTGACAAGGAAAATTATTAATATTTTTGTCAGTAATGCATTACATACATTAACAAAAAAAACAAGGGGTGTGTGTAGCAGACCCACAACATAATAATAATAGTTAGCTGAAGAAGAGATTGTCACCTCATGTGTCAACGAAATTTCATTTGCACTGTTGAAGAAAAAGGCCAAAAAATTAGAACATTAATAAAACATAACCGAGGAGAAAGCTAAAAGAAAGTCAAGCAGTAAATCAAAGCAAATATTTGTTCAGTTTCAAATATATTTTTATTTTAAAAATGTCCCAGACATTGTCTGGCATATCGATGGCTCCCCTACCCGCAAAGTATTCCATGTATCTTATACGGACCTCAGGGGCACTCGGGTGGGCAAGCCAGGATGGCCAGTTTCAAGCGCCGTCAGGGTTGGGTCATTAATATGAATTCCGGCCTCAGGCTCAACTGAGGCAGCATAGTTTAAAGAATTTCTCCTTAATAAGTTGTGGAGAACACAGCAACACAGGATGATGTGATTGAGTTTATATTCCGCCATGTGTATCGGTGTAAGAAATAGGCAGAACCGGCTGGCCATTATTCCAAATATATTCTCCACCACTCTTATGGCTCTGGCCAGCCGGTAATTAAAAACCCTCTCTTTTGGGGTGAGGGTCCTCATAGGGAATGGCCACATAAGATGGTCCCCCAGCGCAAATGCTTCATCCACAACGAAGACAAATGGGAGTCCTTCCGCATTGTCTTCTGGAGGTGGCAAGCCCAAACTGCCATTCTGGAGACGCCTGTAGAACTCGGTCTGGGCAATGACTCCACCATCCGACATCCGGCCATTCTTCCCCACGTCCACATACAGGAACTCGTAAGTAGCCGACATCACCGCCAAGATCACAATACTATTGAACCCCTTGTAATTATAATAGTATGACCCCGAGTTGGGGGGTGGGACTAGGTGGACATGTTTCCCATCAATTGCCCCTCCACAGTTAGGACAGTCCCACCGTTGGGCAAAGTGGGAGGCCACAGTCTGCCATTCCTGTGGGTTGAAAGGAAACTGTGGAGTCAAACAAGAATAAAAAAAAAATGTCATTTTGCACATAAACATTGAAAGCAGATTAGACACAAACATTCTTGGCCAATATCAGTATAACATTTATTTTAGGGAGTATTTAAAGACAAAAGTATAAGGTCCACCTATCAGATTCCTCACCCCCTCTGATGGCCCATTGTTAAAATTTTAGGGGGGAGATGTTTTGGACAGGTAACCCTCTCCACTTCATTGAGAGATGAATGCCTAAATAATGTGTATTACTTTGGCCAGCCCCTCCTTACTTACACTATTGGCAGCCCACTTGACAGGTAAGAAGTGTCATAATACAAAAATATAATTACACACTGTCCAAATTGGAGCATAATTTTAACATTCTGCAATTACCTATCAAGATAATAATAGGATAGAAAAACTTTAAACAGTACCATTTGAAAGTATTCAGGCAGGCCCTTGCACTACATGCTTTGGGGAATTCATACAGAAATCTGACCACAAAAGAGGTAGGTATAGTGTGTATGGGTTTGGCAAAGTCAGCAGATAGAGGATTGGTATGGGTTGACTTAGTGGTTGGGGGGAGGGAGGGTTCCAAATGAGTTTGGGACCCAAAAAAAAGCCTCTGGCACTCTGCCAGAATTTAAGGACACAAATAACATTTGTACACATTTTAGGGGGGTGTTTAGGGTAAAGCACTACTATGGAGCTGACAAAATACATTGTTAAGTGACTAGGCGAGGTGGATATAGGCCCAGGAGAGCATGCTGGAGAGGTAAGTGAAGGCAAATATGTATGAAGGAAAAAAAAACGTAAAACATTCCAGCATGCATGAGGATAAAGGGGACATTCACAACATATTACAATCATGGTAATTAGGGAATGATGAAAGAAATACAATATATTATCAAACATTAAATACAATAAAATGTGATGTTAAAGGATAAATCTTACCTTAATATAGGACCTGAATGATGGCAGAACAGGTCTCTGGGATAATGATCCCCAGAGCCTGGGGGGAGATGCCTGTCGAGAACTTGAGGTCCTGCAGGCTTCTTCCCATCGCCAAGTACCGCGACGTGGCAACTAGCCTCTGCTCCGGAGTGATGGCTTGCCTCATGCAGGTATCCTGCCTGCTGATATAAGGGGTCAGCAAAGCCAACAAACGGTAAAAACGAGGTCCGTCATCCGGAGAAAGTTCCTGAAATCGTCAGGAATATTCTCACGGATCTCACGAAGCAAAGGCATGTGACAGAATTGGTCACGCTGGAGCAACCAATTCTTGGTCCATAAACTCCTCCCCATCCTGTTCATGGACTGGGCTTGTGTCAAAGTAAGAACCCCAACACCAAGCCCCTGCACAGCATAAACTCTACGATGAGTACATACACGTAACATGGCTTCAAAACGGTCGACTGGTCAGAACGAAGTAACAGAACGCACTGAAGAATGGCAAGGCCTGTGAAGAGCGACCTGAAAATCAGCAACGAGTGGACAAGAACACAATGATAAATCAACGCGAACTCACTACACGCACTGAAGACCAGATACAAACCTATAAGCACAAACTGAACAGCAGAAAAACGAACTGAAAATCACGAGTCTGATAAGCACGAATCGTCTCTCACCAAACTTTTACGAACACAAGATTAGCAAAAGGAGCCCAAAAGGTGGCGCGCTTGGTATTGAACTGCCCTTTTATAGTCCCGTCGTACGCGTTCTACGTCACCGCGTTCTTGACGTTAGGAAATTCCGACAACTTTGTGCGACCGTGTGTATGCAAGACAAGTTTGAGCCAACATCCGTCAGAAAAAATCAGATGGATTTTGTTATCGGAATGTCCGATCAATGTCCGATCATGTGTACAGGGCATAAGAAGAATTTTGGACACAAATGAGCAAAGATTCCACTCTCTGTATAAATATATGGTAGAGGCATGGGAACATGAAAAATTCAGCTTTTTTTAAAAATAAAACATAAAATCTAATTGCATACAACGATCAATATAATGAAAAAAAAATTGTATTTAAAAAATATAAAATAGTGATACAAACAGTATTTTCTGGACAGTATTAAAACAGAAACTTCTTAAAATATCTAACACTGATGGCGGACCGGGATGCTGATGTCTCTTGATATCTGTAAAGATTTCGATTCCCTCTCGTGGCCATTTCTTTTCCGGGTGCTGTTGAGATGGAACTTCGGTCCTAAGTTCTTGGCCTCGCTGCACTCCTCATATAGCTCACCCACAGCGCAGATAGTTCTGAGGGCCACAGATTGGATCCGATACCCATCTCATTGGGCACTCGGCAGGGATTCCCGTTATCTCCTATACTGTTCGTCATAGCCATCAAAACTCTTGCAATAGAGATACGGCAAAACCAAGACATTTTGGGGATAGCGAGTGGGGGGGGGAGCCATAAGTGTGCTCTATTCGCTGATGATTTGTTGTTGTTCATCACCTCAACCCACACTACTCTGCCAAACCTACTTTCCCTTCTGGACCACTTTGGCAGAATTTCTGGGATCATAGTTAACAATGACAAATCAGAAGCGATGAATTTCAATTCCGACACTACAGAGTATTAAATCGCAATACCCATTTCAGTGGCAGCCGACGTCCCTCTCCTATTTAGGAATCAGACTGACCCCCCGCGTTTCCTCCCTTTACAAGGCCAATTAGCCTACTCTATTTGCTGGGTTATTAGAGGACATGCAGGGATGGTCAGACGTGAGCTTATCATGGATAGGTAAAATTGCCTCAGTGAAAATGACAATCCTGCCCAGGTTATTATATTTTTTTCGTACTTTACCGATCCAGGTCCCTGTTAGCGCTATACAATTGGTCCAATCCAAAGTACTCCGATTTATCTGGGGTATCAAAGTACACAGAATAGCAAGGGCCACGATGTACGCTCCTAAGGATATGGGTGGTCTAGGGGTGCCAGACTTTCGGAAATATTAGCAGCACAGATCGCTCAACTAGGCCAACTCCATAGCAAACATTAGCAACCAGATTGGGTTGCCATAGAGGCCCAGGCAATTTTCCCACTTGCACTTGCAATGCATCTCGTCCTTTGGGACACCCCGAAACACCACAGGGCTATACTGAGCCCACCGCTCTCCCATTCACTACAGGTGTGGAATACAAGCTGCAGGAGATGGCCTCTGTGCTCATCGCATATCCCTGTAGCTCACCGAGTATGCAACCTGACAGGTATGGTTGGTGGTTGAATAAAGGAAAGTACCGTATTTCATGGGAAGCCTGGAGATGCCCCCCGCTGAGAGCTTCCACTTGCAACAAATTCATCACTTTCTCCAATCCCTACAGAAAGACAGCTCTGATGTGGCAGTCGGTACTGTGTTTGAAAACAGATGCATGCAGGATGCTGCTCTGCGAGGGAGCATCTCGCTATTACATAAACTGCTCAACACCAATAATGATATATTATCCTACCAGGTGGCGTGGGAGAGGGATCTGTCTATAACCCCCAAGGCGGAAGACTGGCGTAAATGGAGCACGAGGATTCATAAAAGCATTCTGAATGTAGCCTCGATAGAAGCAGGCTATAAAGTCCACGCCAGATGGTACTTGGTACCTGAGTGTCAAAGATGTATCCAAGCACCTCAGACGTGTGCTTCAGGGGTTGTGGTCAAATTGGCACACCATTACATATGTGGTGGGCGCGCCCTAAGGTTCACCGCTTTTGGATAAGGGTACACTCACTTATTTTCTCAGTCACGATGGTTAATATCCCTAAAAAAGCGAGTGTAGCCTTAATAAATAAGCCTGTTGAAAATATCCCTCGACATACCCAGACCCTAATTTATTTTATGTTCTTAGTGGCTAAAATCGCTATAGCCACAGCATGGAAAAGCTCTGTCATAGATATGGCCTTGATGAAATGAAAACTTACGTGGATCATGTTGAGTGAAAAGGTAGTGAGTATCTTACGAGATAAGCTACCAACCTTTGACAAAATTTGGTCTCCTTGACTGGATTATTTGAATGTCCCAGGAGACTGATGCCAATAATGAGTGGAGGATCCCCGGTCGGACTCACTTCTTCCTCTTTCTTTCTTTACCATAACTATTGTTCCTCTGATCCCAACCGATCTAAGAATTATGTCCTATCTGCTCTTCCCCTCCCCCACTCTTTTTTTTTCTTCCTCTCGAAAGAATTTTTGTTATAGTTGAGGGATTGGAGCCCCCAACAGGGGAAACGGGGGGAAGATATTTAGAGAAAATTGGTCACTGGACTAGAACCCTCTATATCATTCTTGAGGGCATACTCACAGTGATTATGTTTCAGCAAGGTCTCAAACTTCCTGCCCTCCTTGATCCTTATTTTGATATACAGGGCAATAATCCTGATGGCTACCTCTCAGGGAAAATAATGTCTTCGTAATGTACTATGTTCATGATCCAAAGCTTATTTTTCTCACCTATTTCAGTTGGTGCCCACATGTTCCACCGTGGCCTTACCAAAGAGCTAACCATTTACCAAGATCTTCCCCTGATGATTTCATACTTGCCTCCCCTCATTTGTTTTGTATCAGTTCTTGTTGTATGATTCAGAGCATGCAAGGATTCTTTGCTGCTCTGCACAGTGTTCATTTACTCTATATTTTTCAAAATACCAATAAAAACGATTGAAACAGAATATATATAGCAATGAGGAAAATTAACTGCTTTCGGTCACTATGGAGACAATTGGAGGGCTGTCCATCAACTTGCAGAAGCAGAGCTGAGTGGCATTTTGTTAGATAGTACAGGACTCAGATTATTAGAGAGACAGAATGTGTAAGATGAAACAGTCAGTTAAAATGATAGTATTTACCAGAAGGTTAATAATGTTCTGTATTTGAATGCTTTCTTAGATATTTCTGTTAAGCCAGTAACGGGGTTGTGAACTTTAATCACTGTATGCCAAATGACTTGTATTCTATAAGTGTGAATACAAATTAACTAGGTTCCAATTAAATGTCTCCAACTGTATTTCTGTGTTTAAATGGTTACTATGGCAGTCTTTGGCAAATATTACTTCCGGTTCCTAATTGCTTGCTTGACAAGCGTGTGCCTAATGACTCACATCTGCTGTAAAGCACCTCAAGGGTCTGGCATGGGGGGAATGGCTTGCCTTGCACTTAGAACTAAATGCCAATCTTTTTTATTTATATTACCTATAATTTACTGGACTATGTCTGTGTAAAACCAAAGCTCTTTATCAACATACAGTATACATACTGAAATAACATGGATTTTAACATAAGATTGCCTTATGGCAACATACTCCACAGGAATGCAAAATGTTAAGCAAATAATGTATTTAAGACTACCTTTCCACATATAAGAATATTACATTTCAGCAGACTAGTTAGAATATGAACTTCTACATTCAACAGTAAATTAGGAAACAGATTTCATTTGATAAACTGCAAAAGAGAAATAAAAGTAAGGCTTTTGTACAGCTATGTTTTTATCAATCACTATTCGCTATAGTCACTATATGTAAAGCCCAAACTTTTTTTTTGGATAGAAAGAGGAGATGTGGCCACGCAATGGTGGAGTGTGGAAGCACTGACCCGGAGCTCCGCTCAGACTGACCTCCCACCTGCACCCACGGCAACTGAACATGCCAAAAGGAGCAAAACACTCTCACAACCCTCATGTGCTGGTCCCGCTACCCGTAGTTCACTCCTTGCTGATTTCTTTGCTCCACGTGCTCCCATTACCTCAGAGCAGCTTGCAGACAACATGGCGACCAATTCCCAGAGCGTGGCCACCCAGGACTGTCCTGCCCACATGCCCTCTTTACAGAACACCTTTCTGGCACTCTCAGGTGAGCTCCCCCAAGACACAGGCAGAGGCATTGGGATTACAGCCCACTGTGATAGGGGCAGAATCCCTGCAGCCAGCTACATCGCTCACTATACAGCAACAACTATACGCTCTGCGACTGCAGCAGGACCATTTAGAAAATAGGCGCAGAAGTAATAATTTGAAGTTACAGGGTATACCAGAGGCTATGACATCTAGAGAGCTCCATTCTGCAGTCACAGCCATACTGAACAGAATTTGGGCAGAGACTCTGCAGAATACCTGAAGCTAGACAGGGTTCAATGGATTCAGGGTCCTATTCCTCTGGCAGATGGAAGATCTTGGGACATCCTATGTATAGTGCACTTCTATAATATTAAAGAGGCGATTCTCTGTAAAGCATGACACCAGGGTCCGATAGTCTTTGATGGCGCTTCAATTCAAACTCTTCCTGACCTCTCCAGGCGTATCTTGCAGATGCATCATACCTTGAAGCCCCAGCTAGAAAAGTTGTTTGAAGAAGACGCCACATATTGCTGGGGTTTTCCATTCCACCTGTTTGTGACAAAGGGCCCTCGCTCATTTGTGCTCTGCACGCAAGAAAACTGGTCAGGGAGGCTGCCAAGAGGCCTACAGCAACATTAAAAGAGCTGCAGGAATATCTGGCAAATACTGGTTGTGTGGTACATGTGACAACAATCTCCTATATTCTTCATATGTCTGGGCTATGGGGTAGAGTGGCAAGACAGAAGCCTTTTATTGCAAAGGAAAACATCCATGCCCGGATAAATTTTGCCAAAACACATCTGAAGTCTCCCAAAAGCATGTGAGAAAATGTGTTATGGTCTGATGAAACCAAGGTTGAACCTTTTAGCCATAATTCCAAAAGATATGTCTGTCGCAAAAACAACACTGCACATCACCAAAAGAACAGCATACCCACAGTGAAGCATGATGGTGGTAGCATCATGCTATGGGGCTGTTTTTCTTCAGCTGGAACAGGAGCCTTCGTCAAGGTAAAGGGAATTATGAACAGTTCCAAATACCAGTCAATATTGGCACAAAACCTTCAGGCTTCTGCTAGAAAGCGGAACTTCATCGTTAACCACTTCAGCCCCAGAAGGATTTACCCTCTTAAAGCAGGGGTCCACCCTCACCGCCAAAAAAAAAAAAAAAAATATTAAAAGCCAGCAGCTACAAATACTGCAGCTGCTGACTTTTAATACATGGCCACTTACCTGTCCCAGGGTCCAGCGATGTCGGCAGGCGACGCCGAGAACCCGCTCGGTTCTCGGCAGCTGCCGCCGCCATCCTGGGTGAGGGAATCAGGAAGTGAAGCGTTGCGGCTTCACTTCCCGGTTCCCTACTGCGCATGCACGAGTCGCGCTGCACATCGTAAGTGGTCCCCGCTCTCTCCTGGGAGCTGTGTGTTTCCCAGGAGACAGCGCGGTGGGGACGGGAAGAGGCGTAGACTCCCATGGAAGTCTATGCCGGAAATGGGTGCAAATATCTGTCTTAGACAGGTATCTGCACCCCCCTCCCCCCTGAAAGGTGCCAAATGTGACACCAGAGAGGGGGAGGGTTCCGAAAAGCGGAAGTTCCATTTTTGTGTGGAACTCCGCTTTAATGGCCAGGCCATTTTTTGTGATACAGCACTGCCTCGGTTTAACTGACAATTGACGTTGTAACCAAACAAAATTTAGGTCCTTTTTTCCTCACAAATAGAGCTTTGTTTTGGTGGTATTTAATCATCTCTGCGGTTTTTATTTTTTGCGCTATAAACAAAAGAAGACAATTTTGAAAACAAAAAAAACAATATTTTTTACATTTTGCTATAATAAATATTCCCCAAAAAAAAAAAAAAAAAAAAAAAACAAATTTCTTCATCAGTTTAGGCCAATATGTATTCTTCTACATATTTTTGGTAAAAAAACAAAAACAAAATCGCAATAAGCGTATATTGATTGGTTTGCACAAAAGTGATAGGGGATATATTTATGGCATTTTTATTATTTTATTTTTACTAGTAATGGCGGTGATCAGCAATTTTTAGCAGGACTGCGAAAATCGCTGATCACTAGGAACTAGATCACTAGACGATCTCTCTCTACTCCCCTGACAGAACGGGGATCTGTTTGTTTACATCAACAGATCCCCATTCTAGGTCTCTGTAGAGCGAACGCGGGTTGCCCGCGAACATCGTCTCTGGTGATGCGCCGTGGGTGCACACCTGCTATAGCCATTAAAAAAGGGACTGCTGTACCGGTACGGCAATTTGTGCAGCCGAGCCAACCTGCCACAGTGTAACTGCAGTGGCTGCTCGGCAAGCGGTTAAGCATGACAATGACCCAAAGCATACATCCAAATCAACAAAGGAATGGCTTCACCAGAATAAAATTAACGTTTTTTTGAATGGCCCAGCCAGAGCCCAGACCTGAATCCGACTGAAAATCTGTGGGGTGATCTTAAGAGGGCTGTGCACAGGAAATGCCCTCGCAATCTGACAGATTTGGAGTGTTTTTGCAAAGAAGAGATGGGCAAATATTTCCAAGTCAAGATGTACCATGCTGATAGACTCATCTCATACCCCAAAAAACTGAGTGCTGTAATAAAATCAAAAGGTGCTTCAACAAAGTATTAGTTTAAGGGTGTGCACACTTATGCAACCATATTATTTTAGTTTTTTATTTTTACTTGCCTCCACCTAAAATATTTCAGTTTGTTGTTCAACTGAGTTGTACAGTTTTTAGGTCACTTTAGGTGGAAAAAGTTCTGAAATGATTTAGCTTTGTCTAATTTTTTTACATTACAGAAACCTGAGATTTTAACTAGGGTGTGCAGACTTTTTATATCCACTGTATTTAGGGGTTAAAATTAACTTCCTCTGTGGATAAAATATTTTCAGCTAACTTTCCACCTCTGCTCTGCGCTCTTACCTCTGATTTAGACAAGGGGCATGTGGGCTACTATACATGGCTGGGTCAAAATGCTATCCTTAAAATGAATGTCATACTAAGACTGCATTATCCTTTTCAGACTTTGCCTATAGTTAAACCTAATTCATTTCTGAAATGAGTGCACAGTGTCTTTCGTTAGATTTGTCTGGGCGACAATGCATCCACGCCTGTCTCACTCACATTTAGTCATGCCTAAAATACATGGGGGAATGGCCTTCCGAGACCCGCTTCGATATTACGAAGCAGTCCATCTTGCCAGGGTACTCACGTGGTGCAGAGATGGGGGACACAAAGCGTGAGTACTGATTGAACAGTCTTGCTCTGATATTCCATTACAATGCTTGCCATGGTTACGTCCACAATCTCTGGAAACTCTACAGCACCATCACCTTATTGGTGCAACCCTCAGCGCTGTGCAACAAAGTGATCATTTTTCTAGGTCAGAAGGGGAGATTACTCGGCTTCATCCATAATGGGGAAACCCAGCGTTCCCCCCTGGCCTTACTGACTTCTGCTTCGAAAGACTTTTCAGGCAAGGCAAGTTTCAACTCGGTAACTTCCTCACTGACTCAAAGTTAAAGACCAATGCTGAAATACAGTTGATGTTTGATCCGCTGCTGGAACCCTGGCATCTACAGCAACTTTCCCCCTTTTCCTTAGCAGTGTTCTCCATGAGGGGTGGTCAACCCATATTAACACACCGTTTAAAAATGTATGTCTGGAACGGGGCCCCTCTGCTCACGGGGTCTCCGAGGCCTATAGATTGCAAATACCTTCCCCTGAGGGATTCACCCCTAGAATTCTCCTGAAATGGGAAAGGGACCTGGGGCACTCATTTTCCGCTGAGCAGTGGGACCATCTCCTCTATTTTGCTCATTACTCCTCAGTGGCCAGTAAATACCAGAAGCTGGAATTTAAGGTCCTCAAATGCTGGTATAAGGTCCTGTTCCTCTCGAAAATCTACCTTGACATCTGCTGACATTGTGGAGGGCTGAGTGTACCATTTTGCATAACTTCTGGTCTTGCCGAAAACTTGACATGTTTTGGTCACAGGTATTGAGACATTATCAAACAGCTCACTGACTACGACCTGGGCTCTGAGCTGGCCAGATATCTTCTTCACTACTCAGATTTCTTGAAAGGTAAATATAAAAATGCAATGTTAGTCCACCTTCTAAATGCCGCAAGAGTCTGTATTCCAGCCCATCGGAAGCTGGAATCCCTCCTTAACCTTAGGAGGTAGAGGAGAAATTTATTAAAAAGTGGTTTTATTGGTCCCCTTATGCCTGTTCTAGGGAATATGGCTCTGTGCTAGCAGAGGAGGAGTAGAGACCCTAAACCCTACCTTTTCTCCCCCCCCCCTTTTTCTCTCTCTCTCTTTTCCTTGTGTTTTCTTTCCTTTGTTTCTATTATGTTACTATCTGTTAAGAAAAGTGACATACAGTCAGAATGATAGAGATTTAATTGTCTGCTATAACTGATGTTACATGACATGGAATAGGACTTTTGTGCCTTGTATGCTCACTTATGATGCGATTTATGTTGCGAGTTATATATTTTTTTGGTAAGCACTAGCTTATGTTTCACACATGTCTGTGTGAAAATTGTTTAAAGTAAAGAATGAAAAAAAAAAAAAACCCTAACTATAGTCAAATCCATCCAGCACCTGACCCTGGAAGTCACTGATGGATAGTGCATGGCTACCGGGGACACCATATTATTTCTCATAAAACAGAAAAAGCCAGCACCCCATAATAAGCCTCAGTTGACTGGGGCTGAACAAAACAGGCAACAAAAAAGTGAACATGTTCCTCCACCAACGTCTCAGGGCCTCACAAGAACATTTCTTAAGGCGACAGACAAACAGCACACATAGAAGTAGTATGCATTCACATTTGAATCACACAAACTCATTAGCCCTGGAACTTGGATAAAGTAATATATCCAAAATGAAAATAAGGAGTCTGATGGCATTCCAGTCACTCAGTATACCAAAACTGTAAAAAATTCACTATGCAGTAAGTAGGAACCTCCTTGTGTTTTAAAGACAGGAAGTGATGCAATAACATGAATTCCAAAGACTTTGAAGTCAATGAAGGGACATGTTTCAGCCACTTTTTATTTGTCACCTGTTTTGTTGGGCCCTCAAACTACTGAGGCTTATGATGGGGTGCTGATTTTTTTCTATTCCATGTGTTACAAAACCATTCCAGGTTTTTATTGTTCCCTGTGTCCCCGTTTGGGAGATTCACCCTAATTATTTGTCCTAGCAATCATTTTTTCAGGTACAGACAGAGGAAATCTGTTCTTCCCCTGACCTGAGACAGATTTTCTCTTACTGCTGTGTTCTGGGACTGGAAGGGAGGAGACACTTCCTTGACAGTACATAAACAGTAAAAAAGTGACGATCTGATTACTGCTTTCTGCAATTTCACTATTAAATCATAGTCTTGGGCCAGTTCAAGACCAAGCAGTATTTCCCAAATGCAGTGTAACTTGCAGAAGTCTCAAGGAATGGAGACTCCCAACTGATCGCCAATTTGGTCTGATTCACAAGTTAGTTTGATCAGAATTAAAAATACTTGGACAGTGCTGTATTTCAGCGCTGTCTTTGGCCCCTTGTTCAACTTTAAAATAACTCTGTCCGCACAGAAAAAAAAAAAAAAAATTGAAAAAGGACTTCCTGTAAATAAACAAGTTAATATTTACCTGTCCTGCTGGCCATTCTTCATATTTATAAGCTCTTGAATAGTTATGGTGGGCAAATAATCTTCTGCATCCAACACAGCTGAGTGTGTGTGGGATGCCGAAGATTTATTTGGCCACCATAAATCTTAATAAGACTAAACATCGGTTGAACCCGCTGACTGCTATGCCACTACTAGACACAGAAGTGACATAGCACCAGGTAGGTGAAATCAAAGCACCCAGCTGGGGACCTCATATCCAACACACCAGAAGTGGTTGTGGGTGCTGAAGAATTATTGGCCGGCATACTTTTTCAGGAGATTGAACATAGGTGGCACAGGGCGCAGGCCAGAGAAATAATTATTTCTCTTCTCTTACAGGGAGTCTTTTTAAAACGTTTCAATATGTAGCAACAGAGTTGTTTTAACACAGCAATTATTCCAGAGACAGCTTAGTAAGATAGTAAAAACAAATAAGAAAGCTTAATGGTGTAAACAATAGCAGACAATTTTGGAAGTGTATTGTTTCCTAAAGTGTTCGTGTGCCACACCAGTCAAACGGAGGCCACGTTGTACTTACCTGAAGTAAAAATTGCTCGATAGGTCAACATTCTGAAATATTCTTAAATACCTAAGAGTAGGTGAAAAAAAGAGAAAAAGAAAAACAACAGTATCAGCATAGGCTAGGGATATATACCGTGAAAATGACTATACTTATCACCACAAGGTAATGATGGTAAAATCTTGTGAATTTATACATGGATTCGATACACTCCTCACAAGACATGATATATGTAGCAAGCCAAGCAAGGCAACCTCTAGGGCGATACTTACAGACGGCTAACCAATCCAGCATAGGGCTGTTGGCAAACAAGCAAGATACAAACAAGAACAGCTAGTATGGGAATACTGGTACAGGAGGAACTATAGCAGCTTGGAGATGAAAACAGAAAACTGGGAAGCTTTAATATAGTAAACTGTTTATAATCACAGAAGCAAAGCATGCTGCAGAAATGAAGATCATTGCAGACACTTGAAAAATAATGTTATTTTAATTAAGTTCCTGGGAAGGTAAGCCTCTAGAGAGGATAAAATACTTGGGTACCTTGCTTTCAAATTATGGAAAAAGGGAAAATGCATTTTTGCCTCACATGGTATATTTTTACGTGAGGAAGCCAGGGCTAATGACTTCAAGTAGAAGGCTTCATGATCAAGCAGTGGAAGTGAAAGCTTCATGCTTGTTTTTATTATTCAGTAACACAGTCAGTAACTTAGGAATAACTCAGAGTAGGTCTGTTGCTTCAACAATTAAACAAGGGCACATGGAAGTGTTTTGGGCATATAGATGCTCCTAGGTGCCGCAGGAAGGATTTTATTATTGCTATGCCAATAATATCTAACTGGAACAGGTGTAGCATCACATATGGCGACCCATCACATTTCGCTACGCGCTGAAGTGCGCATGTGCAATGCCGCCATATGCGTTCCAACACTTTTACGACAAAACAGCATGTGGCTCCACCCCTAAGTCCAGGTTCAAGCCCCACCATCCAAGTGGACATAGAGTTAGATTATAATTATGCCGAGCGAAGCGAGGCCGTGCCCGAAGCGTGGCGAGCAAAGCGAGCCTGCGAGGGGCCCTGTTGCCAACTGGTGTGTTACAATCAATAATTATACAGACGGTATATCTGATGGTTTTAGTGTGCTGTTTTGATGTAAAAATGTTGGAACGCATATGGCGGTGTCGCGCATGTGCACTCCAGCAGGTAGCGAAATGTGACGCTACACAGTAAGGCAAACCTAGACACATCTCTATGTGCAGCTACTTCATATTTGTATTGTTTTTTTGTTTTTTTTTATATATTGTGTCAATATATTCAAAAATACTGTACAAAATATGGTAACCCACCAATACCATGAAAAAAGCTCAGTGCTAAAATATAGTTATAATTATGGCAAATAAATTGCTCTACTGTCCTTTGTGGATGACCTCTATGCTTCTAATAGTGCAGGCAGAAAAAAGCAAAAAATATGTTATTCTTCCAGTTGCTAAATATACTCAGTTAATGTTTCCTATTACATGAATCAAGATTAGATCCTGGCAATGATTACAAATACTGATCTGAGTCATAGTTAAAAGCCAATCTGGGCACACTAGCACAGTTTAATTTACTGCACAAAAAGCACCTTCTAAAGTTTTTAGCTACCAGTGTTTAAGTTCGGTCAGCATATTTATTACATAATACGTTGAAAAACTCTTTTTGTAACCACATTACCATTTCAGAAAACCTCCTAACGAAAATATGAAAAGATTACCATGAATGGAAAATGTTCTGAATCCAGCTGTAATAAAGCAAATCTCCCTGGTTTTCAGAAATGGTTTAATATTGTGTTAATTACATTCTATTCTTCACTTTAGACATAGACCAGATTACTGGTCAAATAACCCATCTGAGTGTCATGAGGGATATCTGCCTAGTGCAGTGGTTCTCAACTCCAGTCCTCGGGACCCACCAACAGGCCAGATTTTAAGTATTACCTTGGGGAGTTGCAGACTAGAATACTGCAATCACTGAGCAGCAAATGATATCACCTGTGATGTATTTCAGCTATCTTGCAAACCTGGCCTGTTGGTGGGTCCTGAGGACTGGAGTTGAGAACCACTGGCCTAGTGTAAGTGTTAAAGAATGAGTGTTTAAGGGCAAAAAGATCTAGAGATATTAAACAAATTACTTGTAATTTTAAAAGAATTCCACAAAGGTGCCAAAGGGTACTTTTCTATCCTAGAACAACAGACAAGCAGCGCCAATCTAAGTGCAGCAATATTGTAACATATTTAATTAAGTAGTCATGCACTCACTCGAAAATGGATAAAAGCGGGCACATCATGGTAAATGCCAGATGCTTTTATCAATTTTCGAGTGAGTGCATGACTACTTAATTAAATATGTTACAATATTGCTGCACTTAAATTGGCGCTGCTTGTCTGTTTTTCTTGTATTCCCCCCCCAGAGGTTCTTCTACTCTCCAGCATGCTGCCTTCCCTGTGCCAGCTATACTACTTGTGGTAATCACCCAGGCTATGGACTTTCCTTAAAAACCCTGCAACTCTATCAGGAGCCATTCCTAACATCATTTTTATTTATTGACTCTCTGCTGCTCATTTTTCAGAACTTTGGACTATATGTTCAGGATCCTGACTTTTTAAGCCTTCCCTCACCACCCCAGACAACACAGCTTTTCCTGCTGGAAATACCTTAGCGCAACTATCATTGTGTGCTATCTATCCTACATGACATTCTGTCTGCTGTGTTAAACAAAGAAGACGCCATAAAGTACTGAAGGACCTAAATACTACGTCCTGCATTTTTATGAATGGGCTATAAGATGCATGCCACAGAATTGACTAATATTGTGAAATATAACAGAGAAGATATCGAAATCCACTCTCCATTATAAATCGGCCCCCTGGTGTGTGTATGAATGTGCTAGAGATGTTAGATTTTACGATTCCTAGGGGTTAAAAACGAACTTGCATAATTCTATGTACAGTGCCTTGAAAAAGTATTCATACCCCTTGACATTTTCCATATTTTGTCATATTACAACCAAAAACTTAAATTCATTGTTTTGGGATTTTATGTGATAGAACAACACAAAGTGGCACATAATTGTGAAGTGGAAGGAAAATGATAAATGGTTTTCAAAATTATTTTACACTTTACACTGCAAAGTGTTGTATAAGTTGGAGCTCTAAAAATAATAAACAAAGTGGATATTTAAATTATTACAAATGGTTACTTGTGATGGGTTCTCATTAGGACTAAAACTAAATATGGCTTTTAAATACATACCTAATCCTTCTCCACCCCACTAGTAAACAATGTAGGATATTTGATTTTTGCTTAGTTAACACTGGCTTGAAGCATGCAAGTACAACAAAATTATAATGGCATGGATAAAAAACAATACCTGATTTCAAGAAATGAGTCACTGTAAAGTGAATGTATCAGGGGGGTTTAGATAAATCCCAAAGGTTCTTCCTTAAAGGGGCTATGAAATACTACAGTAACCCTCAATACCGGATCTTTAAATTACAATCTACCCATCTACAAGATCATAAGTGAAAAGAAGGGTTTTTTTTCTTTTTACAAACAGGTTCTAGCAAATTGCCGCTCCGTTGTACGGCTATATTATATTTATATAACTACAGCTAAGGTATATTTTATTTTGCATCTTTCACATGTATTACCTGGCTTCATCGGGATGGCTAACACGTACAGAATCATTGGGAATGTAGATCATACTGGTATCTTCAATTTTGTAGATTGCGTGACCACCAATGTCAGCCATTTTTCGCCTTTTAGTGATCAGCACAATGTAATATCCTTCTAAAAACTGAACAAACCCTACAAATAAAAAAATCATTACAAGCTTATGTTTAGAACATGTACATTATTATCATTATTAAACATATTTTCATATATAAGCACCAGGCAGTGTCCACATCTGATTTTCTCCCAGTCCCTGTGCTGTAGTGTGCAGGCATGACTATAAGCTTTAATGAGATGAATGGGAAAGCCCAACTGGCTTTCCTCTGTTAAAGAATAACTACATACCTAAAACCCAAGAAAATATACAAACTGTTGCAAACAACTATAATAAAATTCCAGTGTCATTTGTATAATATTAACAGACATATGTAAATATTTAGTTAACGGAAGAAATAATATGCATTGAAAATCAATGGCTCCACATTTTACCACTTGACAACCGCCCTATAGCAGTTTTACTGCTACAGGTTGGCTGCGCTGCGCAGGATCGCGTATATATACGTGATCCTGCACTTCCATGTATCAGGTACGAGTGCGTGCCGCCATCAGGTCACTGCTGCTGTGATTCTACACAGCGGGAGCTGATCAGCGGGTCCCACGGACCCGATGTCTGCCGGCACCTGCTGATCGTTCGATACACAGGTAGATCTTCATTCTGTCAGTAAGGAAGACATGGATCCTGTGTTCCTGCAAAGCAGGTACATGGATCTATGCCTTCCCTTAGTAAAAGCACCTCCCACACTACAGTAAAACACCAGCTAGGCACACAGATAACACTTTGATCACCCCTGATGTTAACCCCTTCCCAGCCAGTGTCATTAGTACAGTGACAGTACATATTTTTAGCACTGATCACTGTGTTAGTGTCACTGAATATTAAACTGTAGTTCAAAGCTACATGTGAATATCCCAACCATGAACCAGGATATATGGCTAAAGTGAGAAATACCACCACTGAAAAATGAGAGGCTTACCAGAGCGTTTGAACCCATAAGAGCACATGTTCTGTGAGTAAAACGGGCTTGTGTTGTATAAACAACCAATGGGAATGGACACTGGAACCTTAAGATGGCTGGAACAGGAACAAACGGGAACATTTGTTACAGTGTTCACTATATCTGCACGTTTTCTGTTTTCATTTTTAGTGGTGATCATTTGGGTTTATCACCCTCAAAAAAAGTGTCAAAAGTGTCAGTAGTGTCCAATCTTTCCACAGCAATATTGCAGTCCTGCTATAAGCTGCTGATCGCCACCATTAACCACTAGCTGATCAGCTCACACAGATATACTGTGGCAGGTCGGCTCTCCTGCATGAATCGACGTACCTGTACTTCGGTCCGTGCAAGGGGGATAGTGGGCGTTGCGCGCAAGCCGCAGGTACATGCCCGCGGACTCAATGTCACCCGGGCGACCTATGATCGCAGTGAGGAGAGGCAAAACTGGGAACTGCCTATGTAAAAAAGGCGATTCCCTGTTCTGCCTAGTGGTGTAACAAGTAATTCTGCGCTGCCTTTAAGAAATAGCAGCTAACACAGCAAATTGGATAAATAGCAATACAAAGGAAAACAAATAGTGTAGAGCTTTTTTTAAAAAAAAACATGACGTGACACATATGTTGAACAGAGGGTGATAAACCCAAATGATCACCACTAAAAATGAAAACGGAAAACATGTGCAGATATAGTGAACACTGTAACAAACATTCCCGTTTGTTCCCGTTCCGGCCATAGGAAGGTTCCAGTGTCCATTCCCATTGGTTGTCCACACAACACAAGCCCGTTTGACTCACAGAACATGTGCTCTTGTGGGTTCAAACGCTCCGGTAAAAGTCTCTAAATCTATCCCATAGTTTGTAGAAGCGATAACTTTTGCGCAAACCAATCAATATACGCCTATTGTGTTTTTTTTTTTACCAAAAATATGTAGAAGAATATATATATATATATCGGCCTAAACTGATGAATAAATTTGTTTTTTCATATATTTTTTTCAGATATGTATTATAGCAGAAAGTAAAAAAAAAATATTTTTAAAAAAAAAATTGTTGGTCTTGTTTGTTTATAGTGTATGGCAAAGAATGGCCTGGTCACTAAGGAGGCAAATCCTTCCAGGGCTGAAATCGTTAAAAAAATTAAATAAATAAAAATTCCATAAATATATCTCATAGTTTGTAGACTCTACAACTATTGCGTAAACAAATCAATATACGCTTACTGGGATTTTTTTAGCAGAATACAACATGGCCTAAATTGAGGAAATGAAGAAATTCGATTTTTAACTATTTTTTTTGGATATGTTTTTATAGCAGAAAGCAAAAAATATTGTTTTTTTTTTTTCAAAATATTGTCGGTCATTTTTTGTTTATAGCTCAAAAAATAAAAAACGCAGAGGTGATCAAATACCACCAAAAGATAGCTCTATTTCTGGGGAAAAAAAGGCCAAAATTTGTATTTGTGTACAGAGTAACATGGCCCCATATAGATCACCCAGCCCAAAGGCTTTTTTTCACCTTTTGTGCCTGAACCTAAATCTAGGTTTGTCTCAAGCAAGTTTAAATTCACTTACTCTTGACTAATTTGCTACATCTGTTGGAAGTCTGTATCAGGCGAAAACTACTCTTGTCATCTTGAATATTAATAGCATGTAGTTAAGCATGCTACATTCATGAACTTTACCCTGTACACTAATAAACTTATATTTTACCACAAGTACTTAGTCGGGTGCTGGCTTAAAAATGTATTTGGGAAAGTGGAGGGTAGAGACCCCACAGACATTGTGGAGCAGTGGCTAAAAAAGATATTTGGGAAGAAGGCCTTTACCACCTATGCAATTGAAAGAGCTCATAGGAGTTCCCCTGTTGCCCCTTCAACCAGGCCATCCACCAAGACCAATGTTGGCTTGGCTCCTACACTACTGAGATAGAGAGATTATTTGGCGACTGGCCTGGGAAAAGCAGAACATCCAGTTTAATGGAGTGCGGATCTTCTTCTACCCTGACTTTTTTTCAGATGTGCAGAAATGTAGGGCCCAATTTACCGAAGTCAAAAGGCGTCTACAAAAATTGCAGGCCCCATACGCTATGTTTTAACCTGCCAGGCTCCGTATAACAGCACGGGGACAAGCACATTTCTTTGAAAATGCATCGGATGCATCAGCATGGTTGGATGCCAACGAGAATGCTTTCCATCGGGCCAGGAGTCCAGCGGCGGAGGACAACTGAGCCCATTCTATGCCCCTAGGAGTCTTACATGAAGGCTTTCAGGGCCTCATCACACTGTGCTAATTTTGTGCCTGCGCGTCTGCGCGATGGGATGGGAACATACATACCTTTTGTTCACAAAGAGCGTTTTCTACAAAAGTTTTCTACCTAGTGATTATCACTTTTCATTATGGTCGGAATTGGATCCCTGTTGGATCTTACTCAGCATATGAAGATAAGGACTGGTTGTCCTACCAAAGTTTGGGACGTGCCCAAAACTGTAACAGGTACTGGTCGTTGGGCCCTCTGGACCAGGCTGGGGGCCAGTGAACGGCAGCCTCTGATTCTTGGTCTGCCTTTTGGGCGTATTCCATGGGCTGAACTACCTGAGTTTGTAGTGGCGTGCCACTCTTATGTTTTGTTCATTTTATCTAATTTCTTTAGAGCTTTACCTTCTTTACAGGACAATTTTCCAGAGTTAACATTTGCATCTGTGCATCTACACGACAATTTGCTGTGGGACATTGTGCTTACTAATTACCTTGCTATGTTTACACACACGGATCTAAGATGGCCACGGTTCCGGTGATATCATGGAATGTTAGAGGGATACATGACTCCCTGAAGTGTACCATGGTATTTACCTCCCTACGCAAATATTTACCTGCTATTTGTTCATTGCAAGAGACCCACCTGCAGGGGCGTTGCTAGGGGGTGGCTATTGGGGCTATAGCCCCGAATCTGGGACCCATAGCCCCGAGTCTCTTGCCGCAGGGTCCCTGCCTAACCAGCAGGTTGCGGCTGCTGCAGCAAGCGGGCAGGCTGCATGAGAGAGGCGGAGGAGAGGAGAGAAGCAAGCAGGCGGACGAGCAGAGATGACGTCTCTCTCCGCCCGCTCCACATCAGCACTCTTTACAGCCGGGCCTCTTCAATTTAGGAGCGAGGTGCGGCGAGCAGCAGAGATGACATCATCTCTCACTGCCTGCCACACATCAGCGCTCTTCCGCCCTCACAGCACGGTGGAATGGAGGTCACGTGCTTCCTGTCATCGTGGAGCTCCACTTTGCAGCCAGACCCCCTTGCTTCAATGTCGGAGGTGCGGCGGGGAGCAGCGAGATGACATCATCTCTCATTGCCCACCCCGCATCACCACTCTCCTGCTCTCACTAAATGGATCAGTGCTGTCAGCCTGCCACCAATGCAACGTCAATGCACATTTGGTGGCACTGGCTGGCATGGCAAGTGACAATCCACATCAGTTGGCAAGTGACAACCCACATCTGGTGGCCGGTGACGTGGCACGTGACAATCTGCAAATGGTGGCAGGTGACATGGCAAGTGACAATCCACATCTGCTGCCAGGTGAAAGTGGTAAGTGACAATCCACATCTGGTGGCAGGCGACATGGCAAGTGACAATCCACATCTAGTGGCAGGTGACGGTGGCAAGTAACATGCTGCATCTGGTGACAGGCGACGGTGGCAAGTGACACGCTGCATCTGGAAAGAGATGTGGTGTATGGCGAGTTGAACCCACTTCATTATATACTAGAATGTAACAATATAAATAATGCACTTCAATCACCCTGACACCAGATCAACCATTATGCCATGATGATTGAAGTGGCAACACCAGCCATTGCCCGTGAAAAATTGCTTACCACCAGTCCCCCCCCCCGCGGGCATGCAAAAAGGTTGGTGACTGCTGCTAAGGGCCCTAGCCCCAGATCTTTTGCAAACCTAGCAACGCCCCTGCCCACCTGACTCCTAAATTAATTTCTTGCTTGAAACTTTTGGGTGGAGTGGTCCTAACATTCCACTCACACCTCTTACTAGCGGGGTGCGAGTGTACTGATACACAACTCTTTGGATTACCAGGAGATAGAGTGTGTGCTGGATACAGAGGGGAGATATGTAATACTGTTATGTCGTATATTTACCTTGAAATGTATTCTTGCATTTGTATACATTCCGCCTCCATACAAACACCAGGTGCTCAAAGTAGTACTAGAATATCAGTTGTGCCACCAGGATATTTCCCTATACATTATGGGAGATTTTAACTGTTATTTGGACCCTGCACTAGATAAACATCCCCCAGTGAGATCGGTATGTGGCTCTTACCGTACGCCCTTGAAAAAATGTATTGAGGAAGTGGGCTGGACTGATCTCTGGCGCGATAAACACCCAGAGGAAAAAAACAATTCTCCTGCTTTTCTAAATCATACATGTCCCTATCCAGAATAGATTTTAGTATCTGCTCAGCTGAAGCCTCCTGGTACGTATCAGAAATTAAATACGTCGTTCAAGGAATCTCTGATCACTTGCCTCTAATTACTTCCCTGGAGGTGAGACCAATCTCGACCATGTCAAGGGCCCCTTGGAAACTGAACGTTTTCTGGCTTAACTTATTTCCATCCCATGCGCAGATAGTACCAAAATTGTGGAATTCTGGCACGTACATGGGGGTTATTCTAGGATGGCGAGTGTGTGGGAGAGCTTTAAGGTCTACCTTCGAGGAACATTTATCAGGGGGATCCACACGATTAAGCAGGCCACCGGTGCCCAAAGGGAGGTTTTGGCGCGACTGGTGAGTGAGCTGGATTCAAAATTTATCTCTGATCCTACAGAGGAACGCAAAGACTCATGGCTATCTGCTAGTGGGGCACTTAGTCGTCTTGCTACCTCGGTGGCGGAGCGGAAACTCTTCTTTATTAAACTGGCATACTATGAGGGAGAACAGACGGGTCGCCTGCTAGCAAAAATTGCTCATTCGCATCAGATGTCACCCTCTATTATTGCAATAAGGAATCGGGTGGGAGCAGTAACTAATGCACTTGACCTTATTATGTCCGAGTTGGTCTCCTACTACTCCACTCTATATCAATCTAAACAGGCTTACTCTGCGGACTACCTGCAGGCTTACCTTGAGACAGTGGACCTCCCTACTTTACCTGTTACTGCTAGGAATCAATTGGATGCTCCTCTTACTTTTGAGGAGCTTCAGAAGGCGACCGGGATGTTTCCTAACGTTAAAGCACCAGGGGAGGATGGTATTCCAATTGAGGTGTACAAGCATTATGCTGGCAGTATGTTACCAAAGCTATTGGCCGTGTTCAAAGAAGCTAAGGAGAGCAAAAGTCTTCCCTTGTCCATGACCAAAGATGTTATAGTACTGTTATTAAAACCAGGCAAGGATCCACTGGATCCAGGTTAATATAGGCCTATATCCCTCTTACAGAACGATGTGAAGATTCAGATGAAGGTTTTGGCTGTGATATCCTCTATCATACATTCTGATCAGGCAGGGTTTATGCCCCAGAAGTCTACGGCGATAAACCTGCGTAGACTTTTTCTCAATAAACAGTCAAAGGCTGACAACAGGGAGGATAGAGCGCTGTTATCTTGCCCACAAGGCTTTCCAAAGCATTGAGTGGACATATTTGTAGGCCATAATGAGAAAATTTGGGTTTGGAGAGGAATTTATTTCCTGGGTCCAGTTGCTATACAATGCCCCCAAGGCTGCCATTAGAGAGGCTGGTAGAGTGTCCTCAGATTTCAGTTTGTACAGGGGCACAAGGCAGGGATGTCCTTTGTCCCCACTCCTGTTCGCTTTGGCCATTGAGCCTTTAGCGGCTCTCATCCGTTCTAACCCTGATATTCAAGGCTTTCAGTATGGGGAATTACAAGAAAAGTTAATGTTATACACAGACGATACCATGTTGCTTCTAGGGGATACAACGTCATTAAATTAAGCTATGAGGGTGGTGCAAACCTTTGGTCATTATTCTGGGTTGGTTGTAAACTGGACTAAATCCTCACTTACAGTACCTGACCGCGAGAATGTGTTTCCAGCGCGATCCCATCGCGCTGGTTCTCGGCGACAGGGTACTGTGCATCTCGCGCTGGCTCGCTCATCGGGAAAGGAAAACTGTGATTTTTCCTTTCGCAATGAGCGACAAGCATTGCTGACAGGTGTCTGGTATGAATCATGAGGGGGAACGCTGTACCAAATTTTAAATAAAAAACCGGCATGGATTCCCCTCCAGGTACATACCAGGCCCTTAGGTCTGGTATGGATTTTAAGGGGAACCCCCTACGCCGAAAAAATGGCGTGGGGGTCCCCCCAAAATCCATACCAGACCCTTATTCGAGCACGCAGCCCGGCCGGTCAAGAAAGGGGGTGGGGACGAGCGAGCGCCCCCCCCCCCCTCCTGAACCGTACCAGGCCGCATGCCATATTAGATCTCTGCACATATAGCACATGATGCTGTTTATTACATAGTTACATAGTAGGTGAGGTTGAAAAAAAGACACAAGTCCATCAAGTCCAACCTATGTGTGTGATAATATGTCAGTATTACATAATATATCCCTGTATGTTGTGGTCGTTCAGGTGCTTATCTAATAGTTTTTTGAAACTATCGATGCTCCCCGCTGAAACTACCGCCTGTGGAAGGGAATTCCACATCCTTGCCACTCTTACAGTAAAGCACCCTCCACGAAGTTTAAGGGTAAACCTATTTTCTTCTAATTTTAATGAGTGGCCACGTGTCTTATTGAACGCCCTTACACTGAAAAGTTTTATCCCTATTGTGGCATCACCAGTATGGTATTTGTAAATTTAAATCATATCCCCTCTCAAGCGACTCTTCTCCAGAGACAATAAGTTCAGTGTTTGTAACCTTTCTTCATAACTAATATCCTCCAGTCCATTTATTAGCTTTGTTGCCCTTTTCTGTACTCGCTCTATTTCCAGTGCATCCTTCCTGAGGACTGGTGCCCAGAACTGGACAGCATACTCAAGGTGAGGCCGAACCAGAGTCTTGTAGAGAGGGAGAAATATCGCTTTATCTCTTGAGTTAATCCCCTTTTTAATGCATGCCAATATTCTGTTTGCTTTGTTAGCAGCAGCTTGGCATCGCATGCCATTGCTGAGCCTATCATCTACTAGGACCCCCAGGTCCTTTTCCAGCCTTGAGGTTCCTCCCCAGTGAGTAGATTGCATTCATATTTTTGCCACCCAAATGCATTATTTTACATTTTTCCACATTAAACCTCATTTGCCATGTAGTTGCCCACCCCATTAATTTGTTCAGATCTTCTTGAAAGGTTTCCACCTCCTGCGATTGCCCTGCTTAGTATCGTCTGCAAATACAGAGATTGAACTGTTTACCCCATCCTCCAGGTCATTTATGAACAAATTAAATAGGTTGGGTCCAAGCACTGAACCCATTTTCCACCACTGACCATTCCGAGTACTCCCCATTTATCACCACCCTCTGAACTCACCCCTGTATAGCCAGTTTTCAATCCATGTACTTACCCTTTGGTCCATGCCAACGGACCTTACTTTGTACAGTAAACGTTTATCGGGAACAGTGTCAAATGCTTTTGCAAAATACAGATACACCACGTCTACAGGCCTACTTTTATCTAGATGGCAGCTCACCTCCTCATAGAAAGTTAGTAGATTGGTTTGGCAAGAACAATTCTTTATGAATCCATGCTGATTACTGCTAATAATACAGTTTTCATTACTAAAATCTTGTATATAGTCCCTTCTCATCCCCTCCAGGAGCTTGCATACTATTGATGTTAGGCTAACTGGTCTGTAATTCCCAGGAATGTATTTTGGCACTATTGGTGTTACATTGGCTTTTCTGCAATCAGCTGGTACCATTCCAGTCAGTAGATGGTCAGTAAAAATTAGGAACAATGGTCTGGCAATTACTTGACTGAGTTCCCTAAGAACCCTCAGGTGCAAGCCATCTGGTCCAGGTGACTTGATAATGATAAGTTTTCCAAGTGTATTTCTAATTCTGTCCTCTGTTAGCCATGAGGGTGCTTCCTGAGATGTGTCATGAAGATAAACACTAAAGTTTTGGTTACTGAAACCCCCCCCCCGATTCCCTCGTGGAGACTTTGTGGAACAATAAATTCAATACCTTCACCATCTCTCCATCCTTAGTAACCAGATTCACTTCATCATTCTTTATGGGGCCAATAAGGTCTGTCCTCCCTCTTTTACTGTTTATATACTTAAAGAATTTCTTGGGATTTTTTTTTGTTCTCCTCCGCTATGCGTCTTTCGTGTTCTATCTTAGCCGCCCTAATTGCACCCTTACATTTCCTGTTGCATTCTTTGTAAAGTCTGAATGCTGATGATCTCTCAGCCTTGTATTTCTTGAAGGTCTTCGCCTTTGCTTCTATATGCATTTTTACATTGGAGTTAAGCCATCCAGGAATTTTGTTTTCTCTTTTAAATGTATTTCCCAATGGGATGCACTGGCTAAAGCCCTTATTTAATATGCTCTTAAAGCAAACCCATCTCTTCTCCGTGTTCTTTGTTCCTCCTGTTCTGAAAACATGTGATATGGCTGTTTCAAGATGCACAATAAAGAGGGACTTGAAGAATGATGGGCTTCATGGTCGAGTCACCAGAAGAAAGCTATGACTACACAAATGCCACAAAGTATCCCGCTTACAATACGCCAAACTGCACAGAGACAAGCCTCAAACCTTCTGGCACAAAGTCATTTGGAGTGATGAGACCAAAATTGAGCTTTTTGGCCACAACTATAAACACTACATTTGGAGAGGCGTCAACAAGGCCCATGATGAAAGGTACACCAATCCTACTGTGAAACACGGAGGTGGATCGCTGATGTTTTGGGGATGTGTGAGCTTCAAAAGGTACAGGAAATTTGGTCAAAATTGATGGCAAGATGAATGCAGTATGTTATCAAAAAATACTGGAGAAACATTTGCATTCATCAGTCAGGAAGCTGCGCATGGGACATACTTGGACATTCCAACATGACAAAGATCCAAAACACAAGGCCAAGTCGACCTGTCATTGGCTGCAGCAGAATAAAGTGAAGGTTCTGGAGCGGCCATCTCAGTCTCCTGACCTCAATATCATTGAGACACTCTGGGTAGATCTCAAACGTGCAGTTTATGCAAGATAGCCCAAGAATTTACAGGAACTGGAGGCTTTTTGCCAAGAGGAATGGGCAGCTTTACCATCTGAGAAGATAAAGAGCCTCATCCACAAATACCACAAAAGACTTCAAGCGATTATGATTTAAAAAGAGTAAACACAATTGATTGATAATAAATGGCTTCAGCCAAACACTAACCACGAGTGAAAGAAAGGTTTTTGTGTTATTAATATTCTCTGAAAAATGGCCAAGAAATCATAAATTCTGCCAGGGTATGTAAACATATGAGCACAACTGTATCTTCTAGCAAGGCTCGTCGTTTAGGGAAGTTGGCTCTTTTGAAATTCAGTGTCTTTGTATTGCCCTTATGTTTCCTATTTGTGTGATTTATACTGCAGCTAATTGACCTGTGATCGCTGTTTCCTAAATTGCCCCTTATTTCCACATCCGTGATCTGGTCTGTATTGTTGGTAATCAGTATTGTTTCTAAAGTATATATGTTTATACTGTACATGTTCGTTTGATACTTTCAGTATCCTATGTGGAGTTAAGGATTGTGAATGTATAACAAATTGTATTGCTCTGAAGCCAGTAATGGATGTATTATGTATGTTTAATAAAATTGTCTTGAGATAAAAAAATATATATATATTTGGATTTTGTTGGCTACAGGAACCTTCAGCTGTTGCACCAACCTTCTTTGTAGCCTGAATGGAATGGTCTGGGTAGAGTGCGGTGAGGGATTGCTTTTGTAAACTTGGGTGAGTGCTATCTGAGACCATCACCAGGCTGTTGCCTGAAGGAAGTTTGCCATGACTCTTAGACATCCCCTGCTGGTGGTGGTGCTACTGCCTTGTCTGCCAAGAGTAGCAGAGCTGCAACAGGAAGCAGAGACATCCCTGCTATCTCTATTTCCTCCATCAGAAAAGGCTCTGTACAAACACATTAGAAGTACTGCTTCATAGTGAAAAATGTTGTCTTTCCTCTTGTGTGGTGGGATGCAGTTGGTCATTTTGGTCTTGTAGTATGGGTCCAGGAGGGTGGCAGAAGGCCCTTGGAGAGGCCTTTCTCAAAAAGGAGACAGGCCATTTTTAACTTTAAAATTTTTACAATTTATCTCTTTTCTTCCATTCATGTATGTATTTAGGTTTTCTTTATCAAGCTTTTTATTATTTTAGATGGTGCATTGATGCAATTTACAGTAAGTGCGCATTATGGGATAGCCCAACAAATTTCTCTACCAGTATCGCAGTTGTTCAGTTCGAGGATTCCTGAATCAAATACATGATATTCTGGGAGAATTTCACTTTTACCCAAATACAATCAAAATTACACAGCATGGACAAAACTAAGGAGAAAAAGATAATTTATTCAACACCACGGCCAACTAGTTTTCAAAAATATGTGTGATGTCAACACAGGATGGCTGACCAAATGTAATTTATGATTCATCTGAAGATTGCAATTATCTTGAATTTGAAAAAAATACAAGGCTGTGTTTTATTCGCACAATAGGCTCTAAAAAATAAGCGAACACTATATCTTTAAGCATTTCAAATAAAGGAAAGAAAAAAGAAAGCCATGCTGTACAGCTTTAAATGGCCCTCTATAACAATTAACGAATACAAAACATAGTAACAAGGCTGTATTATAAAAGTGATTTAGTGACAGTTGAATGGAAGTGCACGTGCGTTTTAACAGTTCACATGTACAGAACTAAAAGGCAGAGTTGTTTCCGCCAGTGTGCAATGCTTAGAACATAAATACAGCCTTTTATGTGTTACTCATCAATGCAGCCAGCTCTAAAGTACCTGATTCATACTTTCAATAACAAGAGGAGATGTAGTGTAAAGCTCATGTGTACCATTGAAAAGGAAACAAAGTGCTGCTATAGCAAATGAATGTTCGGGAAATTGATAAAAACATCTCCTCCTGCTGAACGAGCTGCTGGAGTGTAGACATTGGAGTGCCTACTTTTTTTCATACAGACAGACAATTTTACCATTGCCATTCTTCTAGCACTGCCTTTAAAAGGAAAGCAGTCCTATACTAGCACACTTACAAAGCAATTCTGTATTCGGCTTGTGATGGCCTAATCATGCTTATTGATTCATGTATATCAAAATCTATGGGATAATTCAAAAGTGGTCCCTGGGCAGTAGTTTCTTTCGGTTTCCTGTGCTGTTGCTTACAGCTGCCTTCCTGGAAATACTAAGTACCTTTCTCTATGAAGAACTATGGCATTATACTTATCTAGCTCTGTGTTCCTTATTGTTTTGCGTTTGTAACCCAGAATGAGTATGCAGATAAGGACTTCAGACTATATTATGACTTATGCATATTTGTTCCACGTCAAAAACATGCAAAGTATTAAAGTCAGAGGGTCAGCATAATTGCCAGGTAGCAAGCATTTTCAGAGAGAGACCAGCAATTGCAGCCTTCATGTTTCTCTCAAGAAAGATTTACTTTTATTATAAGTATGAAAGCTCTCAAAGGTTATATAACTATAAGTAATTTTATCAAAAAACAGTAATGTATGTAGGCATATTGTGGTGGCTGTAAGTACCAATGGTAGTTTTCAGTAGTTGGTAACTACACTGGCGAAAGGAAAGAGCGTTGATTATACTGCATACTCTGAAGTATTACATGTGTGTTACAGTGAGGTGTGCTGGTAGCACCCTTCACAAATGAGTTTACATCTGTAAATTTTGACTTAAAATAAATTGAATATAAGGATAAAGCACTATGTTGGGCTGGATTAAATAAATTCATTCATTTAATGAATGTATATGTTAACTGTATATGTTGTAATGTCACATTTTTTCTGTAGCAATGTTCTCCTTCTGCACTATACAACAGCAGGACGTGATTGACCTAACAGCCAGCCTGGGCATTGTCACACAGGTCTATTGAGCAAGACACTATTTACACTCCAGAAGGACAGCAGGTGCCTCCAGTTGGAGACATCTCTGTGAGAAAAGTACACAAATACGGGTTGTGCCCTCAGTGTACACCTACAGCTATTAATTTGTGCAGTAAATGTTTATAGAGTCTGCAGACATAGATGCAGGACAAGGTGTGTTCTGCTTCAGCTAATGTTCTGGGTTTGGTTTTGCTTTTGTTGACACAGGCACCCTTCTCTGACCATAAGCAACTCTTGTTCTATGACTCAGATTGGATGGCCAGTCAATATGCTGGCACGTCATCTTCCATCCTGTCTGTTTGTCAGAAACCATGAATCAGACTAAGACAGAAGTACAGTTAAATCACACTTGTTTAATAATAATCCTCTGGACTGGACGGCTTAAGTAGGCAGGACGACGAGCAGGATATCATCAACAGGTGAGTCACTGTAGAGAGATAGGAGGTGGCAATTAGCCGACAACTGAGCGGCCAGCTCAGAGAAGGAAGGGCTGAGCCCAGCCCTGACAGTACCCCCTCCTCAATGACCCCTCCCCCTCGGAGGACCAACAAGCTTGAGGGGAAACCATCTATGGAAATCACGGAGGAGGGCAGGGTATGTATGTCCGAGGATGAGACCCAAGTGCGTTCCCCTGGACCGTACCCTTTCCAATGCACCAGGTACTTTATGCGCCCACGGAACCTACGAGAGTCAACAATGGACTGTACTTCATACTCCTCATGGTTCTCAACCTGTACAGGGTGAGGACAAGGCACCGAGGTGGTAAAGCGGTTGCAGACCAAAGGTTTTAATCTGGAGACATTAAATACATTTGAGATACACATATTAGAATGAAGGTCTAATGCGTAAGCCACTGAGTTAATCATGCAAAGAATACGGAAAGGCTACACATGGGCAGGCTGTAAAGGTCTCCCGCCAAGAGCCTCAATGGCAAGTGGAGTGTCATGCAGCTGCAGCAGAATCAAGTGCTTCAATACAAAGGCTACATTAATGAACAGGCCTGCAGCCCCAGAGTTGATTAGAGCCTGTATATCGACGGACAACTCAGCCCAAGAAAATGTAACCGAAAGCAGGGGCTTACCCTTCAGGAAACTGGGGACGCCACCTAAGGTCTGTCCGTGACAGGACCTCAAGGTTCGGGCATTCCCTGGACGGGTAGGACAAGACTTCAAAAAGTGACCTGCCTGGCCATAATAAAGGCACAATCTCTGCCTCCTCCTAAGGGTTCTCTCATCCGCACAGAGACACGTGAAGCCCAAGTGCATGGGTTCATCTTCACTGACCGACTCTGTACCAGGAGGCAGGGAAGGTGAGGGAGGCAAGGGTGGGACTACAAAGCTCAGAGACAAATGTACAGGAGGCTTCTGCAAGCGCTCCTTAATAGACAGTTTTTCTCGGAGTCTAGAGACAATGAGGATGGCAAACGTGATCAACTTCTCCATCTCAGTGGGTATATCTCGAGCTGCTATCTCATCCTTGATGGTATCCGAGAGACCATGAGAAAAAGCAGCCACGAGGGCCTCATTGTTCCACGCAATCTCTGCTGCCAGAGTACAGAATTCAATGACGTAATCAGCAACAGTTCTCGTACTCTGATGGACATGAGGCACTTGGCAGCAGAAGCGGAGCGTGAGGGAACGTCAAATACCCTTTTAAAAGAAGCCACAAACTCAAGACTTGGGGTAACTCAAGACAACAGGTTTTTGCGTCTCCCATAGGTTTGCCCAGGCCAAGGCTCTCTCAGAAAGCAAAGATATCACAAAACCTACTTTGCATCTATCCGTGGGAAACACCTGGGGCAGCATCTCAAAGTATATCTCAACCTGGTTGAGGAACCCTCTGCGTTGGACTGGATCACCCCCAAATCGCTGGGGAAGTGGAGCGGAACCAGACATACCTCTTAAAGAGGTAATACTCGAGGTGGGTGCCTGCACAGAGACTGGAAAGCAGCAGCGACAGCCTGCAACACAGGTTGTACCAGAGCAGCCACAGTGGGAGATTCCAAGTGAGCCGTGCAACTCAGGAACTGATCCATGCGGTGATCCTGCTAATCCAATCTGGAAAAAATATTACCAACAAGAGGCTTGACTGCATCTTCTGCATTAATGGCCTTCGCCTACTGTCAGAAACCATGAATCAGACTGAGACAGAAGTACAGTTAAATCACACTTGTTTAATAATAATAAAAAAAAGGTAAACGGAGTAAACGTAGTCAAAACATAGACAGAATCCAGGAACCGGAACAGATAGTCAGACAAGCCAAAACTTCAGGGAGCCAGAGAACAGCATAGTAGAACAGCAAGCAGGATCTGAAGCCAGAAGGAATGTCATCCAAGCAAGTCTTTAACAGGAGAGCGTCTCTAGAGATGTGACCAAGGCGAAGGCAGAGATTTTCTGGAGTGGACAGCTTAAGTAGGCAGGACTGACGAGCAGGATATCATCAACAGGTGAGTCACTGTGGAGAGATAGGAGATGGCAATCAGCCGACAGCTGAGCGGCCAGCTCAGAGAAGGAAGGGCTTAGCCCAGCACTGTTAAGAGTTTTTTTTTAATTTTTGTTTTTTTTATATATAGACTTGAACATGATTACAGAGAAGTATCGTACTGCATTCACAACATAAGTAGTGATGTAGGTTTCTGAAAAGACTGCAGACATTGAGCAGGTAAGGAGACTTGGAAAGCTTACAGAAAGCACACTGTAATGTAATTGGGTACAATGAAAGAACAAAGTCTGTTACTGTACCGTACTTCACAATGGGTAACAACGAAAGGTTGTTATGCTCAATCTGGGATAATCTCATCCAGTCATCAAATTTTTAATTAACGTAGAAAAATAGAGGGGGGGGGGGACCGGTGAATACTACGCAAAAAAGAAAGTAAGAAAACGTGTGTGTGTAGGGGGGTAACAAGGCTCATCTTGGGTACAACCCCTCCAATCCATTCTGGCCATCATTTTGCCCCCTCTGAGAACATAAACTTATGCCAGTACCGCCAGGCACTTGCGTATCCTTTTGAGAGCGAGTCAGTTTTTCCATTCTCCAAAACATCTCGACCTGCTAAAGCCACATTTGGACTGAAGGCAGAGACCCTGGCTTCCAGCAAGCAGGGATGGAAGCCTTAGCAGAATTGAGAAGGTGTATTAAAATCTATTTAGGTAAACTTTCATAGGGATCGAGCTGTGATAAAGGCTGAATCTCTAGGTATAATGAAGTCTGTAAATTGTTGAGCTATTGTTTGCACACTATCCCAAAAAACTGCGAGATTGGGGCAGTCCCATAAAACATGTAATCAGGGTCTCTTATCAACTCTGCATCTCCAAAAGCAATCTGGGATAGAGGGCATGCATTCATGGAGTAATGATGGGGTACTATACCTAGTAATTATTTTGTAATTGCATTCTTGGATCTTAGTGCAGATCAATTATTAAAATGTGGGAAGATATACTTTTTGGAGCTGGCCTATAGACAGGGTAATATTTAGAGCCCATTCCCAAGCAACAATGAAAGAGGGACGGTCATCAGGGTTTGGCATGGCCAGGGAAGAATAAATAAGTGATAAAGAGTGCCTAAGTGTGCCCTTCCCAGGAAACATTTCAAATGCATAGGCACAATTCAACAAGGGGCGTCAGAGAAAGCAAAAAGGTGACACATTTGGAAAGCCTTCCAAAGAGGAAGGCACAATCTGCCTGTGGGGGACATGAAGTGGGACAAGGCAGGCCATTCTGAATCAACCAGTAAATAAGAGGCACCCGAAAAGAAGGGTCGGAAAGGTTTGTTAGAGTTTTTACCCTAACTTTACTTTAATAAAAAACGGTGAAGTACAAATCCATACTAGTGCACTTTGCTTTTCTCTTGTGTTCTGAAGCCACAAATGCCTCTTTGTTTCTTGAGTTACGAGGCTATAAGTACTAAAGTTTTATTACCAACATTACCCCTGACACAAAGTCGGAAAACGACTGGCTAAGCATCTTGCACTGGGACTTTTTTCTATCTACTTATATGGAGCAAAGCAATGTACCTCTGAAACTTTGTGCTATGTTAATTGTTAATGGAATTGGGTCTTTTTACAGAATTACAACATATGTGAACATTTCAACAGTGTTCAAATTTGAAAATGTAAATCTAAAACGTCCAGCCAAAGTCTCACACCCTTTTTTTTTCTCTTCATAGTCCTGTATCCATATACAAACATATTATGATTTGCAGAGTTCTTGCTTAGAAATGCTTTAAATACCTCTAAGTGAAAATGCTGATTTTTTTCTCCCACTCTGGTACTCAATGCTTGCATAGTGGATACACAACTACACCATTCACTGCAAATGTCCTTACACAGACATGTATCTGCAGAACAACAGAAAGCATGTCTGACCATGTCTGTTACAGAATATTGTTTGCTGAGTGAACTAGGCCTAACTGTGGTGCCAATTAGAATGAGTAGTTATATTTAGACATTCTGCTCAACCACTGTAACAAAAAAAGGAAATATAAGACATGAAAATAGAGGCGGTTAGTACATTATCGATTTGATTATAAGGGAGAGACAGGCAGCCACGAGGCCACAATTGGTGGGGAAATTGGCAGTGGTCGTGGGGGGGCGGGAGACCACAGATGTGTGCCAGCCAGGGGCGTTGCTAGGTGGCAAAAAGACCAGGGGCTTCAGCCCGAAGTCCAAGGCCGGCACGGGGGGGCCTCTAGTGGCGCTGGGTTTTTTTGGTTGGGCGGAGGGGTTGTGTGGCGGGGGGTAAGCTCACATGCTGACCACTAAACTGACCTACCTACCTGACATACACTGACCTACCTGACACACACACTGACCTACCTGACACACACACTGACCTACCTGACATATATACACTGACCTACCTCATACACACTGATATACCTGACGGTCATACACTGACCTACCCACATACACTGACCTACCTGACCGTCATACACTGACCTACCCGACACACACTGACCTACCTGACCGTCATACACTGACCTACCCGACACACACTGACCTACCCGACCGTCATACACTGACCTACCCGACATACCCTGACCTACCTGACACATACTGACCTACCTGACCCACATACGCTGACCTACACTGACCTACCTGACCCACACTGACCTACACACACTGACCTACCCGACACACACTGACCTACCTACCTTACATACACTGACCTACCTGACATACACTGACCTACATACACTGACCTACCCGACACGCACTGACCTACCTTACTGTCATACACTGACCTACCCGACACACACTGACCTACCTGACCGTCATACACTGACCTACCCGACACACACTGACCTACCTGACCTACATACACTGACCTACCCGACACGCACTGACCTACCTTACTGTCATACACTGACCTACCCGACACACACTGACCTACCTGACCGTCATACACTGACCTACCCGACACACACTGACCTACCTGACCTACATACACTGACCTACCTGACTGACCCACACTGACTGACCTGACCCACACTGACCAACATACACTGACCTACCTGACTGACACACACTGACCTACCTGACATACACTGACCTACCTGACACACACTGACCTGCCCGACACGCACTGACCTACCTGACCGCCATACACTGACCTACCCGACACACTGACCTACCTGACCGTCATACACTGACCTACCCGACAGACTGACCTACCTGACCTACATACACTGACCTACCTGACTGACCCACACTGACCGACCTGACCCACACTGACCAACGTACACTGACCTACCTGACCCACACTGACCTACATACACTGACCTACCTGACACACACTGACCTACATACACTGACCTACCTGACACACACTGACCTACATACTCTGACCTACCCGACACACACTGACCTACATACACTGACCTACCTGACACACACTGACCTACATACACTGACCTACCTGATATACACTGACCTACATACACTGACTGACCTACCTGACCAGAAGGAAACAGACTTCAGACTTCATGTGTCCAGGTCCTGCAGCAGCAGCTCAGCCGTGGTGCTGGTGTGTGAGGCAGGCAGAAGAGAGCCGTCCGCCCGAGCGCCGATCGATCCCGCCTTCTTCCTGTTCCAGTCACAGCACACTGATAGGTGGAGTGCAGGCTCTGGGAGATGCTGGGGATGCTGCTCAGGGTGGCGGTGTCTTCTCTCTCTCCCTCCTGGGCTCTTTCCGGCTGCCCAGGTATCCCCATCCCTGCTGCTCTGCACTGACGCCGCCACCGGAGGGACGCTCAAGTCGCAGGCCCCATGAGCACTATCGCGGAGGAGGAGGAAGTGCAATCCTCCTCCGCTTTGACTGCTGGGCAGTGTGGGCAGTGACGTCACTGGTTGCTAGACGCTAGACGGCTATAGCAACCAGTGACCAAAAGTAGAGTCAGGCGGGGGCGGAGCTGGAGCCGGAGCCAGCGCTACCACGGCTCAGTCCGCCCCTGTCCCCTGCATTCTGGACCGGGACAAGAGACTCCGGGCTATTGGCCCCAGGCTCGGGGCTGTAGCCCCAATAGCCACCCCCTGGCGACGCCTCTGGTGCCAGCCCATGTAAGATGGAATAGTTATGGCTAGGGGCAGGACTTTTTTTCTCAGAGAATAGGTGCAGAACCAAGTATCATTTTGTGGTGCGACATAATTTGTATGGAATTTGTTATTAACCACAATAAAAGACAGTAAAATAGATTCCCTGTAGCTACAATGGACCCCGAGCAACAATAGATCCACCCCAGCAACTCCCAACAGCCAGCATCAATAAAAACTCCAGCAGCCAGCAATTATAGACCCCTGCCAGCAACAGTTGACACCCCAGCAATAGATACCCCAGCACCCAGCATCAATAGAACCCCCAGCACCCCTTGCCATTACATACATTCAGTGCTGAGGTGCCGGAACTGCGTTCCCCCACATTCCTGCTAAAAAAAAGCCATGGCTGGCGGACACCAAGACACCACGGGCCTAATGCTCCAAATACATGGGGCTTTACATTTACACCTTATAGCCGGTAAGAGAAGCTTTTTTTGGTCTTTACTCTTTGGTTGGGTTAATTTTAAGCATATTTTAGTGCCTATCCAGGTGCGTTAGTGCACCGCTCTATTAAAAGCCTCCAAAGCAGTAAATCAGTTCAGGGGTATGGTATGCGTCTCATCTATGTCAGATCCTCAGCAGAGGATGCTGCAGCAGAGGATCTGACATAGATGAGACGCATACCATACCCCTGAACTGAGTTACTGCTTTGGAGGCTTTTAATAGAGCAGTGCACTAACGCACCTGGATAGTGTGAGTACCCCATCGTGGGGAGTGTATTTTTATTTAATAAATTTATAAAACGATATCACACCATCAAGTTCATTTTTCCTCATATACATCTTTGGAACCGCATTGGAGCCTAACATCTGGTGATCAGCACTGAGCCCTGGGGTGGCTCCAAAGCGTGTTTTGACTTGGTATAACAGCTGAGTCACACACACTGAGGTGAGCATAATACCTGGGGGGCCACTGGTTTGCACCGCAGCATGGTTTGCAGCACAAAGAATACTATGAGCATGCTGGAAAGTTAATATCCACGGACACTCATTATACACATTTTTCTCTGACATTGATCTACAGGACTCCACTCATCACTGATCACTTGCAACATTGTTTAAGCAGGACTGTTTATCACGTTAATTATGGAGCACTAAGCACCTTTTAAAAACTTTTGTATGCACCTTGATGTACTTCATTGGTTTATGCACGTTGCACCTTAGTGGGTTTGTTTATATTTATTGATACATTTATTTTGTATGTGATATATTTTTATATATATTATATTTTGGATTTATAATTTTGCATTTATCACTTTGTGATTCACTCAGAGTGGGTATTTATCACAATTATGATATTAATGTTTTTTACACATTTCTTACATTTATATTTTGAGTAGATCCTATAGTTATACACTGATTGGAATTTTACACTCTAGCGCAGCATATTTTTCTTTTGAATTACTTGCATGATATATGAGACGTGATCTACGCATGCAGCTGGGCAGTGATTATCATTTGGCATAGGATTATTGTGGCTCGCAGGATTTTTTTTCTCTTGCTTTTATTTTTTTTTTCTCTTGTTCTAAAATATATTTTTCACCCTCCCCCCCTTTTTCTTGGGCTCTTCGACATACTAGATATCATTAAATGTACTTTAAAATCTTTTCTTTGTGTGTCTATATGATATATCTCATGATGCAGTTATATGCCATATTTATTTTTGTAGAATGATTTGACTTACTGTAATGGGCATGTATCCTGAGGAAGCGAGTCTTTTACAAAACCTGACGATCCAAGAGGCCATATACTAGATATCTGCATATACTTAAGATTTGTAGTTGTTTTAACTTTGGAATGAAGATTGGAATGATTTTACATATGTGTACGATTTCTCGGTGACACATACAAAGTCCCATTTGCCTGTTCCCACCTTTTAGAGGTGGTAAAGGGCCTTCAATTTGTATCTGCTTGTATATATCTATTTCTGTAACTTCATTAGGTTTTTAATCAATATTTAAACATCAGTACAATAAACTTACCCACGATTCCAAAAGCCGACACAGCTCGGGATAATCCTGATGACCCTTTCTGTCCCATTTTTGTCCGGTTACCAAGATCAAGGCGACCAAGGAGCTCACGTACTTCTTGTTGGGTGTAAACATGCTTTAAGAAAATAAATATTTAAAGCATTTTTTGGATAAAATGGAAAAAAAGATATAAATTACTCTTCTGTTTTATACAGGCAAAGAAAATGTTTTGTCTTTTACATTATTCGATTATCCAAAGCCTGAGCTCCATGGTGTACCTTTACTCAAAGAAGATGGAACATAAAACACTCAGGTATTTTAACATTCCACTGTGAAAACTATCCCAATAGGTCTCTTCCGAAAACATAATAATTCTATGGTGGAATGATTGGTATCCTATCCTCGAATTATCTATCTATACCGCATTGAGCTATGTATGGAGTGTATAATTGTAACTGTATCTTTATGGACTGATTTTTTTTACAGACTTCTGTATTTGCTTTTCTTTCCCTTTTTTAAATAATGTTTTGTATATTCAATAAATTTTAGTTTTTAACTTTATAACACTTGTTATCGTGCCTATAAAGTCCAAGCCCACAGATATATTTCTATCCCAATGTTACCATGACCATGCCACAATGTCCTCATCCTTAAAGTAGAATAGGCAAAACTTTTTTTTTTCATTTTGGATAGAGTAAAGGAGCTTTATAACTCCTGTCAGATTTGATTTCACCATCTGTGTCCTTTTTTGGAGATTTCCCTTTCACTTCCTGTCCCATAGCCAAGCACAAAAATAAGGGAATTCCTCGGGGACCCCCAGGTTTCAATTACATGGTAAACAGGACAGAGAAGGTGAACCTCACTAATGGGGGCACAGACAGCAATAAAAACTGACAGGTGTTCCAAACCCCCTCCACTCTATCCAAAACTGAAAAAAAAAATTTGCCTTTAATTATAACCGATTTTTTATGTGCTCACAGAAAATTACAATTTTACTGTAAATAGGAGTACAAACCAGCTCTTTAAAGGATTATTAAAGGGGTTGTAAAGTCAGGTTTTTTATCTTAATGCAATCTATGCATTAAGATAAAAAGCCTTCTGTGTGCATCAGCCCCCTCAGCCCTCCTAATACAGTTGTGCTTATAAGTTTGCATACCCTGGCAGAATTTATGATTTCTTGGCCATTTTTCAGAGAATATGAATGATAACACAAAAACATTACTTTCACACATGGTTAGTGTTTGGCTGAAGCCATTTATTATCCATCAACTTTGTTTACTCTTTTTAAAACATAATGGTAACAGAAACTACCCAAATGACCCTGATCAAAAGTTTACAAACCCTGGTGATTTTGGCCTGATAACATGCACACAAGTTGACACAAAGGGGTTTGAGTGTCTATTAAAGGTAACCATTCTCACCTGTGATCTGTTTGCTTGTAATTAGTGTGTGTGTGTATAAAAGGTCAATGAGTTTCTGGACTTCTAACAGACCCTTGCATCTTTTATTCAGTTTTGCACTAACATTTCTGGATTCTGAGTCATGGGAAAAGCAAAATAATTGTCAAAGGATCTGCGGCAAAAGGTAGTTCAACTTTATAAAACATGAAAGTGATATAAAAATCTATCCAAGGAAGTGAGAATGCCAATCAGCAGTGTTCAAACTCCAATCAAGAAATGGAAAATGAGGGGTTCTGTTGAAACCAAACCATGGTCAGGTAGACCAACTAAAATTTCTGCCAGGAAAATTGTCTGGGATGCAAAGAAAAACCCACAAATAACTTCAGGTGAAATACAGGACTCTCTGAAAACATGTGGTGTTGCTGTTTCAAGATGCACAATAAGGAAGCACTTGAAGAAAGATGGGCTGCGTGGTCGAGTCGCCAGAAGAAAGCCATTACTAAGCAAATGCCACAAAGTATCCCGCTTACAATACGCCAAACAACAAAGAAACAACACAGAGCCTGAATTTATTGGAGAAATCGGGTCTTAGGAGAAGCAGTGGGGAAGCTGCCGTAGCTGCCCGGAAAGCCACTGAGGAGGAGAAGCAGCTGGGAATCTGCCGCAGCCACCCAGGAAGCCGCCGAGGGGGAGAAGTAGCTGGGAAGCCACCCGGGAAGTTACCAAGGAGGAGAAGCAGTGGAGAAGCCGGCCACGACTTGGATGGGGGGATACCTGAAATCTGACTTGTATCTTATGCAGACTTTCTGAGAAAGTTAGTGAGCCAATCACACAAGCTGGAAATTATGTTTCTGGGGAGTGGTCAGTACACATTCTGTGCACAGAACAACTCCATGTAGCCATATTGCATTGCATTTATAGAAAATTACAGCGGCTGCAGATTGAAAAGGAAAAGATCGAACTGGGGCGCGATTTTTTGGGCATATGCTGACCAAGTGCCCTACCCTTGAGCGTGTGGAGAGAGCCTCGGAAACCTGACAGTGTGCAGCCAGCTGTGGGAGCCGAATACATCATCAGATGGGACACCGAGAGAGCTGAAGAGGAGTCTTATCCACAGTTACCCACATATGCCCACTACCCCTGTAGGGGTTACTCCCTTTGATGAGTGGGGACCTGACGGGGGGAGCACTATCAGTCACCTGATCTGTCGAGCACTGAAGTCACCTCAAGCAACATTTTTTGGCTGTTTAGAATATATTTTTATCTTTTTGGGCCTTGCATTTTGTTTTTGTCAATCGCTTTTTTATAAATTCTGGTTTACTGCTGGACAGTTAATCACATTCACGTACACACGCTACGCTTCGGGTCAAGCGTGTATAGTTATATATACTTATTTTTTCTGACCTGATGGGCATCTTTATGCACACATAGGTTTACCTTAACTAATTTTCTGTGCATATCACTCGTGTTGATTATTCATATTATTTGTTTAGAACTGCCTTTTATGTATTGGTATTTGGTTTATTACATGTGTGTGTATGTACGGTTGTACTCATTACTAGAGGGTACATATTATATACACATAGCCTTCACAAGATAGGCACATTTACACACTACCTACCGTTTATAGAACAAGCACGTTTTGGTTTACTGGATACAAGATACTTATTCACTATTTTGTGTGCACTTATATTATTGAATAGGGTAGCGCCAACAACCCCATTTTTTATCTTTACTCATTGTAAGTTCTGGTGGGAACCAGAACTTACAACCAGATATCATCCATAGCGCGGAGCATACCACGTATTTATTAACAGAGACAAGCCTCAAACCTTCTGGCACAAAGACATTTGGAGTGATGAGACCAAAATTGAGCCTTTGGCCTCAACCATAAAAGCTACATTTGGAGAGGAGTCAAGAAGGCCTATGATGAAAGGTACACCATTCCAACTGTGAAACACGGAGGTGGATCTCTGATGTTTCGGAGATGTGTGAGCTACAAAGGCACAGGAAATTTGGTCAAAAGTGATGGCAAGATGAATGCATATGTTATCAAAGAATACTGGAGGAACATTTGCATTCATCAGCCAGGAAGCTGTGCATGGGACATACTTGGACATTCCAACATGACAATGATCCAAAACACAAGGCCAAGTCGACATGTCATTGGCTACAGCAGAATAAAGTGAAGGTTCTGGAGTGGCCATCTCAGACTCCTGACCTCAATATCATTGAGCCACTCTGGGGAGATCTCAAATGTGCAGTTCATGCAAGACAGCCCATAAATTTACAGGAACTGGAGGCTTTTTGCCAAGAGGAATGGGCAGCTTTACCATCTGAGAAGATAAAGAACCTCATCCACAAAATGTAAACTTTTGATCAGGGTCATTTGGGTAGTTTCTGTTGCCATTATGATTAAAAAAGAGAAAACACAGTTGATTGATAATAAATGGCTTCAGCCAAACACTAGCCATGAGTAAACAAAAGTTTTTGTGTTATTATTTATATTCTCTGAAAAATGGCCCACAAATCATAAATTCTGCCAGGGTATGTAAACTTATGAGCACAACTGTACTTATCTGAGCCCCATCTCTGTCCAGCAATGCTCACGAATGTCTCGGCTATCCAGGACTCTCTCTCCTGATTGGCTGAGACACAGCAGCGGCACCATTGGCTCCTGCTGCTGTCAAACAAAGTCATTTAGCCAATCAGGAGATAGAGGGGCAGGGCCGAACCGCAACTCTGTTCTGAATGGACACAGGGTGCTGCAGCTCGGGTGCACCCATAGCAAGCTACTTGCTGTGGGGGCGCTCAACAGGAGGAAAGGGCCAGGAACACAGAAGAGGGACCCGAGAAGAGGAGGATCCAGGCTGCCCTGTGCAAAACTACTGCAACAGAGTAGGTAAGTATAACATGTTTGTTATTTTCATAGAAAAAAAAGAGACTTTACAATCACTCAGTAAAAACGTAAATAAAACATAATTAAAGAGATAAGTCCATGAGGTGGCATGCAAGCCATAGTAAGCAAGAACATTTTAGAAAGTGGCTGATTTCCTGGAGCTCAGCTTTAGGGGTTTTGTTTTAAATTTGCTTTGATAATGTCATACAGCTTTCACAAATAATTACCATAAAGAGGAAGTAAACTTCCTTTACTGACTTTTACCTATAGGTAAGCCTATAATAAGGCTTACCTATATGTAGTGTAAGTATCTCTTAAACGGGCACCACCTAGGACAGGCATGTCCACAGTCCGGCCTGTGGGCCAATTGTGGCCCGCATTCCGGTTTCAAACAGCCCCACTGGTAATTTGGCTATATATATATCTTGTGTGGCCCCCAATGAATCCTCAAGCATTGCGGGGGCCACAAAAGATATATACCCGTGTTTATATATATGTGCCCTAGAGGGGACAAGGAGGGGGCGGGACAAGCGCCGACAGAATTAATACAATGAGTAATAGTAAATAATCCCGTCTCCTGGGACTTTGTATTAAAGAGGCCACAGAGAAAATAGTAGATTCTCCTGTATGTAATCTGTTGGCGCTCTTCATGCCCCCTCCCAGTCCCGTCCGAGGCTGTAGATGGGCATCGATCAGGCTGCACTGATGGCAATGGTAAGGCTGCATTCGTGCAATGGTGAGGCTGCATTTGAGGCTACATTTATGTCAAAGGTGAGGCTTCATTTATGTCAAAGGTGAGGCTGCATTAATGGCAGTGGTAGAGCTGCATTCATGGCAATGGTGAGGCTGCATTCTTGACAATGGTGAGGCTGCACTCATGGCAATGGTGAGGCTGCATTCTTGACAATGGTGAGGCTGCATTCTTGACAATGGTGAGGCTGCATTCTTGACAATGGTGAGGCTGCATTCTTGACAATGGTGAGGCTGCATTCTTGACAATGGTGAGGATGCATTCTTGACAATGGTGAGGCTGCATTCTTGACAATGGTGAGGCTGCATTCTTGACAATGGTGAGGCTGCATTCTTGACAATGGTGAGGCTGAATTCTTGACAATGGTGAGGCTGCATTCTTGACAATGGTGAGGCTGCATTCTTGACAATGGTGAGGCTGCATTCATGGCAATGGTGAGGCTGCATTCATGGCAATGGTGAAGCTGCATTGATGGGCACTGACCCTTATTTTGCTTCACAGTTCTTTATTTAAAATGTAAGTTTTTCCTGAAACTTCCCTCTTAAAGTGAAGGTGCGTGTTACAAAGCCGATAAATATGGTTTATCCAAATAACACGTCTGAGCTCCTTAGTCCTGAGCGGTGCTCGGGGATTTGTTGTGGGGCCACAAAGGAGATATATATTCCTTGTTTCCCCGAAAATTGTCGGTGATGGCTGCAATATAAGCCCTAGTTAAAATCCTTGTAGGTCTTATTTTCAGGGAAGGGGTTATTTTCGGGGAAACAGGGTAGGGCTTATATTGCAGCCATCACTGACAATCACGCTAGGTCTTATTTTGGGGGAAACAGGGTATATATATATATATATATATATATATATATATATATATATATATATATATATATATATATATATATATATATATATATCTCCAAATAACATGCCCAAGCTCAGCTCTTCGTCACACACAGCCACAAAGGCAAGAGAATTGTGGGCAGTGTATTAGTGCTCGGACAAACACACTTAGACCAAATTTTATTGGTTCAAAGAATGTCAGGCAAAATGGTCGGCCCTCACACATGTTCACTTCATCAAATCTGGCCCGCTTTGAAAAAAGTTTGGACACCCCTGGTCTAGGAGATATTTAGATTACATGCAACCAGTGACATCAATGGTGCATGCGCTCTGAAGGAACAGCCACCCATGCCGCACCGTTCCTTCAGAGCCCTGTGCCATGTATGGCGGCTCCTGCGCCAGTCACAAAGCCAAAGCCTGCGAACCCGGAAGCAAGATGGGTAATGATGGGAGCCCCTGCAGCACTGACATCGCTGTGCTGGAACATCTTTGTTTTAAGCTAAGTTTCACAAAATGTGCTAGTATGCAATGCATACTAGCACATTATGACTTTACCTTACAGGGAAAAAATAAAAAAACATCCAGCGGTATACAACCACTTTAATATGTGTATTATGATTATCTTGTATGACCATCAGCTCCATCTAATGGCAATAATGCAATATTTCCTGAAATACCTCTATCAGGAAAATATCACATTATGGCCACAGGATGGAGCTGACAATCATAGGAAATAAACATATTAAACACATTTACGGGGATTATGAATGCTTGAGGCACTAGCACAACAGATTTAAAAAAAATACTTAATGCTTGGGTGAAATGTTAAAGCAGCAGGATTTCTCGACATATACCAGATACTACCATAACAAATGTTTAATGCAGTTTTATAAGTTAACCTGTGTGGAAATGTTAATATGGCAACCCAATAGGGTAAAGCTGGGTATAAACACATCTATACAGTGTGAATGGAGGAATCTCCCGCTATGACTATTGCATTCTATCAGCCCCCACCAGCATTTGTTAGAAGATGCAGCCACTGTTTGGCACCATTTTCCGTCCAACTCCATTTCTGCTCTGCTCCTTCAATTGTCAGGCGTGAGGTGAACAGCATATACCCTGCTTAAAGTGGAATTCCAGTCAAATTCTAACTAAGCTTAAATCTACCCCCAACCCTCCTTTTAAGACTATTCTATCTACCCTGTAAAAGAAAATATGTTCATACTTAACCTATTCTGAAGCCGTTCCGCTACATTCAGATGATGGGATTCCAGCACCTGCTTCAGTGTACAGGAGAGGCAGCAACAATGGCTGCAGAGCCTGAGCGATGATATCACCCATAGGCTTACTATGGGGTATGCAAAGTCAGCCTGTCCCTCCTCTACACTAAAGCCGGTGCTAGGACCCAATCATGTAACTGGAACTGAGCGGATTCAGAACAGGCAAGTATAGGCATCTTTTCTTTTACAGGGTAGATAGAATAGTCTTAGAATGGGGATGGGAGTTAGGATTAATTAAAATTTAAAGGAGAAGTACAGCCAATTGTGGGCCAGCATCAAAACCTAGGTTCGTCAAGGAAATAGCAAGGTCAAGAGGTAATTTCTTTAACATAACTAAGGTTAACAAAATGGAGCACAGTCAGATCCATATTCATTTTTTTTCTAGAGAAACACTTTAAGGAAGGTACCACCATACTTTTCCTTGCACCCGAATTTAAAAGCACACTAAACTCAATTTTTTTATAAAACAAAATATAATAAGTAGAATTTACCTTCTATCTCTCGCTGCCTTAAAAAGCAAGCTTTTTTTCTGCTATTCTCAAACTTCCTGTTCTAGGGTGGCTACATTTGTTCTTTATGCCCTCCCTGTTTATGTGAACGTAGATACCTGCTTACCCCTGAGATGGACTACACATCTTCACACAGACACATTCAGCATATTGGTTTAAAATAATTATGTAAACTATCTACAATATCTAATAAATATTTATTTGTTTGATAATTGTGTTGTCCCCTCAAAATTATATGGTCCTGAAGAAGCTAAAATTCACGCAAAACACGTTGACCATTAAGAATTGGACAAGACTTCTTGGATCATACAGATGATTGTCATATTAACATTTGGTTATGGTCAATGATGTCCTGTACTGTTAGAGTGGGGGCTATTCCCCTTCCTTTCTGGCTTTTTATAGGTCTTTTAAACATAATATTTATTAACATGCTTATAATAAACTGTGTTTTTTTTATACAAGTCTGTGTGCCTCATGTCGTGCCTTTAAAATCCACCATTAACTGTACAAGTAGTTTTTTTTCTGCTATTGTCTACTGGATGTGGCACTTATTGAAAGCTATCTTGTTTAACTAAATACAGACTTCTTACACGTGAAACATTTCAAACCATACCAATGCAAATAGAGATACAAAGGTTATGATTTAAAAAGCGGTTTATACTATTCACTGGATTTACATTCTGCTCCACTCACCTTATCATCAATAATTACCAGGTCTTTAGGTTCAGTCCGATCAATTTTCAGAACGCGGTATTTTGTTTCTGCATGATTGCTCCCCACAAGAAAATACCTCTGAATATAAAACAAAACAAAAAGAAATTCTTAATTACCTGCTGGCTTTATTTAGCTTTAGAAGTACTTTTTTCACCAGCACGAAAATACACATCAGATACTATTTAAAGTACATGCATTTCAATACAATACAATGGCTTTTTGAAAATGTAGTGCTTGGAGGTATATAAAGGTGAAAGACTCTGGCTGGATTTCTTTTTGGATCGTAAAACAAGTGTGGGGGGGGGGGGGGGTGTACTGTGAAAATCACAATTCCAGATTTCACCTACAACCTTGCTGTTCAAGCAGTGGAAGCATGGGATAGGGGGTGATGGAAGCATGGGATAGGGGGTGGTGGAAGCATGGGATAGGGGGTGGTGGAAGCATGGGATAGGGGGAGGATCATTTTTAATTTTCGAATGCCAGGGACCATAAATGGGCATCTTTTTCATTAACCTTAAACTGGTATTAAAGGTTCAGCTTTAAAAAAATAAAAATAAATAACAAACATGTCTAACTTACCTGCTCTGTGCACTGAGCAGCCCCAATCATCTTCTTTCAGGTCCCTCACCAGCGCTCCTCCCCCTTGACCAGTGCCCCCAATTGCAAGCCATTTGCTATGGGGGTACTGGTGCGTGCTCGCACCTGAGCCCTGCTCTCTGTGTACATAGAGCCTTGGCTCGGCCATGCCCCCTCTCTCTACATTGGCTTACTGGCTGTGACTGACAGCAGTGGGAGCCAATGGCTCCCGCTGCTATCTCAGCCAATGATTAGAGGGAGTCCCGAGACAGCCAAGGCTCTCGTGCACATTGCTGGATTGAGAGAGTGCTTAGGTGAGTATTAGGGAGGGCTGTGGAGGGAGCAGCACACAGAAGATTGTTTATCTTCATGCATAGAATGCATGAAGGCAAAAAACCTTCAGCCTCTACAACCACTTTAAGAGTCCAGATCTGCAGCTGCAGTGGAGACATGAGTAGCAATCCAATTAGGAAAGTCCTAGACTTTGCTGTTGCCACTTTTGCAGCCAAATTGGGATTACACCTACTTTAAAGTTGTTAAAGTGGTTGTAAAGGCACAAGGTTTTTTATCTTCATGCATTCTATGCATGAAGGTAAAAAACCTTCTGTGTGCAGCAGCCCCTCTAGCCCCCCTAATGCTTACCTGAGCGCCCCCTCGATCCAGCGATGTCCACAACAGCCTTGCCTTTCCTGGGACCCGCACTCCTGATTGGCTTTTGGCAACAGCGGAAACCATTCTCAGGTAGTGAGCCAATCAGGAGACGGCGGAGGCAGGGCCACGCCACGGCTCCATGTGTGAATGGACACACTGAGCGGGTGCCCCACTTGCAAGCTGCTTGATGTGGGGGCCTTCAGTAGGAGGGAGGAGCCAGGAGCGTCGACGAGGGACCTGAGAAGGATCTGCTACTCTGTGCAAAACCACTACACAGAGCAGGCAAGTATGACATGTTTGTTATTATTAATTTTTTTTTCTAAATGAGACTTTACAATCACTTTAGTGTCCCCATTAACATAGTATAAAATTACAAATTAAAAAGAAAATGCTGGTTACTGTTTTTGGCACTGGTATTTTTACTTGCTTAAAATCCTTACATAATCTTCCTGCTTCGTAATGTTTAGGGGGGGGGGGGGGGCTGTGGGTCTTCATCATCAGCTGTAAACTAAATCTGAATACTGCCTGTCCTAGGAAAAGGGTTAAAAATTTGGAAAACACCATCCTGCATTGTATGTTAATGAGGGATAGCTCAGTCTGTGTGGGGACAAAGATACCCTAAGACTGTCCAGAAATTTTAGAATCAGCTATGACACCTTCTGTGTAGAAACATCTAAAAGGTAAGAATTTTTTTTTTTTTTTTGTGGGAATGAAAACACCTAACAAACATATACTGTAGTGATGTCTGCCTGCAAAAAGGGAAATACGCTTTAACATTGGAAACTAGTTACAATTTTTTTAGGCAAATATGCACAAAGGCCAAAAATTCTGGGACCTGTGCATTACAATAGCACCATGTATCAGACAACAAACAGCCATATCAAATGACTATAATGAAAAATCTGTTGGCTGAATTGGATTTGCAGATTATTTTTACTTAGCTCTTGGGAAGCAAGTTACAGTGTATGGCGTATAGATGGAGCATTCAATAAAGAATGTATGTGCATTCTGCAAAATGCACATACATTATACATTATTCTCAAAACCTTTGAGTGTCCTTTCATTCACAAACATGTGTGCACACTGATGATTAGTAAACTGTTCACTATACAGGATTACATCCCCGTATGTACTAAACCAGGGGTCTCAAAACTTTCTAAGCAAAGGGCCAGTTAACCACCATTCAGGCTTTAGAGGGAGCCAGACTGGCCAGTAAGATTAGAAATCACCCTGGCATCAGTGGAAGTAAACAATGCCCCATTATTGGTTTTAGTAGTGGGAGAAATAGTGCCCAATTGTTGGTATCAATGGGAGGAATAGTGCCCATTGTTGGTACCAGTAAGAAGAATAGTGCCCCATTATTGGTGTCTGCAGGAGGAATGGTGTCCCATCACTGGTATCAGTGGAAGGAATAGTGTCCCATCATTGGTGTCAGTGGAAGGAATAGTGTCCCATCATTGGTGTCAGTGGAAGGAATAGTGTCCCATCATTGGTGTCAGTGGATGAAATAGTGCCTCAAGGGCCGGGTAAAGGCAAGCAGAGGGCCACTTGAAGCCAGTGGGTCGCAGTTTGGAGACCACTGTACTAAACCACCTAATAACTGTAAAGAAAATATTACACAGGATAAACCTTGCATATGCATTTTTGCTGTGTTTTTGCCACGTTTTCTATACTCCTGACTCCAATCGTGCACCTGGGAAACTTGTACCTGGGACATGTGACTAAAAAAATGCACCAAAGCAGGTGTGTTTTTGATGCGTTTCTATAGGAATCAATTTGAGGTGCATTTTTGGTGTGCTTTTAAAAAGTGCACCAAAGATGCAGCATGCAGAACTTCTAAAAACCTATGGCACCCTCAGCAGACTAGTGTGAAGAGATCCATAGCATTTAATGGGATATATTTTTCACGCATTTTGACTCCACTTTTTTAACCCCAAAAATGCATCAAAAACGGATCAGTGTGAAAGGGCCCTAAGGAAAATTAATTCATTATACGATAAAAAGTCAACAGAGTTTTTACTGAATGACACGTGTTATTGTTCTTCATTCAGTTCCAAAATTTTAAGAAAGGAGATACAGAACTCTAGAAGTTTGTAATCACTGTTGGGGTTCTAATTCATTATCAGTAAAAGAATGGGATGTGAGGTCTTCGGTTGGATAAAATGTCGTAGAATTTAATAGAATGTCAAATGCTGTTCACATGGAAATTATTTGTCAGAACAATTTTTATTATCACAACTGAGTTAAAGAGTATGTTACTCCAACATTTCACATTCCTGATACGTATCTGTTGTACCATGTGCTTGTGTTAAAAAGTATCCTGTTCTCTTTGTATTGTTTCCTTTGTGAGAAATCCCTGGTGTTCATGCCAGTCTGCCCGCTTTCCTATTTTAAACTGACCATGCTAGGCATGAGAGCACATCCATCCCAGCGTAGTCAGTTTTCTGGCTCCAATACACAGACTTTTTCTGGCACATCCACCTACACAGCCATTCATTAGGAAGATTAGTGTTCTGCTGTTTCTCCACTCCCACCTCTTCACGCCACCTATGCAGCTGAGAACAGAGATTACATGATCACTTATAAAAAAAAAAATTAAAAAAAGGATATTTAATATGTATACACAAATGTTTTCTTTTCATTTCTATTTTAAAATGAATGTGTTGTTTATACGGTGGGGTTCACATATACTTTAATTTCATTTGAAAGACCTTAAAATTTTGTCCAGACCTGTTTTCATTACAATATGTATGATTTTTCCAGATTAGGAAAAGCTTTCCCATCTTGCGCTCTTAAAATTTAATCATCACTATGGTTTGAAAACAAATGTTGATTTGACCCCACTAACCATTAGAAAAATCAAATGAATGTTCCAGAATTGTTTTTCAAGCAAAATCTTGAGATTAAACTACCACTAATGTTGGGTGCCCTATGTATGTAGATGGTGCTGCATTATGTAAAACTATTGGTTTTGTTTTTTACATTTTATGAAAAAGGGTGCCTCAAGATTGTGCAGAATTTAAAAGTGTGCCTTGACTGAAAAAAGGTTGAGAAACACTGGTCTCGAGTTGGAGCACACCATACACAGAGTCACTTTGGGTTTATTTGTTTTGTTTCTTTTATTGAGTTTATTGTTTCTTTACAGAATACTGTAAAGCTTTTCATCGTATATTCTGATCATGTGTATGCCTCATAGGACTTTTTTTTTTCGAAAAATTCTGACGGACCTAGAAATAGAACATGTTCTAAATATTTCCAACTGAACCAATTCCTATCGGGAAAACCGTTTGTCTGTATGCTGTTCCGACAGACCAAAAACGACGCATGCTCTGAAGCAAGTACTGTATGAGATGGAAGCTATTGGCTACTGGTTATTGCACTTCCTTTTTCTAGTCCCCTCGTTCTTGACGATCGGACTTTAGTGTGATCGTGTGTACGCAAGACAGTTTCAGCGGAATTCCGTCAGAAAAACCTTCAGAGTTTATTCCGATGGGAAAACTGGTCGTGTGTACACGGCATTAGAGTCTTCAAAAGACTTGAGACTGGGGCGGAGGTTCACCTTCCAACAGGACAATGACCCTAAACATACAGCCAGAGCTACAATGGAATGGTTTAGATCAAAGAATATTCATGTGTTAAAATGGCCCAGTCAAAGTCCAGATCTAAATTCAATTGAGATTCTGTGGCAAGACAGAAAAAAATTGCTGTTCACAGACGCTCTCCATCCAATCTGACAGAGCTTGAGCTATTTTGTAAAGAAGAAAGGGCAAAAATGTCACTCTCTAGATGTGCAAAGCTGGTAGAAACATCCCCAAAAAGACTTGCAGCTGTAATTGCAACGAAAGGTGGTTCTACAAAGTATTGACTCAGGGGGGCTGAATACAAATGCACCCCACACTTTTCACATATTTGTAAAAAAAATGTTGAAAACCATTTATCATTTTCCTTCCACTTCACAATTATGTACCACTTTGTGTTGGTCTATCACATAAAATCCCAATTAAAAAAAAAATATTTACGTTTTTGGTTGTAACATGACAAAATGTGGAAAATTTTAAAGGATATGAATACTTTTTCAAGGCACGGTACATGGTAGTGCTTATATATGTAATACTGTGAATTACAGCAACTGCTCCCTAGCGCTTCTATTATAATGCTGACATTGGTTTTCTGACCAAATGTATTATGTGGCGATATGTTCATGCGTAAAGCAACCCATTCAGTTTAAAATAGAAATGAAAGGCAAAACATGTTTCTTTAGATATAAAATAAATACCTTTTTTCCTTTCTTTAAAAGGGATCACATTCCCTCTGTTCTCAGCTAGATAAGAGCTATAAGAGCTAGTGGAGGAGAAGTAGCAGTACACTGAGCTTGTCAGTGAAAGCTGTGCAGCGGGGGGGGGGGGGGACAGTGTCAGGACAAGTCTGATCACTGGAGGAGAGTACACTGAGTTCCCAGCATAGCTAGAACTGGCTATGGTGTGCTTTCCTGCTTGCTGTGGTCAGTTTTTACTAGGAAAGCAAGGGGACTAGCAGGAACACAAGGGATTCCACATAAAGGAAGCGATACAAAGAGAAAAGGATACTTTCTCATACAAATATATAGTACAGCAGGAAAATACCAGGAATATGAAGTGCTGGGTTAACAAACGCTTTAAGTGTTGGTCTTAATGCACGGGTAGGCAACCCCGGCCCTCCAGCTGTGGTGAAACTACAAGTCCCATGAGACATGATGGGATTTGTAGTTTCACCAAAGCTGGAGGGCTGAGGTTGCCTACCCCTGTCTTAATGTAACAACAATTCATAAAACTGTTTCATTCTTGTTAACCCTTATTAGTGTTGGAAATGAATATCCTGTTTTTTATGAAGTATTGCTAGGTAGTAATGAGACAAGACAATCAGTGAGGTTCTCGTGAAGGTGCGTTAAATTTAGTGTTTGTAAGGTAGGATGGAATACCGCACCTTGCAAGAGAAGGTCTGGACGTGGTGGTAGGGTCCATGGGTCCCCTCCCGCATCCTTATGATCTCTGCATACCAAGATCTTCTGGGCCATGCTGGGACCACAAGAATCACCAAGATCTCTTCCTGCTTGACCCTGTGAAGAAGTCGTGGAAGTAGCAGAATAGGAGGAAGTGATTCTACGGGAACACCAAGGTATCTGTTCCGCAAGCTAGCGGATCCTTTGTTCTTGACACAAATTTGTCGATCTTTTTGTTGAACCTGGACGCAAACAGATCGACGTCTGGGATCCCCCATCTTTGGCATATTGTCAGGAAGAGATCGGGGTGAAGGGACCATTCTCCTGGGAACAACTGCTGACGACTCAAGTAGTCCGATTGCCAATTTTCTATTCCTGGAATGAAGACTGCCGATAGGCAAGGTACATTGTTTTCTGCCCAAGTTAGGATATGATTCACCTCTCTCTGGGCTGCACGACTTCTCGTGCCCCCTTGGTGATTGATATAGGCCACTTCTGTGGCATTGTCAGATTGGATCCTGACAGGATAATTCCATAACCTGAACGTCCAAGCCCTCAGGGCCAAACGCGCTGCCTGAATCTCGAGAATGTTGATGGGCATGGTCATTTCTGATCTGGACCATTTCCCTTGGACAGTCGCCTTTCCAGGACTGCTTCCCAACCTGAAAGGCTGGCATCTGTTACCACCTTCCAGGTAACTGGTAGGAAGGATTTTCCCTTCTGCAGATTCTTGGTTAACAACCAACTGAGGCTCCGGCGCACCCTTGGAGACAGACACATTGGGAAATCTAGAGCTTGGACCTTCTTGTTCCAAGCCGATAGGATACTGTTTTGCAGCAGCCTCGAATGAAACTGAGCATAAGGAATGGCCTTGAATGAAGCCACCATCTTTCCCAACAAGCTTATGCAAAGTATAATAGAAGGATTCTTCTTTGCCTTGACCACCTGAATCAGTTCCTTTATGGTACCGATCTTCGCCTGGGGCAAGAATACCCTTTTCTGGGCTGTATCTATGATCAGACCCAAGTATTCTAATCTCCTTGATGGTTTTAAGGAGGCTTTCTCTAGGTTGAGGATCCAACCTAGGTATTCCAGGTAATTGACTGTGGTGATCATACTTTGGTCTAAGTGGGCTACCGACTGGTCTATCAAGAGCAGATCGTCTAGGTATGCTATAATCGTTATACCTTGGGCCCTTAATCTGGCTAGAGGAGGGGCCAGAACCTTTGTAAACACTTGAAATGCAGTAGCCTTGACCAAAAGGCAGAGCTACAAACTGAAAATGAAGATTTTCTACCTTGAAACATAGATATTTCTGGTGAGCGGGAAAAGATAGGCACATGGAGTTATACATCCTTGATGTTGATTGACGCCAGAAGTTCTCACCTTGTAGGATGGAGACCACTGATCGGATTGACTCCATGCGAAAAGAGCGGATATTCATAAACCGGTTTAGAGCGTTGAGATCCAGAATGGGCCTGACATCTCCATTTGGTTTTGATACCGTGAAAAGGTTTGAATAAAACCCCAATCCCTGCTCTTCTATGGGGACCACTGAGATCACTCTTTGAGACAAAAGATGGTCCAATGATTGAAAGAGAGACTTCTTTTTCTCTGAATCTCTGGGAACATTTGATCTGAGAAAACGAGGAGACAGGGACTTTCGGAACTCTAGTTTGTACCCTAGAGTTATTGAGGAAGTCACCCATCTGTCTCGACACTCTTCCTGCCAGACCCTTGAGAACTGCAGAAGTCTTCCCCCCACTTGAGCGAGCGGGGGCACCCCTTCATAAGGAGGCTTTAGTATTTTGTCTTGTAGGTTTCCTCCCCCAGGACTTCCTTTGTCCCTGGGGTTGACCCTGAGGTTTACCTCTTGAACTTGACGGCGGAGGCCGTCGTGACTGCCTAGAGGCAGATGCCCCTGGCACTGGAGAAGGAGCTTGTTTAAATGAAATACGTTTAATCCTCTTCCTAACTGGCAAAAGGGTACTTTTTCCACTAGAAATTTTTTGTATGTATTTATCCAAATCATCCCCGAACAGCCGTTAACCGTGAAAAGGAAAACTAGCCAGGAGCTTTTTGCATGGTGCTTCGGCTGACCAATTTTTCAACCATAAGATTCTACGCATATACACCAGCCCAAGCGTAAGGTGCGAGGCCTGAAGAATAGAATCTCTCATGGCATCTATTGCAAAACATAACGCCGCTGGTAGCTCGGCTAAATCCTGGGCCTGCTGATCAGGAATAACCTTGCGCTCCTGTTTAAACTGGTCTCTCAAGGATTGACATACACCAATTGCTGCCAGCGCAGGCTGAGTCACTGAACCTGCCAGAGAAAAAGTGTTTTTAATAGGAATTCCAATTTCTTATCCATTGGATCCCTAAGCATTTGAGCATTGTCTACCAGACAAGTCAAACTTTTATTCACAGAGGATATAGCAGCGTCAATTGCTGGTATCTCCCACTTCTTATGCCGCATACACACAATCGGAAATGCCGGCAGCAAAACTCAGATGAGAGCTTTTTGTCGGAAAATGCGACCGTGTGTATGCTCCATCGGTCTTTTGCTGGCGGAATTCCAGCCAGCAAAAGATTGAGAGCATGTTCTCTATTTTTCGGTCGGGAAAAGTTCCTATCCGAAAATGTATTCATCTGTATGCAATTCAGACATGCAAAAAATCACGCAGGCTCGGAAACAATTTGACGCATGCTCAGAAGCATTGAACTTAATTTTCTCGGCTTGTCGTAGTGTTGTACGTCACCGCGTTCTTGACGGTCAAAAGTTCAGAGAACTTTTGTGTGACCGTGTGTATGCAAGGCAAGCTTGAGCGGAATTCCGTCGGAAAAACCATCCAAGTTTTTTTTGACGGAAATTCCGATCGTGTGTACGCGGCATTAGTGAATTTTTCCTCCATAGGATAAAGTGTTGAAAACTTTTTAGGAGGAAAAAAATGCTTATCTGGGTGATCCCACTCAGAATACATAAGGTTTTCCAGCAATGAATGGACAGGAAAGGCATGCACAGCTTGAGGAGGCTTTAGCGAACCCAAACAAGAATTGGGCTTATCAACCGACTCAGTCAGCATAAGGTAGCATAAACGTGGAGCAGACCATTTCAGTAAGAGATTGCACCATCAATCTTTCAGATTGAAAAGCTGATCCTTCCGCATTTGACCCCTCAGAAGAGGAGTCACCAGACTCTTCACGGTCCCCTGAGGGAAAATCATCTTCTCCCGCCCCCAGTTCCTCAGTTTGAGGGTCCTGGGTAATGGAAGGGGATCTGTCGTGTCTTGTCCCACACTGGGATGCGATTAAAGCAACCTATCATGGCTGAGGAAAAAACCTCTTCAATAATAAAGACAGGGGCTGCAGTGTTGGAAACAGTTGCAACATTTGACAGCCCTGATGGCTCACTCTGACCAGCCACCTCAGACCTCTCAGGGGAGGATGCCATTATAGAGATGAGTTTAGGCTTTTTTGAGCTTGAGGGAGACCCTTTTGAGCCCTTTTTTGGGGTGTTTCTACCTCCCCTTCTGACCACAGACTGATGCACAAATGCAGAGGTACTGCCAGAAAAAATTGCACACGCTGCTTGAGCAAATGGTCCAGCAGCTGCCAACTGCTATTAATGCTCAGCCTGATGCTTTAGTAAATGTGCCAAGGGAATGCCTGTGTCACCACTTACAGCCCCCTTTTTGCTCGTGTCCCTCCGACAGCTGCAGTCAGCAAAATGGAACTTTTTAAATGTACTCCCGCGCTGAACGTTGCCGCACGCCAATGCCGCACTAAGCCATGCCCCCTCTGTATTCCCCCCGCATCTTTTAAAAAAGAAAAGTGTTTTCCTCCCGCGCGAGCGCGGGCCTCCGATCCAACGGGATTGGCATGTGTGGGGGGAGCGAGGAGGAGAGCTGTGACAAACTGCCGTGCAGAGGCGGTGGAGAATGGAGTGGCATCCGCTGATCGTTCTGGCTTCCTTCCCCCTCTATCCAGGGAGAGAGGGAGAGCTTCTGTCCAGGTGGGGGGTGTTTTTAGAAAAAAATCCCCCCCCAACATCTTACCAGAGGCTTGGGACTGCTAGCCGGAGGGAAGTCTGCAGCTTCTGCTGACACAGAGTGATCCGAGGAAAGCATGACAAGGTACTGCTCTATACAGCTCCCAGTGGTGACTTTTAGGCATGACAACATTTACTTTTTAAAGGAGATAATTTCATAAGAAAATTTTAAATTCCTTAGAAATCTTCAATTACCTTTCTCCCCACAGGGATTCTGTGGTAAAACCAATAGACCAATCTTCACCCCTCACGGTGGGCTCTGTTAAAAAACCTTCAGGAACCGGGGCCCCTTTTTATCAGAGGATCCACACTCCTGAACCCGTAAAGCACCCCGCCAGGAAACTTTATGGCTGAAAAAAACCAAAGCACTGGGTCCAGCTCTCTAAAAAGAGAAGCGTTACGGGCTAAACCTTGTTTCTTCCGACACGAGGCCCGGGTACCATTCAATTCGGCCTAAAAAGACACTTTGAATGTATCCGGTTGCATAGCCTGCCCCAGCAAGGAATATTCCACTGGAGCTCAGCATAACACATCTTTACTTGTGACCAACACCTGAGACACTGGCGAAAAAACTGTGGTACTCCCAGTAGTGGGAGATGTTATACAGGGAGTGGACTTCCTGTCTTAGGGTGTGCCAGTGTCCATCACCTGAAGGTGGCCTATAACCCACATAGTAACTACTATGGCTCTGTGTCCCGTGATGTACGATAAAGTGTTATATAAATATATGTTATATAAATGTGTTATACGCCGATATTTTCATTGGGCAGGTGCTAATCAATTCAAATTTTTACAGCAGTTCCATTCAAGAAAAGTCTATCAATAGATCAATTTTTCTCCAGCGGGAATGGATCAAAATTAGGCCGGTCCCCGCAGAACTGGTCACAATTTGATCCATCTATGGCCAGCTTTAGAGACTGAAATGACCTTTACATCAACTAACAGTCCTGGGGACTATAGTGGTAAGGTCCTGCCAGACTTGAACTAGCTACAGTAAGAACAAGGGAGTCCTAACTGCCCTGCCAGAATTTAAATGTATTTTATATAACAGAGTGCCACAGGAGGAGCGAGAACACCAACACACAAAACTTTTAGGGCGACTGAAAACAGAGCCAGGAATTATAGGAGTGAGGTCTCAATTGCTACAGCCCCAAGTATGTGAAACTAGTAAATTAAACAGCTTGCCAGATTACACCTACAGTAAAAACATGACTTTTGGGTGGAATGACCCTTTATTTTGTCTCCAGAAAATATAGCAACCACCTAAATCTGTGGTCTTTGAAAGAGATCATTAAAGTAGAACCTCGAGAAGAAGCGATGGTTATAGTCACGAAACATGTAGAGCAGAACTGTTTTTAATCTATAGGTGAAAAAATGGAACCCCAACTAAGAGGATACCCTTGTGGGGACGCATCTTTAGTATTGTCACACAGGAAACAATATCTAGTCCTTATATTAGGGGAACCACAAATAGTCCAACTTTTAGGTTTAACGCTATATATGTATTGAGATATTGTGATATATATGCATTGCACATATTTGCACACAAACATTGCAAATTCCATATACTTTGTGGGACGTGGAACAATTTTATTATTTCAGGTGCCTTATTGCCACCTACAGGCACCAACAAAACAAACTTTCATGAAGTATAACTATGAGCAAAACTTTTTTTCTTTCTTTTGGATAGTGTATTGGGGGGGGGGGGTATAACCCCTGTAAGGGTTTTTTTTTTGCCATCTGTGACCTATTGGGGAGAGTTAACGTCACTTCATATCCCATAGCCTAAACAGGAAGCGAGAGGAAATCCCTACAAAATTAAGGGAATCTCTTGGGGACCGCTAGGGCACCAGAACTAGCGTCCCTATTGTAAGATTTCTCCTCTATTACTTTTCTGGGGACAACTCAAAATTTGGGATTTCCTTTTACTTTCAATGATAATAGTAAATAGGACAAAAAGAGAGGGGGAATCTCCCTAACGGGGGCACAGACACCAATAAAATCTGACAGGTGTTCTAATCCACCTCTCCTCTATTCATAACTAAAACCAAGTTTTGCATTTAGTCATACTTTAAGTACAATGTGATTCATTATAGGCATATAAATGACCGGCATAGAGTTTTTGATTTGCAGAGGCGAGCAGCACAGTGGAAATGTTTGCCTGTGCACTTGTTAAATAAAGAGGAAAATCTTTAATGAATTTGCTCACCAGCACTGGCATTATAAATCACACATTTATGTTTAGAATATTGACAAGGGTAATCTGTAACTGCTAAGTCTTCATCCTGCTGTCTGATCTTTAAACTCTGCAAAGGTGACATGAGCCTCAGTGTTATTGGGTTCTCACTAAAAAATAATTCTCTCACTTCTAGACCAGAATTATATGCACCTTTACAGACAAAAATGTAAAGTGCACCTGTGATAACAAAAGCCTGCCACCACCCTCACTTATAGCTGGCTATCACAGTAAGCGGCATTGGAAGGCTAAAACAGGTACCAACAAAGTCTGGGGAATGCCCAGGAAAAAAAACAAAACCTACTTACCACCAGCTTGCAGACAACCAATTGACCTAACAGTACGCGTTAAAAACAGGGGTTTAGTCCGCACGCATTTACAAACGCATGCATGAGCCACAGAGCCTCGTCACGGCACCCTTGTATCTGTGGTCCTAACACTAAAATATGAGTGTCCCCACAGTGGAGGCACATGCATTTTAATGGATAAACGAGAGCAGGTGGACTGAAGGGGAGCCCACCCCTCCTTAAAAGGTACAGGAGCACACCAAACACCCAGCAATAGCACAATGGACCACAGATATCAGGGTGCTGTGACGTGGCTCTGTGGCTCACGCATGCGTTTGCAAATGCGTGCGGACAAAACCCCTGTTTTTAACGCGTACTGTTAAACAGGTCAGTTTGGTAGTCTGCAAGCTGGTGGTAAGTAGGCTTTGGTTATCTCCTGGGCATTCCCCAGACTTTGTTGGTAAAGTGCACCTGTGCCTAGACTATGGATATTAAATTAGCTGCATATTCTGAAAGCAGTATTAATTCAAAAGCAAACATTTACTATATCACAGCTTACCTGTTTTTTTTTTTTTTTTTGGGGGGGGGGGGGGGTTTAGATGTGATGGCTGTATTAATTTTGTTTTTTAGGCTTAATTTCCTCCATTTTCAAGCCTGTTGTTTTTCAACAGAACAAGATCTCTAGCAGAATGTATCTGTTACAGAGATGAGATAAACCATTTAACACCACTGGGGTACTTGCAACAATCAGCTTTTATTTATGTAAAACCTTAATCCCAAAAGTAAAAAAAAAATGTTTGCTGTAACTGATTATAAAGTGTTAGCTGGAGTTTCTCTTCAATTTGTTAGTTTATTTAAATCTGCAAGTACACCTAACAATCCCTTCCCTCCAGACTGACAATGCTGTTGTCTGCTGTGCTTTTTCATCCAGTGTAGAGACACTCTAACACAGGAGGTGTGTTATTGACCAGATCAGTAGGTGGAAACAGAGGGAAAAAAAGCCTTAAAAAAAAAAAAAAAGATGCAGCCATCACATCTAAGGATTGGTAAGCTCCAATATATAACATTTTTTAATTTGAGTTTAATAACGCTTTAAAGCTGCAGTTTGGGAATGGATATTTTTGCATAGTTGGCTGATCCCTATGGAAGCTGGCAATTATTGCAGTATGCTACTCTAGTGATTGCCGCTGGCTTCCAGGCCCCTTAGGCTGGCCATACATTATACAATATTCTTATTCAATTTCCTTTAGATTTACCTTCAAACTAGTGCCCAATTTCATACAAATTGAAAGTGTTTAGGTCCTCAAATTATAAGGTTTTGGTAAATCTAAAAGAAAATTGTATAAGAAAATGGTATAATGTATGGCCAGCCTTAGCAAACACAGTGAATAGAATGAATGCTCTGGTTGAATAAGGTGGAGATTGTAACGTCACCACCACACCTCTGCACCCCTTTCAATCAGTGAATGCTTGGTATTATTTAGGAAAATGCTAAGTCCCCACGGGGACCAGCCAAGTATGGCACATATTGCTCTGTGTCACTACTGGGGGCTTCCTATCCTTATGATCAGAAGGAGGAAAATCTCTTTAAGCTGGCCATACATGGGCCATTTTTTTATTTTTTTTGTCCAACCACCAGTTTCAGCTCAGATTCCCTATCCAAACATTCAATGTGGATGCAGGAATTCTCCCCACTGCGTATTTTGAGAGCAGGGAGATCCCCCTCCCCGAGAATACACAGATTAGCGTGGCAGCCTATTGTCTGTGCCTCTGATTGAGCAAAACTATACCGACAGGGCGGTTAAACAGAAGTCGCTCTAGGCCACACATGGATTGAAATTCAGCTGGTCTGTCCTGAACTGAATTGCATTCCATTTATGGCTAGCTTTATAGTAGACACAGACAGCAAAAAAAAGAAAAAAAAAAAACACCTTCAGCTCCTTCTAGGTCTTCTGCTCTCTATTAAAACATGACTCTTATTACTGTATGTGGCTTGGTTGGAGCAAATCCCCCACGCTTCCTGGCCTATTTAGAAGGCAGGAAGTGAGGGTAACGCTTCCCAATGGGAAAATAGAAACTACACATTCTTTAAATTGGTCTTAACCCTTTCACATCCAAAACTAAACAAAAAAAAGTTTGAAGTTCTACATTAAATGCATGGAATTAGCATACAATAAAAAAAAGCACACTGGCCGTTTGCCGGGTGTGCCTGGGCACAGCCTAATCACCTAGTGCACATTATTACTCTATGTGCCAGCAGGGAGATAGGAAAGATCTCCCTCTTACTTGTTCTGGCATAAGGCTTACGCACTTCTCTTTCACTGTGCCAGCAGGGAGATTAACCACTTCAATACAGGGCACTTATACACCTTCCTGCCCAGACCAATTTTCAGCTTTCAGCGCTGTCGCATTTTGAATGATAATTGCGCGGTCATCCAACACTATACTCAAACTACATTTTTATCATTTTGTTCCCACAAATAGAGCTTTCTTTTGGTGGTATTTGTTCACCTCTGGGATTTTTATTTTCTGCTAAACAAATTTTAAAAAATTTTGAAAAAAAAAAAAAAATTTCTGTTACAAAACTTTGTAAATAAGTAAGTTTTCTCCTTTACTGATGGGCACTGATAAGGTAACACTGATGGGCACTAATATGCGGCACTGATGGGGCACTGATATGCAGCACTGATGGATACACAAAGGTGGCACTGGGCACTGAAAGGCAGAACGGATGGGCACTGATAGGCGCCACGGATGGACACTGATAGGTGGCATGGATGGGCATGGATGTACACTAATTGATGGTACAGATGGATGCCAATCAGTGCCAAACAATAATGCCTCAGTGATGCCCATTGTGGGCACTGATTGACATCCATTGTGGGCACTGATTGGCATCCATTGTGGGCATTGAATGGCATCCCTGGTGGTCTAGGGTGGCATACCTGGTGATGACATCCCTGGTGGTCCTAGTGGCTTCCCTGGTGGTCCAGTTTGGGCATCCGAAGGGGGGCTGCGCTGATAATTAATCAGCACAGACCCCCCCCCTGTCAGAAGAGCAGCCAATCGGCTCTCCTCTACTCGCGCCTGACAGACGCGAGTGAGGAAAAGCCGATCAATGGCTCCTCTTGTTTACACTGTGATCAGCCGTGACTGGACACGGCTGATCATGTGGTAAAGAGTCTCCGTTAAAGAGTGGTACAGAGTCAGACTGACACACCGCAACAACGATCGCCACGATGCGCGCCCCCCGGGGGCACGCAGCAGCTTGATATCATATGACGTCCGGTTAGGATATTGAAACCACTTTGCCGCCGTCATTTTGCTATATGGCGGGCGGCAAGTGGTTAATGTACCAGGGTCATATGCATGTAGACACACACACAAACATGTGAGTTTGAGCTTAAGCTTTGGGGTGCACACCCTAATGCAATAGGTTGCACGCACCTATGTTTAAAAGTATAATTCCTATCTCAGAAGCCTCCAGTGGAAGCGGATGTTGTCCATTCCAATGGCTGCATAGTAGTTCCAGGGAATGACTGGACTGGGACTATTCTGCAGCTCAGGAATATGCGAGTAAAAACTTACGTCAGCGGTTCCAAGGCAGATATGTTACTTTGTGACAGATTTCCTTAAGGTATCAAGGGGGTTTCTCAATTATTATTCATTTTTTCACCATTCTTTAAATCTTTTTCAAATAAAACCGCGTGCAAAACATTCTTACTCTTGGCTGCACCTGCTTTAAGTTGCATTTAGCTGAATGCTACTGAGAAATATGACATGACAGCCATGGAGAAGATGAACTATCAATACATATCAGGACAAGTTGCTTCTAATCCATTCCATGCAATATGTTCGGAACAGCGCGAGGCTAGAAGCTGATGCAAAGTGTTGATTTATTGGACGCTGCCCTTGTTGTTCTGCTGTTTCAGCCAATTAGCTGAGTTTGTAGCTCAGCCGGGGGTACTGACAATAATAATGTTGAAAGTGAGAAAACATGGAAAAGCCATGTGTCTGAACTGTTGTTCTGGGTCAGCTCACTGATTAGCGGGAAACGTTACAATGTATGAAATATCTGACAAATCATCTATATTATATGTTATATTGGCAGTATACATTAGTTACCGTAGTTAAGAACAATTTGCAAAGGTCAGCCGTAGCAACTAATCATTTCTTATTATTCTGAATGCAGTTAATTGAAGAGAGGTAAAATCTAATTGGCTGCTCTAAGTTACAGGTAATCACTTCAATACAGGGCACCTTCCTGCCCAGACCAATTTTCAGCTTTCAGCGCTGTCGCACTTTGAATGACAAATGCACAGTCATGCAACAATGTACCCAAACAAAATTTCTATCATTTTGTTCACACAACTAGAGCTTTCTTTTGGTGGTATTTAATCAACACTGGGTTTTTGTTTTTTTAAATAAACAAAAAAAAGACAGACATTTTTGAAAAAAAAACGCATTTTTCTTCATTTCAGTTATAACATTTCGCAATCGCAAATAAATAATTGTTTTTTCATAAATTTCAGACAAAATATATTCTGCTACATTTCTTTAATGAAAATATCCCAAATCAGTATATATTATTTAGCCTGTAGGAAAGTTATATACAGTGTAGCCTCAGTTTGCGAGTAACGCAGTTAACAAGCGTTTTGCAAACCGAGCACTGTATTTTTAAAAATCGTAACTCGGTTTGCGAGTGCTACCTCGCAAATTGAGCACAATTCAGGCCAAAAGTGGTGTGCAGTCCAGCATTTGTCCTGAGGTGGAGGGCGTCAACGATCGCAGCCAATCTGCGCCATTCGGAAATGCACGGGAGGGCCCTAGCATACTTCGGCTGACCTTGGCAAATCTCGGGAAGGAAGTCTTTCCGAGGTCTGCCGAAGTGTGCTCGGGCCTTTTCGGCCATTTCCGAGGCTCTCCGGCGCCCCCGCCTCTGGCCGCATTCGGTATTGCATCCTATTGAAGTCAATGCAGAACAAATTATTTTCGTTTCCATTGACTTCAATGGGAAAACTCGCTTTGATATGCGAGTACTTTGGATTACGAGCATACTCCTGGAACGGATTATGCTCGTAATCCATGGTTCCATGGAATATGCTATATATCTGAAAATTGTCCTGATGAACTGAGGGCCTACCTTATTTCTTGAGGCCAACAAAAATGTCAGGACAGTGCACAAATCCCCCAAATGAGCACTTTTTGGAATACAGACAATCCAAGGTAAGAGTAAGCAAGAGGCATTACAAGCTTTTGAAATTGTAATTTTTTTCATGCTTTTTTTTCTATTACAAGGGATGTTTACATTCCTTGTAATAGGAATAAAAGTGACACATTTTTTTTAGAACAGTGTAAAAATAAAAGGTAAAATAAATAAGAAAAAAAAAAAATTTAAAATGCGCCCTGTCCCGCCGAGCTCGCGTGCAGAAGCGAACGCATGCGTGAGTAACGGTGTTCAAACCACACATGTGAGGTATCGCCGCGATCAGTAGAGCAAAAGCAATAATTCTAGCCCTAGATCTCCTCTGTAACTCAAAACATGCAACCTGTAGAATTTTTTAAATGTCGCCTATGGAGATTTTAAGGGTAAAAGTTTGTCGCCATTCCATGCAATTTTGAAGCGTGACATGTTGGGTATCAATTTACTTGGCGTAACATTATCTTTCACAATATAAGAAAACAATTGGGCTAACTTTACTGTTGTCTCATTTTTTATCCAAAATTTTATTTTTTCCAAAAAAAGTGCACTTGTAAGACCGCTGCGCAAATACGGCGTAACAAAAAGTATTGCAATGACTGGCATTTTAGTCTCTAGGGTATTAGAAAAAAAAATGTATAATGTTTGGGGGTTCTAAGAAATTTTCTAGCAAAAAAAAATGTTTTTAACTTGTAAAAAACACATCTAAAAAAGAGGCCTAGTCCTTAAGTGGTTAACACACACTCGGATTGCTTTTCAGAGGAGTAGCACTTGTGCCCGTTCACACGCAAAGTTAGGGGGTGATAAAACAGCAGGATATAATAGAAGTCTATGGCTAAGCGCAGCAAACCCACAGTAAGGCTGCAGGTACACTGCACTGCACCCACGGTGTGCATAAACCGCAGCACATCAGTGTAAAAACAGCCCTATACTATTATGCCCAGTGTATTACTTCACATTGACCCGAAGATCTCTTCTTTCCTGCTGCTGGCACCACTCTGGAGACCCCTAGCTGGGATAAGAGGTGGAGTGCAGTTGGTATGACTCCGCATTGGACAGGAGTCAGCGCTACAGAGGAGGCATCGGCTTAAGTGGCCCTTGCTCCCTACTACAGCTCCAACTTTACAAGTAGTCCCTCTGCATTGCGCTCTGTTTTGGTGCTCTGGAAACCCAGACTGAGATCTACCAGCCACCTGATCTACAGGTTCCTGACCCCCGATCTAACACTACCCCTCTCCAAAGCAACAATACCACTGTCCACAGGAGGCTCCACTACTTCTCCATCCAGACTGGAGACACCTTAAAGTGGAGTTCCACCCAAAAATGGAACTTCCACTTTTTGGATTCCTCCCCCCCTCCAGTGTCACATTTGGCACCTTTCAGGGGGGAGGAGGGAGCAGATACCTGTCTAATACAGGTATTTGCTCCCACTTCCTGGCATAGATCACCGTGGCGCTTGCTGTGACCTACGCCACTTCCGCCGCCTACCCCGTCCTCCCCCACTGTATTCTGTGAGACACAGAACACAGCAGGGACCAGAGAGTTCGCGCAGCGCGACCCGCGCATGCGCAGTAGGGAACCAGGAAATGAAGCCGCACGGCTTCACTTCCTTATCCCCTTACCGAGGATGGCGGCGGCAGCAGCCGAGAGCCGAAGGACGGATCAACTTCGGCTGCCGACATTGCGGGCTCCCTGGACAGGTAAGTGTCCATATATTAAAAGTCAGCAGCTGAAGTATTTGTAGCTGCTGGGTTTTAATATTTTTTTTTTTCAGCGAACCTCCGCTTTAAGTGAATACTGCCCAGATCACCAAGTGAAAATAACAAAAAACATCAAAAAATAAATGAATAAATAAATAAATGAATGAATGAAGTCAACACATTTAAAGTTGAACCATACTTTACCTGAGCACTACAAACCATAAATGCTATTTAATTAATTTTAATATTCAAAGCAAACTCCTCCATCCATCCATGTCATGTAGCATTCACTTCCTGGAATCCATTTGCCCTTAGCTCAGGCATGCAAGCAGGAAAGGGTGTGCTTAGCTGAGAAAGCCCCTTCTCCTCTACCAAAGACTCCTGGGGTGTATGACATAGCTTGTCTAGGCATGGAAACCAGGAAGTAACTAAAGAAATGTAAAGAAAAAAGTTTAAAAACGAGCAATACTTTCCTATCCATTTACTAATGCTAGCAGCAGAAGGATTAAAAATATTCAATATTGACTGAGAGAGTGAAGTTCTACTTTAACCGCATGCCGACCAGCCTCCGCAGTTATACTGCGGCAACCTGGCTCGGCTGCGCGAATTGCCGTCATGTTACGTTGGTAACATAGACGACCACTAGGGGGCACGCCCCCTGCTCGCCCATGGAGCCCATGCGAGTGCCCGGCATTCACAATCACCACCGGGCTCCCGCGATCGCTCGGGGCACACCGAGAACCGAGATCTGTGTGTGTAAACACAGTTTCCGGTTCTTTGAGGAGAGAACAGACAGCCCGTCTGTTCATACAGAGTATGAACAGACGATCTGTCATCTCCCCTGCACAGACCCATCCCCCCTTTAGTTAGAACACACAATAGGACAATGCAATCTTATAGCACTGATCTCTGTAAAAATGCCAATGGTCCCAAAAATGTGTCAAAATTGTCCGAAGTGTCCGCCATAATGTCGCAGTCCTGATAAAAATCGCAGATCGCCATCATTACTAGTAAAAAAAAAAAATTAATAATAATAAAAATGCTATAAATCTATCCCCTATTTTGTAGACGCTATAACTTTTGCGCAAACCAAGGAATATACGCTTATTGCGGGGTTTTTTTACAAAAAATATGTAGAAGAATACATATCGGCCTAAACTGAGGAAAAAAAATGTTTTTTTTATATATATTTATTTATTATAGCAAAAAGTAAAAAATATTACTTTTTTCAAAATTGTTGCTCTATTTTTGTTTATATCGCAAAGGATAAAAACCAGAGAGGCGATCAAATACCACCAAAAGAAAGCTTTATTTGTGGGGAAAAAAGGACGTCAATTTTGTTTGGGAGCCATGTCGCACGACCGCGCAAATGTCAGTTAAAACGACGCAGTGCCAAATCACAAAAAGTGCTCTGGTCTCTGGCCAGCCAAATGGTCCGGGGCTGAAGTGGTTAAGGATTGATAGGCTGCACTAAACTAAATTTTCTGCTTTGGGTTTTATACCACTTTAAAACGTCTTTATTGAGGAAGGCCATGTGTCGACGAATATTTAGCACCAACCTTTAAAAATACTGTATTTTGTTGTCTAATAGTCATCTTCAAATCAGTACTATGAATTATTTGAAAACAGTCAGGCTGCCTTTAACAGGAACATGGCATTGAAAAAAAATGTCATAATCTTGCTTTTCATTCCTCTGACAAATGCCTCATTTGGTTTTGAGTGAAAAAAAAATGTACCAAAGGCAAAGCAAGGACTAGGCAAAAACAAAGCATATGCACAAGAAAAAGAACAAAACTTTATGTAAAATGCAACCATGTCCGACTATTTCTATTTACAATAAGGTATTGTAGGTGAACAAGATCTGTCCTGCGGCTCATACAGTGCCTTGAAAAAGTATTCATACCCCTTGAAATTTTACACATTTTGTCATGTTACAGCCAAAAACGTAAATGTATTTTATTGGGGTTTTATGTGATAGACCAACACAAAGTAGCAAATGATTGTGAAGTGGAAGGAAAATGCTAAATGGTTTTCACGGTGGAGATGGTGTGTTCAGGGTGATGTGCAGTTTTCTGCCACACATAGTGTTTTGTCTTTAGGCTAAAAAGTTTAGTTTTGGTCTCATCTGACCAGAGCACCTTCTTCCACATGTTTGCTGTGTCCCCCACATGGCTTCTCACAAACTTCTTGGCTTCTTCTTGCCACTCTTCCATAAAGACCAGATTTGTGGAGTGCATGACTAATAGTTGTCCTGTGCGCAGATTCTCCCACCTGAGCTGTGGATCTCTACAGCTCATCCAGAGTTACCATGGGCCTCTTGGCTGCTTCTGATTAATGTTCTCCTTGCCCAGCCTATAAGTTTAGGTGGACGGCCATGTCTTGGTAGGTTTACAGTTGTGCCATACTCTTTCCATTTTTGGATGATGGATTGAACAGTGCTCCGTGAGATGTTCAAAGCTTGGGATATTTTTGTTATGATCTAACCCTGCTTTAAACTTCTCCACAACTTTATCCCTGACCTGTCTGGTGTGTTCCTTGGCCTTCATGGTGCTGTTTGTTCACAAAGGTTTATATCTAAAGAAACATGTTTTGCCTTTCATTTCTATTTTAAACTGAATGGGTTGCTTTATGCATGAACATAACTCCACATAATACATTTGGTCAGAAAACCAATGTCAGCATTATAATAGAAGCGCTAAGGAGCAGTTGGTATAATTCACAGTATTACATTTATAAGTACTGCCATGTACAGTGCCTTAAAAAAATATTCATATTTATACCCCTTGAAATTTTCCACATTTTGTCATGTTACAACCAAAAACGCAAATGTTTTTTATTGGGATTTTATGTGATAGAGTCCAGGGATATGCAATTAGCGGACCTCCAGCTGTTGCAAAACTACAAGTCCCATCATGCCTCTGCCTCTGGGTGTCATGCTTGTGGCTGTCGGAGTCTTGCTATGCCTCATGGGACTTGTAGTTCTGCAGCATTAACAGCTGGAGGTCCGCTAATTGCATATCCCTGTGATAGACCAACACAAAGTAGCACATAATTGTGCAGTGGAAGGAAAATGATAAATGATTTTCAACATGTTTTACAAATAAATATCTGAAAAGTGTGGTGTGCATTTGTATTCAGCCCCCCCTGAGTCAATACTTTGTAGAACCACCTTCCGCTGCAATTACAGCTGCAAGTCTTTTTGGGGATGTCTCCACCAGCTTTGCACATCTAGAGAGTGACATTTTTGCCCATTCTTCTTTACAAAATAGCTCAAGCCAGATTGGATGGAGAGCATCTATGAACAGCAATTTTCAAGTCTTGCCACAGATTCTCAATTGGATTTAGGTCTGGACTTTGACTGGGCCATGCGAACACATGAATATGCTTTGATCTAAACCCTTCCATTGTAGCTGTATGTTTAGGGTCATTGTCCTGCTGGAAGGTGAACCTCCACCCCAGTCTCAAGTCTTCTGAAGACTCTAACAGGTTTTCTTCTAAGTTTGCCCTGTATTTGGCTCCATCCATTTTCCCATAAACTCTGACCAGCTTCCCTGTCCCTGCTGAAGAAAAGCATCCCCACAGCATTATGCTACCACCACCATGTTTCACGGCGAGGGTAGTGTGTTCAGGGTGATGTGCAGTGTTAGTTTTCTGCCACAAATTGTTTTGCTTTTAGGCCAAAAGTTCAATTTTGGTCTCATCTGACCAGAGCACATTCTTCCACATGTTTGCTGTGTCCCCCATAGGTCTTCTCGCAAACTGCAAATGGGACTTCCTAAAACTTTCTTTCAACAATGGCTTTCTTCTTGCCACTGTTCCATAAAGGCCAGATTTGTAGAGTACATGATTAATAGTTGTCCTGTGGACAGATTCTCCCACCTGAACTGTGGATCTCTGCAGCTCCTCCAGAGTTACCATGGGCCTCTTGGCTGCTTCTCTGATTATTGCTCTCCTTTCCCGGCTTGTCAGTTTAGGTGGACAGCCATGTCTTGGTAGGTTTGCAGTTGTGCCATACTCTTTCCATTTTCAGATGATGGATTGAACAGTGCTCCGTGAGATGTTTAAAGATTGGGATTTTTTTATAACCTAACCATGCTTTAAACTTCTCCACAACTTTATCCATGACCTGCCCGGTGTGTTCCTTGGCCTTCATGATGCTGTTTGTTCACAAAGGTTCTCTAATAAACCTCTGAGGGCTTCACAGAACAGCTGTATTTATACTGAGATTAAATTACACACAGGTGGACTCTATTTACTTATTAGGTAACGTCTGAAGGCAACTGGTTCCACCAGATTTCATTTAGGGGTATCAGAGTAAAGGGTGCTGAATACAAAAATGCAGGCCACACTTCAGATCTTTATTTGTAAAAAAAATTGAAAATCATTTTCCTTCCCCTTCACAATTAAGTGCCACTTTGTGTTGGTCTATTACATAAAATCCCAATAAAATACATTTACGTTTTTTTGGTGGAACATGACACAGTATTTCAAGGGATATGAATACTTTTTCAAGGCACTGTATGTGTTCCTGCTTTCTGTTTTGCGGGCACACAGCAGGAGTTATACCCTTCCGAGCTTTTGCAGTAAGATGTGCTGGTCTCCTGTCAAAGACTCTATTAGTGTATTTGGGTAAAGCTATACAAAATAGTTGAAACCCCTTTTCTCAAAAAGGCTTCAAAGGAAATTATTACAGGCTTTCTTCTCAACCCTTTAATATAAGGCATACAATAAGAATATACACCTTTTTCTTGATTGTTAAATTATAGAATTTTTGAGCCATAGAGATATTTCTCTGCCTACACGGAAGAATCACCAGTTGCAAACCATGCCAACCAATGCCTCAAACTCTTCTATTAAACCCAATTGTAATGATTTAGAATAGTGCCCTTCCAATGCCCTGGACAATGGGAAGCACATGTATGAAATCACATTAGTGGACAGGTTGTTTATAGATTTTTTTTTTTCCTAAGAAACAAAATTTTGAAGTCATTACTTATATTATGCAATTTTCCAGCTGAAGCCCTATTAATTATAAAAGCCTCATTAAGTAATTGTTGTGGTAAAGTCTCCAAGAAAACTCAGTCACATGTTTTCACATGGCTGAGCTTGAACAACAAAACATTGTCAAAGCACAGAACAATCAGCTCTGCTTTACAGAAGCAGAAAATATCTATAAAACAGATGAGTCCTTCAAGGAACAAAACATTTTTTTGCCCCTTGCCATCTACAAAAGGGTGTTGAGCTTAAAAAATATAGAGAATAACATTCAATCCGCCACATTAAAGCAATAATTTAATCTGCATATATATTGCCTTCCCTGGTTCTACCTAACCCCTACAGGTACACTACATGCTACTGAAATGAGAAAAAAAAATGTTTACACTACATACCTTATCTTAGACCCTATGTTGTTACATAGTTAGACAGGTTGAAAAAAAACACACAAATAGAAAACCTCCATGCACATTACCCTATATCCATAGTTGATCCAGAGGAAGTTAAAAAAACCTCAACAAAGCATGATCCAATTCGCTCCAGTGGGGGGAAAAAATCCTCCCTGATCCCCCAGGAGGCAATCGGATATTTCCTGGATCAACTACCTCCGGCGTTATCTCTAATAATTAGTATTCCAATATATTTTGTGCATTTAAGAATCTATCCAACTCTTTTTTAAAACAATCTACTGAGCTGGCCAGAACTAGTTCTTAAGGGAGTCTATTCCAAATTTTTACAGCTCTTACTGTGAAGAAGCCTTTCCGTGTGTGAAGGTTAAATCTCATTTCCTCCAGGCGTAAAGTCCTCTGTAATGACCTGAAATGAATAACTATACACCAGGTTCACTATATGGTCCACTTATGTATTTATACACGACGATCCCCCCTTAATTTCCTCTTTTCACTTTCAATAGAGTTTTATGGAAAAAATTAAGTTACAAAACAGAGAGAGAGAGAGAGCTTTTTGATATTACCAAGAAGATGTTAGACAGCTGGAACATAGCGGCCAAGAATGTAAAATACATCCAACAGTGCAAATAGCATATTAATAAACACAACGGTAGGTATCAATGAGCCAGGTACATTTGTCACAGGTGGCAAAAGAATAAGCAGATCAAGACATAAAAATAAACAACATGATCTGCAACAAAGAAATAAAGAAGGAAAGAGGAAGGAAGGATGTCCACAGTAGGAAGGTGGGAAAGAGAAGTGGGGTAAGGGAGAGGGGAGTGAGCATCTTGAATGTCCAAAACCAGCACCTCAAATCTGGACTACTATAATGAGTTGAAGATCTCCATAGATAGTGGCAACTGGGTATATTGTATCCATGAGGTCCATAAATGGGAGAATTAATTTTGCATGTCCAGCAGGATGCTGGTCCGTTTCTCAGTGATAAAGAACCGGTTGATCCGCTGCCGAACATCCTCAAAAGGAAACAAATTGTTTCTTCCCTTAATCTCCTCTTTTGAAGAGAGTAATAAATTCAGTTCAGCAAATCTTTCCTCCTAGCTGAGCTCCTCCTTGCCCCTTATCAGTTTCGTTGTCCTTCTATAATCATTGGGTCTCTGTGCTTCACTATGGCTGGTGGGAGGGGCTAGCTTGATGCTGTTCATAGGTTGCTGAACACATCACAGCACCCTGCTTCAGTAGTTCTCTTAGAAAACCCTCCACCCTAACTCAAGGAGAGGGCTGGCTCTTGGAATAAGTTATTCAAATATAAAAATCCTTTAATTGGTGGGTGCCTGTCTCAATGCGAGCGTTCTTGGGCAGATGCATTTGCATGTAGGAATGTGTTGCCCAGTCTCCATGATTAAAAGAACTGAAATCCAAGGAATGAAAGCAGCAGGCTAGGGAGAAACAGGTTAGGGTACTAAGAGCAAGTGAAGTTCTACTCCCAAATGAAGGGAAGATAGATAGAACACAGCCTGGTGGAATCCCATATAGACTCACACCATTGAGAATCTTCCAAGATCGATGATAAATCTTATGAAAAATTGATGAAAAAGCTTTGAGCATGATCAGGATACTGAATTGGAGATGCATCTGCCTCAGAATCTGGGTTTTTAACTGCCAGGCTGTTAAAGCCAGCGAATGAACATATGCATCTGCTGCATTCTCCGTTGGGTTCTGCATCCTGAAGACAAATCTTTGTGGCTTCCTGGTGAACCAAGAAGCTTACAAATACATATTTGAAGTTCCTGAAAGCTGAAATATGTCCTGAAACACCGGTAGATAAAGTAACCATTCCCCCCATCCAGACATTGTCTGCTGAAAACATCTGCCTGCCAGTTCTCCACTCCAGGAATGCGCACATTGCTGCCACAACACCTAATCACACCCAAAATTACTGATGTACCCCAGCTGTGGTATTATCCAGTTGGCTTGGAACCAGTCAGAAGAGGGGTCATATGAACCAACAAGCAAGATGCTCATAACTCAAGATTTGTAGAGTCAATTCTTCCTGAGATCAAAAACCTTGAAGAGACAGAGGGCCCAGAATTCCACTCTAATCCAGAAGGCCGACATCCACCATGATAATCTTATATTGATCATCCAAATTGTGGACTCGGCTAGAGAACGATCTTATCTCTCCAGACCTTATATCCTTACTGTGGTTAGAACTAGATCAAAGACCCTCTAAAAAGATTTATTACCTTTCACTGTACTCACTACTTTACAGACGTGGGATACTTATTTACGTAGGGGCCTACTCTCCTCCAGACCAAGTCCTCTGACCCCATTCTTTGGTTTAGCTTCTTTTTCCCCCACGGTGACTATCACTAAGCTTCTCCGTTGGCATCGCCGAGACGGTCCTCTTTTGAGCCATACCCTCTGTGGCCAAACTCTCATCTCCATTTCTCAGATACTCCCCTCTTGTCATCACGTGCATGGTTGGAATATACACAGCTGAAACATTATTTGAATACAAGGCCCTTTATTGACTTCCTAACATTACCTTGCACTGCTTTTGAATTGCTGCTTTCACAAACCTCTAGACCAGACCACACACTTTTGCAGATATACCAGTTCTTGTTGAGGGAGTCCTACCCACACCCACCACATTTCTTTCAAAATTGGAGCAGGAACTACAAATATCATCTGAAGATATGGACTGGGACAAAATACTGGCTGTTTCATACAACCTCTCTATATCTTCTCATCTTCCATCTATCCCTGATGGCGATGTTTACTGAAGTCTGGCACCATATTTGGGGCACATGTCCTAAAATGATCACATTTTGAGATAAAATATTGTTTGTTCCATCAATTGGTGGGAGAGAACATTCCAAATGAACCTCAGATTACAGTTCTATGCATGTTACCAAGCTCTTATAAACAAATTAAAAGAAACGTAATTAGGCATTTTCTCGCAGTGGCTCGTTCTGTGATAGCCAGGCGTTGGCGCCAGGCTGAGGCTCCATCGATGGCTGAATGGGTTTGTGAACTTGACAAGATCAAGCTCCTGGAGCATATGGTCGCATGGGATGAGGATAAATCTGACTCACGTAACTGTATGTGGACAGTATGGTCTCATTTCAGATATTCCTCTGATTTCAACTTCTCTATCTCTAACAACGCCTGAGGAGACAATTTTGCCCAGGACCTCCCCCCCATGGTACCTCCTCGCCCCTCCCCCCCCTCCTTTCCCCTGTCCCTTTTTTTTTCTCCCCTTCTTTCTCCTTTCTTCTTCCTCTGTTTATCTTCCTCCTTTTCTTCACATCATAGATGACACCATTGTTTTTATACCAGTTCATTGTGAGCTAGCACCAGTGTGTTGCCTGCTAACCCAGATATCGTGTCTCTGGCTAAAACGATTACTATTGCGGTTCCTTTATAATTAAGTTTTTGTTTTCATTATAGTCCAGTGGCTTATGTTAACATGTAGGCATGCATCCTACACTGGGCATTTATTTCTTGTATCCACTGCTTTAACTGCTTCAGATCCGCGCTATAGGCGAATGACGATTACAGTGCGGATCTGCTTACCCGGGAGTACGTCTATTGACATCCTCCCCTTTGCAGGCTCGCCACGGCCCCCTGAAGGGCGCACGCGATCTGAGTCAATGAGACTCGGCTAATCACAGAATATCACTGAAGTCGGATCAAAGTCAGATCGTAGTCTTAACTGATCCGACTTTGGCATGCAACTTGTGCTCTGATGATCTTGAAGGGGAACTCCACGCTAGATTTAAAAAAAAAACGGCATGGGTGCCCCCGCCAGGAGCATACCATGCCCTTCTGTCTGGTATGGATTTTAAGAGGAACCCCCACGCCAAAAAAAAGGCGTGGGGATCCCCCCAAAAATCCATACCAGACCCTTATCCGAGCACACAGTCGGGCAGGTCAGGAAAGGGGGTGGGGACGAGCGAGCACCCCCCCCTTCTGAACCATAACAGGCCGCATGCCCTCAACATGGGGGGTGGGTGCTTTGAGGCAAAGGGGCCTTGTGCACCCCCCCATCCCAAAGCACCTTGTCCCCATGTTGATGAGGACAAGGGCCTCTTACCGACAACCCTGGCTGTTGGTTGTCAGGGTCTGCGGGCGGGGTGCTTATCAGAATCTGGAAGCCCTCCCTTTAACAACGGGGCCCCCAGATTCTGGCCCCCCACCCTATGTGAATGAGTATCAGGTACATTATACCCCTACCCATTCACCTAAAAAAAAAAAAAGTGTCTAAAAAAAAAAAAACATATTACACATGTTTTTAAAGTAATTTATTAGGCAGCGCCGGGGTCTCTTCCGACATTCTTCTCCGGCTCTTCTGGCGACATCTTCTGCCTTCTCTGCTGTTTTCTGCCTCTGCTGGTTCTTCTCCCCTCTCCGGGTCTTCGCTGCTGATGTCTTCTAGCCCTCTCCGGTTCTTCTCCCTCTGTCCACTGTCTTCTGCCTCTGCTGGGTCTTCTCCGCTATCTTCTCGCTCTTTTACAGGGTCTTCTCCACTGTCTTCTCCTGATGTTGACTCAACGCTCTCTCCCACTCTAATGTCGGATGCGTAGTGTGCCAATACTTATATTGGCATGGGGTGGGGTCACCATGTGATGTCATCCGGAGTCCCCGCTCCTCATGACGTCACCGCCAGGGGCATGATGGGCGGTGACATCATAAGGGGTGGGCCTCTGGTGACCCCGCCCCATGCTAATATAAGTAGTGGCACACCGCGCACCCGGCATTAGAGCGGAAGAGAGCGTTGAGTCAACATCGGAAGAAAAACAGAGGGGGAAGATGGTGGAGAAGACCCAGCAAAAGAGCGAGAAGATAGCGAAGAAGACCCAGCAGAAGACAGTGGACAGAGGGAGAAGAACTGGAGAGGGCTACAAGACATCAGCCGAGAGCTGGAGAAGACCCAAAGAGGGGAGAACCAGCCGAGGCAGAAGACGTCAGCGGAGGAGGAAGACATCGCCAGAAGAGCCGGAGAAGAAGTCAGAAGAGACGCCGGAGCGAAAGGGCGGCTGTTTTGGGGCGACGTCATATGACGACGTCGCAGAACGAGAGCTGTACCGCTCCTCCATCATTTGATGGTGGGCGGGCAGCAAGTGGTTAACATCTTTGCATTGAAGGGTAAAACAAATCCTAATGCCTAAGCACAATTTTGCAACTTTGATATGTGTTAGTAAAACCGTACATATCATCACTTTGTGCATCCAGGTGGAATATACCTTGTTCTTTCAAAGACAAATGGGGCTTTCATTTGGTGGTAAATGGTAATGGATAGCTCCTGATTTATTTATTTTTATTATCAAAGGAAAACTGTCCCACAATAGTAAAAAAAATATAATGTTTTTAGATTCAGCTGTATATTTCTTGTTACTACCATAACCTATCACCAAAAAACAATGCAAAGTCAATTCTCCTGCTCCTGATGATAACAATGATACCACATATGTTAGTTGTTGTTTGTACCCATAGTACAGTTTAGAAAGAATAGTGTACATTTTGCTTTTTTTTTATCCTACCTAAAAACACACTGACACTGATACTAATTAAAAAAAAATATTTAAAAAAACCCTGACCCTGGCTTGACACTAACCCTGGCCCTGACCTAGATCAAACCTTGATCTAGGTTAATCTTTTGTATTTTATTTTTTTATTATTATTATTTTATTCTCTCGATCGAGAGAGAGAGAGAGAGATACAATACAACTCTCTCCTCCATTCAGGGAGAGAAAATAGGATTTTTATAACAGCTTACCTGTAAAATCCTTTTCTTGGAGTACATCATGGGACACAGAGCACCATAGTAATCACTATGTGGGAATATAGGCACCTTCAGGTGATGGACACTGGTATACCTAAATACAGGAAGTTCATTACCTATATAACCCCTCCTCCTACCAGGAGTACCTCAGTTTTTGTAGCAAAGCAATATACCTAAACCCCAAAAAGAGGGGAGGGACCTCTGTGTCCCATGATGTACTCCAAGAAAAGGATTTTACAGATAAGCTGTTATAAAAATCCTATTTTCTTTACCGTACATCATGGGACACAGGGCACCATAGTAATCACTATGTGGGACGTCCCATAGCAATGCTAATTGAGGGGAGGGAGAGAAAACCCGTAGGGCACCCCTAGACTTGAGGACTTATACTGCTGCCTGCATTACACTGCGCCCAAAGGCGATATCCTCATGCCTCCTCACATTCACCTGATAAAACTTGGTGAATATATGTACTGAAGACCAGGCTGCGGCCATACAGATCTGTGCCATGGAGGCCTGGTGACGCAAGAAGCACCAACCACCCTGGTAGAGTGCGCTTTGACTTGAAAAGTTGGAATCTTACCCCTTAAATCATAAGTCTGAATTATAACCTGCCGAATCCACTTAGCGATAGTGGATTTCTACGCTGCCTGTTCTTTCTTTAGGACCTTCGGGCAGGACAAATAAGACATCACAAAGGTGATCTAACTGGCGGATTAATCTACATCACCCCTTGCATAAAACCCGGACTAAATAATGTGTAGCAAGCGGTCTTTGAAATAAGACCGATAAGGCTGAGACTTGGCTCTTAATAGTACTCAAGGCCAACTACATCTCTACCCCTAATTTGTAGAAAAGGCAAGAATTCTGCCTATGATATATCTTCGAGGATGCCAACCCTTGGATTCACACCAGGAAACATAAGCCCTCCAGACTCTATAATATATAGTTCTGAAAGCTGGCTTCCTTGCATTAATCAAGGTAGAAATAACTGACCCAGAAAGCCCACGTTTCTTCAGAATGTGGGTTTCCATAGCCAAGCCGTTAAATTTAGCGTTCGTAAGGTAGGATGGAATATCGGCCCCTGTGAAAGTAGGTCTGGCCGTAGTGGAAGGAACCATGGATCCTCCGCTGCCATCTTTACGATTTCTACATACCATGACCTTCTGGGCCACGCTGGGGCTATCAGAATTACCGGCTTTCTTTCCAGCTTGAGCCTGCAAAGAAGCTGTGGCAATAACTGAATAGGGAAAAAAAACCTAACTCAGTGAAAACTGACTCCATGGGGTCACCACGCATCTGTCTCGCATGCGAGTGGATTCCTTGTCCTTAACATAAAGTTGACCAACTACATGTTGAACCTGGATGCCAAAAGATCTACGTCTGGGATCCCCCATCCTTGGCATATAACCAGAAAGATTCAGGGGGGAAGGGACCACTCCCCTGGGAACAACTGCTGGCGACTTACGTAGTCCGCCTGACAACTCTCTATTCCCGGAATGAAGACTGCCGATAGGCAAGGAACATCATTTTACGCCCAAGCTAGACTATGGTCCCCCACTCTCTGAGCTGCGTGACTCTTAGTGCCCCCTTGGTGATTTGATATAAGCCACAGCTGTGGTATTGTCAGATTGGATCCCGACAGGGCAATCCCGTAACCTGAATGTACAGGGCTTCAGAGTCAGACACGCTGCCCGATTCTGAAGGATGTTGATGGGCAAAGCCTTTTCGGTTCTGGACCACTGTCCCTGGACAGTTGTCTTTTCCAGTACTGCTCCCCAACCTGAAAGGTTGGCATCTGTTGTTACTACTTTCCAGTAACTGGTATGAAGGTTTTTTTCCTTCTGCACATCCCGGGATATCAAGCACCAACTGAGGCTCTGGAACACCTTTGGGGACAGCCGCACTGGCAAATCTAGAGCTGGCCGTTTTGTTCCAAGCAGACAGGATACTGTTTTGCAACAGTCCCGAATGGAACTGGGCATAGGGAACCACTTCAAATTAAGCCACCATCTTTCCTAACAACCTCATGCAAAGGCGAATGGAGGAATCTTTTCGACATGACCATCTGCACCAGCTCTCTTATGGCGTTGATCTTGCCTGAGGCAAGAACACCTTCTTCTGGGCTGTGTCTATGATTAGACTCAAGTACTCCAGCCTTTCTAGCGATTTTTAAGGAAAACTTCTCTAATTTGAGAATTCAACCCAGATTTTTCAGGTATTTGGTTGTAATGCGCACGCTTTTCTCCAAACGAGCCACCGACCAGTCTATTAGCAATAGATCGTCTAGGTACGTCAAGACTGTTATACCCTGTGCCCTCAACCTGGCTAGAGGTGGGGCCAGAACTTTAGTAAACACCCAGGGTGCTGTAGCTAGCCCAAAGGGCAAGGCTACAAACTGAAAGTGCTGCTGTTCTACTTTGAACCGCAGAAACCTTTGGTGAGCGGGAAATATAGGGACATGCACATATGCCTTCCTGATGTCAATAGACGCCAGAAGTTCTCCTCCTTGTAGGATAGAAACTACTGACCTGATCGACTCCATGCGAAAGGAGCGGATTTTCAGGAACTGATTTAGATTCTTTAGATCTAGAATGGGTCTGACATCTCCATTCGGTTTTGGTACCGTAAAGAGGATTTGAATAAAACTCCAAACCTTGCTCTTCTGTGGGGATCTGTATGATCACTCCCTGAGTCAGTAATCGGTCTAATGCCCGAAACAGAGATTGCTGTTTCCCTGGATCTTTGGGAATGTTTGATCTCAGAAAACGAGAAGGTGGAAACTCCCAAAATTCTAGTTTGTATCCTAGAGAAACAGTGGAGATTACCCATCTGTCCTGATTTCCTCTTGCAAGACTTCTGAGTATTGCAGAAGTCTTCCCCCCCACTCTGGCGAGGGGGGGCGCCTCTTCATAATGAGGCTTTAGAATTCTGCTTTGCAGATTTCTGGCCCTAGGTCTTCCTCTGTGCCTGGGCCTGACCCTGAGGCTTTCCTCTAGAGTCTGACGGTGGAGGTCGTCGCCACTGCCTAGAGGCAGATGCCCCTGGCGCAGGGGAAAGAGTCCGTTTAAATGAAGGTCATTTATATTTTCTTTTGACTGACAAAAGAGTACTCTTCCCACTAGAAAATTGTTTGAATGTATTTGTCCAAATCATCCCCAGTCGATCCCCATGAAAAGGGAAACTAGTCAGAAGCCTTTTGCAAGGTGCTTCAGCTGACCAATCTTTTAACCACAGAGTCCTACGCATGTGTACTAGCACAAGCGCAAGGCGGGACACCTGGTGAATAGAGTCTTCTATGGCAAAACATAGCGCCCTTGGAAGTTCGGCCAAATCGCGGGACTGTTGTGCAGGGACCTCCTTAAGGGCCTGTCTAAACTGGTCCTTTAGGGACTGACAGATGCCTATTGCAGCGACTGCAGGCTGAGTAACGGCCCTGCCAAGGGAAAAGAGGATTTTAACAGGAATTCCAACCTTTTATCTGTTGGATCTTTAAGCATTTGTGCATTGTCTACTGGCAAGTTAGACTATTATTCACACTGGAAATCTCAGCGTCAACTGCTGGTACATTCCATTTTTTGGTGAATTTCTCCTCCATGGGATAGAGTGCTGTAAATCTCTTTGAGGGAGAAAATGCTTATCCGGGTGATCCCATTCAGCATAAATAAGCTTTTTAAGAAATGCATGTACAGGAAACGCATGAAAAGGCTGTGAAGGTTTTAAGGAACCTAAAGGAGAAACAGAACTTTCAGCTGACGCTGTTAGGGGTAGCTTGAAAGAGGCACGAACCATCTCCGTAAGATATTGTACCAGCCATCTTTCAGATTGAGAGGCTGAATCTACCGTTGTTTCCTCCGCAGAGGAGTAATTGGTTTGCCTTTCCTCCTGATCGCCTGAGGATAACACCTCATCCTCTACCCACTGTTCTCTTGGTAAGGGGTCTGAGGTGGGGGAGGGGAATCTAACATGCTTACTATCCTTTTGGATAGGGATGCGATTAAAGTCACTAAGCTTCCTTCTAAGCCCTGCAGGGTGGAGAAAAAGGCATCTTCAGTCACGTATACAGAGGCTGAAATGTGAGAAGCAGCTGCATCACCAATTGTATCTCAGGAGAGGATAACAGTGTGGAGTGATGTCTTTTTTGGGAGCCATAGTGCTGAGCACATAAAGCAGAGGCACTAAGTAAAAATGCACAACTCGCTGAGCAAATAGCCTAACAAAAGAAAATGCCGCTAAGAAAGTTCAGCTTTAGTGCTGTATGTAAATGTTATTTCCTGTACTGGAAATGCCTGTGTAACCTTACGTGCCCCCAGTGCTCCTGTGTCCTGTGTGTCAGGCTCCAGCTGTATAGCTGTGAAGCGTCTCTGTTGTCCCCAGCGCCAGCGCTGTGTGCTCCTCGTGGAGTTACGTCCTGCACATGGCGCCGTGCCTAAGCCACACCTTTAGGCCACGTCTCCACAGTAAACCCACCCCCCCTCTGGTTAACACTAGCGATAGTCCATGCGCACTGACGGCATTCAATGGGCTCCTTGTCAGAGCGAGAGGGGAGTGAAGGGAGGGCTGAGGCGGGAAGTTTGAAAAAACTTCTGTGGGGAATAAGGAAATAAACCTATGAAAGCCGCCGCCGCACCCCCTGGGGGGGGGAGATACAAGCTGCTGTTGTACCTCCCTTCCACCAGGGGAGAAATGTTCTGGATAAGGAATCCCCCTGGCTTGCTGAGACCACACACGTGCTGTTTAGCTGGAACTTCGGAGCTGACTGAGAAGCAACGTACTAAGGTATGCATTTACTCCCTCTAGTGGAGACTTTCGGTATGACAACATTTTACATATGGAAGAAAAAAGCATAGGTGGACTTTTTACAGTTCCTATGCCTCTTCACTTACCTTTTCATCGCTGCAGGATACTGCTGTAACAGACAGATCCAAACTTCACCCATCGCGGTGGGCTGAGTTAGCAAACCTTCAAGGACTGGGTCCCTATTATAGGGATTCCACTCCCTTTGACCTGTATAGCACCCCTCAGGAAAAACTTTAGGTAATGTAGCATGACCAAAAACTCCTGGGTCCTGGGGTCCAGCCCTGCAAAGAGAGGTATTACAGGCAAAACCTTGTGCTTCGTATACAAGGCCCGGGTACCATCCACCTTGGCCTCAGTGGCACTTTGGATGGATACGGTCTATGGAGGCTGTTTAAATCCAGCAGGGATCCCTCCAGCTTTGGAGCTCTTCAGAGCACATCTTCACTCATGACCAACACCTTAGACACTGGCGAAAAAACTGAGGTACCCCTGGTAGGAGGAGGGGTTGTATAGGGAGTGAACTTCCTGTATTGGGTATACCAGTATACCTGAAGGTGCCTATATAGCCACATAGTGATTACTATGGTGCTCTGTGTCCCATGATGTACGATAAAGAAAACATGGGGGTGGGCTTCACAGTGACTGATCACTATGGTAGCCAATAAGAAGCTATCACAGCAATCAGGTGACCCAGAATCAGGAGTTCCAGGTCCCAAAACGTTAGTACGTGGCCCGGGGCTCTCCATGAGACCCCGGTCTGTGTGATGGGAGAGCCCTATGCAGAGCGCTCCTAGCACAAAAATAGATATGGAAAAAAGCCCAGTCCAGTGGGGCTGCATATTTGCACATGCCCGGTGCCAAGGGGTTAATCTAATATCTGCTTATTTTGACAGTGTGGTGCCCTGTCACAGAATTAAAAGGGTTTGTGTCATCCAGGATGTTCAACTAGGCAGGTTGAGGGGCTCCAGGGTGCTTATTTCATTGGGAGGAAAAGGTTTTTTTTAATTTCCAAGGGGTTAGCATTTTGTTACCTTGTTGGCAACACGGTTACTTTGTTGGTAAAACCCTATTTGGAACCTGGAGCCTAGAAATTTCATAGAGATTTGGGAGGTAGGAAATCTCCAATCCTGGGACCAGGTTTTTCAGGCAACCGGCACACTGATGATGCAGGTTTTTTCACAGTCTGGGCTCTACCCTCATGAGGAGTCCATGTGGTTGCAAGGGAGCATCCAGATGCATGCATGTCTGCCTGGTGCAGATAGAGGCAAAAAGAAAAAGTGGCAGAGTGGAAAGAGAGTAAGCTGTGAGGGAGCTGAGTCTAAGCAGCTGTGAGAGTTGGTCTGTGGGATCAGACCTAAGGCCTAAGCTTGAGGCCCGAAGCAGAGGTGTGGCAAGAGTAAGTCAGGAGGCTGATTTAATTTGATATTTTCAATAATGGTGAAAACCCCTGGGAGGACAACTGATTTTCTGTGAACTTTTTAGTTCGTTTTAATAAAAGTGGCCCAAGCTGCCCTTAAAACTGCATTTCTGGAGAGGACTGAACTTACTGGAAGCACTACCACTGAGCTAAACATTCCCCAAACATCCAATTATGAAAAATACTAATATGTATGAACGTGTGAAGCTTAGGATGAATTGAATTGATCATTTTTTGGGTTCAAGATTGGGAAAAGTAAAATAAACAGACTTCACAAAAATCAATGTGAAAACGCACGCACGCACACATACAGTCAAAAAAAATTTCAAGCAAGCTTACATATGGTATTGATTAGGCATTCGCTCCACAACCACCCCCCCCCCCCATCCCAAATTATGTGAGATGAAGATCTGGCCAAGGTACTTTAACAGGGAAACACAAAGATCATTCATAGGAAGGAGGTCGGAAACCTAAAAAGGGTGGTTTGGGCATAACAACAGTGCTTAGCCACTTAAAAAACAGAGAACAGCCCGCAATCCTATATGAGAGTATAGAAAAGAAAGGACAAAAAAAAAATTCCTGGCTAGATACAGCAGCTTCTGAAAGAAGTGCCGTTAACATGCTAGCTACTCACAACAGTGTGGTGATCAGATATGGGAACAGGTGAATTACCGCAGCTCTGTTCCCCAAGGAATCCCCCGATATACTGGCGACATGAGCCCAATGGCGGAGTCCTGTATTAACTACGGGGTTGCTACTTGTAGAGAGCAAGGTTGTCACTCGCAGGCCATCACAGAGAGAACACCAGTTTACAGAACTGGTAAAACTTGCGCTCATTGGCTAACTAGAGAGACTTCCAGGATTTTCATCATCTGGCACGAATCTTCTAGCAGCTTCTACTAGAATCTTCCAATTCAAGTAAAAAAGAAAGCAAAAAAGGAAGAAGTTAATTCCCTTTGTTAATGCATTGCGCCAAATTCATGAAGCATTTGCAACACTTTTGGTTCTAACAGTGCACACCAAATTCAGGTAGTTTTAAAATGTGCAACTTTTACAATGTGTTGCAGTGAATGCGCCAAATGTAGAAGTGGTGCTAATTAAGATCAACTTTCTTTTGGCACACAGAGAGAAAAACTGTGTCAGACAGATTTTGCAAAAGTGCCCCCTTGCATTCTAAAAGTAGTACGGTGTGAGCCAAATTCAAGTACAAGTTCTAGACATGCACATGAATTTCTTCACCACTTTTTAGAATGCATGAGAGACACTTCTGAAAAATCTGCATGCACTAGTCTTTTTGAATTCCAGGGACTAAGTCTAACTGGCAAGGTGTGTGTGGGGGGTTGGAGTGTTCTTTTTTCCTGTAGATGGCAGTATAACCCAGTATAACCTTAGATTGCTTAAAACTTCACTCTAAAAAAAAGTTCCACTCTATGACCTCCTTCCCCCCCCTTCTACTTCCATTTTTTTGGAAATGGGGGAGCGGGTACCTGGTTTTGACAGGTTCCAGCTCCCACTTTCGGTTGGTCCAGGGCAGCAATATCACCGGATTCTCTGCCCGCAACCTTCTGTGACATGTCATAGGTCCCAGAAGGTTGTGGGTCCATTCACAAAGCACAGCGCAGCTCATGCATGAGCAGCGGGAAGCTGGTTGTGAAGCCACAAGGAATCACAACCAGCTTCCCAGAGTAATCATGGCAGCGATGGGGACCCGAATACCAGCGAAGAACCAGCCTGGGTGAGGGTGGCATCCTGTTATTCGTAGCGGCTGACTTTCAATTGTTCTCAAGCAGACTGAAGTGCCTCTAAAGTGATTGTAAAGTCTCAGTTTTTTTTTTTTTAAATAACAAACATGTTGTACTTACTTGCCCTGTGAAGTGGATTTGCACAGAGCAGCCCAGATCCTCTTCTTGGGTCCCTCTTCTGTGCTCCTGGCCCCTCCATCCCTCCCGTTGAGTGCCCCCACAGCAAGCAGCTTGCTATGGGGGCACCCGAGCCGAGCCACAGCTCCCGGTGCCCATTCAGAAATTGAGCCGTGGCCCAGCCCCGCCCCTCTCTCCTGATTGGCTGACTGACAGCAGCGGGAGCCAATGGCGCCACTGTTGTGTTTCAGTCAATCAGGAGGGAGAGTCTTGGACGGCGGAGACACTCGTGGACATCGCTGGACATAGATGGGGCTCAGAGGGGGGCTGTTGCACACAGGTTTTTTATCTCAATGCATAGAATGCATTAAGATAAAAACCTTCTTACTTTACAACCCCTTTAATTATCATCAAGTTACTGTATGTCCCTCAATGGATGATGGACAAAAATATTTGTAACCATTTCACGCAAAATGATGTACCCATACCTCAGTACTTTGATGCTAAATACCAGGGTTATGGCAGCAGCTATCTGCCATAACCCCGGTATTTTCGGGAATGGTGTGTGTTTCTCTTTTATCCTAAAGTGGTCTCTGTGGCGGATTCGCCGCAAGATCACTTCTATCGGCAGCGGGAGGTGCCCACCCCCCTCCCGCCATGCTCCGGTCATCTCCGTAGAGGTGGAGACGATCACATCCTCTCCTGTGGATGCCTGAATGCCAACTGAGGGGAAGAAAGTGTCAAAATAAAAAATTACAAAAAAAAAAAAACAAGTAAAATAAATAATAAGAAAAAAATTTTTTAAAGCACCCCGTCCCGACAAGCTCACGCGCAGAAGCGAACGCATACGTGAGTAGCGCCTGCATATGAAAACGGTGTTCAAACCACACATGTGAGGTATCGCAGTGATCGGTAGAGTGAGAGCAAACATTCTAGCACTAGACTCCCTCTGTAACTCGAAACTGGTAACCTGTTGAAATTTTTAAACATTGCCTATGGAGATTTTCAAGGGTAAATTTTTGTCGCCATTCCACGAGCGGGCGCAATCATGAAGCGTGACATGTTGGGTATCAATTTGCTCAGCGTAACATTATCTTTCACAATATAAAAAAAATTGGGCTAACTTTACTGTTGTCTTATTTTTTAATTCAAAAAAGTGTATTTTTTTTTTTTTTAAAAGTGTGCTTGTAAGATCGCTGCGCAAATACGATGTGACAGAAAGTATTGCAATGACCGCCATTTTCATCTCTAGGGTGTTAGAAAAAATATATATATAATGTTCGGGGGTCCTAAGTAATCTTCTAGCAAAAAAAAATGATTTTAATTTGTAAACAACAAGTGTAAAAAAGAGGCTCGGTCCTTAAGCGGTTAAAACACTTTTACAAAACATCATCTCTTCTTAGTTATTATTTTTTGGTTGTTTTTATTTTTGTGAACAATATTTAAACTTTTTTTTTTGTTTCGTTTGCTTATGTTCTTTTTTTTTGTAGTGACGCTTTAAAAAGAAAATGGGAAGGCTGAAGACCAGCAAGTGGCGGTCAGTGGTAGTTAAGTAGTATTTTATTTTTTATTTTTTGCAGTTTAACAAGGGTTAAATAATTTTTACTGTTTTTACTGCAAGTTCCGCTTTAATTTCAATCAATTCACAAGCCTATTACATATTTCACACAGTGCACACACTACAAAATGTATCTGTTCTGCAAAGGAATAATAATTTAATATTAAATTATTTATTGCATAAAGCAGTTACAACTTCAAATTCCTTTCTGCCTAATGAATGGGTCAATTTTTGTTAGTAGTTAGAACACTGCAAGGTATATTAAATATGTATGATATTTTACATATTGCCAAAATACATGCTACCTGGAAGAAAATACATACAAATCAATGGCCAGTCAAGACAAGGTCATTGATTAAACAATTTACATTGATGTAAAAAGAAATAGGCTAATCATTTGGGCTTTCACAACATAAATCAGTTTGCTTAGACGTTAGACATGGATAACATATTGCATTTACCAGAAAAAAAAACTGTTTTCAACAGATGAAAGTGATCGCTTAGTATCCAGTAGATATTTATCCTTATCAGCTGCATAATTATCATTTATATTTGTATCTTTTGCATATGTATTTTTCTTGACCCTTATGTCCCCTTTTACACGGGGCAGATTCAGTTCTGATCAGCTCACAGATCCCCTGCTGATTGGAGCAGAGCTGGTAGATGACACATCCATTTCCATTATTTTTTGGCTCACAGTGACATGACTTTTAAAGACTCATTTGATCCAGAAATTAAGTTGGTTGTATTGGTGACCTAGAGGAGTTGTGACTTCACTTATTCATGTCATGTGACAGTGCTCAGGCTTAGTAATTGGCTGCTAAGCCCAGGCACATGTAATGATGTATTAAATCGGTTGTATACCCGCTGACATTTTTTTTTTTTTTACCCCTGTAAGGCAAAAGGCATAATGAGCTAGTATGCACCGCATACTAGCTCATTATGAAATACTTATGGGTTTAGGAGATATTTTTTTTACCTACAGGTAAGCCTTATTATAGGCTTACCTGTAGGTAAAAGTTAACAAATAGCCTATACAACCACTTTAACAAATACAGAGATGCATTAATTTTTGTCTTTTGTATCTGCCTAGAGTTCAGCTTTAACCACTTGCCGACCATGCCATAGCCGAATAATGGCTACAGCACAGCCAACTAGTTCTGGGAGGGTGTACAATGACATCCTCCCAAACTTGTGCTTCCTGCACGCCCCCTCGGGACCTAGTGCATCATGGATCAGGGAAAAGGGCCAATGACAGCGACCCTTTACCACGTGATCACTCCATCCAATGACAGAGTGATCACTTGTCAACAAACCAGCGCGATATCTGGTTCAGCTCTCTTCAAACCGATCGGTACAGCATGTGCGCAGAAGAGGGAGCCTGTGCAGCAGCGTTAGTGGGCTGGATCTGGAGTGCCCAAAGTGCTGATCCATGCCCATCCATGCCTCATCAGTGCTCATTCATTCCCATCCATGCCACATCTGTGTCCATTCGTGCCACATCAGTGCTAATCTGTGCCACATCAGTGCTCTTCCGTGTCACATCCGTGTCACACCAGTGCTCATCCATGCTTCATCCATGCCACATCAGTGCTCATCTGTGCCCCATTCATGCCACATAAGTGCATATCAGTGCTCATCCGGGCCACATTAGTGCTCATCCAGGCCACATCCGTGCTCATCCATACCTCAACCGTGCCACATCAGTGCTCATCCATGCCAAATCAGTGCTTATCCGTGCCACATCAGTGCTCATTCATGCCACATCAGTGCTCATCCGTGCTTCATTCATGCCACATCAGTGCTCATCTGTGCCCCATCCATGCCATATAAGTGCACATCAGTGCTCATCAATGCCACATCAGTGCTCATCTAGGCCACATCCGTGCCACATCAGTGCTCATCCATGCCATATCTGTGCTCATCAGTGCTCATCCGTGCCACATCAGTGCTCATTCGTGCCACATCAGTGCTCATCCGTGCCACATCAGTGCTCATCCATACCACATCAGTGCTCATTCATGCCACATCAGTGCTCATCTGTGCCACATCAGTGCTCATCTGCGCCACATCCATTTCACATCAGTGCTCATCCGTGTCACACCCATGCCCATCCAAGCCTCATCCGTGCCACACCCATGCTACATCAGTGATCATCTGTGCCTCATGCCATCTCAGTGCTCATCCATGTCACATCAGTGTCACAGTGCTCATCAGTGCCACTACAGCGCTCAGTGTCATTAGTGCCCTTAGTGCCTCACAAAAGTGTAATAGGTAGTCAGGAAATTAGATTAGCAATTTATGTCCCTAGAACACCTGAAGGTGCTCCCTGCAGGTTGAGCCTCTGTATGTGGCCAGGGTGTGTAAAAGTCTCACACATGTGGTATCACCATACTCAGAAGTAGCAGAATGTATTTGGGGTGTAGTTTTTGCTATGTACATGCTATGTGTTAGAAATATCTTATAAATGGACAACTTTGTGTAAAAAAAAATGCATTTTCATTATCTTTCCACGTTTTCCAAAAACTTGTGAAAAAAATTGACATGTTCAAAAGACTCATTATACCTCCTAGATTATGTGTTGGGGTGTTTGCTTTCCAAAATGGGGTCATTTTGTGGGCAATCCCATTGTCCTGGTGCTCAAGAGCCTTCAAAAATATAATAGGAAGTCAAGAAATTAGATGTGTAATTCATGTCCCTAGAACACATGACGGTGCTCCTTGCATGTTGGGCCTCTGTATGTGGCTAGGCTGTAAAAAAAAGTCTCACAGATGTGGTATCACCATACTCAGGAGTAGCAGAATGTGTTTCGGTGTGTACTTGCAAGTATGCATATGCCATGTGAGAGAAATAACCTGTTAATATGACAATTTGGTGGAAAACAAAAATCCTAATTTTGCAAAGAATTGTGGGGAAAAAATGACAACTTCAAAAAAACCACTCACAACTCACCATGCCTCTTACTAAATACCTTGGACTGTCTACTTTCCAAAAAAGGTCATTTGGGGGGTATTTGTACTTTCCTGACCTGTGAGGCTCGGTTCACATTGGTGCGCTGTGCGATATCGCATGTGAGTCGTACCGCACTGCAGTGCAAATCACAAGTGATGTCTGTGCGATGCGATTTCAGCCATACAGATAGTATGGCTGAATTTGCATCGCATTCAGACCAAACTCTCACGGGACCCTTTTTTTGGTCGGCACCAGAATGGATCACCCAGCGAACACCCATGCGATCCGATTCATGTCTGAACTGACAGTTCGCACTGCAATATGCAAACTGATTTGGGGGTGTCATTAACGACCTATTGACACTCCCAGCAGTTCGCATATTGCAATGTGAACTGCCTTGCGAGTCAAGTGCGATGCACATTGTGCACTGTGGATCCGACTTTGCCCTGTGACTTGAAGTCCGACATCCGTCCGACTTCAATGAACAGGGATGCGACTTTGATCCCGAAAATGCAGGCACTTTGTGTCTGGTATGAATCTTTAGTGGGAACTCCACGCCAAATTTGAAAAAAAAAAAAAATGGCATGGGTTCCCCCCTCCAAGAGCATACCAGGCCCTTCGCTTTGGTATGAATTTTAAGGGAAATCCCCATGCAGAAAAAATGGCGTTGGGTCTCCCCCAAAAGACCCTTATCCGAGCATGCAACCCGGCAGGTCAGGAAAGGGGATGGGGACGAGCGAGCGCCCCCTCTCTCCTGAACTGTACCAGGCCGCATGCCCTCAACATGGGGGGCCCTGCACCCCCCATCTCAAAGCACCTTGTCCCCATGTTCATGGGGAGAAGGGCCTCTTCCCAACAACACTGGCCGTTGGTTGTCGGGGTCTGCGGGCAGAGGGCTTATCGGAATCTGGAAGCCCCCTTTAACAAGGGGGCCCCCAGATTCTGGCCCCCCCACCTTATGTGAATGTGTATGGGGTACATTGTACCCCTACCCATTCACTTAAAAAAAATTGTCAAAAATAAAACACATTACACATGTTTTTAAAGTAATTTATTATGGCAGCTCCGGCATCTCTTCCGATCTCTTCTCCGGCTCTTCTGCCTCCTCCACTGATGTCTTCTGCCTCTGCCGGTTCTTCTCCCCTCTCCGGGTCTTCTAGCTCTCTCTGGTTCTTTTCTCTCTGTCCGCTGTCTTCTGCCTCTGCTGGGTCTTCTCTGCTACCTTCTCCCTCTGTTTTTCTTCCGATGTTGACTCAACGCTCTCTCCCGCTCTAATGCTGGGTGCACAGTGTGCCACTACTTATATTGGCATGGGGCGGGGTCATCGGGTGATGTCATCCAGAGGCCCCATACCAGACCGAAGGGCCTGGTATGCTCTTGGAGGGGGAACCCGGGTAAGCTTAATCCTTTACTGCTGGAGAGCCAGGAACGCACGGCACTCTACGCTTGAGGTACCTATACCAAACGGCCATTGTGAGTAAGTACTATGACAGACTTTATGTCATGTTGCCCTCTCACTTCTTGCATATCCTACTGTCCGGACCACCTGACCTTCTGGGAATGGTGTGCCCCTGTTACGATACCTTTTATGACTGTTTGTTTTGCCCCCATGTATGCACTTGCATGACATGGCGACGCACCTACACTCACAATTATATTGCATACCCCCTTGATTGAATATGTTATGTTCTCATACAGACACATATATATTTTTTGTGCTAGACTTGTCCCCACATCTGTGGTCAATTCTTATGGGCCCTGGTGTTTTCTATGCTGGCAGGGATGCTTCTTATCTCACTCACGCCATACAACTCAATCCTTTTGGCACAAGCAACTGTACATCATCGGTGCTAAGGGGACGCATACCCAGCCCCCCAGCCAATATCCAGAGCATTCTCTTATGCGATAGGGCATTCTAGGAATTGAAGTCCCCCCTTAATGTGAATCCTGATGTGCACTTTAATTCGCTAAAGATAGTTATATTGTACATATCACGTGTCGGATCACTTAAGACGGCTCTCATAGGGAAACATTGCTTTTCACACGTCATGCGACATGAGCTCCCAATGTCGAAGCGTTTGTCGTACAAGTGTGAACCTGGCCCGAGTGTCTCAAGAAATGAGATAGGCTGTCAGTACATCAGGTGTGATCAATTTTCAATGATTGGCCCCATAGCTTGTAGACTCTATATCCTTCACAAAGATCAAATAATATACACTGATTTTGGATTATTTTTTACCAAAGAAATGTAGCAGTATGACTTTTGGCCAAAATGTATGAAGAAAAATTACTAGTTTGCAAAATTTTATAACAGAATGCATTTTTCTTACAAAACTTTCAGTCTTTTTTTTTATACGGCAAAAAAATAAAAAACCCAGTGGTGATAAAACACCCCCAAAAGAAAGCACTATTTGTGTGGGAAAAAAGGACACAAATTTCATATGGGTACAGTGTTGCATGACTGAGTAATTGTCATTCATAATGTGAGAGCACTGGAAGCTGAAAATTGGCCTGGTTAGGAAGGGGTAGAACTGCCCAGTGGGCAAGTGGTTAAAAAGTTTTATTATATGTACATGCATTTACATTGGATGAACACTCAAAAATCAATTATCTGTTTTAAAATATAATTATTGTTTTAGTCACAATATGTTTTTTTTTCTGCTTTACAAAGGAGCAAACATTGACAGCTATACTTAAATTGAAGCAAATGCATTTACTGTCTTGGGTGTTCATTTTTTTAATTTTACATCCACTGTTATTTGTCTTTGTACGGCTTAGCTGACATTTTGGTAATGTTTCTCTCCATGATTCCCAGTACAGTAAGACTACATTCACACTATACAAAATCCCAAAACCAAGACTCCATGGACACCTCCCACCATCTTTGGACAGACCATCTCTCCGAGCACCAAAGCCAAGAGTCTCGGAGTTATCTTTGACTTAGAAATGACAATGGATGCACAAATAGGATCAGTAGTTAGCGGATCTCACCGCCGCCTCCGCCTGCTACGCAGACTCATTCCCTTTATACCAGAAGAGGACAAAGCAGCAGTAGTTGGAACAATCATCAATTCTCGTCTCGACTACAGCAAACTCACTCTACATAGGTTTACCCCAATATCAGCTTGCGTGCCTACAGGCCATTCAAAACGCGGCGGCAAGGCTGCTAACAGGAAAAAAACCCTGGGAGTCCATCTCCCCATCCCTGAGGAGCCTACATTGGCTAACGGTAAAGGATCGGATCACATTCAAGACCCTCTGCCTCACCCACAAATGCATACAAGGTAACGCCCCTCAATACCTCCGAGAGAAAATAAAACACTACACACCCAATCGCAATCTGCGATCATCTAACCAAAACCTCCTCCTCGTTCCCAACTACCGCTACAAAGCAAGGGGAGAACGCAGATTCGCAGTCCAGGGACCTCGGCTATGGAACACTCTTCCGACTCACATCCGCATGGAAGAAAACCATCTGACCTTCAGGAAAAAACTCAAAACCTTCCTCTTCTAAGAAGCTGTTCAACACAAAACGCATTTAGCGGCTTGAGGCGATTCAGTTCGCATTTGCAGCGCTTTACAAATCATTCATTCATTCACTAGCCGCCTGCATTTGTTTTATTTAAACACAGAAAAATTGATCTGGGAAGTATAAGCAAACGTTACACTTCCCAGATCAAGTTCTGCATTTAAATGTACCGGTGCTTACATGCAGTCTGAGTATCCAATCTACCCCTGGACACACAGATTTAATTTTTTTCTAAATGTACCTGAATGTAGTCAAAACGTACATGTGAATTATAGCACTTAAACGGAGTTCCAGCCTGTACAAAAAAAAATCAGTAGCTACAAATACTGTAGCTGCTGACGGACACTTACCTGTCCAGGGATCCTGCGATGTAGGCACCCAAAGCCGATCCGTCCATCAGGTCCAGGTGTAGGCCCGGGATTTTCACTAAGGGAAACAGGAAGTGAAGCCTTACGGCTTCAGAGCCTGTTTCCTACTGCGTATGCGAGAGTCACGCTGCACTTTCTGAATGGTCCCGCTGTCTTCTGGGATCTGTGTGTCTCCCAGAAGGCAGCGGGGGAGGAAGCTTTTGGAGAAGGAGGGGCCGGAAATTTCACAGATTGCCGCACAACGATTGCGCCAATCTTACCCGGAAGTGGGAGTGGGTTTTGACAGGTTAACGCCCCCCCCCCGAAAGGTGCCAAATGTGGCAACCGAGGGGAGAGGTAGCAAACAAGCGGAGCTTCCCCTTTTGGGTGGAGCTCCATTTTAAAATCAATACATGCATTTACACCGTTATTTAAAAATGTCCTATAAATGGTAATAGAGGCATGTATGTAATCCCTGCCCCTCCAGTCTATATAGCCAGGTTGTGCATGAAAAATAAACATACTTACACATCCGGTCAACCGGCACTCCGCCGCAGCACACCTGGTCCCGTTCTGCCATCCTCTTCTGGTGTCACCAAAGGGGCCAGCTTTCTCTTCCAGGTTCCTGTAGCCAGCCCACGTGATGATGCACCGTGGTGCCTCATCAGGGGGCCGTCTCCAAAAACAATGAAGACTCAGGCGTCCCTTCCTGATGATTCACCACAGAACACTCCACAGCTTCTTAGGATTTGTGATTTGGATGTCTTAGGTGTCTGCAGACAGCTTTTGCGTACTTGTCACCTAGGTGAAAAATAAGGAAATACGGGAACAGGCTCCTGAGAAAGGTATTCCTCTACCCCCAAAAAAACTAAAATACCCAGTTGTGTAAGAGGAGGTGACAGGCGGAGAAGGGAAGAACATGTACTGGGAAGGAGAAGATCCACTTTAAAAACCCTTGCTCTATGCCAAAAATGTACAGTACCTATGCAATAAACTATTGTAAATTATGTTACTGTAAAAGAAAAACACCAAAGTCAAACTGTAAAGTTGATATAGAAAGATCAAAGCACAGTTTGAAATAGAAAAAAAAAGCCATGTGCAACTCTTAAATCCCCCCCACGGTATGCAGGCCAGCAAATGGCACTGAAACTGCAGAAGTTAGCCGTAAGGTGTATAACCATTAATTGTTACGCAACAGACTCTGCTTCGGTTGCTGTGCAACTAATGAAGCTAATTGTCATACTGCAGTTATCAAATTGGAAAGTCTAATTACCTAATGGTTCAAGCTGGGAGTTTACATTTAGGCAACATGTCAGATGTTTAGAGCAAAGGTTAGATGTATATCCCTGCAAATATTGTTGACAGAAAAAAAATAATAAGCTAATTATAACCTCTACAGAAAAGTGTAGCTTGTGGGGCCATACATGCTGCCAACAGACAGACTTCACTTGGAAGCCCACACCACCACCCACAGATGAAGCACGTTGTAGGCCTCGCTACTTGAAGCTTATGCCAATAACACATGCGAACAACAATGATTTAACAACGATGGTTTCAAGATTATAGTGAAGTGTGTTTTCTTAAAGTGAACGGTTGTGGCCAGTCAAAGGAAACATAAAGCTTGGGATTTTATGGTACAATAAACAGATTCTGGAGCTTCTTAGATGAATATGGTTTTAGTGTGCCATTTCTACAAACAAAAATTGATTCCCTTATCAAATATGTTCAAAGTGAATTGTTTCCTCAAGCCATACAAAAGACATTAGAAGCTTCTTGTCTATATCAATACATGGGTTAAAGCAGACCTTGTATAAAAATTGAAGGTTATCATGCTACATAGTGCCCACTGTACCCATCCAAAATCACATTAATCCTTTAAAAACACTTGTGCAAAAAAGTTAGAAATTCACTTTCTTCACCCCGGCTTCCACCTGCGTCAGTGTGACTACCTGATCCACCTGGCAAAATTCTGGGAATGCCAAGTATCCAAAATCTCCCAAGAAGACACCCCTGAGCTGTGCTGAAGCATCTTCTCGTGGGATCTGGGATCATTACCATCTCTTTTGTGAAAGTCAGGTTTAAGGGAAATTCATTTTCCAACCCTTTTTCAAGAGATGTTTTGTTTTTACACAATGAATGCAGCAATTTTGGATAGCAGAGGGCCACTTTGTAATAAGCAGACCTTGCCTTTCCGTGAAAGATATGCTTTAAGTAAGTCTTTCCTGCTAGTCATAACCAAGGATACATAAGCAAAGAAAAGAATGGAGCTAATAATGTGGTCTTACGTGGATAAAAACTTCTTACTTTATAACCGAACCATTAGACCTCATGCCCATGGACAGTCCCATCATACCCCGGGACTGTGACATCATAAGGGGTGGGGTCACCGGATGACATCACCCGGTGACCCCGCCCCATGCCTATATGAGTTGTTGCGCACCGCGTGAATGGCATTACAGCGGGAGAGAGCGTTAAGTCAACACCAGAAGAAGAGAAGAGGGAAGAAGACAACGGAAAAGACAGGGCAAGAGCTAGCAAAAGAGCGGGCAAAAGAGCAGAAGATAGTGGAGGAGCCCGGCAGAAGACAGCGGGAGAAAAGGCCGGAGAGCGCGGAGAAGAAGCCGGAGAGCGCAAAGAAGAGGCCAGAGAACATGGAAAAGTCAGAAGAGACCCCCGAATTCTGAAGAGACCCCCGGAGCTGCCTAATAAATTACTTTAAAAACCTGTGTAGAGTGTTTTTTTATTGACACTTTTTTCCCCAGGTGAATGGGTAGGGGTACGATGTACCCCATGCTCATTCACATAGGGTGGGGGGCTGGGATTTGGGGGACCCCTTGTTAAAGGGGGCACCCAGATTCTGATAAGCCCCCCTGCCCACAGACCCCGACAACCAATGGCCAGGGTTGTTGGGAAGAGGCCCTTGTCTTCATCATTATGGGGACAAGGTGCTTTGGGATGGGGGGGTGCAGGGACCCCCCTGCCCCAAAGCACCAACCCCCCCATGAGGCTTGGTATGGTCCAGGAGGGGGGGCTCACTCGCCCCTCCCTTTCCTGACCTGCCGGGCTGCTGGCTCGGATAAGGGTCTGGTATGGATCTTGGGGAACCCCCACGCCATTTTTTTTCAAAAACCATGCCAGACCGCAGGGTCTGGTATCATCTTGGTGGGGGAACCTCATGCAATTTTTTTTTTAATTTTAGCTGAGTTCCCCCCCAAGATTCTCAGCACACAAGTCGCACCGCAAGTCAGATCCTCCTGATCCGACTTCTGGTGTGACCTCTATTCAAATCAATGGGCTCCCATAGGGAACCACTGATTTTGACTAGAGACAGAAACGCCAGACCAAGCTTAACACAGCGTTGAGCCTCGTTAAATCGCGTTTAACACCTTTTGCTGGAGTCTGACATTTTTACAGCTCTAGCGCTGGAGCCTCAGAACGCACTGTTCCTGGGGTTTTTTTTGCAGCTTAAAAACAGCTATGGGGAGGCGTTTTTAAGCTGCAAAAAACTGTAAAAACGTCTGTGGGTATGAGGCCTAAAAATGTCACAATGCTGCCATTACTACAGCCACGGGTCTCCCATCCTGGACAACTTTTTAATATACTAATACTATATAAATACACACACACACACACACACACACACATATATATATCAAGGTTTTTACTGACTTCCAAAGGCAGGTATATATTATTACATACGATATTATGTAAATGATTTTTTGTGCCAAAACTACAATAATCCTCATAGGTGTATCAAAAAATACACATAGAAAAAAACAATATCTACTTTATGTCACTTACAGTATTTCTTTAAACAAAAGTTCAATAGGCTGGTCCAGGTTTATACAGTAATTTCTGTACTGCACAAATCCCCATGGCCAAGTGAAGTGCCTGAACTAACAGCTAATAATTTATCCATAGCAACATTGGGATTCGTTCTCATTAGTTTGTAGAAATCATAAATAAATGTTCTAATTACTTTATGCAGTGCAACTGAATAACCAAGCTCTTATAAAGCCAAGGGCCCATACATAGTTATCCAAAATAGGATTACTTTAGTTGGAAGTGTATATAATAAAAAACAGCATGATCATTTAGAATTCAGAATTACGATGATTGCCTTGTCCCATTTTTTAATGTTTGTAGGAAGAAATGTAAAATCACAGCAATTACATTTTTATGATCACATAGGTGCAACAGATCAAAAAACTCACGGTTCGGATCGTTTCTCGGATCAGGAGTCACGGTTTGGATCATTTTCGGATCAACAGAAAAAAATCTCCCCCACTGCAATATCCACGTCATCTCCCCCACTGTAATATCCGCAATCTCCCCCACTGTAATAATATATTAGCAGGGTATTGCAGGGTATTGGCAGAGTATTGCAGAGTATTGGCAGAGTATTGCAGGGTATTGGCAGAATATTGGCAGAGTATTGGCAGGGTATGGCAGAGTATGGCAGGGTATTGGCAGGGTATTGCAGAGTATTGTCAGGGCATTGCAGAGTATTGGCAGGGCATTGCAGAGTTTTGGCAGGGTATGGCAGAGTATTGGCACTGCTGCCATCTGATCTCTTCCCTCCACTGTACAGATCAGTACACAGAGGGGAGAGAGGAACCGGCGTCATGACATGACGCCGTATTGTGTACAAGTGATCGCTCCATCATTTGACGGAGCAATCGCGTGGTAAACGGCCGCCGGGTGTACCAAGATGGCTGCCGCTCCGGAGCTAGGCCAAAGCGCGGCCTTTCCTAAGGTCGAGGCGGCAGCGCGCTCCGCGGAGTGCATGTGTGCTGATCTGAACACGCTGAACCGTTCGGATCATGGATCGGTGACGATCCGTTGCACCCCTAGTGAAAACTGTATACAAAATGAGTGCAAATTACTTTGTCCTTTTCTTTTTACGTTGTGGAGACTATTGCGGTGCCGTTAATATATTCCCCAAAATGGCGCCCAGAGGGAGGCCATTATGTCCCCGTTTACATGGCACTCTAAAGCTTCCTTTATTTGGTCTGCAGCAAGATGGCACTGCTATGCACTTTACATTTGGTCTCTACCAATATGGCGGCACTGGTTTAATCGCCCCAAAAATGGTGCCCGGAGCCTATTTATTCCAAAGTCTGTAAGTGTTAGGCAGGCTTGTGTGACATCACCACACAATGCTGGCACCCTGCTTCTGCCCTGACAATCTCCATGTTGTCCACAGTGGCCTTCATGGTTCCTGGCAAGAGGCTATCTGCATGAGGAAGTGCCTGGGCAGGGAAAAAGCTGTCATCTAATGCAGTGGTCATCAACCCTGTCCTCGGGGCCCACTAACAGGCCAGGTTTTATGAATTATCTTGGGGAGATGCAGACTAGAATACTGCAATCACTGAGCAGCAAATGATATCACCTGTGATGTATTTGTTATCTTGCAAACCTGGCCTGTTAGTGGGCCCTGAGGACTGGGTTAATGACCACTGATCTAGTGGGACTGCATTACATGCTGCTTTTTGGATCACACATGCATATTATCTTTGTTTTTATGAGAACTAATAAACTACTGCGCTTAAGGTCTTAAATAGGTCTGCACTTAAATAGGTCTGTAAAGGGTCTTCAGATCCCTGTGGTGTGATGTAATCAGCCAAAGAATCCCCTCCTGGGTTTATATGGGTCGGCCCCACAGTACTGTTGCTTCATCATTATATATAAATACTGGGGGGGGGGGGGGATTTAACAAAACTGGAGCAGCTGTGCATGGCAACCAATCAGTTTCTAAGTATCTGCAAGAGGAAAATGACTTACTAAGAACAATATTGGGAGCCAGGTTGAACTTTGTCAACTGTCATAATTGAGATGATCCACATTAATATTAAAAAAATAATAAATACATATTATTATATTTTTTTTATTATTATTGTTAATATGATTATTTAATTAAATAATGATTAAATATTTTTGCGGTTTGAATGCAGTCAAATACTGATCAGATAACTCAAACTGGTTGCACATCACTGTGTTACAAGTAACTGTTTACACATTCCAGCAAATTACCAAACTAAAGGAGTCATATTTGATGGCTAGAACATAGCATACAATACTTTTTTGTCAGTGCAAACAAGGTTTATGTTAAGAAAATTAAAGTATAATTTAAGGCAAAACTTTTGATTTAGGTTTGGAAAGAGTGGAGAGGGATTAGAACACCTGTCAGTTGTTATTGCTGTCTGTTCCCCTGTTAGGGAGATTCACCCTCTCTATTTGTCTTGTTTACCATTATCATTGAAACTGAAAGTAAAAGAAAATCCCAAATTTCAGGATGTCCCCAGAGACGTAATAGAAGGGAAATCTTCCAATGGAGATGCTAGTTCTGGTAGCCTGGGGGACACCAGGGGATTCCCTTAATTTGTAGAGATTTCCTCTCATTTCCTGTTTTGGCTATGGGACAAGAAATAAAAAGGTAAATCTCCCCAATGGGGCACATATGGCAAAACAATAATAATTAAAAAAAAACAAGGGTTATAACCCCTCCTTGCTCTATCCAAAATGAAAAAAAGCTTTGCCTATAGTTCCATTTTAAATTGTAAGGAAATAAAATACTTTTGTGGTCTAAATCCTTTAGAATGAATGCAGAGAAGACAATAAAACGGGTTAGAGAAAGAAAAGAATAATCTCCAGTAAAGATATGGCAGTATAAATTGAATTTTGTAAAATGTAGACATTTCATTTTACAATTATGTAGAAGTTGAGCAGGAGTTGATATAAATGTACAGGTAAAACCTAAGGAGCTAGTCATAGCATAGAAAATGGGACCTTTGACTGTAAAATCTCTTCTTGAAATACAGTACAGAACACAGACATATTCATAGACAACTGGGTTTTATACTCCTACCTTCAAGCGATTGTCAGGACCCTCATATAACCCCTTCCACGCCTGACAATCCTCAGTTTTTAGTAAGCAATAGAGGATTACAGACAGATAGGAGGGTTTTGTGTCCTGTACGTATGTAAAGAAATAGAATTCAAGTACTGTACGTCAAGACAAAAACCCCTTTTTCTTTATCATGCAGTACGGGATATTCATAGATGAATGGGATGTCCAAAAGCAACACAATAAGGGGTGGGAAATAGAGCAAACAAATGTCAAGGACCCAGAGATGCAGCTGTTTTAAGGGGCATGTAGGACTGCTTGGCCCCTGCCTTGGACCTGTAGGGCACCCATGCGCTGTACAAAGTACCAAGATGAGTGCCAAAAGCAGGGTCCCATTCCAAAGCCATGTTGCAGGTGAGTCCAGCTTCTTCTCCTGCGGGGTCTGGGCACAGTCTCCGCTGCATACCCAGGGCACCGATCCAGGAGCTGTGCAAGTAGAATGTATTACTGTTGGGCAGTCAGGAAAAAAATCGTAGATCCAGTAAGCTTCCTCACTAGAAAGGAGACATCCCTCACCCAAGGACAGTAGCCAAAAAATGATGATTGCTGAATTGGGAGGGGTTATAAGGGGGTCCAATCACCTGAATGTTGGAGCATATAACAATGTCATCTATAAATATTCCTGTGTCTTGAACTGTACAAAAAATAAATATATCTATATTTTTTTCTAACTTTAGAACTATTCTCCACCACATTGAAAGGATCATGAAACCTTGTGGATCTGTTCAACCTTTGCACAACATCCAGTAAATTAGGCATGGGCAAATTTATGTAGCATCCAGTAAGAATCATGGGAATCTCCACATTTTTTTTCACATTGGTTATCGTGCTCCCAGAATTTGCAAACAGGAAAAGTTGTAAAAAAGAAAAAAAAAAAAAAGCACAGTTTTTGTAAAGAATATAAGAAGTTGAGGCCAGGTTCATGCAACACGAATTTAACTATAAATAAATGCATTTGACAAGGAACACGAACAAAAAGTACCAAATTAGGTCAATCTTTTTCAGGACCTAGTGCTTGAAATCGTTTCATTTAAAAGATTAAGTGTTATTGCTTTGTATCACGGAAGCTTTCAACTTTGCAATAACGGCACTTGCACATGTAATACAAGAGTCTGATCTATCAGTTCATTAAAGCGGACCTTCAGTCATTTTTTCATCTTTCCATCTATTATATCTTCTGCCCTTGTTGTCTTAACTTTGGATAGTTAAACATTTTTTTTCTGCCAGTAAATACCTTTTACAGCCCACTTCTTATTTCTTGTCTGGTAAAAAGCCTAGGCTTATGACATCATGCACAGCTCTCTCTCTCTCACTCTTGTGAGAGTTTGCCAGAAAGGGAGAGGGGATGAGTCATAAAAGAGATAATGGGAGCTGCAGAGCTGGAGGAGGTGTGCCTCTGTGTGTCTGTGTAAATCCAGGAAGTGAACAGGCAGCAGCTTCAGCTTCCCATAGTTAAAATGGCTGCAGCCAGACTCAGTGGAGGGAGATTTCTGCAGCATGTTTGGCAAGTACAGAATCACAATATATATAAAGTAATATGCAAAGTGGTTGGAGGGAAGCTTCAGAATGGCAAAGATGTTTTTATTACAAATTATGTGAGCAGACTGCAGTTCCTCTTTAACAGATGGCATACCTAATTTCATACATTTATAAATGGTGCTAAAAGTGCTGGAAAAAAAGTTGATTGAAACAAAAGCTGTGTATTTATTAAGTTAACAGAAGGGTGACCACTTGAGACATAATCAAAAGAAACAAACTCACCCTACATGACCACAAGATACAATGTAACCAGTACAATAAACTGCCTTTGTAATTGGTAACTTTGTAGGAGCCTTTACTGTGGCTTGTTCAATAAACATACAAAGTTACCATATTATTTCCACAGTACTAAAGAGGTTCTTTAAAAAAAAGCAATTGATATATTAACTCATCTTACATCAGAGCCGCGTTCAGACTACACAAAGCTCATGGCTCTCCATGGAAGCTGAAGATGAATTCTAGGTAATAAGTAATCAGTGAGTTCTTAGTAATTCACTGAAGTCAGAATCTATTATCCTCCTCATATGTTGTGGGCAGGTTCACTTTCTAAAACCAACGCGGTAAATCTTCTTTTTATTGATTGTCATCTCTCACAAATAAAATTTGTGAAATGGGTGTATTTGGGAATAACCCTCCCGCACCAAAATCAAGTAAGCAAATGGTATTTCTGGATTAGCAAATTGCCAACAAGCAGAGTCAAACTTATGCTTTATTGTCCCCTAGACCAAAATACCCCCTACAAATGCTTTTGCTTTGGGTGCTGCCCCCCCCTAACACCTACTCCGACCCTATTCCGTATAGACATTATACACAGTACTGTGCAAAAGTTGTACAGGGGCAAAATGATATCTCTCTCTCTGTAGTCCATGTCTCTCTTAATACCAGGAAGGTGTTTGCTTGCTTTGGAAACCGCAGTTTGGCATTGCATGCTATTAAGCTTATGATCTACCAGAACACCCAGATCCTTCTCCACCACTGACTCCCCCAGCTGTTCACCTCCTAGTATGTAAGATACGTGCATGTTTCTAGCCCCCAAGTGCATAACTTTACATTTATCAATATTAAAATGTTTGTTACCCCAACACATATTCCTGATACGTGCTTGCTGTACCATGTACTTGTATGAGAAAGTATCCCATTCTCTTTGTATTGCTTCCTTTATGTGAAATCCCTGGTGTTCCTGCTAGTCCCTTTGCTTTCCTAGTAAAAACGGAGCAGGAGAGCACAGCGTGGTCAGTTCTCTAGCTATGCTGGGAACTCATTGTACTCTCCTCCAATGATCAGACTTGTTCTGACACGCACCCGCTGTTTAGCAAATTTCAGGCGGGCCTGTACATGTGCTTTCTTGAGCAGGGGGACCTTGTAGGGGCTGCAGGATTTCATTCCTTTACGGCATAGTGTGTTGCCATTTTTTTTTTGGGGGGGACTGTGGTCCCAGCTGCCTTGAGATCATTGACAAGATTCTCCCGTGTAGTTCTGGGCTGATTCCTCACCGTTCTTATGATCATTGAAACTCCACGAGGTGAGATCATGCATGGAGCCCCAGATCGAGGGAGACTGACCGTTATTTTGTATTTCTTCCATTTGTGAATAATCGCACCAACTGTTGTCACCCACTCACCAAGCTGCTTGGTGATGGTCTTGTAGTCCATTCCAGCCTTGTATAGGTCTACAATCTTGTCCCTGATATCCTTGGACAGCTCTTTGGTCTTAGCCATGCTGGAGAGATTGGAATCTGATTGATTGATTGCTTCTGAGAACAGGTGTCCTTTATACAGGTAACAAGCTGAGACTGGGAGCACTCCCTTTAAGAGAGTGCTCCTAATCTCACCTCGTTACCTGTATAGAAGACACCTGGGAGCCAGAAATCTTGCTGATTGATAGGGGATCAAATACTTATTTCACTCATTAAAATGCAAATCAATTCATAACTTTTTTGAAATGCTTTTTTTTTTTTTTTTATTTGTTTGTTGTTATTCTGTCTCTCACTGTTAAAAATAATCCTACCATTAAAATTATAGAATGATCCTTTTTTTGTCAATGGGCAAATGTACAAAATCAGCAGGGGATCAAATACTTTTTTCCCTCACTGTAGTATGTTTCTGTAATAGAAAACCTTCCTGCTCCCTGCTTTTGAGTTTCAGACAACAGTCCTGCTTTAAGGTTACCATATATCAAAATATGTGACATAAGATTTAAAGCATGATTTGATATATGACAACAATCCTGTATAGCTGTAGCATGTAAAAAATGTAAAAAAAAAATAAAACAACATGCAACAACCCATGAGCCATCTAGACAACAAGGGCTATTGTATGCATGTTTCATTTGTTTTTGTAAGTCTAAACCTATTACTGACTTTTACATACTACATATAGGAGTAAACAGATGCAAAAGTCAAAATGTTGTGTTATCACTTAACCCTAAGGCTTAAAGGGGTTGTAAAGATAAAAATTTTTTCACCTTAATGCATTCTATGCATTAAGGTGAAAAAACTTTTGACAGTACCGCTGCCCCCAGCCCCCCCGTTTTACTTACCTGACGCCTCGAATCTTCGCTGCTCGTCCTCATTGCAGCTCAGCCTGGTCGCTGATTGGCTGCAGTGGATGGATTGAAAGCAGCGCAGCCATTGGCTCGCGCTGCTGTCAATCACATCCGATGACGCGACGCGCCGGGGGGCGGGGCCGAGTGATACAGCGAGCGGCCATAGCCGCCGGCTGTATCACGGGAGCGCGCCCGCAAGCACTCACCACCATGCGAGGGAGCTCGCATTAAGGTGGTAAATGCTTGCGGGGAGGAGCTGAAACAGCCGCCGAGGGACCCCAGAAGACCAGGATCGGGGCCACTCTGTGCAGAACGAGCTGCACAGTGAAGGTAAGTATGATATGTTTGTTATTTTAAAAAAAAAAATTACCTTTACAACCCCTTTAATGTACACGGGACGTTTTTACAACCTCTCCTGAACAATTTAACTTGACAAATAGTAACCCACGTTTAAAATGTCCATTTTGCCGCGTTTACATGCCGCGTTTGCGTTTAGAAGCATTTGAAAAAAAAAAAAAAATTGTGAACAAGTGAAAAACACCTGTAAACGAAACGCGAGTTGCCGCGTTTAGAAGCGTATGGTGCTTGAAATGCCTCTAAACTCAGCGTCTGAACTAATTTTTTTGCTTTCCAAAAAAGGCCTCTAAACTCAACTGCCTAAAAACGACATTAAAATGAACCTGTGTACATGTACACATAAGATAACATTGAATGAGTTCAGGGGCAGCTGAAAAAAGCATTCAACTGCCTCTGAACGTCCGTTTACCAGCAGCAGTGTACATGAGACCTTAGGCTTCATGTACACGGGACGTTTTACAACCTTTCCTGAACGATTTAACTTGACAGATAGTAACCCACGTTTAAACCGTCCGTTTCGCCGCGTTTTTTTTAAAAAAGTGTTTTTTTTTTAAAATGGGCAAAAACGAAAAATGCCTATAAACGAAACGTGGCTAAACGTAGGTTACCGCGTTTAGCATCTGAAACTTCGGCGTCTGAACTCATTTTTTTTTTGCCTTCAAAAAAAAGCCTATAAACGCAACTGCCTAAAAATGACAGTAAACGAACCTATGTACATGGACACATAAGATAACATTGAATGAGTTCAGGGGCAGTTGAAAAAAGTGTCCAAACGCCTTTGGATGTCCATTTAGCAGCAGCAGTGTACATGAGGCCTAACTGAAATGCACACTCTTTATTATAGGGCAGCGGGAAGGGGAGAAGGTACACCTTCAGAGCTCCCAATCACTGGCTGTAAAAATCCATACCAAGCTCCTGGTTGCTGCTTTTGATGTCGCTGTCCCTGCCTCTCCACCTCGCCCAATCAGAGCATGCTTTGCATTCATGCAAAGCATTCTCTGAATAGTTCCTATGCTGAGCAGCTGACTTCTTATGTTCAGAATGCAGCAATTCACTCGCTCAGCACGGGACCTGGAAGCAATCACTGAAGTAGCGATGTTTAGTGATTTCCAGCTTTCAGGTTAATCGGCCAGGTATGTACATAGTTATATTGGTTCAAACAGGGCCAATGTAACTACAACATACATAAAAATATTCATAACTAGAATCCATCTTTAACCAACTACTACTAGCTATAGAAAAGTATGAATTTAAAAAATAAAAAGTCCTAAAACCCTCAAAATGTAGGGAGCTTACATTGGGAAAACTTTCCTTTTCCCAAACACAGGAGTTTTAGCGGTACCTATTTCAAGACTATCTTAGTTTTACATTTACAACAGTGTAAAATAGTTCCTAATTCACTTCGGTAACATTCAAGAAGTAAGCTAAAATTTGTAACAGGCAGTTGTAACACTTAAATAAGTAAACAATAAAGTCTAAAGCAGTAATAAAGCCCAGTATGTAGTTACTCACCGCTCTCGTCTCATAAAGTATCAGCTTTTGAATACCACTTATTAGAGGAGCAGCAGGTGGCATTGTGACAATTCTCTAGTTTAGCTCATAGATTGCAGAGGTCTTTTATCTAAAATAAAAAAATATATATATGTATAAAGTAAGTACGCAGCAACAAAACTAGAAAACTTTAAAAGTAGAAGTAAAGGCAAAACTTCTTTTTATTAGTTTGGATAGAGTAAAGGGGGTTGGTGACCCCTTCAGTTTGTTTTGCCATCTGTGTCCCATTGGGTATATACAGTATCTCTTCACTTCATGTCCCATAGCCATTACAGGAAGTGAGAGGAAATCCCGCCAAAGATTTGTCACCAGAACGATGTGTCTTCAATGGAAGATTGCCCCTCTAGTACTGTTCTGGGGACAACCCAAAATTTGTGATTTTCTTTCACTTTTAGTCTCGGAGGTAACAGTAAACAGGACAAATAGATAAGACAAATCTCTCTCCTAGGGGCATAGACAGCAATAAAAACGGACAGGTGTTCTGATCCATCTCCATTCTATCCAAAGGGAGAAAAAAAAAAAAAAAAAAAGTTTTGCCTTTAGTTACATTTTAAAACATAGATAGCACAGTAAAGTAGAATGCTGTAGAGCAGGGGTGTCCAAACTTTTTTCAAAAAGGGCCAGATTTCATGAAGTGAACAAGCGTGAGGAGCGACCATTTTGCCTGACATTCTATGAACCATTAAAATTCGGTGTAAGTGTGTTCGTCCGAGTAATAATACACTGCCCAACAAGAATTCTCCTGCCTTTGTGGCTGTGTGTGGTGAAGAGATGAGCTTGGGTGTGTTATTTGGATACACTGTATATATATCTTTTGAGGCCCCCAACGAATCCCTGACCGCCGCTCAGGACTAAGGATGAGCTCGGGCGTGTTATTTTGTATTTATGGGCGTATAACACGCACCTTCAGTTTAAGAGGGAAGTTTCAGGAAAAAAAACTTACATTTTAAATGAAGTACTGTGAAGCAAAATAAGGGTCAGTGCCCACCAATGCAGCCTCACCGTTGCCATAAATGCAGCCTCGCCGTTGCCATAAATGCAGCCTCGCCGTTGCCATGAATGCAGTTTCACCATTGCCATGAATGCAGCTTCACCATTGCCATGAATGCAGCCTCATCATTGCCATGAATGCAGCCTCGCTGTTGCCATGAATGCAGCCTCACCAATGCCATCAGTGCAGCCTGATCCATGCCCATCTGCAGCCTCGGAGGGGACGGCGAGGGGGCGGGACGAGCGCCAACAGATTACATACAGGAGAATCTGTTTTCTCGGCAGCCTTTTTAATGCAAAATCCCGCCTCCTATAATAGACAGAACAGTCGTCCAATGACAGCTCAGGAGACGGTAATTTCTATTAGAGGCCGCTGAGTAAACATGAGATTCTCCTGTATGTAATCTGTCGGCACTCGTCCCGTCCCCTCCCTGTCCCCTCTGAAGCACCAATAAATACAGTATATATCTTTTGTGGCCCCCGCAGCGCTCGGGGATTCATTGGGGTCCAAAAAAGATAGATATACCCAAATTACCAGCGGGGCCGTTTGAAACCGGAAAGCGGGCCGCAATTGGCCCACTGGATGGACTTTGGACATGCCTGCTGTAGAGCAATATTAAAACATATGATAAGACAGCTACACTGGGGTGGGGGAGTTAGTGGAGATATTGAACTATGTCACAAAGGTTACAGGAAAATTAAGGAAAAGTGTCTATATTTAAAGTGTGTGCATAGTCAAAAGTTTTATCTTTTTTTTGCCCCCTTACATCCGGGTCCTCAAAGTCCCCCCTTACATCCGGGTCCTCATCAAAGTCCCCCCTTACATCCGGGTCCTCATCAAAGTCCCCCTTACATCCGGGTCCTCATCAAAGTCCCCCCTTACATCCGGGTCCTCATCAAAGTCCCCCCTTACATCGGGTCCTCATCAAAGTCCTCCCTTACATCCGGGTCCTCATCAAAGTCCCCCCTTACATCCGGGTCCTCATCAAAGTCCCCCCTTACATCCGGGTCCTCATCAAAGTCCCCCCTTACATCCGGGTCCTCATCAAAGTCCCCCCTTACATCCGGGTCCTCATCAAAGTCCCCCCTTACATCAGGGTCCTCATCAAAATCCCCCCTTACATCAGGGTCCTCATCAAAGTCCCCCCTTACGTCAGGGTCCTCATCAAAGTCCCCCCTTACGTCAGGGTCCTCATCAAAGTCCCCCCTTACATCCGGGTCCTCATCAAAGTCCCCCCTTACATCTGGGTCCTCATCAAAGTTCCCCCTTACATCGGGGTCCTCATCAAAGTCCCCCCTTACATCCGGGTCCTCATCAAAGCCCCCCTTACATCAGAGTCCTCATCAAAGTCCCCCCTTACATCAGGGTCCTCATCAAAGTCCCCATCTGAGTCTGTGACACCGTCTTGTAGATGGCTGGATGTGGTCCCTGGCCTGTAGTTTGGAGACCCCTGCTCTAAACTTTAACTAGTAAAGAAAATAATTCTAAAACTAAATGTTTTGACAAAACATACACGTTGAGCAAATCAGCCGCTAATATCTTCCGGAAGTAAGTTGTCCCTTGACAACCATTTATATGATGAAACTCTGCCTCATACAGTTTTATTGTCCCTAACTGTGAAATAACCAGTCACACAAAAAGTAAAAATGAAAGGATGACTATCGTGAATAACTTTTTTTTTTTTTTTTAACTATACGAACACCATTATATTTCTGATTTGTTTGTAATTACCATTATGCTTAGAGGTGGGAGGTTTTCACTTGGTGTTGCAAAAGCAGCATATACAGATCAGACAACCAGCGAAGCCTGAGATTTTTTGTAATGTTACCAAGTATTATGAAAAAAAAAAAAAAACTTTATTCTTAGAAACTTGGCGATTCAAATTCAATGAATCGTTGCTAAATTTTAAAATATGTTATTATTTCCATGTTTTAAGTTGTCAACACCAGTATGGTTTCCGCTTCAATTTATTTGTAAATTGATATATTTTAGGCCCCCTTTCACACTGCTCTGTAGCATAATCACAGTAAACACACATATGCGTTTTTACTGTGATTTGGCTGTGTTACCGATGTGTTTCCCGTGCGTTTCTGTGCCGCTTGCACCTGTGAAAAATGGACATGTGACTCAAAAATGCACCAAAAACATAAATCGTGGGTGCGTTTTTACCATGATTTTACCACAATTTCCATTCAATAGGAAGCTATGTTTTTGGTGCGGTTAAGGATGTAGCATTGAGGGACTTTTCAAAACACACCACTTCCACAGCACAGTGGTGTGAAAAGTCCCATAGAATGTAAAGGGAAACATTTTTCCTGTGTTTTTCCTGCAATATAAAAACGCAGGAGAAATGTATCAGTGTGAAAGGGCCTTATAATGTATTAAGTTTGAATGATGTTTTACTTGGTAGCATCCCTATAGTCTTTTTATACGCTCTCTCTTTTTAAATTTAAGGATGAATTCCAACAGACTAATGCAACTAATGCATCAGGGTGGATTTGATTTAAATCGATTTAAATCACTCGTAAAAAGGCTTGATTTAAATCATAATTTTTAAAGAGCAACTGTCATCTCTGTCCCGCTGTTGACTCACCGACAGTCCCATTCACTTTAATGGGATTGCTGGTGATGCGGCAGTGACAGAACAAGGTGAAGGACGTGGCGGCAACAGGTGAGTGGATGCCCATTAACGGGCGCTGCCATGATGGATCTGAAATGACAGGTGCTCTTTAAATGTAAGGACTTATTCTTGCTGGTAGACTCTTTAATATTTGCAAACAAAATGATGGTTTCCTATTTAGATTAATAAGTTGTCAGGTTAGTAAAACAGCGATATCGTAACCAATTCAGTCATACAGTTTGAAGTGTACATACATTTGCAAAACAATGGGATAAAGGAATATTGCTGAACTTTGTTTTATCTCATGGTTACTATGACATTGTGTGAATGCATCAATATAGTGCATGTTATCTCCGCTTGCAGAGCTTGGATTCATTGAATGAGTTTACCAAAAATGTAAATATGCAGAATATACAGCCTCATGCTACATAACCAAGCTCCATTTCGTGCTGAATAAACTAAATTATTAATGTATCTTTAAGTGGAAGTCTCGCGAAATTTTTTTTTTAATAGTCAGCAGCTACAAATACTGCAGCTGCTGACTTTTAAGATAAGGACACTTACCTGTCCAGGGCGCCCGCGATGTTGGCACCCGTGGCCGTACCGTCCCTCGGATGCTGCCGCCGCCATCTTCGGTAAGGCAATCAAGAAGTGGAGCCTTGCGGCTTCACAGCCTGGTTCCCTACTGCGCATTTCCCAGCAGACAGCGGGGGGGGGGGACGAGAAAACGGGAAGAGACGTAGACTCCCGCGGGTGTCTATGCCCGGAAGTGGGTGCAAATACCTGTATTATACAGGTATCTGCACCCCCCTCCCCTCTGAAAGGTGCCAAAGGTGACACCGGAGAGGGGGGAAGGTTCCGAAAAGCAGAGGTTCCATTTTTTGTGAACCTCCGCTTTAAATAGAAAACTATCTTTAGATAGATTTTTGCTAAAAAAGCAATTTATTAAAATAAATTTGATTTAAAAAAAAAAATCAATTTAAATTAAAAAAAAAAATCAGATTTAAAATTTTAAAAATGTGATTTTTAATTTTTTTTTTTTTTTTTTAAATCATTGATATATATCCACCCTGGCAACTATGCATATACTATACCTAGCCAATGCCCCAAGCTGGACCAATGTATCTAACCTGGAATTCCTCTTTAAGCAGTTCAAGTCCAATGAATAATCAGAATTTATTTAAAAAGGTAAACTGCCAGGGGTTAAAAAAAAATATGTTTAGGTTATCAATGTAAATGTTACATTAGGTTATCAATGTAAATGTTAGACTTATAACCCTTGAAAGTGTAGGACTATGAAAAGAAAGCCAAGGTGTCATAGGGTACAGTTTCCTACGCTGTTGAAAGGCACGTGGAAACTGGAGGAAACTCTGATGGAAGCAGGTCTGACCCAGAGACTACTCGTGAAAAAAACTAGTGTTAAAGCAGTTAAAGGCTTCCACCTTCTGTGATGAATGCCACCCTTTAAAGTGGTTGTAAACCTAGTTACACTGCTTGTACCTACAGGTAAGCCTATAATAAGTCTTACCTGTAGGTACTGTAAATATCTCCTCAACCTGGATGGTTGAGGAGATATTTACCATATACACTTGCGCCAACATCATCGGCGCATGCGCACTGAAGAAACAGCCCGCTTGTGCCGTTTCTTCAGCAGCCGTGTCCAGAAATAACTCCGGGAGACATGTCGCTGGTCACGCTGCAACAGCTTCGATCTATGGTCAAAATTTATAATGCGCTAGTATGCGGTGCATACTAGCTCATTATGCCTGTGTCTTACTGGGTTTATTTAATTTTTTTTTCGAGTTTACAACCACTTTAAATCCCACAATTTTTGTTTTTTTTACATGCAGATGGAAGTACATCTTTCACCGAACTTCTCTGTCAAGAATGTGACATTTAGTTCCCTAGACAGGCCACACGTTTGCAATCGAGGCAAACCACGTCTTGTGAAGCTTGTCGCCCCAAAAAAAGTTCAGGAGCTTCTTTTAGGCGTCATGCTTCACACAATGCGATTTATCACGCGTCAATCAGAGCAGAACCGCACCGCGTTTTTAGGTGCCATTCAAACGAATGGCATCTGAAAAGTGCGTTGTTTTTCGATTTCTCCTTCACACATGGGTGTTTTAAAATCACGGGTAGAATTGGGGCTCTTCTGCCCACGATTTTAAAACGCCCATGTGTGAATACAGCCTGAGGGCTGGGAGATTCACATGTGATCTGAGCGCAGTGCAATTTCAGCCCATTCATTTGAATGGACTGAAATATCACCAGACTGCACCAAAAAGTAGCTCATGCTAGGCCTGGGGAAAAAATTGATTTAAATCTTGAATCGAGTTGATAGGACAAAACGATTCAAAATTTAAGCAAATCGATTTTTTATTTTTTTTTTACTGCGCCAGTCCTGAGGAGCTGCGGGTAGGAGTTTTTAGGCGAGGCTGGACTAGGCCGAAGCTGCAGCCTCACCTAAAAACTCCTGCCTGCAGCTCCCCAGGACCGGCGCTGTCACTGCGCCGGTCCTGAGGAGCTGCGGGCAGGAGTTTTTAGGTGAGGCTGCGGCTTTGGCATGGCCTCGTCTAAAAACTCCTGCCTGCAGCTCCTCAGGACTGGCGCGGTGTCCAAACTCAATTCGAATCGTGAATCGAGGTTTTTTTTAAAAAATCGCAGATTTTTTTTTTTTTTTTAGAAAATCGCTCAGCTCTAGCTGATGCACTGCTTTCAAAAAAACACACAGCAACTGGATTGCATGGCACTACTGTATTATGCGATCCGGTGCAGGCAGACGCATTGCGTTTGGGGTGTCATTTAGTGAACACTGGCACCCTCTACAGATCACAATGCGGAGCGGGAAACATGCACAGACTGCAGGTTGCCTGCAACGCGTTCTGGTGTGAGCTGGCTATAAAAGTTCAGACCAGGTCAGTGTTCTACATGGAGCCAAAAACGTCTGCCGCTGTGCACTCCATGCCCTTACCATTTCTAGAAAGTCCGCTTTCTTTGAAACAGCGACAGCATGACGGCACAGCCAGAGGGTGCTGTAAAAGTAAATGGTTCAATCTTCAATTACTACCACAGTACAGACACCTAGAGTGAAAACAGTGAGGAGTCGGACCCATCCATCAGTCCACATAATTGTTTCTCCCCTTTGTTGGTCCTGAGCACTGTGCCTGTACATCGCTAAAGTCAAATCTAGCCCTGCCACCTGGGTTATCAAAGCCTTCTGGAAAAAGTGTCCTAGGAGGGTGAAAAGTGCTGTTCTCCACTAACAGATCTATCCATAGAATTATTCCAATACCAAGAGCTGCGTGCAATGCGTTTCACTCCTGACCTCTGCAGATAAAGGAAAGAATTGCTTTGCAGAGCAGACTGTAGTTAATAGTGTATATCAGAATAAAATAGGCGACCGCTCACTTGTTATGTCTAATGTGATTTCAGGTTATAAGCTTAATTTATGTGGGGTGTTTATTACCAGGCAGTAATTATTAGCACACGCCAGTACCCAGGATGAATTACAGGGAAGGATTTTGTGAATGGCATACATCACCCAAGGCCTTTTCTTATCCATGTAGGACATATTTAAATCTGATATACACACATGATGACTGGCCGACTGTCACGTCAACAGACTTAACTTTGTTAATATATTAAATATAATAACATTATTAAATGGCTCAGCTTTATAAATTTATAGTTCTACTGCAGGCACAATCTGTTTAGGATCACAAAAGGCGGATGGAATGACACAGAAATGCATGAAAGTAAAGACAAATTATAACCAAAAAAGCATAACGTAGTATAACTAAAAAGTAAAAACTAAAAGGCAATGTTTTTTTTGTTTTGGAAAGAGTGGAGAGGGATTAAAATACATATAGTTACATACTGCAGTTAAAAATAGTTAGCCAGCTTTAAAAAAAAAAGTCCATCTAGTTCAACCAATAAAAAAAAATAAAAATAAAAAAAATAGCCACAGCTGATCCAGAGGAAGGCAAAAAACCCAGAAAAGCAAGATCCAAAAGCAAGACTGAAAAAATTCCTTCCTGATCCCCCAAGAGGCAATCAGATAATCCCTGGATCAACTTTACCTATAAATCTTAGTACCCGGTAGAGCTGGGCGATTTTCTCCAAAAAAAAAAAAAAATCTGCGATTTAAAAAAAAAAAAACAAAAAAAAAAACTCATTTTACGATTCGAATCGAGTTCTTTTTTTGGATGGACACCGCGCCGGTCCTGAGGAGCTGCGGGCGGGAGTTTTTAGGCAAGGCCGCGGCTTCGGCCTAGTCTGCGGTGTCAGCACCGGTCCAGGGGAGCTGCAGGCAGGAGTTTTTAGGCGAGGTCGCGGCTTCTGCCTAGTCCGCGGCATCCAGCCTCGTGGACTAGGCCGAAGCTGCGGCCTCGCCTAAAATCCTCAGCCCGCTGCTCCTCAGGATCGGCGTGGTGTCAGCGCCGGTCCTGGTGATAAAAAAAAAAAAAAAAAAAACTCTAAAAAATTGATTTACTGAAAATTTAAATCGATTTGACCTCTCAACTCGATTCGAGATTCAAATCGATTTTTTCCCCAGCCATAGTACCCGGTTATATTATGCCTGTTTAGGAAAGAATTCAGGAATTTTAACTATTTGTGGACCGTCCGCCGTCATTATACGGTGGCTGTTGAACGTGGAGTACTGTTCATATGGCAGCAGATAGCTGCCATAACCCCGGTATCGTTTTAAACATCGGACGGTCCGCTTTCAGACAACACTGGTCTCTGCAGATTCACCGCAAGATCACTTTTATTGGTGATGGGAGAGGTGCCCCCCCCTCCCGCCGCTCCCCAGAGCCGTCGGTAGCAGTGGAGACGATTAGGTCCTTTCCCCTCTGAGGCTGGATGCCGAGTGAGGGAGAGATGGCTCCCGCTCGGCTCTATACCATTGAATGACGGAAGTGACGTCAAACGTCACTTCCGTCCAATGGTCTTAAAGGGGAAAAAAAATTATATTGGAAAAAAAAAAAAAAAAAGAAAGAAAAGTCTTTTTGACCCCAGATCTCACATTTAAGGTCCTGTCATGCTTTTTTTCTATTACAAGGGATGTTTACATTAATAGGAATGAAAGTGACCCAAAAAAAAAATATTAAATGGACAGTGTAAAAATAAAAAGTAAAATAAATAAGAAAAAAAATATTAATTTTTTTAAGAGCCCCGTCCCGCTGAGCTTGCGCGCAGAAGTGAAGGCACACGTAAGACGCGCCCGCATATGAAAACGGTGTCCAAATAACACATGTGAGGTATCACCGTGATCATTAGAACAAGAGCAATAATTCTAGCAAAAGACCTCCTCTGTAACTCAAAACTGGTAACCTGTAGAATTTTTTAAACGTATGGAAATTTTTAAGGGTCAAAGTTTGAATCCATTTCATAGGTGGGCGCAATTTTTAAGCATGACATGTTGGGTATCAATATACTCGGCGTAACATTATCTTTCACAATATTAAAAAAAATTGGGTTGACTTTACTGTTAGTAAAAACTAAAAGTATAACTAAAAGGCAACGGTTTTTTTTTGGTTTTGGATAGAGTGGAGAGGGATTAGAATACTCTAATATCTAATATCTAGTTCAACCAATAAAAAATTTTTTAAAAAAATAGCCACAGCTGATCCAGAGGAAGGCAAAAAACCCAGAAAAGCAAGATCCAAAAGCAAGACTGAAAAAATTACTTCCTGATCCCCCAAGAGGCAATCAGATAATCCCTGGATCAACTTTACCTATAAATCTTAGTACCCGGTTATATTATGCCCATTTAGGAAAGAATTCAGGATCTTTTTTAACTATTTGCCGACCGCTCGCCGTCATTATACGGCAGCTGTTTAACGTGGAATACTGTTGTTATGGCAGCACATAGCTGCCATAACCCCGGTATCATTTTAAACAGCGGGCGGTCCACTTTCAGATAAAATGGGTCTCTCTGGCAGAATTGCCACAAGATCACTTTTATCGGCGATAAGAGAGGTGCCCCTCCCCAGAGCCGTCGGTAGCAGTGGAGACGATCAGGTCCTTTCCCCTCTGAGGCTGGATGCCGAGTGAGGGAAGTATATGTCAAATGTCACTTCCGCCCAATGGTCTTAAAGGGGGAAAAAAATTATATAAAAAAAAAAAAATTTTTTTTTTTTTTTTTTTGCATTTAAGTGTAAATGTGAGATCTGAGGTCTTTTTGACCCCAGATCTCACATTAAAGAGGTCCTGTCATGCTTTTTTTCTATTACAAGGGATGTTTACATTAATAGGAATAAAGGTGACCCAAAAAAAAATTAAATAGACAGTGTAAAAATAAAAAGTAAAAAAAAATAAGAAAAAACAAATTATAATTTTAAACAGCCCTGTCCCGTTGAGCTCGCGCACAGAAGCGAATGCATACGTAAGACGCGCCCGCATATGAAATCGGTGTTCAAACCACACATGTGAGGTATCACCGCGATCTTTAGAGTGAGAGGAATAATTCTAGCAAAAGACCTCCTCTGTAACTCAAAACTGGTAACCTGTAGAATTTTTTAAACGTATGGAAATTTTTAAGGGTCAAAGTTTGTCGCCATTCCACAAGTGGGCACAATTTTGAAGCGTGACATGTTGGGTATCAATATACTCTGCGTAACATTATCTTTCACAATATTAAAAAAAAATTGGGCTAACTTTACTATTTTCTTATTTTTTAATTAACAAAAGTGTATTTTTTCCCAAAAAAAAGTATTGCAACGACCGCCATTTTATTCTCTAGGGTGTCTGAAAAAAAAATATATAAATGTTTTAATGTTTGGGGGTTCTAAGTAAATTTTCTAGCAAAAAAGCCTGATTTTAACTTGTAAACAACAGATCTCAAAAAGAGGCTTGGTCCTTAAAGAGGAGTTCCACCCAGGGGGTCCATTAAAAAAAAAAAAAAATTAAAAGTCAGCAGCTACAAATACTGCAACTGCTGACTTTTAATTGGACACTTACCTGTCCCTGGGTCCAGCGATGCGGGGTATCGAAGCCCCGCTCGTCCCCCCCCCTCCGCTCGTCGGCGCCAGCATTTCAACTGTGGGTGCCGGGCTGTGGCTTCACAGCCTGGCACACACTGCGCAAGCGGCGCCGCGCGCCGTGATTGGCCGCTCAATCACCTGGGACCTGTAATGGGTCCCAGATGATTGACAGGAGGGAGGGAGCAGAGCCGAGCCCTTCCTGTGCCGAGGGGGAAGTGATGTCACCAGCCCAGGCAAAGGAAGAGGCAGACTACGAGGGACCACCTAGCAACAGGCATTTAGAGGTAAGTAAAAAAAAATATCCAAATGTTTTTTTGTTTTTTTTTTTTAGAATTTTTTGTTTTTTTGGGTGGAACCCCACTTTAAATAGTTAAAGCAATCTACTGAGCTGGCCAGAGCTAGTTCTTGAGGGAGTCTATTCCACATTTTTACAGCTCTTACTGTGAAGAAACCTTTCCGTATTTGGAGATTAAATCTCTTTTCCCCTTTCGTGCCCCCTTGTCCTCTGTGATGACCTAAAAGTGAATAACTCCACACCAAGTTCACTATATGGACCACCTATGTATTTATACATGTCAATCATACACCCCTAGGCTCCCTGCACACTAGTGTTTTTTTAAGCTCCTAGAAGCTAAATAGTGTTATCCTATGTGTCCATGCACACTACTTTAGGCTAAAATTTCATTTTGTGAGCTTCAGCGTCTAGGAGCAGAAAAGTTGTTTTTGTAGAGTTTTTGGAGCGTTTTTCCAGCAGAAAAAAAACACTGAATGCTCTTAAACGCTCTTAAACTGCTTCTAATCCCCTGTTCACACCAGTGCGATTTGACAGGTAAAATCGCATGTTAAATCGAAGCCTATTGCCAGCAACAGGAGCTTCCCAATCGGTGCGACGCCGGCTTTGCGGCACCGCACCGAATTCCCAAAGTAGTTTCTTTTGGCGACTTCGGGGGGCGATATCAATAGACATCTGTGCATGAACCTGCACAGATGTCTTTCAAGTCACCCACATAGTCAGACTGAAATGTGGCTTTGAAATTGTGCGAGTTCAGATGAACTGAATTTCAAAGCTGTGTTCAGTGTGAACGAGGGCTAAATATTACTAAAATGCTACTAACAACGTTTTTTTGAGCTTTTTATTTTTTTATTTTTTGTTCTTCATGTACTGCAGAAATGCTAATAAATTGCTTTTTCTCCTAAAAAGAGTCTAAAGGCCAGTTCACAGCACATGCAGTCCAGTGCGGTTTATTTTATTTTTTTGCATCACATAACGCATGGATAGTGTATTATATGGTTTTCAATGTCATAGTTAACACCAGTGCTTGCAGTCACAGTGTGTTCCAGAAAAAAAAGTAGAACATGCTGCATTTTTTCTGCACTGGACTGTACTGGAATGCTGTAAAATGCATCAAAAATGCACTGGAACTTATTTAACCACTTGACGACCGCCTCACGCCGATTTACGTCGGCAAGGTGGCACGGACAGGCAAAATCACGTATATATATGTGATTTGCCTTCCGCGGGTGGGGGGTCCGATCGGACCCCCCCCCGGTGCGCGAGGCGGTCGTCTTTGGTCCCACGGCGATCGGAGATGAGGGGGAGGCCATCCGTTCGTGGCCCCCTCCCTCGCGATCGCTGCCGGCCAATCAGATAACTTCCTTTGCTGCTGTATGCTAAACAGCAGCAAAGGAAATTATGTCATCTCTCCTCGGCTCGGTATTCCGTTGCAGCGCCGAGGAGAGAAGACATCAATGTGAGTGCACTAACACTACACACACAGTAGAACATGCCAGGCACACAAAACACCCCGATCCCCCCCCCCCCCCCCCTGTCACAAACTGACACCAGCAGTTTTTTTTTTTTTTTTTTTTTTCTGATTACTGCATTGGTGTCAGTTTGTGACAGTTAGTGTTGGGACAGTGAATATTACCCCCTTTTAGGTCTAGGATACCCCCCTAACCCCCCCTAATAAAGTTTTAACCCCTTGATCACCCCCCGTCACCAGTGTCGCTAAGCGATCATTTTTCTGATCGCTGTATTAGTGTCGCTGGTGACGCTAGTTAGGGACGTAAATATTTAGGTTCGCCGTCAGCGTTTTATAGCGACAGGGACCCCCATATACTACCGAATAAATGTTTTAACCCCTTGATGGCCCCCTAGTTAACCCTTTCACCACTGATCACCGTATAAGTGTTACGGGTGACGCTGGTTAGTTTGTTTATTTTTTTTAGTGTCAGGGCACCCGCCGTTTATTACCGAATAAAGGTTTAGCCCCCTGATCACCCGGCGGTGATATGCGTCGCCCCAGGCAGCGTCAGATTAGCGCCAGTACCGCTAACACCCACGCACGCAGCATACGCCTCCCTTAGTGGTATAGTATCTGATCGGATCAATATCTGATCCGATCAGATCTATACTAGCGTCCCCAGCAGTTTAGGGTTCCCAAAAACGCAGTGTTAGCGGGATCAGCCCAGATACCTGCTAGCATCTGCGTTTTGCCCCTCCGCCCGGCCCAGCTCAGCCCACCCAAGTGCAGTATCGATCGATCACTGTCACTTACAAAACACTAAACGCATAACTGCAGCGTTCGCAGAGTCAGGCCTGATCCCTGCGATCGCTAACAGTTTTTTTGGTAGTATTTTGGTGAACTGGCAAGCACCAGCCCCAAGCAGCGTCAGATTAGCGCCAGTACCGCTAACACCCACGCATGCAGCATACGCCTCCTTTAGTGGTATAGTATCTGAACGGATCAATATCTGATCCGATCAGATCTATACTAGCGTCCCCAGCAGTTTAGGGTTCCCAAAAACGCAGTGTTAGCGGGATCAGCCCAGATACCTGCTAGCACCTGCGTTTTGCCCCTCCGTCCGGCCCGGCCCAGCCCACCCAAGTGCAGTATCGATCGATCACTGACACTTACAAAACACTAAATGCATAACTGCAGCGTTTGCAGAGTCAGGCCTGATCCCTGCGATCGCTAACAGTTTTTTTGGTAGTATTTTGGTGAACTGGCAAGCACCAGCCCCAAGCAGCGTCAGATTAGCGCCAGTACCGCTAACACCCACGCATGCAGCATACGCCTCCCTTAGTGGTATAGTATCTGAACGGATCAATATCTGATCCGATCAGATCTATACTAGCGTCCCCAGCAGTTTAGGGTTCCCAAAAACGCAGTGTTAGCGGGATCAGCCCAGATACCTGCTAGCACCTGCATTTTGCCCCTCCGCCCGGCCCAGCCCACCCAAGTGCAGTATCGATCGATCACTGTCACTTACAAAACACTAAACTAAACTGTAGCGTTCGCAGAGTCAGGCCTGATCCCTGCGATCGCTAACAGTTTTTTTGGTAGCTTTTTATTGAACTGGCAAGCGCCAGCGGCCTAGTACACCCCGGTCGTAGTCAAACCAGCACTGCAGTAACACTTGGTGACGTGGCGAGTCCCATAAGTGCAGTTCAAGCTGGTGAGGTGGCAAGCACAAGTAGTGTCCCGCTGCCACCAAGAAGACAAACACAGGCCCGTCGTGCCCATAGTGCCCTTCCTGCTTCATTCGCCAATCCTAATTGGGAACCCACCACTTCTGCAGCACCCGTACTTCCCCCATTCACATCCCCAACCAAATGCAGACGGCTGCATGAGAGGCATTTTCTTTATGTCCTCCCGAGTACCCCTACCCAGCGAACACCCCCAAAAAAGATGTTGTGTCTGCAGCAAGCGCGGATATAGGCGTGACACCCGCTATTATTGTCCCTCCTGTCCTGACAATCCTGGTCTTTGCATTGGTGAATGTTTTGAACACTACCATTCACTAGTTGAGTATTAGCGTAGGGTACAGCATTGCACAGACTAGGCACACTTTCACAGGGTCTCCCAAGATGCCATCGCATTTTGAGAGACCCGAACCTGGAACCGGTTACCGTTATAAAAGTTAGTTACAAAAAAAGTGTAAAAAAAAAAAAAAATATATAAAATAAAAAAAAATAGTTGTCGTTTTATTGTTCTCTCTCTCTCTCTATTCTCTCTCTCTTGTTCTGCTCTTTTTTACTGTATTCTATTCTGCAATGTTTTATTGTTATTATGTTTTATCATGTTTGTTTTTCAGGTATGTAATTATTTATACTTTACCGTTTACTGTGCTTTATTGTTAACCATTTTTTTGTCTTCAGGTACGCCATTCACGACTTTGAATGGTTATACCAGAATGATGCCTGCAGGTTTAGGTATCATCTTGGTATCATTCTTTTCAGCCAGCGGTCGGCTTTCATGTAAAAGCAATCCTAGCGGCTAATTAGCCTCTAGACTGCTTTTACAAGCCGTGGGAGGGAATGCCCCCCCCCACCGTCTTCCGTGTTTTTCTCTGGCTCTCCTGTCTCAACAGGGAACCTGAGAATGCAGCCGGTGATTCAGCCAGCTGACCATAGAGCTGATCAGAGACCAGAGTGACTCCAAACATCTCTATGGCCTAAGAAACCGGAAGCTACGAGCATTTTATGACTTAGATTTCGCCAGATGTAAATAGCGCCATTGGGAAATTGGGGAAGCATTTTATCACACCGATCTTGGTGTCATCAGATGCTTTGAGGGCAGAGGAGAGATCTAGGGTCTAATAGACCCCAATTTTTTCAAAAAAGAGTACCTGTCACTACCTATTGCTATCATAGGGGATATTTACATTCCCCGAGATAACAATAAAAATGATTTAAAAAAAAAAAAAAAAAAAGAAAGGAACAGTTTAAAAATAAGATAAAAAAGCAAAAAAATAATAAAGAAAAAAAAAAAAAAAAGCACCCCTGTCGCCCCCTGCTCTCGCGCTAAGGCGAACGCAAGCGGCGGTCTGTCGTCAAACGTAAACAGCAATTGCACCATGCATGTGAGGTATCGCCGCAAAGGTCAGATCGAGGGCAGTAATTTTAGCAGTAGACCTCCTCTGTAAATCTAAAGTGGTAACCTGTAAAGGCTTTTAAAGGCTTTTAAAAATGTATTTATTTTGTTGCCACTGCACGTTTGTGCGCAATTTTAAAGCATGTCATGTTTGGTATCCATGTACTCGGCCTAAGATCATCTTTTTTATTTCATCAAACATTTGGGCAATATAGTGTGTTTTAGTGCATTAAAATTTAAAAAAGTGTGTTTTTTCCCCAAAAAATGCGTTTGAAAAATCGCTGCGCAAATACTGTGTGAAAAAAAAAAAATGAAACACCCACCATTTAAATCTGTAGGGCATTTGCTTTAAAAAAAATATATAATATTTGGGGGTTCAAAGTAATTTTTTTGGAAAAAAAAATATCTTTTTCATGTAAACAAAAAGTGTCAGAAAGGGCTTTGTCTTCAAGTGGTTAGAAGAGTGAGTGATGTGTGACATAAGCTTCTAAATGTTGTGCATAAAATGCCAGGACAGTTCAAAACCCCCCCAAATGACCCCATTTTGGAAAGAAGACACCCCAAGCTATTTGCTGAGAGGCATGTCGAGTCCATGGAATATTTTATATTGCGACACAAGTTGCGGGAAAGAGACAAATTTTTTTTTTTTTTTTTTTGCACAAAGTTGTCACTAAATGATATATTGCTCAAACATGCCATGGGAATATGTGAAATTACACCCCAAAATTCATTCTGCTGCTTCTCCTGAGTACGGGGATACCACATGTGTGAGACTTTTTGGGAGCCTAGCCGCGTACGGGATCCTGAAAACCAAGCACCGCCTTCAGGCTTTCTAAGGGCGTGAATTTTTGATTTCACTCTTCACTGCCTATCACAGTTTCGGAGGCCATGGAAAGCCCAGGTGGCACAAAACCCCCCCAAATTACCCCATTTTGGAAAGTAGACACCCCAAGCTATTTGCTGAGAGGTATAGTGAGTATTTTGCAGACCTCACTTTTTGTCACAAAGTTTTGAAAATTGAAAAAAGAAAAAAAAAAAAGTTTTTTCTTGTCTTTCTTCATTTTTAAAAACAAATGAGAGCTGCAAAATACTCACCATGCCTCTCAGCAAATAGCTTGGGGTGTCTACTTTCCAAAATGGGGTCATTTGGGGGGGTTTTGTGCCACCTGGGCATTCCATGGCCTCCGAAACTGTGATAGGCAGTGAAGAGTGAAATCAAAAATTTTCACCCTTAGAAATCCTGAAGGCGGTGCTTGGTTTTCGGGGCCCCGTACGCGGCTAGGCTCCCAAAAAGTCCCACACATGTGGTATCCCCATACTCAGGAGAAGCAGCTAAATGTATTTTGGGGTGCAATTCCACATATGCCCATGGCCTGTGTGAGCAATATATCATTTAGTGACAACTTTGTGCAAAAAAAAAAAAAAAAAGTGTCACTTTCCCGCAACTTGTGTCAAAATATAAAATATTCCATGGACTCAATATGCCTCTCAGCAAATAGCTTGGGGTGTCTACTTTCCAAAATGGGGTCATTTGGGGGGGTTTTGTGCCACCTGGGCATTCCATGGCCTCCGAAACTGTGATAGGCAGTGAAGAGTGAAATCAAAAATTTACACCCTTAGAAATCCTGAAGGCGGTGCTTGGTTTTCGGGGCCCCGTACGCGGCTAAGCTCCCAAAAAGTCCCACACATGTGATATCCCCATACTCAGGAGAAGCAGCTAAATGTATTTTGGGGTGCAATTCCACATAGGCCCGTGGCCTGTGTGAGCAATATATCATTTAGTGACAACTTTTTGTAAATATTTTTTTTTTTTTTTTTGTCATTATTCAATCACTTGGGACAAAAAAAATAAATAAATATTCAATGGGTTCAACATGCCTCTCAGCAATTTCCTTGGGGTGTCTACTTTCCAAAATGGGGTCATTTGGGGGGGTTTTGTACTGCAGTCATAAACTAAAAGCTGTGTAAATTACAGAAAATGTACCCTAGTTTGTAGACGCTATAACTTTTGCGCAAACCAATAAATATATGCTTATTGACATTTTTTTTACCAAAGACATGTGGCCGAATACATTTTGGCCTAAATGTATGACTAAAATTGAGTTTATTGGATTTTTTTTATAACAAAAAGTAAAAAATATCATTTTTTTTTCAAAATTTTCGGTCTTTTTCCGTTTATAGCGCAAAAAATAAAAACTGCAGAGGTGATCAAATACCATCAAAAGAAAGCTCTATTTGTGGGAAGAAAAGGACGCAAATTTCGTTTGGGTACAGCATTGCATGACCGCGCAATTAGCAGTTAAAGCGACGCAGTGCCAAAAATTGGAAAAAGACCTCTGGTCCTTAGGCAGCATAATGGTCCGGGGCTCAAGTGGTTAAGTTTAAGAAAAAAGAGGGGGAAAAAATGCACTGGACTACAACAAAATGCATAAAAAAAAATGCGCATGCAGAAAAGCATCTGGAACACATCAGGACTACGATTCTATGGTGTGAACTGGCCCTAAAAGCTACCAAAATGCTAATAGAAGCCGGCACAAAAATACTATTATCAGCATTTTTTCATCCAGCATTTTTTCTAGCTAAATTCAGTTCCTCTAATCTTTCCTCATAGCTGATCTCCTCCATGCCTCTTATCAGTTTGGTTGCCCTTCTCTGCACTTTCTCCAGTTCCCTGATATCCTATTTGAGAGCTGGTGCCCAAAACTGAACTACATATTCCAGATGAGGTCTTACTAATGATTTCTACAGGAGCAAAATGATATTTTCCCCAATACCAGTTAGGTTTTATCGTTGTCTGTGTCCCCAGAGGGAGATTTTTCCTATTTGTCTTGTTTGCCCTTATCACTGAAAGTGAAAGAAAATCCTGCGTTTTGGGTTGTTACCAGAACAGGAATAGATGGGAAATCTTCCAATGGGGATGTTAGTTCTGGTGACAACCAGGCATTCCCTCACTTTGGTGGGATTTCCTTTCACTTCCTGCTTTGGCTATGAGAAGGGAAGTAAAGGGAAAATTATTCAATGGAGCACAAATGGCAAAGTAAAACCGAATAAGGGTTATAACTGGTTAAGGGTTACCTTTATCTTACTCTAACCAAATTAAAAATAAGAAGTTTTGCTTTTAGTTCTACTTTATACCCTAAAATGTATATGCCCTATACTTAGCACTTCATTGCTGTACCCCAAGAGCTTAGTTCTCTTTTGGTGTTATCTGGATGGCTCTTGCTCATGGTCAATTGTGACACTATTACTATCATAGTACACAGAAACACTAGATAGGCACACAGTTAAAGTGTTTGTTAATGCTCCTTTAGACCCCTTTCACACTGCGGCAGTTTTCAGGTGTTTTAGCTCTAGAAATATCGCCTGCAAAAGTGCCTGAAAACTGCCTCCCATTCACTTTAATGTGTTTTTTCACACTGGGGTGGTGCACTTGCGGGAGGGTAAAAAAAGTCCTGCAAGCAGCATCTTTGAGGCGGGTTTGGAGCGCTATAAATAGCGCTCCAAAAACGCCCCTGCCCATTGAAATGAAAGGGCAGCGCTTCCAAAGCACCTTAAAAGTGCTTTGAAAGCGCCACAAAATGGGTCTTTTTCCTTTTTTTAAGGTCACATTGTCACGAGACCTAAAAAAAAAAAGAAAACGGCCCACTAGCGCCCAAAAATCTCTGCAAAAGCGCAGCTAAAACACAGCCGCAAAAATGACCGGTGCTTTAGCGGCGCTTCAGTGTGAAAGGGGCCTTAAAGCTTTTATACAGCACCGTGCTTGTGCTGTGTTATTTGGTCCCCTGTAATACCTAAAAATACCTGGCTGATCCTGCCAGTTTCTACCCTCCCCTACGTAAACTGACCACGGTGTATCATGGCTGCTGAGCCCTGACACCGTGGTCAGTTTACGTGCTCAGTCATTCGCAGCCCTGCTCTCCTGTGTCTGTGTCCTTCTCCCCCTCCCCTCCCTGCCTGTTAGTACCAGGGCCTCCCCCATTCTCTCTGCAATATTAAATAATGTGCTGCACTGCATGTGTTTTCTAAAAAATACACCACTGAATACCTTATTTTATAGCAGCGGTCACGTGACCGGCCGTCTCTCTCCTCTTCTCCTCCCAGCTGACATCAGTGGGAGTTTCTTGGCTCCGCCCACCTTCCTGTCAGCTTGAAAGAGAGGAGAGAGACTGCCGGACGCATGAGTGCTGACTGGCGCTATAAAATAAGGTATTTAGCAGCGTATTTTTTTAGAAAACACATGCAGTGCAGCACATTATTTAATATTACAGAGAGGATAGTAGCAACAACACCAAGTGGGTTAACAACCACTTTAATCCTTTGATTGCCCCTGATGTTAACCCCTTCCCAGCCAGTGCCATTTGTACAGTGACAGTGCAAATCTTTAGTGACACTGTATTCGTGTCACTGGTCCCCAAAAAGTGTGAATTAGTGTCAGAATGTCCGCCCAATCTCGCAGTTCCAATATAAGTCGCTGATCGCTGTCATTACTAGTAAAAAATAAATAAATAAAAAATATCCCATATTGGGATTTTTTTTAACCAAAAATATGTAGCAGAAAACATATTGACCTAAATTGATAAAGAAAATAGATTTTTTAATTGGCTATGTTTTATAGCAGAAAGTAAAAAATAACGTTTACAGCACAAAAAATAAATAAACATAGGCGTGATCAAATACCACCAAAAGAAAGCTCTATTTGTGTGTGTGTGTGTGGGGGGGGGTTGGGGGACATACATTTTGTTTGGCTACAGCGTTGCATGACCGCATAATCGTCAGTTAAAATAACGTAGTGCCATATCGCACAAAGTGCCCTGGTCAGGAAGTGGGGTAAATCTTCCAGAGGTCAAGTGGTTAAGCGGAACAAACATGAGGTATTTTCACGAATACTGGAGCAGGAACAATAATTCTAGGGCCAAAAATCACAGTTTACGCTAAACTGATAACCTGTAAAAGGCATTTAAATTCTTACTATCCATTTACTTGATGCAACCCTATCTTTTATATTTTAACAAAAAACTGGGTATAATACTGTGTTCGTTTGCACTAAACTAGTGTATGCTTCCTGAAAATACGTGTTTAACTGCGAAAACATTGTGTGACATAAGAAAATTGCAAATATAACAGATCACCAAGGTAAACAACGTAGTTCCTTTGTTGCAACACACTATCAGTTCTTTACAGATGTTCACTCTCTGCAGTAATGGATTGGCTGGGGAGTACATAAATCTCCATACACTTTGCACACAGTGCAGAGGTCGCCCTCATATTATGTTCTTAGCTTATAGTTTTAGACTTCATGTACTCTGCAGCTGATAAACTCAAGTTTAGGAGCAGCTGGGTGTTTAATGTCATCTTATCAGTACATGTACACAGGGTCGTATCAGGACTGTGGTTTACCAGAATTTCAAAAGGCAAATGCTTGTAAATGCGTTTAGACGCAGAAAGCCGCATTTACATTTAAAAGCATAACATGTAAAATGTGGGAGAGAGAAAGGGGGAGAGAGAGAGGGGGAGGAAGAGAGAGAAAGGGGGGGAGGAAGAGAGAGAAAGGGGGGAGGAAGAGAGAGAAAGGGGGGGAGAGAGAGAGAGAGAAAGGGGGAGAGAGAGAGAGAGAGAAAGGGGGAGAGAGAGAGAGAGAGAAAGGGGGGGAGAGAGAGAGAGAAAGGGGGGGAGAGAGAGAGAGAAAGGGGGGGAGAGAGAGAGAGAAAGGGGGAGAGAGAGAGAGAAAGGGGGGAGAGAGAAAGAGAGAAAGGGGGGAGAGAGAAAGAGAGAAAGGGGGGAGAGAGAGAGAGAGAGAAAGGGGGGGGGAGAGAGAGAGAAAGGGGGGGGGGAGAGAGAGAGAAAGGGGGGGAGAGAGAAAGGGGGGAGAGAGAGAAAGGGGGGAGAGAGAGAGAGAAAGGGGGGAGAGAGAGAGAGAAAGGGGGGAGAGAGAGAGAGAAAGGGGGGAGAGAGAGAGAGAGAAAGGGGGGGGAGAGAGAGAGAGAAAGGGGGGGGAGAGAGAGAAAGGGGGGAGAGAGAGAGAGAGAAAGGGGGGGGAGAGAGAGAGAGAAAGGGGGGAGAGAGAGAGAGAAAGGGGGGGAGAGAGAGAGAAAGGGGGGAGAGAGAGAGAGAGAGAGAAAGGGGGGAGAGAGAGAGAGAAAGGGGGGAGAGAGAGAGAGAGAGAAAGGGGGGGAGAGAGAGAGAGAAAGGGGGGAGAGAGAGAGAGAAAGGGGGGAGAGAGAGAGAGAAAGGGGGGAGAGAGAGAGAGAAAGGGGGGAGAGAGAGAGAAAGGGGGGGAGAGAGAGAGAGAAAGGGGGGGGAGAGAGAGAAAGGGGGGGAGGGAGAGAGAAAGGGGGGGAGGGAGAGAGAAAGGGGAGGAGAGGGAGAAGGAGGGAGGGAGAGGAAGGGGAGAGAGGAGGGAGAGGAAGGGGAGAGAGGAGGGAGAGGAAGGGGAGAGAGGAGGGAGAGGAAGGGGAGAGAGGAGGGAGAGGAAGGGGAGAGAGGAGGGAGAGGAAGGGGAGAGAGGAGGGAGAGGGGGGAGGAAAAAAGGGAGAGAGATGGGAGGGGAAGAGAGAGAAGGGGACAGAGAGAGGGGAGAGAGAGGGGGGAGAAAAGAGAGAGAGAGGAGGGGAGAGAGAGAGAGGAGAGAGAGAGAGGAGAGAGGAGGGAGGGGGGAATGGAAGGAGTGACAGAGGGGGGAATGGAGGGAGGGAGGGGGGAGAGAGAGAGGGGGGGAGATAGAGAGGGGGAGAGATGGAGAAGGGGAGAGAGAGAGAGAGATGGAGAGGGGAAGAGAGAGAGATGGAGAGGGAGGAGATGAGAGGGGGGAGAGAGGAAGAGGGAGAGAGGAAGAGGGAGAGAGGAAGAGGGAGAGAGGAAGAGGGAGAGAGGAAGAGGGAGAGAGGAAGAGGGAGAGAGGAAGAGGGAGAGAGGAAGAGGGGGGAGAGAGAGGAAGAGAGATGTAGAAGGAGGGCAAGAGAGGGAGGGAAGGAGGGAAGGAGAGAGAGAGAGAGAGAGAGAGAGAGAGAGAGAGAGAGGGGGGGGGAGTGAGGGAGAGAGGGGAAGAGATGGGGGATAGAGGCAGAGAGAGAGTCGGAGAGGGAGGGAAAGAAAGAGGGGGAGGTGGGAAAGAGAGGGGGAGAGAAAGGGAGGGAGAAATGGAGGGAGAGGGGGAGTGAGGGAGAGGGGGAGAGAGGGGGAGTGAGGGAGAGGGGGAGAGAGAGGGAAAGATGGAGAGGGAGGTAGAGAGAGGGGGAGAAAGGGAGAGAGAGAGGGAGGGGGAGAGAGAGAGAGAGAAGGAGGGGAGAGGGGAGTCAGGGAGAGGGGAGAGAGAGGGGGGAGAAAGGAAGGGGAAGAGAGCGGAGGGAGGGAGATAGAGAGAAGGGGGGAGAGGGCAGTGAGGGAGAGGGAGGGAGAGGGGGGAGAGAGAAGAGGGAGGGGGAGAGGTGGGGAGAGAGAGAGGGATGAGAGTGGGGGAGAGAGGGAGAGGTAGAGCGAGAGAGGGGCGAGAAAGGGAGGAAGAGAGGGAGGGAGAGAGAGAGAGGGAGAGAGGGGAGGGAGAAAGAAGAGGGAGGGGGGAGGGGCAGAGGGAGGGGGAGGGAGAGAGAGTGAGGAGGGGAGAGAGAGAGAGAGTGAGGAGGGGAGAGAGAGAGAGAGAGAGAGAGGGAGAGAGAGATATGAGAGAGAGGGAGGGAGGGGAGGGAGAAAGAAGAGGGAGGGGGGAGGGGCAGAGGTAGGGGGAGGGGGAGGGAGAGAGAGAGAGGGAGATATGAGAGAGAGAGAGAGAGAGAGAGAGAGAGAGAGAGGGGGGGGAGAGAGGGAGAGGTAGAGCGAGAGAGGGGGGAGAAAGGGAGGAAGAGAGAGAGGGTGAGAGGGTAAGTGAGAGAGAGAGGGAGAGAGAGGGGGAGGGAGAGACAGGGAGGGAATTTTATTTTATGTAAATGAAAAAATTTTAAGAGCAACAACCGGAGTGCGGATCATTTTTTCTACATTACTCTACTCAGCCAGTGACTGTGGATCGAGCACCTGAGAGCTCTGCTATCTATGTGGTGTATGGGTAGTAGCACTGACTTTTCCGTTTATACTAGGGAGGGAGAGAGGGGGGAAGGAGAGAGGGGAGGGGAGAGAGAGGGGGGAAGGAGAGAGGGGAGGGGAGAGAGAGGGGGAAGGAGAGAGGGGAGGGGAGAGAGAGGGGGAGAGATAAGGAGAGGGGGAGAGATAAGGAGAGGGGGAGAGATAAGGAGAGGGGGAGAGATAAGGAGAGGGGGAGAGAGCACTGACTTTTCCGTTTATACTAGGGAGGGAGAGAGGGGGGTGGGAGAGAGAGGGGGAGAGAGAGAGAGGGAGAGGGGGAGAGAGAGAGAGGGAGAGGGGGAGAGAGAGAGAGGGAGAGGGGGAGAGAGAGAGAGGGAGAGGGGGAGAGAGAGAGAGAGAGGGAGAGGGGGAGAGAGAAGGAGAGGGGGAGAGAGAGAAGGAGAGGGGGAGAGAGAGAAGGAGAGGGGGAGAGAGAGAAGGAGAGGGGGAGAGAGAGATGGAAAGGGAGACAGAGAGAGAGATGGAAAGGGAGACAGAGAGAGAGATGGAGAGGGGGGGAGAGAGAAGGAGAGGGGGAGAGAGAGATGGAAGACAGAGAGAGAGAGATGGAGAGGGGGAGAGAGAGAGAGATGGAGAGGGGGAGAGAGAGAGAGATGGAGAGGGGGAGAGAGAGAGAGATGGAGAGGGGGAGAGAGAGAGAGATGGAGAGGGGGAGAGAGAGAGAGATGGAGAGGGGGAGAGAGAGAGAGAGGGATGGAGAGGGGGAGAGAGAGAGAGATGGAGAGGGGGAGAGAGAGAGAGAGGGATGGAGAGGGGGAGAGAGAGAGAGAGGGATGGAGAGGGGGAGAGAGAGAGAGATGGAGAGAGAGAGAGAGAGAGATGGAGAGGGGGAGGGATGGAGAGGGGGAGAGATGGAGAGGGGGAGAGATGGAGAGGGGGAGAG